>NC_045748.1:26770682-27370682 GCF_008692095.1 Etheostoma spectabile | reverse complement strand
GTACCGTTTTTGCCCTCTCGTCTCTTTTTTTACCTCACATGTTTTTGTATCTCCTTTATTCCGCCTTTGTTTTCTCATTATCTCTGTTAATGTCCTGTCCTTTTGCTTCTCTTTCTCTTTCAATCTCTTGCTGATTTGAAGATCAAGCCTCTTAATTCTCCTCATTAAAAAGCCTGTTCCTTTTTTCTTCTTTTTTTACACCAGAGCTTGTCATCTCACACAACCATCCATCCAACCTCGTCTCGTGGGCTTTTATTTGATTTCTAGGTCATTATTTAGTTAATTATACCCCTTAATAATTATACCGACAGATTGGTAATAAATATTGATATAAATTATTCAAACCATATGTATGGCTGTGATTGCTACACCAGCCTGAGTGGCACCAGATGAAGTGTCTAAATTAGAAAACAGATGGGTTGGAGGACAAGGAAGTAAAACAAAACAAAAACAAAAAAAGAATTCAGATCCATAACTTCTCCAGTACAGCTGAATGCCTGCTTGAAAAGAGGAAGGTAAACCATGGTGTTGCTTTCCTTTTAATCTTAAATGTATACATTTTAGTTTAGTCAGTGAACTGTACTTTTGTATTTTTTTTCACATTATTATCTTTGATGCTTTGGCAATATTGCTATTGGCAATAAAGCAATTTGAATTGAATTGAACTGAGAGACAGAGAGAGAGAGAGACAGAGAGACGGACAGACAGACAGAGATGCATGAGCCCAGGTTGTTTGTTTGGTGGTGGAAGGTAAAAGAAAACGCAGCTTGTAGAAATGAATGCTGTATATAATTGAATTTGGACTCCACACAAGTTTTAAAGTCAGTGTGTCCCCCCCCACCCACATGCAGACACCGTCCTCCCCGGAAAAATAACAAACGCAGGACGTTGACCCAGAAGTGTCCCATTTGAAAAATTAAGTTAACAAACCAAACTATTTCACCTTCTGCGTCACGTGAGTTCTGTGTCCAATTCATTTACTTATGCATAGAAATTTTGTAATAAGTCATGTGACAATTGCACAAATTTTAAAGCCAAACCACAGCCTTTTCCTAAACCTAACCCAGTAGTTTTGTTGCCTAAACCTCACCAAATTGTGGCTGTTTCATAACATTAACCACGTGTCTAAAGCCTCGACCATCATATTTAGGTGTGAGGGTCAATTTCTAAATTCTGTATGTAGACTTTGTAACACTACACGGGGAATATGTTGTTTATTCAAATGTCTGGAAACAACGTATGATTACCTTTCCCTAGTCTCGCTTTGCCAGACCATCCTCCAAGGCACTGAGAAGGAGGGTTTGTCTAGTCCACACAGCTATCCAGGATGAGAGAAAAACGTGCTCTGGTTTATTGGCATTTCTTTTCTTCACAATCGTCATGGGCGGCGCTTAGCTCTGCATGGAAGCACTACAAAACAGCCTTGGGAACTCATGTTTTGGTGGAATGTTTACGTTCAAAAGTTGTTTTAGTTGTGCGAGAGAAAACTCAGATTGGACAGATAGTCTAGCTAGCTGTCTGGATTAACCCTGCAGAGATCTGAGGAGAAGTTAACCATAGTCCTCACAAATCCACCGGAGTTTAAAATTTCAACACAAAGAAAGAGGAAGGTAACGGACATTGGCGAAAAGACATGCACCGGTGCAATCCCTGAATTGCATCGTCGTGGATATAGACTCACCTTTCCCTGACTAGAACCTTTAGCCATGTCGGCTGTTGTGGCGTTGACATACAGCCAGAAAACGCTGTAGGGAGGACTATGAGATTAGGATGGATAGGTTACCCGTTTCCTTTAGCCATGACCATAAATGTGCATCAACCCTACCACAACCTTAGCCATAGTGGTGCCAAATCAAGAAATAGTTTGACTCATTTTTTTAATGGTTTTAGGACAGCACTGACAATCACTTTCCACAAAATGATCAAAAAAATATGTATATGGATCCCTTTTCTTTTAACTTTTTGGTACGACTTCCAGTTTGCCCTTTTAAACTGGTTGGCTTCTCCTATGTTTGAAAGAGACACTGTGTTCCTTTCCTAATTGCTATTCCACTTGCCGGTGTCACCTGACAGGCTGCTTGTGCTTGTTAAGATGTGTTAGTTCAGCACTGGCATTATATGCAGAACCATTTTCAAGCAGAAAATGCACAATTATACGTCCTTCAGGCCAGTCATTAAAAAAAAAGAAGCAAGAATGCCCTTGTTTGCTTTACAACAGTGTTTCTCAAACAAGTTTATTTTTAAAATGCCAATTTAAGAAATATCAGTCATGTATAACTCCTAAAATAATTTTACTATAACAACTGAATTTAATGATGTTTTAAAAAAAAATTAAATGAAGCTCTACAGCAACTATAGACACTGAATGGGAGAAGACTGAGTGAAGGTGCGAAAAAATAAGGAAAAAAGATTGAAGGAATTAGTGTTGAGGATTGGAGGTTATTTTCAGAGACGATTGGGAAAATAGGTCAAGCTTCCAAAAAAGAAAGTGTGTGTGTGTGTGTGTGTGTGTGTGTGTGTGTGTGTGTGTGTGTGTGTGTGTGTGTGTGTGTGTGTGTGTGTGTGTGTGTGTGTGTGTGTATGGTTGGGGAGGAATGGGGGCAGGAGGAAATCAAAGCTCTTAATTGGCTTGTTAAGACTTGGAAGCGTGAGCTGGGAGAGGAGTTGCCTTGAGTTAGTAGTTAGAGGTAGAATGAAAGGAAAGAGAATGAAATCCACATGAAGGAGTGTTAATGGGGGAGAGAGAGCGAGATCAGTTAAGGTTAAAGGGGGGAAAGAAAGATGGAGTTCAGTTGAGACAACTTCATTTAATTAGTGTTATTGTTTTGGAGAGGCTGATTGGGAGTGCTTGATGTCAGTGTTGAGGTGAATGCTTTAGGGCTGGCCCAGCAGAATGAGATTAAGGTACACAGATCACTGTTGCACGAAAGCATGTTACATTCAACATAGGAAAAAAATGTAGACACCTTATCTCGTAATATTGAGAAAACTCTCATAATTTTGCGAAAAGATCACGAGATTACGAGATCCAATCACATAATTTTGAGAAGAGATCTCTTGATTATGAGTTCCTATCTTGTAATATTGAGAAAAGATCTTGTAATTTTGAGATGAATGCATTTTCACAAAACAGCTATATATATATACACAATAGGCCTATGTCTTACCTGATTGGTTTAATGCGTTTTTTTTTGGGTTTGGGTTTGAGACATTGGGAGATGCTAATGTCTTTAAGTACAATAGATGGGATTGTTGACTTTGCGCAAGCACCTGAACTAACTCCAGTACCCTAACACAGTGTTTTGTTTTCTGTTATACTGAATGAAATTGCTTCCACGACTAACTTACCTCTGTATTTGCATGTGTCAGGCACATGACTTACTGCAACAGTTACTGCAAAACACATCTGAACAATTTGAACAAATAATTCTTCACAGTAGACTACAAAGAGTTTTTTTTCTGGAGGTTGCTGTTTACTTACACTTAGCAAATTTCAGCAGTGTCTTCATTTCTGACATAGACCATTTCTACGTCTGCCTGAAGATTAAAACACTAAAGAGTTTATTACATTCAGATTGGTCACATGGACCCTGCCTGGTGTGTACAGTATAAGTATTCTTTTACTACGTAATATCCATAGTATAGTAGTTACTGGTCAGTACATTCTCCATCTCTACACGTAGCTCTGGGTAGGAGTTGTATGTACAGAGTAGCTCCAAAATTGAGATCTTTTCTCAAAATTACTCAGAATTTTGAGAAAAGATCTCGTAATTACCAAATAACTTAGAATTTTGAGAAAAGATCTCGTAATTACGAAATCTTTCCTCAAAATTTAGTTATTTCCTCAGTATTATGAGATATTGTCTACATTTTTTTTTAATGGTGAATGTAATACGCTTCCGTACTGTTGTGCGTGTGTTTGTGTGTGTGTGCATGTACGTATGTTTGTGTTTGTGCAGATTTTGGTGTTTTTGTATGTGAGAGCGCTTTTCAGAACTACGGCCTGGGGCTGATGAAGCCATTAGGGTTCAGTCTCACAACCAATCAATCACTCTGACACTTCAATAGGGGAGCTGGATGGTCATTCTTCAAAATGCAGCCAGCCCAACTCGCCCACTTCAATAATCGCTCCAATCATTCAGTAGCCAGGACTGAACTTCCAACCTCCGACTGCCAAAAAATCCTGCTTCAACTGCAGTGTTTTCTCATTAGCTTGTTTGTTCTTGCGGCTGCTTTCTGCCCAGTGCTACCTGTTAAAGGTGGTTTAACCGCTGTCTCGAGAACAAACAAAAAATGTTGCTGCATTGACCATTCTCTGACTTCAGCTGCATGTTGACTTGAGGAAAGACCATGCTGAAGTCAAAGTGCATGTTATTTTTCTGCTACAGCATACAGGTCTGGACAAAGAGCATCCAGAGGGAGAAAATATCTGCACTGGTGAGCCCACTCAGAGGCTTAGAGGCCAAATCCACATTTAAGCTTTGTCTCCATTTTATTTATTTATTTAATTTTTTTACTTAAAATTGCTCTTGACATAGTTTTGACTGCAAAAAACAACAGCTTTTGTGATATTGTTTGGACTTTAAACTTAGTTTAAAACATGTTTTTTGTACATAGTATTCATTTATGTGGTACACAGTAGTCATAAGGGATCCAGTAACACTTAAATGTGGCATAGCAACAGGGCTGTACACATGAGGCAATGTGAATGAATGAGGAAGAATGCAGGAGTGTGTGGAGAGCTTTGAAGCATTGTGACTAAGAGGATTCCTTAGATACACCTCATCATCACAGAGAGATAGACTAAAAGTGAGAGAAGGGGGAACGCCTCCAGCTCCTGACTAGTGTAATCACAGCCGACCAGTGACCCAGTTAGACCCATTTGGCCTAGAGATAAAACCTTTCTCTCTCTCTCTCATACACGCCGCTATAATTCTGCCCAAGGTCTTTACATTGGCTTTCATTTCTTCTGTGTTTTTCTTTCTTCCACTCAATGGCTTCTTTTATTTTCCTTCTTCACAGTTCTTTTTTTTCCAATGTGTAGTCTAGCCCGTGCTACTGCCTTGATTAGCATTGGCATTGTCACACTTGGGGTTTGTTAGCTTCTCCACATGTGGTTTTATCAGAGATATTTGCTTCTGCAACCACAATCTAACCACAATCTGCACCATGTAACCACACACACACACATAAATAACCATACAGTCTGTAAATATTTTAGTTTTTAATTAATGATAGGTGGGATATTTAAGCATGCAGGTTTTTAAATGTATTTCTAAGTTTCACATGGGTTAGCTTTGAGGTAACCCTATCCCTATAGTTTAGAATAGATTGGAATGTATGAATCTATTAGAATATAAGGAGGAGTTTGAAGGTAACACTGTCTCACAGAAATAGATAGACTGAAATGTGTGAGGACAAGAAGAATGTAAAAAAGCAGTTATTCTGACATTGAGGAGTCAGTCTTGTGCAGACATTTGTTTGTTCACTGTTCGATTCAATGCTCCAGGTAACCTGAAGTCATCGGACTTGTTATCTGTCGCCACTATCATTTTTCAATATCCTTCCCGGAAATACTTTAGCAGAGATTTGGCTCTGCATTGGCACACTGGATATCAAAGGTTAAAGTGCAGACTTTCTGCTTTTCATAGCATGTGGAAATGGTTACATTATGATAATTCCATCATGATCAAATGTAAGAAAAAGGAAAATGCCAAATACTTTCATGCTGTATGCCAAATGTAAAAAAAAATACATAGAATTGTAAATTGAATATCTGTAGGTTTTAGACTGTTGAGACTTTTGAGATGTACTCTGGTATATTGGTGTACTTTTTCCTGATGTGTTAAAGACTATGTATCAATAATAATAGAATTATTTAAAATATTGACTGAACGACAGCTAATGAAAATAAGTGCTTATTTGAGCATAGTTTTCAATATGTTTTTTGTTCTTTTCAGAAGAACAAAAATAAAATTTGAAACTCTGGCTTTAAATCCCAATCCTCATATAATTTGAGTTGACATGAAATGAAGTCTAACTTGTGTACACAGTGTCTGAATGTCGTGCAGACAGCTGCTTCTATCGGCATCCCCTGATGCGCAGGAAGGTGAGAGTGACCAATCATCGCTGCTTGCAGCTTTAATTGATTATTGAAATAGTTGACATATCATTCAAATGTATGAATTGTTGCTGCTTTAAAAAATTATATTCACACACTTGCACATCTGCCATCTGCCATCAGGATTTCTGAGGACTATGGTGAACTGCTCCTCAGGTCTCTGCAGGGTAAATCCAGACAACTAGCTAGACTATTGGCACTTAGTGCCACCCACCCAAGACTATTCTTATTGGTTCAAAGAAACTTTTTTCTCCCATCCCAGAACGCTGTGTGCACTAGCCAGACCCTCTTCTACAATGCAGTGGAGGAAGGTCTGACAAAGCCAGACAAGTTTCCTGCCAGTCACCATTGTTTTTTTAGTTTTTTTACCTTGACTGTGATTATTCCCTCAACTTAACAAAGTAGTTCCTCTTCTAGTTATTATTAAGAAGATTACTAACATTAGACAGTCTTCATTCTAAACCTAAGAAACCGTAGTTTGAGTTAGTAAATTGTAACTCAAGGTCCACTAACTCAGTGCCTGAATTGGACCAAAAAGAGTGCCAGTACCCTAATTGGTGTATACACCAATACCATGTGTACATGACAAAACAGCAGCATTAAACGTTGCTAAGGAGCACTCTTCCTGCACTTCCTTTGACACTGACAAAGACACCTATTAACTCCATAAGTATCTTTAAGCTGTAATCTTTCACCTTGTGTGAAGAATGAATTTCCTTTTAACTTCTTCACTTCTTTCACTTTGTTGTGGGGAAACTGAAAAGCATCTTTTGTAATTTCTTCTTGTTCAAAGTTATTATTTTCCAGTGTGGGCTGAATGTGTCGAGCTTGGATTTGAGTGCATTTTCGCTTTCCACTGCAATAAGATGAATAGATGAAATTAAGAGATGACAAGCCTGCATTGACAGTCTTGTTAGCTGATCCTCTGTCTCAATAAATCATTCCGTGGCAAACAATGAAGAACGCCCACATTAGTCAACACTGCAATAAAACAGAAGGAAGCAGCAGCTAAAAGAGAGAGACTAAAACTTCTCTGTTTAGTTTCCTCAAGCAAAACAACAAACTTCTAGCGTTGATGTGGGCAATGAAGACTCCTTATTAGACTTTACTTCCAGGTAATTGAAGAAGTGAGACTTAGTCTACAGTAAATAGCAGGAACTCCAGCACTACCATAGCGCATCTCTGGAGGATGGGAGGTGGGTTGAGCAATATACTCTTGGCTGTCAAATTACCATGACAAGAATGTATAAATGACTTATTCCATCCATTACTCCCTCACTCCCTCACCCTGTCTATTCCCTTGTTTCCTCTCCTTCTAAACATGTAATAATCCCAGGAGAGTGTTACTCTCTTTCTTTCTAAATCATTTCCTCCCTATTTTATCAACTTCATCCTTCCCTTCCTGTCCCTCTTTTTCTACGTCTACATCCCCACTTACTTACTTGTCCAACTATTCCCTCCATCTTTTTTTTCAACACATACAGTTCTTAGCATCTCTCTCTTCTGTCCCCATCTCCATCCAGCATTACCTTCCTCACTCTATGTTTCCAACCTTCTGTCAGAGAAAACCTTTCCATTGGGGCTGGGTGAAATGGAGAAAGTCAAGTATCACCATATTGTGACGATATTGTAGTGTTGACTGTTGGTGCTTTCACAAAATATTTACACAATGAGATTTTTGATATATAGTCATCAGTAATATGGATATAATGACTAAGTGGGTAAAGGCAAAGAATAGAACAGTTAGAACAGTCAGATATGTTCATAAAATGACACAACTTTACTGTAATGCAACCTTTAAAACCAGGAAAAGACAACGCTTATGCAATATTAGGATGGTACGATATTCAATATCTAAGACGATATCTAGTCTCATATCACATCATCGATATAATATCAACATATTGCCCAGCTCTACTTTCTAATGTTGTGGAGTCCACCTCCTGAGTGATCCCCTCTCCTATTGATACCAGCATTTAATATTATTGCCTGCACACCCACTTCCAGGCTATTTTCAACCCAAACCTTCATATTTGTTTCCAAGCCTAGTTTGTCTGGGGATTAGCATTGTAAACAAAACACCCACATCCTTGTGTGTTGTTTCTATAGTTGTAGCCATACAGTAGGAGCTGGGAATAGAGGAGGCCGGCACCAGTGGGTGGTCTGAAGTACAGGACAATAAGTACAGTGGTAGGAGGGACTGCATTGTATGAGCGGTTGCTTCCAGTTCTGCAGCCATGTGTAGATAGCACCATGAATAGAATGAACCTACAGTACACAGGCAGCCCTTTTGTTCTTGGGTGTGTGTGTGTTTGCGTGCGTGCGTAGGTGTAGATATATGTTTTCGTCGTCATTCATTTAGAATCTATTTAATCACAGTGTCTGTTAATGATCAGTAATTCTTTTAATGAAACGTCTGTGTTTAGCATGATTTATGGTTCTGCCACGCAGAGCTTTTGCCATAGCCTGCGTAAGCGGCCTGAAGTTTATACTTGTGCATATGTGTGTACGGTGATCTCTTTAAGAAAATAGCAGGGACAGCTTGTGTGTGTGTGCGTTGGGAGTGTTTGGTGGAGCAAGTGAGAGAGTGACGGGGATTAGCTTTGGAGCGAGTACCGACTCTAGAGGCATAGTGAGGGAAACAAAGTTGTTGACCATGGTGGGAAATCTGTAGCAGGAAAAGTACACCCTCTCCTTGATTTCATGTTGTATATGGAGATGGAGAACCAGGAAATGAGTAGGGGAAAATCCAACGCTACCAAGCCACGGCCGAGCGACGTGCGTTGCCGCGACGTGCGTCGCCGTGACTGGGAATTACACTTATAGAGAGGTGCACGTCAGTCTATGGCGTAGGCTCTGGCGTAGGGTCGGTATCTCCACGTACCTACATACTTAGTAACAGTGTAGATTTAACACAGAACCATAATCACGCTTTACAAGGGTAGGATTTATTAGCTCATTCACAGATGATTACCATGGCCACATAATATTTAACTATTGAAGATTATCATTTGATAAGGATTTACTAATAATATCATTGAACTCCATCAACTACAGGTGAGCGTCTTGTGCATGTCAAAGAAAATCTACATATCCTTTTGACTGGCAAATCTTTTTTCACCTTTTGTTTAAGAGTAATTTTCAACTCTATTTTCCCTATTTTATGTTTGTGTCTAAGTGACCGGTTACTGTTTTTTTTTTAATAGTCTGGTGAGTTTCTGGCAATTTTTGAGTTGTTTCTGGTTAGGGTTAGTGAAAAAGTCTATCACTGTAGGGATCATTTCCATAATGTTGTCAGACACTTAGAATAGTAAGTGGCAAAAACAGCACTTTTAGTGGACGGAAATTGACAAACTGCACTTCTCATGGAGGGAATTTAGTGGAAGGAGGGTGTCGGTGCAGATATGATTTCATTGCCGCCTGGTTCGCCAGTGCACGTTACAACTTTATTGCACTACTGGACCAATTTCAAAGACTTTTTTTCACATTAGTCACTAAGACACTAATGCAGGGGAATGTAGGGTCCACAAAACTACCCTTTAAATCCGTACATTTGTTTGGCCCAGTGACAACAGCATTAGAATGTGATAAACCACAAGATGCAAGCAATTCACTGGTTCTCCGTTCACGTATGTGTCTTAAAACATCTACATCTTTTGTTTGTTCAGTGGAATCCAGCACACCAGAGGCATATGCATTGTGTCAGCTTTGCAAAATAGCAGCAACTTTATCAAGGCTATCCGGTTTATGCTTTGTATGTCAAGTGACAGATGACAATGCTTTGTGATGTTGACAGTGTGTGTTGCACTAAAAGAATGGAGTTTCACTGCAGGCCATTCTGAAATGCAGAGAAAAGTGATTGAGGGAAGAAAAAATAAACAGTGACAACCAGTGCTTAAACTTCTGGTTCAGACAATTATGTACTTGACCATAATGGAGTCTATCACTGCTCAACAGGATGGGCATCACCATTGAAATATGTCTCTACATATACTTTACCTGGGCTGTGTATTAATAAATCCTGTCTGTAGTGGAACACAGATTTGTAATTGTGATATTATTTTTTTCTTTCTTTTGAATCCCGCCCATCTGTCAGTCTGCAGAAAAAGTATAATGATTACACGTTAATGCAGACTGCATTCCAAATGTTGTCACTGGTTGTCCATGTTCTATGTGAAAACTGCTATCCAGTCAGTCCAATCACTTCAAGCTTCAAGTTCTAATTAGTGTCCTTTTTTAGCATGTGCAGAATAGTAATTCTACAATATGAGTTTCACCCTGAAAGCTTATGCAATGGGACAATTGTTTTGAACATGCTAGTCAGGTTATCCTGGATGTAAAGAGCATACGGCGAAATAAATGATAAAGCAGAGTTGGAGGAGCCTCCCATGTCAGTTTTATCTATTGACTTAATTGAATTTTATTTACAGTATGACATATTAAGAGTTATCTCAAGACACTTTACAGATAGAGCAGTTTAGACCACACTCAGGTAGCAGGATGTAGCAGGGCGTAGCAAGGCATAGCGGGGCACTGCAGGGCATAGCAGGTTGTAGCAGGGCATCGCAAGGTGTAGCAGGGCATAGCAGGATGTAGCAGGGCATAGCAGGACGCAGCAGGGCGTAGCAGGGCACTGCAGGATGTAGCAGGATGTAGCAGGGCATCGCAGGGTGAAGCAGGGCATAGCAAGATGTAGCAGGGCATAGCACGGCATAGCAGGATGTAGCAGGGCATTGCAGGGTGTAGCAAGGCATAGCAGGACGCAGCAGGGCGTAGCAGGACACTGCAGGATGTAGCAGGATGTAGCATGGCATCGCAGGGTACTGCTGGGCATAGCAGGATGTAGCAGGGTATTGCAGGACGCAGCAGGGCACTGCAGGATGTAGCAGAACGTTGCAGGGCATAGCGGGATGTGGCAGAGCATAGCAGGATGTAGCAGGGCGTAGCAGGGCCTAGCAGGGCATTGCAGGGCATTGCAGGGCATGGCAGGATGAAGCACGGCATCGCAGGGTGAAGCAGGGCATCGCAAGGTGAAGCAGGGCATAGCAGGATGTAGCAGGGCATAGCAGGGAGCACAGATTGGCACATGTGGATTTGCTATTTAAACAACAAGGGCACTGGACGGGACATTAACAACTGTGTCGGTCTTAAACAAGCAAAAAGACTTGCGTTGGGCTTTGGGCTGCACCGGGTGCAAGAACAGGCCCTAAATGTCCCCCAAGTCTTGTTGAACAATATTGGCACACAAACAGTCAAACGTGTTTAACCATTTTGATGGCATCAAAAGTATAGCAGTTGTGTTAACTTATATGCCAAAAAGCTAAAGATTTTCTGCAGGCTCTGAGGGTTAATTTAAGTGAATTATGTGTAACTGATAGAAATGAAAGAACATTGTTGATTCCTTTTTTAATTTCCACAGATTTTCAAATTGTGACACTGTAACCAAGGTACTGGACTGTGGATTTTATGTACTGAGTTAATCCTTACCTGTGTTCTGTGTGTGCCCTCATTACTATGTCATACTCTTTACAACCGACAAAAGGTGAAAAGAAAAAAGAAAAACCTCATCTCCTCCTCTGTCTCTTTCCAAGATTTATGACAAACATGTTCTTGTTCACACACTTATACAGAGTCCACAACCTGTGTGTTCCATCTCTCTTGTTTATCACTTTTCCTTTCTTAAGCCCAAGGCATGGGGTTACTGTAAATCAGAGCAGCCCTTACCTTGTCATCCTGTGATTACTTGCTGCAAAATAAAGTGACTGGATGCCTGTGTGTGTGTGTGTGTCTGTGTGTGTGTGTGTGTGTGTGTGTGTGTGTGTGTGTGTGTGTGTGTGTGTGTTGTGTGTGTGTGTGTGTGTGTGTGTGTGTGTGTGTGTGTGTGTGTGTGGTGTGTTGTGTGTGTGTGTGTGTGTGTGTGAGTGAGTGAGTGAGTGTGGCTCCAGCACCTTGCAACCTTGCAGCCTTTCTTTAAAAAGCACGAATTATGATGGGAGACAGAACTAATCCAATTATTGAGTTTATATTTTTGCGAACATGTTTGCAGCTCTGCTCCACATTCACATGCCATTTTGATAGAATTGATGACTCTCTGCTGTTTAACCCCCCCACCCCCCACATGGCTGATGCTAATTGCAGGCTAATCTTGGCACTCCAGCCGGGCCCGTATAAGATTAACCTCTGTGGGTAATGCCTTAGCGTGGCTTTTCCAGCAGAATCTACAGCAGCATAGCTGGCCTGTTTTTCAGCTACACTGATGCTCGGACTTGCACTCCACATAAACAGAGAGGATTCAATCACATTTTTTTTTATCTATGACACTGGCCACTTGCTGAGATTAATGTGTTAATGTTGTATTGTTTGGATTAGGTTGATATAGGAGAAGTCAGCAGAGAGAAGAGCACAACCTGTTATAGGAAAAAGGAGCACCCTTTGCATTGGGTGACCTGCTCCTTCATCACTATGAAAACACACACTGTGGTTTATTTTGACAGAATCCCATGTAAACCATCTTGCTGCCCCAAGGGCAATACTCACTTGAGCCCTGGTGCTGAAAATAGTCCCAGATAAATGCACAATTTCCTCCTGTTTGAATAATGTTTGCTAAAAACTACAGTGGCCAGCTGTTTCAGGATGTTATTGGAACCAATGGACTTGGGGCTGAGAACCCCAACAAATAGAGCAGGGAGGCCAGAAAGTGTTATGAGCCCTATTTTTGTGGTGAACAGCGCAAGCAGTGCTATGACCTAATGACATTTTCTTGATCTTAAAATTGGCTTTGCCTTTTTTTTAGTGGCAGGTGTGGCACAAACAGGCCATTCAAATGAAGCACTGCAAAGCGATTTTTGTTTTGTTTTGAAGAAACTCTTAGCTCTTAGATGTCTCTGAACCATGTCGGCAAATAAAATATTACATAACACATGTGAAGCAATGAAGAAATAATCAGAGATGGGAAAAGTACTCACTTTCCGTACTTAAGTAGAAGTACAGATACTTGTGTTAAAAAATACTCTGGTAAAAGTCAAAGTACTGATTAAACTTCTTTACTCAAGTAAAAGTAACAAAGTACAGGCTTGGAATTTACTTAAAGTATAAAAGTAAAAGTAGCCTTAGAATGACAACAATATTTTTTGCAAAGCTACCTGGAGCACACAAATGTTACTAGAGAGACGCTGAGGAACTTCAGTGGACATGGAGGGTACGTCTTTATATGGCAAAGGCTACATTTTAAATGGATGTCTGCCAATAGGCCTAAAACATAACATATATGATTATTATTATGACAGACACTGGGACTCCAGGTTAATAACATTCTGACTCATTAACAAGATATGAATTCAGTTGTTATCTGTAAGAATTCACAGATCCAGTTTCTATTTTTAATTAATCTTCCCCCTAACATGTAAATGAATCTACATGTATGTGCGTGTGCTCAAATATGGCTTCTGGAAAGAAAATAAAGGATTAAATATGAATAAACAAACTGACATTAATGAGGAAGTTCCCCAGCACATTGGCCAGGAGTCTTTCTTGATGCCTACTGTTTACATCTCTTTCAGATAAGGTCGAGGATGATGGGAATGTATTGCTGCTTGTCTGCCCTTTTTTCTTCATTTTCAATCATGTTGCCATCCATACTACCATGTGCTAACGTTAGCGCCATCCATACTACCATGTGCTAACGTTAGCGCCATCCATACTACCATGTGCTAACGTTAGCGCCATCCATACTACCATGTGCTAACGTTAGCGCCATCCATACTACCATGTGCTAACGTTAGCGCCATCCATACTACTATGTGCTAACGTTAGCGCCATCCATACTACTATGTGCTAACGTTAGCGCCATCCATACTACTATGTGCTAACGTTAGCGCCATCAAGCCTCAATGATTTGCTGTGAATGAATGCAGAATCTGTTGAGTTGTCTTAGTCGTGCGTCAAATGCAACGTACAGTAGATATATTCCCATCCATTTAGATTGAATATGGTATTGATGACATAAACAATAATAACAAAAACTCCAGTGAAATGATGTGAAAGTTGAGGACTAGATTAGGACTGGAAAGCTGATTCTGGTGTCCAACTTGGCCCTAGGTGTATCTGTTAAAACAGACGGAGACAACTTCTCTCTAGCTAAGGTTCCATCCACTTGTCAATTGAATTACAGAATCTGAAGTTTGGTAAAAAAAATAAAATAAAAAAAAAACTCATGCGAATAGAGCTGGTAACGTGTAACCCAGCTAACATGTGAAGACCACACCAAAACCACGAGCTAACAGGTGAAGAGCACACCAGAACCACTAGCTAACTTACTTTAAATGTGCCAGAACTATAGTCCAGTAACAGGCTTAAGTGAACTGACAACATGAGTTATACAACTTACAGTTCTCAAAGACTCACACACACAATCTCAGCTGGTTATCCTCCGGACAGCTTGTCTCTTTTTCTTTTCTCTCACTTTTTTCTCCGTGTGGCGCGCGCACCCGCTCGCGGTGTGTGGCGCGTGTCCACGCTATTCTCCGATAAGACGACCACTTGTACAAAACTAAAGTAACGAGCCAATTTTGTAAAATGTAAGGAGTAGAAAGTACCGATATTTGTGTTAAAATGTAAGGAGTAGAAGTAAAAAGTCGCCACAAAAATAAGTAGTAAAGTAAAGTAAAAATATCAGAAAAATCTACTTGAGTACAGTAACGAAGTATTTGTACTCCGTTACTTCCCATCTCTGGAAATAATGCTTACATTTTAATAACCAATTTGAATGAATATCTCTCTAACCAGTAGAGGAACATCATTATTCCGTCTGCATTTATCTATTGATGAATATGAGTGATTCTTACAGTAGTGTACCTGTCCATGTTGCTTTATACAGTGCTATTATGCTTAACAATCCGCTGTGTTTACATTGATTACATTACATGCAAATTAAACCAGGCAGCTCCAAAATAACCACACACATCTCTACACACAGATTTGTCGCTTTTAACTAGGTATTCTGCCTGTGTACGAGGGAGAGGTTTGATTGCAGTGACTCAAGTGTGCCAGTGACTCCCTACTATCTTTCTTTTTAGCAGAAGTGGCGTTTCATTTTTTGTTCTTGAAATGCCTAACAATACAAACGCTGCTGTAATGTAAGCCTTTATGAAGTGAGATACAGCAGAATTACAACTGAAATAGCATTAGATTGATATGGTTATATCAACAGAGTTACATTTTAGTTAAATTTATTTCTATCATTGTTTAAATTAAATAAACCCACACCATCTGCAGATTTGTGTTGCTGTGTTCCCATTGGGGTTCTCTGCATCAGCCACACAACAATATGATTTGCTGAGGAAGACAATTCTTTTGAATTTGTTGAGCTATTTTTATCATGCCTGGATTTTCATATGCGCATATTTGTGCTGTTGCGGTTAACTGAGTGGCCAAAAGGTCCAAAAGAAGACTCACATTACAGTAATAATTTATTACACATCATGTATAAATAAATCTGGTTGACTATGTGATGTCATGTCACCATAGTCAAGATATGATAAAAACAGCACCATAACAGGTTTGCTAAAAAGTGCAATGGGTTTCTTAAAATGTTTCTATGACCATATTAAATTGGAAGTTGTTTTACTATATCACCGTACAAGGAAAGTTGGCTAATGGTATTGTAACACATTAAAAATATCCTCATTTTAAAACTCATTAATTAAAATATTAAATGTTTCTTCAGAGGTTTGCTGAAATTGTCAATGTAATACTGTTCAGCATGAGCCTGCAAAAAACCATGTCCATTGTACATTTGAAATTGTTTAAATGAACACTTTCTTGAGGACCGTAAAAGGAAAGTCCGCTCAAATTTCATCAAAACACATTCCTCATATTGGAACTGTCATGAAAATAAAATGTTGCAGCTGTCAAAGTTGGATATGTTTTGGTCGGGTCTTAAGTGCCATGAGGGAAAGTCAAATACACGAAATGGTGCAGTCAACAAAACAGGTAAAAATGTTCAGTGCAAGTAGTTTTTAAAAGTTATATTTACCAGTGCATGTACATAGAAAAAGTATGTTGAGCCCTGGTGATTAAAATAGAGCCAATAACACATCAATGCCAGTTTGCAGACTCACTTTCTGCCAACTAAACCTTTTTCACCTACCACACTTACACTGTGAACAGTTTTTTATTTTACCTGTAAAGTAAAGTGGCAGCTTATCTGGTTATAATGCCAACTTGTTTACAGCCAAATCTAGTGTTTTCTGATCCTTAGATTGATATCAGCAATTACTTTAGTGAGTACAATGTTTCATAAAACTCAATCTGGGCGTATGGAATAAAACCTAAGCTGTTATAAAACAATGGCAGTTTTAACGATGAACCCTGTTTGTGGTCATCTGCATTTTCTTCAACAGCAATTTTAAATATTAACATTGCATGATAGTTTCCATTTTTTCGTGTACAGTCCTCTGGCCTGACAAAGCCGGACCAAATTGCAAATGGGAATTAGTCTGGAACCTCATATTTCATGAGTGTGTTTTGAAAAGGTGCCATTAGGTACATGTTTTTAGTCGTGCAACGGAAAACTCAGATAGGACAGATAGTCTAGCTAGCTGTCTAGATTTACCCTGCAGAGATCTGAGGAGCAGTTAACCATAGTCCTCAGAAATCCACCGGAGTTTAAAACGCCAACACATAGGAAGCCCAAGGCAACTAATATCCGGACTAAATGTGTGAAATTCAGCAGATTTTCCGGCGGCAACGGAACAATCCCAGAAGTGGATATTCAAGGATATAGACTAATTCATTTGTGAATTGGTCCGGCAATGGCAGGCTAAGCGATAGAGGCTACAAGAAAACTGTCCACATAAACTGCAGCCATCTTGCTTGTTTTCTAAAAAAGGCCTCATCGTCGCTACTTTTGACTGTCATCATCTCCAACATGACCCATATTAAATAAAAAGTTGGGATTGGCCATTCACATGTCAAGATGAGCTCACAGATTTGTCTGGTTCCCAAGCAAGCGGTCCGCCTTTCCCTGATTTCAATTACCATACCTACGCATCAGGGATTCATTTGCATGGATGTACTGGATGTGATCTGTATTAGAATACTTGGCATTACCACCTGCAACCATGTGTCTCCAAATCAACCAGGGCTGAAATCTTAATTGAGAGTCTTTTAGTTACATCTTTCGCCTCAGTCCCTACTTTATTCTTTGGGAAGTGTTTGGATAAGCACAACCAGAAACACACTAAAACATGAATGTAGCGCCAAAGAACTTCAGCGCTGTGAAACAGTAGAATGAAAAGAGCTGCCATCACATTGTGGCAAATTCTCTTTTATATGAAACCTATACCTGAAACTCTGCAGCAGAAAGCAGACAATAGGGAAATTGGGTTGCCTTGAGGCAAGCTAGCTAGGTTTTATAGTGGCATTCCCTTTTGTCAGATTGACTTGTTTCCTTCCACAAGCTTGAGACAACACAGACACAGTTTGAGTACATTCTGCCTGCAAAGAGAGGGGCAGCTAGAGTGGCTATCACCAGACCAAGCCATGCTCAACAGAATTGAGATTAAACTGGTCTGGGGAGTCTGCTCTGTATTTTCTCTGCACAAGAGGCGTAACCAATGGGCATTGCTCAAATGACTCTGTACGCAATTGGATACTCCTTCAACCAATCAGACCAACGATCGGTGACGCAGAAGCAACAGCGGCGTCAACGGATTTGCTGCACTTCGGTGGCCTTTGGTGGCCGCCATGTTGAATGTAAACAAGAAGCTGCTTGGTTGCATCTCTATCGTCATCGTGTTCAACCCGCAAATAGCGTGCCAGGAAGATAAGCCAGTTTTTGATTGGTTCCCGCAAAATTGTTAACTGAAGCAGGAGAATTAAACGTGCAGGTTTCCAGAACGAGCAGCAGGGTGAAATCAACTCGCCGTCATAGTGGGCGGGGTTTACCAATTCTAGGGGACAGGTGTATGCCAAACATACGTTGTATTAAATTGCTTTAGAGCAGGGGTCTTCAACGTTTTTTGGACATTGGACCCTTCAGCTGAAAAAGAGACAAAGCAGGGACCCCTTACTATATACATTGTATAAATTAATTTGCATATTAAACTGGGCCTACAATAACGTGTAGGGTGGCCGAGAGGCTTTAAACAGTCTTTTTTACGGTGCATACAATATTAAGCTTTTAACTTATTTGAATTTTTTGGCATATTCATATATTCTTACATCATGTTTTAATGTTAGAATGTGGCACAGTGAATCCTAAAGCTTAACTGTATCCGTGGATGCCTACCTTATGGCTATAGCTGTAAGCCAGTAAGACTATCAATGTTGTGTACATTAAAAACATACTTATCTTTACTAATAACATGTTGCATTCAGGTTAATGTACTTTATATATTCAGACATATATATATATATATATATATATATATATATATATTTATTAGAGCTGGGCAGCCATTACAATTTTTAATCACGATTAATCGCATAATTTCCCTGATTAATCGCGATTAATTGCAAAATGAAATAATTAATTCAAAAGTAGTGTATATGGTACAATTTATTTTTTAAATGTTCTGCCATATGAACCAAAGTGCCTTAATAATTGTTCTGCAAAAACTTACCAGCATTTTGTTTGTAAAGTAGCAGTTAAATAAAATATTTAGTGTACATCTCAACTTAAACAATGTATTTATCATGTGCAGAGATGAATTCCATCTAGTTGGAATGTGTTGCATAAGCGACTCCTTCTTATGTACACGTTGTTCTGTTGTTGCTCTAACTCTGCAGCACCTGTTGGACTGGGTTTAGAGCCCCACAACTTTTCTGCACTTCGCAAGGACACTGTCCAACGCGCTGTTAAGCAGAGACTATGAGGGACACTGTCCAACGCGCTGTTAAAGTAACTGTTTAATGTGAAGCAGAGACACTGTGACAGAACGCTGGAGACTGTGCGCAAAGCAGGGGACATGATCAGAAGGCAGAAGGCTCGCAGCAGCGATCATATTTTGTATCTATTTGTACTATCTGTGATAACTGCGGTGACTTTATTTGACACATTCAACTGCTGTGCAACTTCAATAAGTGTCCCACGCATGTTTCAGCATAATGTCTCTCCTCTGTTTTCAGTCCAGTCAAAGCACGTGAATGCAGCGCCCACTTTTCATCAGTATAATGCACTGCCGTCGTCGTTGCGATTCTCAGACCAATGCCCTAATGGGTCTGCAGTCTGTAACTATCCACATCGCTATGGCATCTGTTAGCTTGTCTTGCCTTTGTTTATCTCTACTTACCCACATGCTGCATCTAACGTAGTCTGCCGAAGCCTTGCGCCACTGTGTGTTTCGCTGAATGATTTGCTGGTATCAACTGTCAAGGTGATATTTCAGACTGGAAGTACTCCGGTGATAATAAAATTCAACTTTGCAGTATTTACAAAGCCTGTGAGCAACAAACTTTTACAATAATAAAGAAATAATAAAAACTGTGTTAACGAGCGATAAAAAAAATGTCGGCGTTAATTAATTAATTAGTTAACGCGATAATATTGCGTTAACTTGCCCAGCCCTAATATTCATGTATTTTTTTTAGACCATCAAACAATAATTTGGCAGCTCTGAGGACCCCCTAGGGGTCCCAGACCCCCTGTTGAAGACTTCTGCTTCAGAGGATAGATTCAGAGATTCAAGAGAAAAACTGATAGACCAAAACTTGATTCAGTCTGTCCATAACTACAGAGGTGTATTATAATTTACTCACACAACAACAATTAATCAGATTCTTTCAAAATGAAGAGTTTTATTTAATTACCAAGAATACACAATACTAAAGGAGCCTGTAAGGCAGTGTTACTCAACAGGGCTAGTAGAGTCCCCCCAGAGGGCGTTTAGAGGATGATGGGGGCGCTCAAAGCAATATTTTGAAAAGGGGGGCGTTGAGGTGCCCATGGGGGCGCTTGGTTTTAAGGTTAGTTTACACCAAAGATTCACAAAAATAAGAGTTTACACTTTTAAGTAATTGCAAAAAACAGGTGTTTGCAACATTAAACCTGCCAGTTTGTGCCCCTGCGACTGGACAAGACGGTGTATCTTCTTCTCTTCAGTGTTTCTGTCAGCTCAGTGATGCCTTCACAGGGAACGGGACGTTGGAGCATCATCTTAAATGAACTCCGTACGGCAGCATTACAAATTGGTCTGGTCATGAAATGTAAAGTCTTCATTAAACATTCAACAACAGTTAGGGCCATCAATCAATCATAATATTCAGGGCAATTAGCCTACATCTCATTTGATGGGGGGGGGAATAAGGGACCTGGATAATGCATAGCGGGTGCTGGCCCAAAAAAGGCAGAACCGCTGCTGTAAGGGGACATGTCATGACTTTTTCTTGTTCAAATGAGAAACTTTCTGTTGCGCATGAGAAACTCAAGAAATATCCCTTAAGGGGCTACATACAATACTAACTAAACTAGCAGAGATTTTAGAAGGGATACTTTACAAAATGGGCCCTATTCCCCGAAATCTTTTCTACAAAACTCAAAGAACACCAACCCAGTAAACAGGTACACACAATTTGACCTACTCAGATGGATAAATGGATGGATGGACAAGACACTGCCTGCGGGACGGTGACAGTGGGAGGCCACAGTGGCAATTCTGCAGGGCCTGAGAAACTCACTTTCCTCAGCTGGTTCCCTCGGTGTGGCTCCGCTGGGCCATTCTGTCTCTCTCTCTCTGCAGCAGTAGGTGAGGTTTCAGGTTACAACCAAATTGTGACCGGAGAGGTGTTGGCAATGTCTCTACAGCTCCGCCTTCTTGGTGAGTCGGAACACAAGATGACAAGTCGACCGGCACTGTTTCTTCAGCTCTGCCTCTTTGAAAAGAAGGATGTTCTCAATTGAACTGGAACAGTTTCTCAAAGTCTTTGTCAGCTTCTTCAGCCCTTTATTCCAACTCAGGCATCCCCTTTGAGCACACAAAAGCACATGGGCTGCATGCGTTAGGATGAGAGGAAAATGAATGTCTGGAGAATAAGGTGTGGCAGAGGGTATTGCATTACGGTTCAGAGGGACACAAACAACCACACTCAGGGTGAAGTAAAAGAGAAGAAAAAGTATGCGAGTCTGGTGTCGTCTCTACTTAATAGTGTCAAAGATCCCTTTGGCCCCTTCCCTGTCCTAAACCCTTCCAACATGAATTCTTCTGTACTAATCTTTTTCTTTTTGACATTAAATATCCTAAGTTTCACTTACCTAAATCTGCCATAATTGAAAGGGAGAGATGTGTAGCTGCATTTTTGTCGTTATTATTATAGTACAAAGACATACTAGAGAGAGAGAGAGAGAGAGAGAGAGAGAGAGAGTATGCAACTCGTCTTGACATCTTTGTGTCCTATGGGAAAGGCCAATCGATGGTGGCTGCTGAGACTTGGTGTTCTCTTTGTCAGATTTGCTCTCCCACTTTCCCTCTCTTCACACACTCTGTGCCACCATGGATCATCAGGCAGCCATCACCCACGGCCATCATCCTGTTAGCTGGTTGGTCAATCTTGTACCTTTGCTGTACAACTAAATATGTTATGTGTGAAGTGCACACTTTATCTGTGGAAGAAAGATTGGTGAAAGAGATCAGTGTAGACAAGAGGTGAGTGATTGTAAACGGTAGAAATCAGGACACACACACACAAAATTGCTATGGCTACCAGAGGGCTTTGTCACTTAAGTGAATCAATGTCCTTTTCTAGGATTTGTTGATATGATTGATGCTGTTGTTTTTCTTAAAGGACAGTCTTGTCTGTGTGTAAGAAGTCCACAACAGGTGTTTGCGTTTTGAATGCACATTTGTATGGATGGAAAGCTGGGCAGGTTCAATGTATTGACATGTTCCTTTGCCTTGAGTTTAGTTTGAAAAGCATGCAGCAGATCAGTGCCTTGTGCCTACAGGGCAGCCAGCTGGCACCTGCAGATATTTACATCCAATCACAGACAATTTATATTTTATTAATAGTTACTTTCCATTCCCTGCCATGCGCCCCTGTGGTAACTTTTTCTTGTCCTCGTGTCTCAGTCCTCTTCCCTATCTAGTGATCCGTCTCTTTTTATGTTGCCCCCTCCTTGTCTTCATCATCCTTT
This sequence comes from Etheostoma spectabile, assembly GCF_008692095.1. NCBI lineage: Eukaryota > Metazoa > Chordata > Actinopteri > Perciformes > Percidae > Etheostoma > Etheostoma spectabile. The sequence continues at coordinate 27,348,432 of NC_045748.1, read as the reverse complement.
TTGAAATAGCCCTTTAGTTTCTCTGCACTCTGAGAAATGGCTGGGAGGTTACCATCAGTTGCATCATGCCAGCAAAGTGACAACTTTTCTCACACAATATTTTCTTTCTGGTATTGAAAAAATGAAGTCAGTCTTTCCGATACGCAGCGCATTTAAGCGCAGAAGATTTAGTCTAGGTGTATGTGTTGCTTAGTGTATGAATGTATATGTATGTGTAGAGAGGGATGTGGGTGGGTAGTCGTGAGCGTGTGTTGGTGACTTTAGCTTCCTCATTAGGAGTAGTTCTCTTGGTTTTTTGTGATAGAGACAGAAACTCGAAAGTGAGAGAAGGAGGTAAAAGAGAGAAGCCGACTCAAAGAGAAGAGAGTATGTGTGTGTTTGGAGGGGGTGGGGATCTGTCACTTTACATTTAAGCGGCAGATTCATTCCCCAGCGAGCTAACGGACAAACAATCCATCCTTATTTACCCTGTTCAATGCCAATCCCATTGGATTGGAAGGAATTGGATTCCCACATCCAGGGGCGAATTCTTTTCAATTTGAAGGACCCCATTAAAAGTCTTTTTCTGTCGGTCTCTGTTTCACTCTCCTTTGCTCACCCTCTTTCCCTTTCTGGAAGTTTTCCAGTTGAAGTTCAACTGTCACATACATTCACACACATACACACACACAGAAATGTATGCATGCACGCACATACACGCAACACACAACAGCATACAGCTAAAGTGTGTAAAGCAGAGGTTCTAAGTCTTTTTTCTGCCAAGGCCCCTTACAAGATAGAGAATATAACTGGGAATCCCTCATGTGTAGCCTATGTCCCTTGGATTAATTTGACATGAAGTCTAAGTTATGTGAAAGAACACATATTATGTAGTTATTATTGCTGTCAAACAATCAAAACATTTCATTGCGATTAATTGCATTAATACGGTGGCCGACAGGGGCAAGCGTCCGGCAACTTAAGAAATGCAAAAAGAAAAGCAACTGCAGCAAAAAACGCTGCATCCTGATTACAGAACGGAAGTTCTCCAGGCCTCTAGAGGGAGCGCTAAGTGGCCAAATAGTACATTTTTCTCACATTAAAAAAATTGACGTTGTTGCTCATGACACCCCGAGATGACGTCCCTCACTGTGCTGCAACGTAAGCTAACTATGAGCTAGCATTATTGATTCGCTACAGTTACAGCTCAGCTGAGGAGCACGACCCTCTTGTCCATGAGTATGCTTTCTGTTGCGCAACAAAGTGGTAGGCGGGCATTGTTTGGTATTAAAGAAAATAGTTCCTACATGAAACTGCTCACAACCAGGTCTGTGGATTATCTTAGATAACGGTTTATGATTTCCAGAAAGAGAAATTGAGTTTTTCAAATGTATTTTTTGGGCACTTTGAGCACCACAAGCCGAGCACCAGTTGCACTATATTCAACAAAAGGCAGACATCTCTATGGCTGACATATCTAACAATGGGCTACTTACACCAAAACAATCTAGATTGATCCATAACAACGGTTAAGAAGAAAATAAATGCATTTATAACTTTGTTGTGAACTGTCCCTTTAACCAAGCAGATGCACTACTCTTTTACAAGTAAATAAACTCAGTTTTAAAGTAAGTTATCCACACAAGGCCAAATCCACGTAGGTTAGAACAAGAGAATATACTTCATCCTACATGTACATCCTACATATAATTTTATGATTCATGGAATACTGCTGAAACTCTATACACAATGGTTGAGAGAGCTCAGAACACTGCAACCTCACAAGATGATAATACTGATAAATATGTTGAACACAAAATTATGTAGGAATGTGAGCAAACAATGTTTTAGTTGTACCATTCTGATTATGTGATTGTGATACAATTAAAGCTGTTGGCTGCACATACATTACTAAAATTAGCCCAATTACAATGGTATTCAGTTTTCAGTGACCATGTAAATGCATATTGTGTTAACACATAACATAAAATTTTTCCATTATTGACTTGCAGTGTTTCTGCTTTTGCATGTTTGTGTTTCTGAATTAGTTTGCGTTTAATGTATTTAAAGCTTTGTGTTTGTTTATTTGCATGTGTTTTCTTAGGTTGTGTTTTGAGCTCTCCCTGCCACCTGGCATCCCTTTTTCAGTCAAACCAGAACGCACAGAAATCATAATCAGATGTTAATTAAAGATACACATCCATAAATGTCCCTAAAATACATACAAAAGACATTTTGAAAATGATTTTTAAAGCTCTTGCATTATAACCATTAAGTTCAATGCAAACTGTAATGCACTATACATATACAGTGCAAACAGAAACTGTTTATAGGTAATGTGGCATGACTTTCAATGATGCAGATTATATGGTAATTGTATTTACATAATAAACTATATTTGTATCATTCAAATATTCAACTAAAAATGTGGCGCAACATTCCCCTTCTTGTTTACATCTCCCAAAGCATGATTGGAACCCTGCTGACATATTTTAAAACAAAGATATTCCAAATGCTGAAATGTGACAAATGTATAAATATATTGTGTTTGTTTTCCTTTTTACACTGTTAATACTTTTCTATACAGATACAGACATTTGGTGTGTGTTTAAAACTGGTGGAAATTCATGAAGAAAACTACTTAAGTTCTAGAATGTGTACCCATTGACATGCCAAATGATGACACTTCTGAGTAGTCCAACCTATTAATATCAATGTAGTAACTATGCCATAAATCAGTTAATAAAAGGAGAAATAGTGAGCAAATCAGGTTTGTTCAAAAGGTTAATGTATTTTCCTTTTGGGGATTCTGCCCTTCCTGAAAACTCCTTCATTACAATAATACTGCAAGTTTTACTATAACACAGAGAGAGCAATGTTGGGATTTAATAACGAGTAAGGAGAGTGTTATAAATATTACATTATCAAGAATAAACAGAAACCACTGAAGATCTCTCAATGTTCATTTTTACTTGCAAACACGACAAGGAGCCATTCTCAGCACTACTCATAGTGCAGAAAATGTCTATAGAAACGCTCTCTTACAACGGCTTTTATAATACAATATGGATAAAAGTCTACAGTCATGATAAAGAGTGATGGTTGATTGGTTCATGTCTGGTCAGGCTGGAAATCTCTGCCTGCTCTACCCTTAGAAGCCTTTCACAAGGACAGACAATTGCTCCATGGTATCTTGTTTAGAGTACTCAGTATAATGTTATTCTATGCAAACAGTTTAATAATGATAATAATTCAAAAAATATATTCTAACAGAGAAAAAGACAAGCAGCAGAAGAGATGAAAATCAACTTGATGATGTATGAGATAGAGTAGCGACTTCTTCCACTTCCTGGTTGCAATGGCTTATGAGTTTTTCATAGTGCAGCATTCCACAAACACCTCAGCGGGCCTTTTAGAGCCCCTTATGACTTTTTCTCAATGCCCTCATTACCTTCTCAAAAGACTCCCCTGCTACTGACACACACGCATGCATGCACGCACGCATTCACGCACGCATTCATGCTAGTCTTAACCCTTGTGTTGTCTTCCCATCAAAATCAGCCCTTTTGTTGACACTTTTTATCGATGTTTTTAGCTTTTTCTTACATTTTTGTTCCTTTTATCAACTTTTTAGATGCTTTTTTTTGTCACTGTTTTTGACGTTTAACACTACGTAACACTAACTTATTAATTTTAGTAGTACAGTTATTTTTGGAATTTATGGTCAATGAACCTCATTTATAAAAAAATTATACCAAATGTTTGAGTTAGAAAAGCAGAAATTAGGAATTATTTAGGCTAAATTTAAAGGAATGGATGTTGATGGATAATCACAGACTGGAATATGTCAACTTTTACTCATCCTATTTGGAAACCACTTTTTCAAATGCTATAAAATTGAATAAGACATCCTAAAATTAATGAAAATAGAGATGTATACTTGCCAAAGAGCGTTGGAATCAATCATGTTATTTTTGGGTGATTACGATTGGTTAGTTAAAAAGATTGACAAAACATGTATTTAGGAAAACCCGAGGACAACATGAGGGTTAATTTCGTCAGACGAGACGAGATTAAATATTTTAGAAGACCTTTTTTCCATGACAAAGACGAGACGATGACGAGGCTGCACCAATGTCCAAAAACGCTGACTAAGACTAAATTAACATGCATTATTGTTGACAAAAATGAAAACTAAGATCTCTCTTCATTTTTGTCTACAGTCGTCTCTACTTTTTCATCATGAGATAGAACTAGTGCAGTGCCCGTGTGGAGTGCCACGGTTCAATCAGGCACGGCTCGGCTGCGGCTCATCTAGAGATTTGGCGTGTCCCCTTTTTTCATATAGCCATCACACATCCAGGTAGCGATGTGGCGGGCGAGGGAGGGAGGAAGCCTGGTTCAACCTGCTAGGGAAGCCGCTACAGTGCGTAGCGATGTGATGAGGGAGCAAGGGAGGAACTCCCGTGTGTGTTTGTTTGCTGCAGACTGGGAACGGGTCCAGCTCCGTTTGTTAATTTGTTCTGGGTAATATTTCAATAAATCATACACTATGACAGCAGAGTAGGAAATTAGCACCTGCCACCAGCCAATGGCGGGTACTATTTCAAAGTGGCGGGTGACTTTGCCTTGAATGCCAGCCGCAGTGGCGGGCAGATTGTAAAACATTCCTTGTAACAGATTGGACAGCTTTTGTCAAAGAGTGCTGTTGCAAGGTAAGAATAATGCAGAGTGGAGTTGTGTTACGTTACTGCTAATGAGTCCCCAACATTTCCGGATTTTGCATGATAAAAACATTCAAATACCAAAATAACGGAAGGCTTTTATTGTGAAAAACTTTTGGAAAAAGAAAACGTTTACGGCCGGGGATATCACCACGCACATTTCCCTCAATTCCAGACTTTTGACGAATGGTTTTCAGTACTTGTCCGTGACAACATGTAGTTGAGCTGAGACACAGACAAAAGGAAAATTATTGGTAAAAATAAATGTGGCGACATATCCCCGGTGTTAAGAGGCCCGCGGTAGCTGTTGAGAGCAAAGTAAAGAAAAAGAGACGGTACTTTTCTGACAAGTGGCACATTTTTGACAAAGGGAAAACAAGGGAATAGTAAGCTTACCTTCCCGACAAACAGTCCATGCACTGGACTTACTGTTGAACCTACGCATCATCACAAAATGCAAACAATTCGTATTGGTGCAAGTGCACTGCCATACGGCTGGGGAAGACGGGACCCCCCAGGAGCAGGGTGTGTACAAACCCGGCAAATAAATCTTACTGACCTTAGTGATAATCTGATGTTCCCTCTAGCGCCACCATCAGGTTGACATTTCAGATAATTTGAGGATACCAGGATGATTATCTTTGTATCCATCTACAATGAAGAATGTATTTTTTATCCACACCTGTGTATCTTTTATTATAAAGGCTATGCCATAATAATGCTGTTTTGGGCTTGAGAAATCTGTTCAAGGGTGAAGATGTTTGTTAACCATGATGTAGATCATCATCTTTGCCTCTAAGCACAATGTATCCATTGTTGGCCTTAAAACCTTGGAGATAAAATATGTCTTAATAATAAAAAAGAATGTATTGAAGCAATTCAAAACATGATAGTGAACTTTTTTTTTAAATTTGAATTCCCAAAAAAGTGGCTGGTAAGAAATATAAGTGGCTGGTAAAATTGGGCATCTACCAGCCACTGTGGCTGGTAGGCAAAAAAGTTAAGGTGGATATGTGAGGCTGCTCCCACGAAACACACTGTATACCACAGCATGGCTTTTTTATACAAGCTGCACCGTCTTGACTGTCGGAAGATATTTGAAGTATTTGTACTTCCACTGCATGTGCTCAAATTTAGATGGTCACAGACGTATTTATGATTTTTTTTAAATGGTAGGGTTGAGTTCCACAATAAGCTGCAGGTAAGAAAAAAAGCTACACCACAAAAAAAACATGGCATGATAATGTTTTTCCTTGTTGCTTCTTATTTTATTGAAGGCAAAGCATTAATGTGATGCTGCCACTCAGCAATACAGGCTTCTACTCCACTAGAAAGAACTTGATACTCGAATTTGTGACAAGTAATGAAACAATCTGTACTTCACTTTGCCATTGTAAAAATATGTTTAAAAATAATGTGGTTAACATAAAGGAAACTAAGGAATGGTTTATACTGTGAATGAAATGATTGGAACTTTGTGTTTGTTTGTTTTTTGTATAGCCTAAATCTAGTAGGGAAAGGGTTGCCTTTTACAGTATATGTAAAAAGGGTAGGTATAATATGTTTTCTGTTTGTTTTTTCTTTAAATTCAGTGCCTTTCTATTTATGTATTCATTTATTTGTAGCTACATTTTCTTTTGGAAAATTACTCCTCCTCCTCTTCCTCCTCCTCCTCCTCCTACTACTATTAAATAAAGAATAAATTGTCAGCATGTAACTCCCCCTAAAACCACACATTGTCATTTGAACATTCCTGTCTGTGTGTGGCTTTAAAAAAACAAGGTACAACATGTTCACTGGTGAGAAAAGTGGAGGTAGGAGTATTTTTTCTCTTTTGTTACCCCATGGCTTTGTAATTAATTTACAGGTATAAAATTGGTATCCAACTTCTCATCTCACTCTCAGGAAGAAAGATAATAAGCACATTTCCTAGCTATTTCTTTTAACTGTGATATGACAATTCAACTTCTAACCTTATGACGCCATAAAGTCGGTAGTATCAGCTCCATAGTGACATTACATACAATTTCAGTTTAATTCTAAGTTAATGAAGGTGTTCTACCAATACACAGTATATGGTGAATGTTGGTACTTGGTGGTTAGGGTTTGTGGTGTCATGGTTTTAAAAAAGGCTGACATTACACCTGAGTGGTAGGGATGACTGCATTCAAACGCTGCGTTTAAAACTGGTCCCTCATTCCCTCCCTCACAATTCCCTACACAGTGTTTATCAACTATATAGGGAATGTCCAAACACCATTTAAGATGCTGCATTGGACATTTCTAAGCATCTTGCTCCAAGTAGATGCGCCGGATGTTTGTGCAACCTAAACAGGTGCACCCAACATCATGTAAACAAACCAAAACCAAAATATTTTTAGAATAATACGTCCTACAACAGTTAAAAAAAACTGCTCTGAATCCATTTTAATTGGTCAAGAGGGAAAAGTTGCTGTTCTGCCACTACGGCACAGAAGAAGAGGGTGTATATTACTAAAAAGCGTTTTCATTTTGCAAACTAGCAAAGGCAAGTGTGAATAGTGTCTTCATGCTGCTCCTGGCTGCTCCACAGAGAAGCAGTGTTTTGCGTGAAGCCCAGGTCAGCCTGCCTCCAACTGTGTGCTCTGCTGTGTGGATTTCTCCTCCTCGTAAGACATTTTTAACTGGTGAGCAGTGGGTGCTGAGGGAAGAAGACGGTGCCAATTTGTATTTGTGTCGTTTCATTTACTTCTGTTATATTCAGTACTTTGGGGGGCTTTATTGGATCAGACTGGCATGGGGGTGAGATGGAGGAGGGCTGGCTCCCTTCAAACAATAGAAAAAGAAAAACAACATATTTACTCACTCATAACAGACTGGCGTCCTCCCAGAGGCTCTAGGGACAGCCCAATATGAGAAGGGAAGACCTGTAGTGGGCCAGCTCCCTAAAGGTCTGGGGGCAGGTAAAGTTAAAAAGGGGACAAAAGAAGAAGGAAAAAGGGTGTACTCCATTTCCCTCCTTACAAGGCCAAACTCATTACTATACTATTCATTTACTTGTTATTTTTACTTTACTATAATTATTTTTTAATCTGTATTATTTACAAGTTACTATTCATATAATGATGGAATATAATGTCAATGTGCACTCTTTAATGAAATTAAAATTGATACCTGCTTGACTATTATTTCCAGTCATAGTTCTATTATCTTTATTGTTACTAGTGCCAAGGCGCATCGTGCCAATTGCTATAAATGCTATGAATCTTATCATGTAGATCTGTATGAGTGTCTCTGTGTTTCGAACCGGCAGTAGCAGATGGAAATTTTATTGGCCATGATTGACTAGCCAATGACAGCTTGTTCTCACGTGGCTGCTCAGTTCCACACTGGTAACTTAACGTTAGTGCTGGTTGTCGGTGACGGTGGGGTTATAACTAAACATTGGGGATAGTTTAATTCTTGTATTATGTAGGCAACAACCTAACAAGCATATCTAACAACATGCTCCAATGAAGAAGTTAAAATATTCTTTCAGAACAAGTTTGGCAAGCAAAGTTATCAGACAAGTAGCAATGGACTCTATGGGAAGATATTCAGAACTGGGATTACTTTTTATGAAAAAGCCTTTTCTTTTGTTTGGTGGATGCTAACTAGAAGAATGTGAAAAAAGGGCAGAAATTAACCCAGCTTTTAGGACCATTAGGTAGGGATTGATGATTTCTCATCTCTTTTGTTCATTAGCATGAGCACATAAGTTATGTTCATCATTTGGTACTTAGGATTTCAGTAAAATGAACAGAACAATCTAACCAATCTAATGATGTAGCTACTGTAAAGGATGTCCATATTGACACAAGTTTTATCTTTTGTGGGTAAATGCTTAACTGTACGTACGTACACACCGCCGACGACGTGAGCTTCTAAAGTTACCGGAAGTCATTCCTTTTCAATGAAAGCTTCTCTCAGCTGCAGCTGCAAATCTGTCAACGTCGCATTTCGGGCATTTTGAGCGTGTTGAGCGTCAATCAGAAAGTTGAAAGTAACTCAACTTGATGGTAATGAGCTATGATGCGGTTCGGCGGCAAATGCCAGCAACCAAAATATAGACGTCCTCGCTGGCTGATTCTGGAGAAACATGAGATGTTAACTTTCGTTCCTACCAAAACATTAGTTCCGAGAAAATGGAGGAAAAGTTCATAATCGCCGTTGCTGGGTTCCCTATCATTTATGATGTGATGTTGTTTGCGTATAGGGACCAGTTAACGTGACCTAACTGCTAACAACCGCTGCAACCAACAAACAATAAAAATGCTATCATTATATATGAAATTTATGAAAGGTTTCTAGTGTGGGGCGGCTGTGGCTCAGTGGTAGAGCGGTTGCCTGCCAATCGGAAGGTTGGTGCTTCAATCCCCGCCCCTGCAGTCATTGTCGAAGTGTCTTTGGGCAAGACACTGAACCCCGAATTGCCCCCGGTGCTGCGCATCGGAGTGTGAGTGTGTATGTATATCTGATGGCACCTTGTACGGCAGCCCCGGCCACAGTGTATGAATGTGTGTGAATGAATCCTGTAGATGTAAAAGTGCTTTGAGCTATTGTTAAGACTGGAAAAGCGCTATATAAATACAGCACATTTACATTAGTGTCAATGTATTAGCCGTGCAGTGGCTGCTTGTGCTCCCTTGGTCGAAATAGAACTCCGCCACCTCAGAGCAACCAAAGCGTCTAAAACTTCCCCGTACTTTTTGACAAGCGTCCTTCACAGGGCAGCCAGTGCTTCTATGCAGCTATGCAGCTATGCAGCTGAAGTCGGCGGCAGAGTGTACTTACAGTAATGTCTGAACTGTAACGTTAACTATAACTGGGTATCCAGCAACCTCTTGAATATGAACAAACAATAAAATTATGATTTATAATGTTTAGTTATGATTTCTGATATTACTTAACTTGTTATTTTTGTCATTAGTTTGGTGTAATAAGAAGAATGAGTTTATCAATTTAAAAGTCAGGTTGATATCTTTTAGCCAATACAATTTATGTATAAAGTTAGTGCATTACTGCTGACCATTTGTCAAAGCTTACCATGAGTTTTAAGATTGATTTCTATAATTCCAGACAGCCATTGGTTTCAATTGAAAATCAACATGCAGAAACTTTAAGCTTGTTGGAGAAAAGTGGTCCATCACAGTGAACAGTCCCTGCTGGTTGCAGGCTTGGACAGTTTCCCATCCATGATTTGAGAGTAAGCTTTCAAAAAGGATTGCTTCCAACAACTATCTTGTTGATGGATTACCAACTGCAGCAACTATCAGTCTTCAAGTTTATTGTTTACTCTGCAGGCTATATGACAACCAATGTCTGCCTGGACTGCAGAATGTCAAACTAAAAATGTACAGTATGTTTTGCAGCATGATATGGTCAACTTATATACACACATTTGCTATATTGCTGGTGATATGGCCTAGGTAATCACTAAAGTCCTTTTCCCAGCAACCTGTTCTCATTTCCAACTCGTAAAATATGGATGCTTTGTCAGTGGCTGTTAGCGTCAGATACCAACGCAAAAAACACCCTTTAGCATGTGTATGAGCAGCAGCTCCGCAGAGCTTGAAGCGATTGTAGTATTAAGAGCGACAACGGTAGCGTGTAGTATGAAAGCCCAAAATTCCATGTAAGGAGGTTAATTGGGGTGCTGGATGGGTCAAACAGCACAGGACTTTCACTCCGGAGACAAGGGTTTATGTCCCGTGTGTCACTTTTCCTACACCCTACGGTCCATTCTTCTTTTCCTAAACCCAACTGTTCCATTCTTCTTTTTATAAGCCCAAATATCTTGTTCACGGGATAACATGCTCCAAGGAAGAAGTTAAAATATTCTTTCAGACGGAACAAGTTCGGCAAGCAAAGTTAGCAGACAGGTAGCAATGGACTCTACGGCAAGACATTCAGAACTGGGATTACTTTTTATGAAAAATCCTTTTCTTTTGTTTGGTGGACACTAACTGGAGGAACACAAAAAATTTCCATAATTTCGTTTAGATATGATGCTAAAGGAGATCTTTAGCATCAATAACAACGCCAAAGGCACCTGACAAAGCGTCCATATTCTTTCCAGTTGTTGGGAGTGAGAATGTGTCTGTTTCCAGCTGTTTAAAATCCATTGTGGTCTTATTGTTCTTAAGCAGCTGGATTTAGGTCATCATTTTCTTATTTAGCGTTTGTGCTCTCGTAATAAGATTATTAAACATATTAGACTTTCTGACAAATTTATAAGAAGAAGTTGAGTTTAAAGCTTTAATGTGTAACTTTTTGATATTAATGAACGTCACATTCAAGCTGTTGCCAAATGAGATGCTACAAAGCTAATTAAGACTATTGTATCAGCTCCACACTACTCTCTGTTTTTCTCAGTATGGCTATGTTCAGAAGTTTGTAGTGTCCGGTGACTTCCCTGTGCAGAAACTTAAGTTAAGATAACCTCTTCTGATTTCTGTATTTTAATTCCCCGTGTCCACCTTGGCTATTAGCAACTGTGTGGAGGAGGGGTGGGGGGTGAGTGCACGATCACGTGAGGCTTGTTTCATCAAACAAGTATATGTAATGAAAACAAAACCCACAGTTTTGTTATTACTTAGTTTCAGCTTTTTACCCTGTGGCAATTCATTCTATACAAATATCTTTTGTGTCAGAGTAATATGAAACTCTTCCAGAAACTGCTGAAAAGACTATCATGCATCACCCAGATACTGGGCCGGATTAACCTTGAAAGGAGAATTCCGGTCAATTTCAACACGTAGTTTTGTTGTTTTTAAATTTGGAGTGGTGTTAGATAAACGAAACCAATCGGTGCTGTCTAACCCATGTTATCCTCTTACTAGAGTTAGCACCCAACAGGCTGAAACAGGGCAAGTTCTAAACTTGTTTTTAGCCTCTAAACATGCTTGAAATGTCATTACAAGTCCCTACCCACGTGCAGTGATTCCTTCTGAGTAAACATAGAGAATGTGACTGCTGTACATGTGACAGCAAAGCTGTAAGAGCATTCTGCCCTTTGATTAGTTTTTATTTTAGTAAAGAGAAGAACAACATAATACAAAATATTACAAACTGGCATGTTTGAATTCATAACGTTTAGAGGGTTGCTGTTTTGGTGGCGTTACATTACAACACACTACAAAGTACATGCTGAAACCGATTATTTGAATTTAAAAAAATTATAAGAAAAAAAGAGACTGATCATTTGTATTCAATTTCTGGCATTTATAATGGCCAATTAAACAAAAATCATTTATTATGGCAAATAAATGATTCTGATGAATGAATATTTAAAAAAATCATGACGACCAACCATGTAGTGAATGTTGGCATTGCGTAGCTTGTCCACCAGAGGGCACTGTATCACGTCCCTGTTGGCAACGCTTTTTTTGTTTTTAAGTAAGTTTCAAATCTTAAGTTTCTTAAGTTTATACATTTTATTATTCAGAATGTTATTATATTTGATGTTCCTTTCTTCTGTTGTGACAATAAAACAAATTATAATATTATTTTACTGAGAACTCATAAATAACTACAAATAACTAATGTTAGGGAAATCTGTTATGTTTTGATACGCTTATCTGGATTTAAGATATACTATATACATATATATATTGGCCGGCATATCGGATTTTTTTTTGTATCGGTATCGGCCTTAAAAATCCTTTATTGGTCGGGCACTAATCAGAAGGATGCGGTAAAAGATGACTGTGAGGAAGAGAAGGTTGCACATTCAGAACAAGGGACAGAGGCAGGGAGTGATCAGGAGGAAGCAGATGAAGATGACAGGGGGGAAGAGGCCAGTTGTAAGGCCCATTTGTTAAAATAAAGTAAGAAGAATATATAGTAGGGCATCAACATAAAATGTTGATATAGTTGATTTTGAAACTATAAACATGATCTGGATTTTGAACTGCATGAAACAGTGTAGCCAATGGTTTACTTTTACTTATTATACACTAATTGCCTGCTTCATGTGCCACTTTGTCCTTTTGAAAGCCATGATGTCTCTTCCTCATGGGTAGGCCAATTTCTCTAGGCGGGTAAAGCAGAGAAAGGGAAGGTAACCTTCCCCCTTATGACCTCATGTGGGTCAATATTCCAGATCAGCCCATCTGAGCTTTCATTTTCTCAAAGGCAGAGCAGGATACCCAAGGCTCGGTTTACACCTATCACCATTTCTAGCCACTGGGGGACCATAGGCAGGCTGGGGGAACGCATGTTAATGTTAAAAATGCTCATAAAGGGAAATTGTCATGCCATGGGACCTTTAAGGCTTCCCTATGTGTCTGCTTTCTCTCACTTTTGCAGTCAAAAGAAAACTGATTGGTTACATATTGAAACATTTAGTAACTACTCTGTAGCCAGCAAGTTCTGTGAATCATTAATTGTAAAAAGTTATGTTGAGCATTTGTGCATCCAGCCCTGTCCAGATAGAAGGTACAGCCATTGAACTGCAACTGCATTTTTGGTTTCTTTCCTGAAATGAGTACTGGAACCCTTTTTGTTAATGTAGGTGCACACATTGTCTCTTAACATCTTTCTTCAACTGAAAAACCATTGGGACCACAAACCTTACCAGCATGAAAGTTAAGAGTTCTTTTAACTTCTTCAGATGAAATTTTAACATGAAAAAGATTCTTAAAAATTAAATCACAAATATAAGGTAACTCAAACTTTTGAAAGAAATATTTAGCCTAATTCTGAATTGTTTTGATTTACATAGCGAGCAACATACATTTAAAAGAGATTTAATATCTCAAGACGTATATACTAGTTGTCCGTCTTCCTCTATAATACCATTTGAATTCCATTTTTTTAAATATTCGAATAGTATGCAAATATGTAATGCTCATATGTAGCCTGTTTTAAATATGTACTACACTACTCAGGCTAATGCATTGCCAATGCCACTATAAGCATGTGGTTGTTGTTAAACATTCCATAAATACACATACACACACACATGCACACATATACACAAAATAGTATACAGATACACAAAGGCCCATGGGAGTTGGAGTTTGTTCAGTGTGATGGGATCTGGGGGTTGGTGCTATGGTCTGCTTGATTAGCTTGCTGTTTGCTTGTTTCTGATTCTGATTGTTGCTGTTGCATTGCTCCTCAGGTCAATGACCTCTTTAAATGTAATGTCCTAGGGTCACACGCACAAACACATCACACCAATGTACACACACACACACACTCTCTCACACACACACACACACACACACACACACACACACACACACACACACATTCACACACACATAAGCAGGCAGGCAGGCAGGCAGGCGGGCCCACTTTGGAAGGCAGCAGTGGTCAGAGTTGAAATAAGGACAGTCCCAAAGGTCTGTCACTGCAGCATCTTCTGTATTTTTCCCAAGCTGATTTTTTTCTCTTTACTGCCTCTGTGGTCCACAGTTGCCATAGAAACACAGTTTGCCATGATATTTTCAACCTGAGAGATTTGCATCTCCAGTATGTTTCTCTCCTCTCTTGTTATTGTGGGAGAAATATTTTAATTGCCCAGGTTTAAGGGAGAGCAGGGAAGAGAGCAAGTAGCTGCCAGCCGTTGGTGTAGCTGTATCTGTTTACTAGAAATTGTTTTGCCATGAAACACCATCTGTCTGGCCTGCTGGCTGGCTCCACGTTGATCTGTCTATCTATAGACTCAACTTTAGTTTTAATTGTAGCAGCCATTAGAGCTAAACACAAATGTAAACTTGTAAGAACTGACTGACAAGCTGATACGTGTTTATTTGTTTTAGGTATAGTTAGGGCTGGGAAATATATTGATATTACATTGATGTCATGAATTAGAAGATTAGATATTGTCTTAGATTTTGAATATTGTAATATGGTATAAGTGTTGTCTTCTCCTGTTTTTAAAGGGTGCATTACAGCAAAGTGATGTACTTTTCTGAATATACCAGACTATTCTAGCTGTTTTATTATTTGCCTTTACCCACTTAGTCATAATCCACATTACTGATGAGTATTTGTCAAAAATCTCATTGTGAAAATATTTTGTGAAAACACCAATAGTCAGCCCTACAGTATTGATATCGAGATGTTTTGTCCAAAATATTGTGATATTTTATTAACTATCACCCAGCTCTAGATATAGTGTTTAAGGAGTGTTCATTTACTTATTTATGTATTGATTAATGTGTCATTGATCCTAAAACATTTATCAAAACACAGGGTGATACCTATCCATAACAATACTCATAACTTGGTTTATCATCCAATGTGTTTACTAAGGGTGGGAATCACCTCCAGATACGATATCATCACAATACTTATGCCACGATACAACATTATTGCGATTTTAAACATGTTGCAGTATTCTTCGAAATATTGCAACTTATAACCTTTTTCCAACTTCTAATTTTTTCCTATTTCAAATGTCCCCAAAAGGAAATTTTGTCAACATCAGTTTTATCTAAAAAGATAAATTTCTCTGTTTGTTCATCTAACTTCAATTTCATTGCTGCAAAATGGGATTGTGAAGCAAACAAACTGACCAACAAATATATAATAAAAGATCCATACTTGGTGCCTGTGTATTGATACAGTATTGCCACTGAAAATATCGCAATAATATGCTGTATCAATATTCCCCCCCACCCATAGTGTTTAGTGCAGTTTGACAAAGTCCTGACAGAAAATTAGAAGTCTTTACAGTTCCACTCAAGGTTTGTATGGTTTGTAACAATAACAGCAGTAGTTGTTGACGATGAAAATCGTCAGCCTCAGGCAGAACTCACTTCCTAATAACCAAGACATGACCCAGGAGAGTCTAATTAGATTAGGTAAGGTTCCATTTTTTTAGCAGCGGGTTAAAGGTATATGTATCTAATACCTGAGCAGAACCTGTCATCATTATCACAGGAGGAAAATGTGTAGGGAAAAATTATATATGCTTTTGCTCTGTGGCTGCTTGTTAATTGGTGGAGCATCATGCTGCAGCCATTGCTTCTGTTCTCACTGTTTGGGTCTTTTTAAGTTAACTGCATTTTGCATTGGGTCTAATTAACCTCTGGTTTATATGAACTGGGTCCCTTTAAAATGCCAGGTCTCTTTTTTGAAAATGCATACATGCATGTCAGCTATGTGTAGGTTTTCACAGGTCCATTTCAAAATTGGGTCCAAAGGTTTGGACACTAACCCCTCAGTCCGGGGGCCTGTTGCACGAAACCAGGATAAGGGATTAAGCCGGGATATTCAAGTTATCTTGGATGAATTTAGCTTGGACTCGGTTGCACGAA
This sequence comes from Etheostoma spectabile, assembly GCF_008692095.1. Classification (NCBI taxonomy): domain Eukaryota; kingdom Metazoa; phylum Chordata; class Actinopteri; order Perciformes; family Percidae; genus Etheostoma; species Etheostoma spectabile. The sequence continues at coordinate 27,332,438 of NC_045748.1, read as the reverse complement.
ACCAGATTGAATTAAGCCCAGCCAAGTAACCATGGAGATGTATTCTTTGCGGCTAGCCTGGTCCAGAGCAGGCTAACAGCCGGGCTAAGATTAATCCTGGAGTCTCATGTGTCAAATCAGCTGCCGTCTGATCCGAAATAAATGTGTTTAACAGTTATTGCGTTGTCTTCTGCATGTGTTCTGCTTTATTTTTATTAACATGCATTAGCCTACTTGTCACTTTTGTTTTCGCGAGTTTGATTTAAACCCTACTACAGCTGTTTAGATGTTAGACATGGTTGCACTGGCACCCTGATGCGGAGTGGGACTTTTCCCGGTGGGACGGTAGTGTCGAGGCTGCCTGGCGTGCGGCCGCTGCCCGGTGCCCGGTGGCCGGTGGCTATTGCCTGCCAGCAGACTTGCGATTTGTGTCAGTGTCCACTCTCTCTGTAAAAGTAGAGATGATCAGCGCAGCGTCCGTGGTCTCAGCTTCAGGTTTCTACAGGACGCGCTCCGGAGATTAAGTGTGATGATATTAATGTAGAGATATTCCAGATGATAATAATGGCAGACTGGTCAGAGACCACTACATTCATGATTTCATTTTCTTGTTGCTTGTCCTTCTCTAATGAAGGGTAGGCTAGTTTGTGTTACTCCTTAATAAGTGGGCCTATTGTTTTTTGTTATAGCTTACATTGGTTTCATAACCTTCTCAATAAGTCTCCCATCCCTGGACCAATAACGTGGCCTATGTACAGCACGTATGTAGTGTGGTTTACATTCATCACACCGGGAACACCACTTGCTTCTTAATCTTTTTATTTTGGTGCGGTCACTTGTCAGAAGAATAAAAAAACATGAATATTGTTTTACATATATGTTCACAGCGTGTATTGAAGTCATTTACTTTTTTTTCTAGTTGTTGTCCCTTTCTGATTGTTCTGTATGAACATTAATTGTACAAAGAATTAGATATAGCTTATAGAGATTTGTGCGTGGTTGTAAAACATGTTCTCAAGTTGTAAAAAAGGGTTTGAAATTAAGCCTAAAGTCCGTAGGGTCCATTTCCCGAGGAATATTAGTTCCCTCTGCTCACTTTTGAGGCAAAGTAGATATTTTTAAACCCCCACACATTCAGTCGGGTCCGCTATGTCGGGCTTTTTCTCTCCGTTTGATAAGAGCCGTATTTCCCTTTTTCCATATTCTTCCCCTCCTCGTTACTTTCCATTCGAAGCTGCTGTCCATTGGGTGAAACATTTGGCGCATGCGTCTTCTCATCTCTGCATCAGTAAATCTGTGATAGGTATCGTGGTCTATTTAAGAAAGCCGTGAACGTGCACTTATCTCAGCTATCTACACCTGGCTTGACATAGCTCCACCTGTTTATCCTGGCTCGGCAAACGTGCAACCGATTAAGCCGGGATGAGCAGATCAAATCAAGCTGCGCTTTTTCACTTATCCTGGATATCTTTATTCTACTTTCGTGCAACAGGCCCCGGGAGATGCTTAGTAGGGCTAAGTATTGTTTGAATTCCAACAATGTCATAGTTGGTGTAGTCTATGTCTACTACCTTCTGGGATCGCTCTTAGCTGTGAGCACATTTTCATCTGTAATCTCTCACTGGTAGACGTTGCTGTAATTTCTACAGTTACCACAAAATGCCCAGTAAAATACCATAATTTTCTTTTCTGGTTCATTATTGTAATAAACATTGCATTATGGGTATTAACGTTTAATTTGCAGTGATTTACTGTTTATTTTGAATTTGCGGTGGTCTGCTGTAAAACAAAAGCAGTAGTGCACTGTAGTTGAATAAGAGACTTATAGAAATAAAATTGGTAGTTAATGTTAAAGAAGCATAGAAATTAAATGTAAAAAATTGTATATCTCTATAAAATGGAAGATATTTTATTTGTTATACCTTTAGCAGTGAAGGTAATTTAATAGTTTAATAATTATTAAATTACCTTCAAGTTCATTAATTTAATAATGAACTTTGGCAAGAGGAATTTTTTTCAGTAGTGTAAATAATTTATAGAGAAATGTAGAGAGAAACAATACATGGATTACGATATAAATGCTTGACCGCTAGATTTGAACTCTGACCTCACGACTTCAAAGGAGTAGCTGGTAGATATTTCAAAGGAGTAGCGGCTTGGTGTGCGCGCGCCAGAATCCAGTCACACACACTCCTCAACGAGAGCTGGAGCAGTGTTAAGGTAAGACCAATATTTGCTAATTCTGTTACATTAAAATCTCTGCTGACAAGCCTTTGCACGCTGCGACGTTAGGTTAACGGCCTTGTCATAGCTAGCTTGGCAAGAGAAATCTGTTATTAACTAGTTTTGTTTCCCACAGAAGGAAAACAAGCTAACATGCCATTTTGAGGATTAGCTATATACTTTCGGTAAAGTTAACACAACTCTTTTTTTACACACGCTTTTCGGTAGCCTACGTCTTTTCACTTGTCAGACCACCATTATATTTTAAGATTAATTCAAATGCAAGCCATGTTCTGGAAGTTTAAGGCCAGTAACTGCTAGCTTTTTAGCTTGCTTTTGCTGCATTTTGGCTAACATTACCTCCGCTTAATGCTAGCAAATGTTGAGTCTGTCGGTTGGTTTTAGCACGAGTAAGCAACATGTATTACCGCGTTTATATTAACCTAACATTAGTGGGGGTAAAGGTAACATCAAACCGTTACCTCTGCAGTCGCCCATCAAGTTTAAATAGCATCTAATGTCATCAGAAAACACACATTCTATAAGTTATGTCGAGTGACAGGGAAAGCTTCTTTAAGTAACGTTAATGGGAGGATGGTAAGGAAAACTAATCTGGGTATTTTCTTTTAGCTGCAATAGACGTGCTAAATTGAATAACGTTAGCTGGTAAATGTTAAGTTGGCCACTTAAAACCATCATGTTGTCCAGCAAAGATTAGCCTCAGGGCCCAACCTTACGGTAGTATTATCGCTTTCTGTAATGTGATATTTCATTGAATTAATCCTTTTTTAGTTCATGACCTAAGCTAAAGATTGTATAACTGAAAGAATATGGTGTTAGTAGTTGAGTGTACTGCTACCATGGTTTATGGGGGAAAAGAAAAGTAAAATGTATTTATTTTCCTAGCCGCTTAACCCTAAAGATCATTAGACAAGTGATTTAAGGATTCTTTATAATAGTGTAGTACTTCTCCCCCCCCCCCCCCCCACACACACACACAGGAGCACATGGTCCCTCATCGCTTGCTGAGCCACAAGGACACAAATTTCAACATTGCAACCTATCTACAAACTGACTTTTGCAGGTATGTAGAGGGGTACGTTTTGCAACCTGTGTACTTCAGAATAAGGAACGTTCTGTAGACATGTGAACAGATATCAGCATGTGGTTTGCTATGTGGAAATGACCAATGTCCAGCTTCTTTCACAAATTTCACTAAGTTTAAATCCCATATGCACAGGAACCATAAACAGTAACAGATTAAAAAACAAACTCAGTAGTAAAGTAAAGTTCAGTAGTACCCTTGGTTGTAAAGTTAAAGGATATTCCTTTGTGGTTGATAATTTCTCAGCTTTGTGCGCTCACTTGAAAATTCACATCAGAGATGGAAGGAAAATGTGCTGCCCCTTCGATAAGTGCAGCTAATATTTCAGAGTCCATGGACAACAGATATCCACTGCGTACTGACAACATTTGGAAAGGATCCGTACGAAGATAGACCTTTTTGTTAAAGAGTCAGCCCCGAAATCATCATCACCAAACCCATCAGAGTCCGGTGGGTGAAGCAATAGCAATTTTAGGAATGTTTTTATATTTTGAAAAAGGATCTTACTCAACTTATTCCACAGAATAAATGTGGACCTCTGTAGGAATCCTTTCCATAAAGTTATCAGAGATTTTCAAAGATTGTGGTCACTTAGACACAAGAACAGGAAAGTAGGGTCCAGATTAAAAAAAATAGTTAACCTTTAATTCATTTTATTTTTTTATTTTTATTTTTTTAACATTTTTTAGCCGTACTAGGGCCAACAGACCGCATAAGAAAGTAGAAAGACCTTTTGAATTATCTGGGGAGGAAAAACCCTGTAAAACTACTAATACTTGTGACTGTGTGTTATTTCTTATGCTGTTGTATTCTGCTTTTGCACAAGTCTTAAGTCCGTTAACAGTTTAGAGAAGATAAACTCATGACCATTTCTCTGCTTCTCTTACAGTCCAGTACGGTCCACCCCACCAGAGCACCAATACACTTGTCTGGTTGGAGGCTCCATCCGGGCCTCTCTGTCCACCTTCCAGCAGCTGTGGATCATCAAGCCGGAGTACCATGGGATGGCCTCATCATTGTCCATCACAAATGCTTCTTAACAGGCTGTTCCTTTGTCCCCTTCCCAACCAAACGCCCAACAACTTCAGCTCTGTGGTAAACAACCACATTGATTTTTCATACATACTCGGAATTTCAAAAAAGACAAAGAAAAAAACTTCTAAGATAAAGAATTAACTGATGTTTTGGCTAGATTATTCAGTGTTCTGCAGTTGCATCTGGGGAGTTAGAAAATGTACATTTTTCTTAGTTTGGCGCTGTACTCCGTGTACTTGTCAGACTGACTCCTCCTCACCAGTGTCCCCATGCTGATGTCACCTTTGACTAAGTCCTCAGCCACAATAGTGTGCGTCTTTCTCCTCTCCAGGTAACGCAGGAACAGAGGCCGGTTCCTCCTCTTTATCACTTTGTCTTTCTCTTTTTCCTTCTCCTTCTCACCCCTCCCAGCCTCACTGATATCCATAGCAAGTTTTCTTAGTCAATTCAAATGGTAACTGCATTGCTCAGACATGTATTCATCTCTGAATGCTGCCCAATGTTTGGCGCATATTTAAACATGGTTGTAGCATCGCTTGTATGTAAAAAAAATTCTGTTTCTTTCAGACTTAAAAATATCTTGGTCCTGAAATTTGTACGTGTATAATACGAAAATAAAAATGTAATACTTTTGTACATGGACTAAAGTCAATTATTTGTAATTTATTAAATACAATAGCATTTATGGAAAATATCTTAGTTTGTACGGCTAATGCCAAATTGTGTAATATACTGTGAATCACAATTACAGTAAAAGTATAATACAGCAAAACAATTACAGCATCATTTAGCAGATTGTAATTAGAGTATGATTAAGGGTAAAGGTATTATACTACTGTAAAACTGATTCACAGTAAGGGTATTATGCTACTGTAAAACTAAGGTACAGTAAGGGTATTATACTGCAAAACATGTACAGTTATAGTACTGTAATGGGGTAGGTATACAAATATACAATAAAACGTCTAACAGTGTAGGAACCAACGTATGGTGGTAGACTGTTAGCTGAAGAGATGCCAGTTTGCCTCCTGGGCACTTCCAAGGTGCTCTTGAGCAAGGCACTAAACCCAAACTGCTTGTAGTGCCTGTCCATTGTCAGCTGCAGCCCCCTCACTCTTACATCTCTCTCTTTTGTGCATGTATAGGTACAGAGCATGTGTGTGTATTTCAGGCCTGTGTTTAATGTGTATTCCAACAGAGTGGAAACATTGTAATTTCCCTTACGGGATTAATAAAGTATCTATTATTATTATTAGTTAGTATACACCAGCATAACATGTTGCACAAACAGTACAGTCCAAACCACGTCCACCAGCGCTAGCATACTCTAATTGTTTTTTTCCTGGTATCAAACCATCTGTTTAAATGTGTGTCTTTTGTATTTGTCCACAGGCTGACATATACCAGAAGAAACATCTTGACATCTCATACACTTTACTGACATCCTTACGTAAGTAGGCAACTTTTTCCAGTTTACCGTCATTATTTATCTGTTCTTTCTCTATTTCCTTCCACTTCTACAACCTCTCTCAGCCTGCATTTGAATCACAGGGTAATGGATGGAGTGAAAAATGAACCATGCTGCTCACTGTAGCCCTACTTTAATTTTGATACATTTATGTTTCTATTCTTTAAAACACACTTGTAATCTAATGAAGTATGCTATAACTGGGGTATAACTGCAGAAAATGAACTATATGTGTTACCTCTGTTTCCCAGTAGTGTTAAATTACGTCGTAGCGACAGAAGGCTTTTGTAGGTTTTACTCAGAAGGCGGCTTTACATTTTATAAATATGTTGGAACCATATGCTGTTGTCAGATTCTCTTAAATCTTTGGATTCCTGCCAACTTTAAAGTGGTGGTTCTGTGCAGTGTGACTGTGGCCTTCAGGGGGGGTTCCCAGTCAAAAAGAGCTATGGAGCTGTCTTCCTCTATGAGACCCTTGCATTTGCTAAGTGTTAGGACAATGATGTTTTTCACAATTCTGTCTGGTTTTTAAATACTGCTAATTTGCAGTTTGTTTTATCCACATATTGAGGAAACGGTTTCCTCATTGTCATCAATGTACCGTGGCAAAAAACATACTTCTGTATTACATTGTCTATTTAGTTAAGGAAACTCAAAGCATGACCCAAATGACTCAGCTAATGGAACTTTAGATAACATTCCCCTCCACTCTTTGGTTTTAATAATAAGTGAATGATAATTACATACAACTGTGTGAGGCCATTGCACTTGGGATTAAGATGATAGTCAGTTGAAATGTTTCTGCTCAGAAAAGTCCAGCTTCCTTGGCTATAGGCTACCCCATAGCAGCACGGTTCACATAAGTTTACTTTAACAAAGAACAATTTAGGTGTTTGCTTTTAACTCTGCTTTTTAATAGAATGTTTTACTTTGGGTCAAGCAATATCATTTGGATAAAATAATGCATTTTTCCCTCTGAGGTGTTTTTTTTGTGGTGCAGGAACAGCACTAAAAGAAATCCTGTAAGAATGCCGCTGGCCTTGACAATTTAACAGCTCTCCGACTAATTTATTTTTCAACACCAAGCATGTTTTTTGATAACTTTTTTTTTTATTTGACTCACCTTGAAATGAATAGCCTTTCCTTCATTAGTGAGAATAAAACATGTATGGTTTTACTGAATATAGCCTAAGGTCACAATACTCCAAACTCTATAATTTGAGTGTGGTGTGTGTGTGTGGTGTTGTGTGTGTGTGTGTGTGTGTGTGTGTGTGTGGTGTGTGTGTGTGTGTGGTGGTGTGTGTGTGTGTGTGTGTGTGTGTGTTGTGTGTGTGTGTGTGTGGTGTTGTGTGGCGGTCAAAAGGAAATAGAGAAATACGGTACGGACTCATATGTACTGTGGGTAGGGCTGCATGATTATGGCCAAAATGATAATCACGATTATTTTGATCAATATTGGATCACGATTATTTGTTGAATTCAACTAAAACTAATTTTATTGTCACATAGGCTGTTTATAACTGCTTTCACATCCATGTTATGTTACATTCTTCTTTTGTTGAAATTGTATAGACATAGAGCTGCAACACATGTAAATGAAAAGGAGCGATCTGAAATAAACAGCATAGGATATATTTGTTTCCCAAATGCATTTCTGAGAAATCTCCTTCACTTGTTTTCAACAATAACTGATTAAAAGAGCTAGGGAGAGAGAGGGAGTGCGATGGACATACTCACAGAGAGACAGCTGATCATTATGAATGGGTCCAGCACGGGTCGAATGGCGGATACACACGTGTGTATGAAATGTCTGTATTGTCGCTGCGCTGCATTTTTATGAACTATGATATTCTGGCCATGGGTCACATCTCTGGCCCAGGTCCAGCAGCCGCCGTCTCACACGCTGTTACTCTACAAACTGAAGTTAGTTGCATTCAAGAACTTCTTCCGTGTTTTTTGCCGTGGCGGGAGCAATAGCAGGGTTACCCGCGGAAACACTGGTACAAATACAGGTTTGCCTCTCATACTTATAATATGTACAGCTGTGTTAATAAAAAATTAAAACAGTAGACAAATGTCATAATTGTGGACCAGCGCTGTGTGGCGGGGCTGCGCGGAGAGTAAGAGGAGAGTAGGGAGATCCAAACACAGGCACGGCTTTACAGAAGAAATGGGTCATGTAACGCAAAATTAAACCATATCGATATAAACAACATCGCAGCGGATGCGAGGACATTAGCATCAGGTTAATTAGGGCTGGAACAATACACCAAACCCAGGGTTCGGTTTGTATCATGATTTTTAATTTTGATTCAATTTATTACTTTTCCCCGGGGGGGAAAACATGGCATTGTTTTGTCATTGATTATATCCCACTTTGCAACGTAATTATACAACAGATACCTTATAAATTGATTGATTTCAATATTGATTGATCCAACACCAAAGATTATTTTGTACCTTAAAATAATGTTTCCATATTTGTTTCAGTGGTTCATTAACTCGTTGGAATGAGACACGAGAATAATGGTAATGGTAACAGTATTGGACAGTTCCGCTCCCAACCTGTAGGGGGGGTTGAAGAGGAAAATTGCTTTGGTGCCTATTGTAAAGGTTCTGGTTGACATGGAAGTAGCTAATGCTAGGTCTTTAACGTTAGCTAATTCTTGGTGGGTAATATAAGATTACAATATTGTCCAAAACGCTCAGTTATATTAAGTATGATTGTTTTGACCACGGTTAACAACTCTGGGCTAGCTAACCCACAAATTCATCAGTAATGTTAACTGTATAACCTGCCTAGCAACGGAAATGCTGGCAACGCTAGCAACGGGAACGCTGGCAACGGGAACGCTGGTGAAATTGACGCCGCGCCGTCTGGCTTGATTGTTTTCGGTGATTTTGCTTTTTTTTGCGTTTTCCTCACGAGGACGTCGATGGTTTTGGTTGATGTTTGTCCTTGGTTGGGGTTGCATGTGGCGACGCATTTTTTGTCTTCTCTCCACCGTGTTTTGTTTTTGTTTGGTGTTGGAGACTGACATGACGGAGACCGTTGGGTGGACGCTGGCGCAGCTTGCTGCTCGCCGTGCTCGGCTGTTGACCTGCTCCGGACATCGCCTTCCGGCCCCGCCGGAGATGCCTCCGCCGAGGGTCCCGCCGGAGTTTCCGCTGCGGCAGCTCAACAGGAGTGAAGACCATCTGGTCCAGCTCTCGTCGCCCACCACGCTCTACCAACCGGGCTGTTGACCACAGCGTGTTAGGCCGCCTAGCCCGGTCGGCTAGCACTGCCACCAGCTGTGACATCTTCTATCTCAACTTCGCTCTGCTCAACATCCGCTCACTGACACGCAAGGGACAACTCATCCAGGACTTCATCCCCGATCGTGGGCTTGACTTTCTCTGTTTAACCGAGACATGGCAACAGCCCAACTTTTCTGAACTCAACGAATCCACTCCTAGTGGATTTGTTTACATCGGTCAACCCCGTGGCTCTGGCCGGGGAAGAGGTCTCGCGGTAGATTATTGCTAAATTGAAGGTCTCGCCGGTGTCTGTCCCTGTCTCCAACTCCTCTGAATCTGCTGTCTGCAAGTTGTCTGGTCCCACTCCAACCATCATTGCTGCTGTCTACCGCCCCCTAAACCCAATAGTGTAGCTGTATTTGTTTTGTTTTGCTGTATAGTATTTGTCTTGCTGTTGTATAGTATTTGTTTTGTTTTGCTGTATAGTATTTGTTTTGCTGTTGTATAGTATTTGTTTTGTTTTGCTGTATAGTATTTGTTTTGCTGTTGTATAGTATTTGTTTTGCTGTTTTATTAAGTATAGTATTTGTTTTGCTGTTTTTTTATATATGAATTCCCTGTGCGGTGTCCTTAAGGGGCCAAGAAAGGCGCCTTTAAATAAAATGTATTATTATTATTATTATTATTATTGTATAGCTAGACGATTAATCTAATGGTAATTTAGCTAGCTAGCAAACCCCTGTTTGTCTGCCTGCCTCAGTCTCCCGGCGCTGCAAGGCTTCAGTTGGGATGAGAGCTGAAAACAGCCCCAGGGACACATCCAGTCAGCCCCCAGCCAGCTAGCAGCCAGCCCGGTCAGCACTTAACTCTGGTGCTAAGGATGCTAACGACAGTTTACTGAACTGTCAGGAAACAGACCCAGGCACCCGAGTCAGAACAGCGGGCATTCGTAACGTTACATCTCCGTTAGCGTTAGCCCCCCCCCCCCTTAGCTTTTATTCGTCTTTCCAGTTAGCTATTTACCAGACAAAACGGATAAGGCCTCAACAGGACTAATAGTATTTTAAAGATATGCTAGTATTGGACCTGGACAAGAAGGATAACTCTGGGAGTTGAAGGGGTGTGTCGCAATTCTGCCTTCTCACACAGGTTCGTGGAGTGGAGTTTTGCAATTTTGGTTTTAATTTGCATATCGTTACAGCCCTAATGTTCAACATATTTTGTGGACTACATCTGGAATATTGGGCATGAAAGGATATAATGTAATATGATTACTTTATTGGTTGTTTCTGGTCTGTTTTTGGTGAACTCCATGCAGACCAAACAACCAGACTGAGACTGCTTAAAAAGCATTTTTGTCCGCGATAACACACTCCAACTATCTTTCCCAACCCAACCCACTCTGAAGTACGGTACAGGGTTGCTGTGTCATTTTTATTTTTATTTATTTTATTTTTTATAATCTTTTTTTGATAACATAAGGTCCAGTGTCCAAAATCTTCTTTTTGACTAACTGGGGAGATGAAAAAGTCTACCTGCTAAGCATATGTTACACTGGCCAAATATCAAATTGTGTTGTTTGTTTTTGTTGTAACTTAGCCTATATAACAAAACTTTCTGTTTGGGGTTGCAAGTCCAGCTGGAAGGAATGTCAATGTTTAACAATATTATTAATAATTATTAAAATAAAAAGGTATTTAAAAACATTTTTGCATAAATAAAGGTAAATAGGCTATACAATCTATTTCTCAAGTTGTTAATCAGCTTTTTAATCCTATGAGCCCGAGCTTGTCATATATGACAAAAAACGGCATCTTTGATGACTTAATTATTTTATAATAAGTAAAAACATACCGTTTTTTGCAGGTAAAAGCTAACACTCGCTTTGTTCCGCTGATGTCTTTGGGCCCTGACACACAAACCTGACAGCTGACCATTGGCAGAAAATGCAGTAGGACTGACAGACTGCCTTTGACGGGAAGACAACACAAGGGCTAGTGGAAGTTGTGCTTTAAGGTCTTTTTTTTCTACTTGATGACTGGCGGGGTTAATTGGCCGTCTTGCACACAGAATATGCCAGCAGACACACCACTGCCAACCTCATAGCTGGATGCAGTGGAGACAGGCACAGACATAAACGCAGAGGCCGCTGTGGACTTGTGTCAGTCCCGCAAGCGGTTTTATGAAAGTGGTTGCATGGTTCCATGACAACACAAGGAACATCAGTTGGTAAAAGCCTGCAGATAAACTGAGACACCTTTGCCTGCTTAACGGTTAAGGATCGCTTAACATTTCATTGTGCTTTCTTTCGGAAGGCTGGCTGGCTCATGCCAATACTGGATAATTAATTATGCTAAGGTCAACGCTAGCAATCAGTAAACAGAAGTAAAGTGGTGGCTCTCGTTTTGGTGTGTGCGTTGTTCTGTCTGTGAATGTTTGTGTGTGTCAGCTCGCCACTGCGAAGCTCTGACGTGCAGAGGAACAGAGGAAAGTAGCTGCAGCTTCACCAAAATAAAGACTGAAAAACTGAACTATTTTGGTACAAACATGTATTCATATGTGGCGGATCGTCCTCTGAGATTTACTCACAAAACCAAAAAATTTACCTGCATTTGGCTCCTGGTGATAGTTACTTTTAGATTGTGATGAGCAGATGTGCATATGACAAGCATTAACTACTCTGTGACACCATAGAGGATAAATAATACCATACAATAAATTTCAGCGTGACTTAATGACTCATGACTTGATTTGTTCTCCGTGGGTCCATGTGGCACTGATGATGCAGGGTGACATCGATACAACTTTCTGATGAATGAGGTACGTGTCTGTCCATATGTCAACATGTGAATGTGAACACAAACTGGATTTGAACTTAAAGGAAACGATATTTCACTTTTTCTTGGTTCTTGAAAGGGATAGTAGATTCTCTAGTGTCCATAAAACAAAATATACAACCTATTTTGCTCAAAGCACAGAGTTTATAATGACCTATAAGAGCACAGCGCTGCAGTGTGTGTTGAAGATATGATAAGCCTGTCCAGCTGTCATAGTCATGGAGCAATGGGATTGTGTCTGCTATCTTCCTGCGACACTTTTCCTTGTCAGAAACCCATCTGTGATAAGCACAGAGCAGGTTGGCTGCATCACTGTGGCTTTCCTACTTCTGCACTGTTAAAAGCATGGCTTACATACAGGGACAGTGCCAAGTGTGTACCATTGCACACTAACTCTTTTGGTGTTATACAGATAAAGACAACAGCACCCTGACAGTTCTACATAGGACCTTAAAATAAGGTACTAGGGCTGCAAAATTAATCAAAGTTAAATCACGATCACAATTTTGGCTTCCCACAATCAAATTTGCGTAATTGAGCGATTGTTTTTTTTTTTTTTTTTTTAGGAGCGTCATTTCATAGAATGCTCAGTTTTTTTTTTTTTTTTTTACAAAGCCAATCTACCGCTCCATACACAACTGTCTGATTATGAGCCAGTCAGAGTTGTTCCCTTCACCGCTTAGTTTAGTTTCTAGAGATAGACAGTCATAGAGGATAGAGTAACGTGAGGAAAACTCAACAGATAGCAATCGGTTATACGTTGGTTTCAAGGTTTACCAGTTTACTAGTAAAAGCAACATTTTGTCCCATCTGTGTTGTTTTTCAGACAGCAGCAGTGACCATTGCTAGTTGGTGGTAGTAAGTGTGTGTTAGCTCACAGGGCTCGAGGGCGCGAGTAATATTTTTCGTCTAGGTCGCATCCGCTGCCTCTCCACAAACGGAGCAATGTTGTTTATATTGATATGGTTTAATTTTACGTTACATGACCCATTTTTTCTGTAAAACGTGCCTGGGTTTGGCTCTCTCCTCTTACTCTCTCTCCTCTTACTCTCTCCCCAGCAACAGAGACAGAGCGGCAACAGCGCTGGTCCACACTGACATTTGTCTACAGTTTTAATTGTTATTAACACAGCTGTATATTGTTAATCATGAGAGACAAACCTGTATTTGTACCAGTGTTTCCGCTGGTAACTCTGCTATCGCGGCGACCGTGGCGAAAAACACAGAAGTTATTGAATGCAACTAACTTCAGTTCGTAGAGTATAGCGTGTGAGACGGAATCTGCTGGACCCATTCATAATGAGTCAGCCGTCTCTCTGTGAGTGCGTCCATCGCACTCCCCCTCTCTCCCTAGCTCTTTTAATCAGTTATTGTTGAAAACAAGTGAAGGAGTTTTCACAGAGATACTTTTTTTTTTTAATATATCCTAGGTTATTTATTTCAGATAATTTTCATTTACATGTGTTTGAGCTGTATGTATGTACAACATAAGACTTCACCAATAAGAATGTAGCATAATATGGATGTGAAAGCAGTTATAAAAAGCCTATGTGACTATAGAATTTGTTTTGGTTAAAATCAACAAATAATTGTAATAATAATCATGATCACAATATTGATCAAAATAAAAATGATTATCATTTTGGCCATAATTGTGCAGCGTTACCAAGCACGGTCCAAGTTAACATCAGTAGTGTTAGTAGTATATGTTTGGGTCTTCTTCAGGTTAACCATTGTTCATGATTTACCAAATTAGAGAACTTAATTAGAGTTAACTCGTTAAGCGTCTGTATATCAGTTCTATTTAACGCTGACCAGGGATGGGGATTGTTAATTTTTTATTGATACCATTCTCGAGACTGCTTAACAATCCAAGTCTTGGGCACCCACATAGCTCAGTTGGTAGAGTGGGTGCCCATATATTGAGGTGCTTTCCTCAACGCAGTTGGCCCAGGTTTGACTCTGACCTGCAGTCCTTTGCTGAATGTCATTACCCATCTCTCTCTCTTGTCATGTCTTCAGCTGTCCTATCAATAAAGGCCTAAAAATGATCTTTAAAAAAAAAAATGTGTGTCTTTAGTGATACTTTTCAATTATTTGGTGGAAAAACGAGACAACAAATTCTTAACATTAACAGAAGTATTATCGCTTTCTTCTGCAATGACGGTCCATTGGTTGACAAGACGTAAACAAGCTATTGATTGGCATCATGTGAAAAGCTAAATGGCGGTTAGCATCAAAGCTAGTGGCGACAATCTACGTCAATCTTGGACGTAATCTTGAATTTATTGCACATAGACCCCGAGAAACGGTGGTTGTCCAGGCTGGATACCTTCTGTAAGGGCTATGAAGACACCTACAAGCCCTGACACACCAACCGTCTGGCGAGGTCGGTGACTCGCCGTCATCCGTCAGAGGTGCCGTCGACTTTCATTTTGGCTGACCTGACATGCGCGGTTGGAAGGCAGCCCTGCCAGCAGTCAGACTCAAATGACCAATCTGATAGGTGGAGTGCTAACCCAGAAGTGACTAGCGGGAATGCGCGAATAGAGTCTCCCAAAATCTGAAATTTTAAACTGACCTTTTGTTGATCTGAAATAAAGACAGCTGCATGGACTAATAGGCATTTCATAGACCCATGTGACATGTTTGTGCAATTAGCTGCTGTCGGTAGTCTGCATCACTTCGGTGTGTTCCGAGGCACTTTTTCTGGCCAACTCGGGTAGGCAGTCAGTCCAACTGCCTTTTCTGCCAAGGATCAGTCGTCGTGTTTGTGTGTCAGGGCCCAAAGACATCAACGGAACAGAGCGAGTGTTAGCTTTTACCTGCAAAAAATTTTATGTTTCTACTTGTTATGAAATTATTAAGTCATGAATGAATCAAAGATGCTGTTTTTTGTCATATATGACAAGCTCGGGCTCATAAGATTAAAAAGCTGATTAAGCAGCCCACAGAGATAGCCCGTCCCACTGTTTTGAATGATGTGCGTTTGGGAGTCTCTACCTATTGTCTTTACGCACACACTGTGCTCGTAAATAATTTTTCCAGTTTATGCACACCAACATAACATTGTGTGATCCACTAGTCTTGATAGCCGTATCGATAAGTTCTGACCTTATTGATTTTCAGGTTTTAAGAAATTTGAAATCGGGTCCTTAAAGGAACCGGGTCTCTAGACCTATCCCTACCTTTGACCCTTATCAACTAAGCGCTTGATGCATGGGGATTGAGAGGAATGCACTTGGAACTGTCAGATCTCAATGCAGATTTTGGCACTGTGGGGCTCAGGCAGTGTGTCAATATCCCTGAGTCAGACGTGGATTTTTCTGCGTTTTCTTTCGTTTTCTTTTTTGGGTCCTATTTTTTTTTGCCTCCCTTGGCCAGATAATAAGTCAATTTAAATGTATTGTCAATGTTGTTTAGCCTCAAAATGTAGCACAATTGACAGTTTTACATAACTGCCTTAACTATATAAAATAGCATGGCAGATAATTTCTTTATGCTAACACAAGTTCTTTCTACCCCAGCCAGCCCTGTCCCCAAGGCTGCTTTTAAGTGGTCCAAAATGCTGCTGTTATTAAAAAGTCTCCTCTAAAAAGTCTCATGTGACGCCGGTCTTCCATGGAGCGAGAACAGTGTCAGTAAAATTATGCATTGAAAAAGAAAAAAAATGGCACTCACTGAAAAATAAGTAGGGTGTTGACAATTTCTTATTTTGATATTTCATGCATCCAAATTCTTCATGTCTCTACACTGGCTCACCATCAAATTCAAAATGTATCTCAAGACTCTTGTGATCACTTTTAGAACCCTGCATGGTCAGACACACGCCTACAGTATATCAAGATCAGATCCTCTCCATCCTTATTTCACTAGTAGCTTTCCGGGTGTGTTGGTTGTCCTCACTCCAGGCGATATGGAGAAAATCAAATATCACAATATTTTTGACCAAATACCTTGATATCGATACCGCAACGATATTGTAGTGTTGACTATTGGTGCTTTTACAGAATATTTACACAATGAGATTTTTGATAAATAATCATCAGTAATGTGGTAAAGGGGCTGGCTAGTCCATACAGCAATGTGGGACTGAAGAAAAACCTGCTCTGGTTTATTTGCATTTCTTTAAACCAATCACAATCATCTTAGGCGGTGCTAAGCTAAGCCCCTGAAAAATAGCCTCGGTAAGAAACATGTTTGGGGGGAACATGTGTACGTTAAAAAATAGTTTTAGTCATCAACAGAAAGCTCAGATTGGGCAGATAGTCTAGCTGGCTGTCTGGATTTACCCTGCAGAGACATGAGGAGCAGTTAACCATATTCCCTAATTAACCAAACAGAGTTTAAAATTGCAACAGAAACAAATGGAATGTAACAGGACATCCAAAAACGGACACCGAAAAGAGTGCGGAATGTCCGGCAGAAGGAGAGCAATCCCAGAAGTGGAATGTTTTGGATATACAGTCCCTGACAAAAGTCTTGTCGCTAGTGTACAAATTGACCTGAAGTGCCGCTGAAATATATTTCTTATCAAAATTTATTTACAAGAAATGGCTCATTTTAATCCCAACAGTTTCTGTAATAATGTTTCAGTGCAAAAAGAAACTGTCAAAAAGTATTCTAATATTCACAGCTTGGTAAAGCCCATTGAGTCAATTTTTGCAAAGACAAAAGTGTTGTCGCCTTGTCATATGAGCTTCACCTGGGACTAATAATGGATCCATTAGGTCTCAGGTGTGTATAAAAACAACCCCAGTACACTAGACCTTCACATCAACTGCAACTAGACATCTGCAAACATGAAAAGATTCACCCTGAGACTAAAGTTTTGATTATCAAGAGGCTGAAGACCAGATCCACTGCTGATGTGGCAGACACCTTCAATGTGTCTCAGCGTCAAGTACAGAGGATTAAAAAAACATTTGAAGACACTGGAGATATTTTTGACAAGCCCAGGTCAGGCAGACCCCGCAAGACAACTGCTCGAGAGGACCGTTTGTTGGCTCGAAAATCCAAGGCCAGCCCATTTTCCACTGCAGCAGAGCTCCACCAGACCTGGTCCCCTGAAGTCCCTGTGTCAACCAGAACGGTTTGTCGGATTCTGTCTCGAAATGCTCTCCATGGTCGAATCAGTGCCCAGAAGCCAGCCCTAAACAAAAGACAATTGGAAAAACTGTGTGGCATTTGCCAAGGCCCACAGCCTGCTAAAAGGATGGACGCTGGAGAAGTGGAAGAAAGTGGATTTTTCAGATAAATCTTCTGTTGAATTACACCACAGTTTCTGCAAATATTGCAGGAGACCTACTGGAGATCGCATGGATCCAAGTTTTACCCAGAAAACAGTGAAGTTTGGTGGCGGAAAAATCATGGTCTGGGGTTACATCCAGTATGGGGGTATGCGAGAGATCTACAGGGTGGAAGGCAACATCAATAGTCTCAAATACCAAGAAATCTTAGCTACCTCTTATATTCCCAACCATAAAAGAGGCCAAATTCTCCAGCAGGATGGTGCTCCAGCGCATACTTCCATCTCCACTTCAAAGTTCCTCAAGGCGAAGAAGATCAAGATGCTCCAGGATTGGCCGGCCCAGTCACCAGACATGAACATCATTGAGCATATGTGGGGTAGGATGAAAGAGGAAGCATGCAAGACCAAACCAAAGAATATTGATGAACTCTGGGAGGCATGCAAGACTGCTTTCCTGGCTATTCCTGATGACTTCATCAATACATTGTATGAATCCTTGCCAAACCGCAGGGATGCAGTCCTTCAAGCTCATGGAAGTCATACAAGATATTAAATTTGGATCTCACAGCACCACTATTTAATTTGCTGACATATTTTAGTATTTGTAGTAAATTTGTTCAATTTATGTATAGGCGACAAAACTTTTGTCTTGTTTAAATAATAAATCTTTTTTTAGTGAAACTAATTTATTTCAGTGCATTGAACATCATTTGGGAGGGTTTTAGCTTTTCATATGAGCTATTTCTTACACCAATTGATTAATTAAAAGTCAGGTTAATAGCAGGTGTTTCTACAAAATAAATAAGCGACAAGACTTTTGTCAGGGACTGTACAGTAGACTATATAAAATATAAAGTGCTTTTCCATTCAAAACATGCCTTGCTTTCCCCACCACTTCAAGTGCTATATTTGCTTTAACATTTTTAATATGAGTTTCCTGCAAATTTTATGACCAAGAATCCCACCCAGATATGTACTTTCATACACCTTCTATTTCATAAATAAGTACTTTTTCTTGTTTAGAGGTTTACAAACAGCATGGTTGGATTAATCTAAATTTTTAAAGTCAATTTAGTCCAACTACTTTTTTAGCTTACTCATTTCTCGCCACCACTTCCAAAATCTGCTGCAAGTGTTCCATTTCCATCCTTCTCCCTGTGCTCTCTGTTGTGCTGGTACCAGTTATTAAAGATAAAATAGGGAAGCTGAACTGCTCAGATAATTACAGGCCAATAGCTCTGGCCAGTGTTATGTCCAAAGTTCTGGAGACAGTTTTATTGTGTAGACTAGAGAGGTATGTTCTGTCTATTAATAACCAATTTGGTTTTAAACGGAAGCATGGTACTGATTTCTGTATTTTTGCATTAAAAGAAACTTTAGCTAAATATAATAGGCAACATTCCACAATGTTCTTATGCTTCTTTGATGATTCTGAAGCATTTGATTGGGTTAATCATGAGAAATTATTTTAAAATTGTGTAAAAGTGGGGTCCCTGGTTTTTATAATTAGAATCTTGGTGTATTGGTACTCACATCAGAGGAAAGAGCGTCGGATGGGTTCTATGTACAAATCTACCGATTGGTGAGTCAGAAACTGTTTTGGGCTTAGTGTGATTTAACTAATGCTGCTAGCCATTTGCCTTCATATTCAGTTGAGCAGTGTGTGTTTTCATTGTTGCTGACTGTGACTGACAAACATAAATTGTCCGCTGTGCAATAATTCGAACAAAGATGGTTTCATAACTTGCATTCTGATGCTGTACATTAACTTGTGTGTGTGAGAGAGAGAGAGAGAGAGAGAGAGAGAGAGAGAGAGAAAAAATTTGTCTGAAATCGTAACTTTGCGGGAGCACAACTGTCATTGCGGTCTTCAAATCAGTTGGTTTTAGAAGTCCCAAGGTCCAGGTATAAACGGTGTGGTGATCAGGCTTTTGCATTTGCTGCCCCGAGACTCAGGAACAAGTTACCCCCCGATGTTCGCACTGTTACAGATGTCGCTCTTTTTAGGTCCAAACTCAAAACCTATCTGTTTAGTCTGGTTTTTAATACGTAGCAGTGGTGGGACAGTTTAATTCTTTTGTTTCTTTGAGACCTTTTCTGATTTGACTTATTCTGTTAAGCACTTTGGACCCTGCTGGTTGCTGTCAAGTGTTACATAAATACATTTAGATTGATTTAGATTGATTGGAAATGTCTTGCTATCGACTGTGCGTGTGTGCCGCGCTTGTGTGTAACGTGTAGCCTACCGTTTTGATTGAGTATTAGCCTAAACAATAAATTAGGTAATCTGGCTTTCATAACTCAGTGCTTAGCCTCTTACTGACATCACCGCACTTCACTGGTAGCTACATCCCTAAAGCCTACCAATATTCCTGCATTATATATAATGACTCATTTCCACATAGCTTTCATTGACTGTACTTAACAATCTTTCGGTACCAGGTAAATGTTTAGATTTCCCTTTTTCACTGCAGATAGTACCCGGTCAATGTAGATGGGACTCTTAGCTGAATATCATAGCAACATGTGAAACTGCCCGGACATCATCTTCTACGCGGCACATCTCTTGCTTTTTCCTCTTATTAGCAACCAGAGGAATGCCATCAATTGGGCACGGTTTTGCAGGCTGCCATTTTTCAAAATCTCGGTCAAGTGAATTAAAAAAACTGCAGTCGCTATTTACAGTAGGTTGGATATTTAAAAAGGGCCCCACAAACTTCCAGGCAGCCTGAAGGCAGCTACTGCACAGATCAGTCCACAGAGAACTCTCCCTCTGTTGTCTCTCTGCTTATCTCTTTATTTTTATTTGTGTGTGTATGTGTGTGCTTACACTGATTGTCCCTCACGGTTTGTGTATTTAGAGGTTGTTCTTTGGTGTTCCTTGCCTACCACACTATCCATCTTCCTATCTATCTACAGACAGAGAGGCCCTCTTGCTCCTTCAAATGAGAAAGTAAAAGGCTTCTCCCAGCTCTGTAGTGCTAAAGATCAACTGTAAATCACACTGATGGAATGCACTCCTGTGTGTGTGTGTGTGTGTGTGTGTGTGTGTGTGTATTATGTCTGTGAATGGGGAATGAGGCTGTGTTATTTTGCAGCAGCAATCGTATGGTTAAACTCCTCTTGAGAAGTGCCCATTGGAGTGTGGCAGTGAATATATACTGCATACATTAGGTAGTGCTGCTCTTTTGGGGTTCAGATGCCATGAGTTTTAGGCAGGGCAGGGTGTTGGGGACTCTGTCAGAGTGCTACAGGCAGTCAGCTAGAAAAGACATTCAGTTCTGTTTTGTGATGAAAAAGACTTAAAAAAGAAGTAAGAATAAGTCTTTGATTATTTGTACTTGTGTTTCTGATTTGCCGACGGTTAAAATGTAACTCAAAAACATTGTGTGCAATGTTTGCAGCATGAGGCAAAAAAAAAGAATAACTTAAAGACAGATGACAGACAGATAACCTGAGAGACGGAGACAAACGATAGGGAACAGGTTAAGACAAAAAGCAATAAAACACAGAGACAAGAACTCATTAGAGTTGCGTGCTGCGTGTTTCGTGTTGCGTGTTGCGTGTTGCGTGTTGTGTGTGTGTGTGTGTGTGTGTGTGTGTGTGTGTGTGTGTGTGTGTGTGTGTGTGCGCGCGTGTAAGAGGCCTGATGCAACACAGTGCAAAATTCCAAAATGCAACACTCCTTAGCTGGTCTGGTTAAATGCAGGAGCAATAATAGACACTCTTAGTAAAAAGTGTGAAGAACACACATACACACACACAGACGCGCACACGGAATAGACTGAGAGGTGACCGGAGGGGTGGTTGTACTTTAAGGGCAAAGATCAACTATATTTATATAAGTGAAATAATGTTGGTATGATTGCAGTTATTTCAATTATTTAACTAGCGTCATATAAATAAATGTTGAGGTGATCAATTAAAATGATTTGGGAATCGTTTATTTAAATCACGAATAAATAATTGAATCTTATAACATTTGAATGTCTAAACACTTTATGTGTTTGTTGCTTGATGACATATCTGATTTGATTTTACACTGTCTCGTCCCAGGTTTCTTAATATTCTGTACTGAACTGGCAGTTTGTAACAGGAACAGTGAGTCCTGTATTATTATTAGTTATTATTATAGTATACCCACACAGAGCAGATCAGCTTGATGACACTTTGAGCAGCACTGTGAGGGTGTAGCTGCCCATGATCTGAATCTCCTGCTCCCTGTACCAGCTGCTCAGACTTTACATTAAATAACTCTTCTTATTATTTGATGAGCAACACTACTGCAAATATGTAGCTGTTTTTTTTTCTTGTCTCCGCTCAGAGTCTCCAGGGGTCCTCGCTCAGACCTGTCTGTCAGTTCCATACATCTATTAATTCTACCTGAACAGCACAGCAGACAGCACACACACAGCAGCAAACTTGTGAAATGTTAGAAATCAAAGAGGCAGACAGATTGAGCATGGGGAGATCTCAAGCTACTGGGACGAGGACTTTGTTGTGTTCAGCAAAAACCTCCCCAGGGACATGGAAATAAACTGGAGAATAAAACTTTGAGCATGTTGCCATCATAGCTGGGGTATGGTGCAGCTGTCAGAGTGCCTCTCACAGCGAGGAGGACTTTCTTGTGCTCGACTTGAGATTTCCCTGCCATATGTGGGCAGATGAATTCATGAAAGAGATCAACTGTTTGACTTTAATCTTACTAAGTATTTAGAATCCAAGGGGGTAAGCGGGCTTCCACAACGCTTAGCTCCTATGGCGCCATTTCAGTGCTACAAAGCACTCACCCGCCGTTAGCATTCCATTTTGGCGCCACTTTGACAGCGAATAACTTTACATCTGAAGCGTTTAAAAACTTAAGTTGTCCATTGTTCATTTCAAAGAAACACGACAATGTATAAAAGGCTCCATTACCTTGTATCTCATGTTATAGCTCCGTAGAAGACGTTTTTATAAAAATAGGCTAACAATTGTGTCATAACCAAGCGACTTGCTGTTGCATAGTCAACAAAGCACCTTATTGTCAGGAGAAGCTCGCAGACAGTTTTGACTTCCATTAACTGTTTAGGTTTAATTACTAATCTTAGCTAGCTTGTTTAAATGCTCTGATTTTTTATTTTTATTTTTTATGTATCTCTGAGAAAGCTCCTTCACTTGTTTTTAACAATAACTGATTAAAAGAGCTAGGGAGAGAAAGGGAGTGCGATGGACGTACTCACAGAGCAACGGCTGATCATTATGAATGGGTTCAGCACGGGTCGAATGGCGGATACACACGTTGTGTGTATGAAATGTCTCTATCGTCACAGCGCTGCATTTTAATGAACTATGATATTCTGGCCACGGGTCACATCTCTGGCCCAGGTCCTGCAGGCTTTGTCTCACACGCTATTACTCTACCAAATGAAGTTAGTTGCATTCAATAACTTCTTCTTTGTTCTTTGCCGTGGCGGCCGCAATAGCAGTTACCCGCGGAAACACTGGTATAAATACAGGTTTGCCCCTCAAACTTAACAATATACAGCTTTGTTAATAAAAAATTTAAACTGTAGACAAATGCTGGAAGTGTGGACTGGCGCTGCTGTGTGGCGGGGTTGCGTGGAGAGTAAGAGGAGAGAGAGTAGAGGAGAGATCCAAACACAGGCACGGCTTTACAGAAGAAATGGGTCATGTAACGCAAAACCATAAACCTAACCATAAACCATATCCATATAACAACATTGCAGCGGATGCAAAGACATTAGCACCGGTGCATCCTAGAGGAGCTAACAGCTAACAGACGCTAACTAGTACTGACTAGTACTGTCACTGCTGTTGTCTGAAAAACAACACAGACGGGACAAAATGTTGCGTTTACTGGTAAACTGGTAAACCTTGAGACCGACGTATAACTGACTGCTATCTGTTGAATTTTCCTCCCGTTACTCTGTCCTCTGTGACTGTCTACATCTAGAAACTAAGCTGCACGGGGTGCAGGGAACTACTCTGACTGGCTCATGATCAGACAGTGGTTTACGGAGAGGTAGATGCGCAATGCAAAAAAACCCGGAGCGTTCTATGAAATGATGCTTTAAAAAAAAAAAACGCTCGATCACGCAAATTTGATCGTGGGAAGTCAAAATCGTGATTGTGATTAAAATTCGATTAATTGTGCAGCCCTAGCCTGAAGTTAACTTTTTTGACCACCTGCCACAGCCACTCTTTACCAGCCATTTTTTTGCCTCATAAAAGTAGAAAAACAGGAATTGCTGTGTCTCTATGAGAACTATATCCTGTCCTATTCATGATAGCCTACTCGTGGACATTGTAGCGTCATCACGTGCTGTAGTAAGGGGGCCCGCCTTGATAATCCAGCACAAAGGCATAATTTACTATCCTGGGCTGGGACAGACATTCAAACGGTTTGATGAAGTACTTATTGGACTTTAACTTATCATTGCGCCTACAATCATGTAGCTGTCCTCAATTTAGGTCATCCTGTACATCTCATCTGTGGTTTTTCCTGCATCCACCCTGTGTGATTGTGTGTGTTTTATGTGTGTGTGCCCGTCAGTCGCGGGGGGAACAGAGCAATAGTCCCGTCCACTGAAGTGAGCCAACAGGATTGAAACAGTAACAACTTTCAGTGGCTTTATAGTGAAAAGACATTACAACGTACCTTGATGTTAAAATGTATCCTGTTCTTGTTGGCAGGACGGTCTGAAATGTTTTGCACCGTCTTTTGCTGTACGTTTTGTTGGTGAGATATTCGAGTCACACACATCTCTTCTTCATATCAGAAACACTGAAATTAATTTGACCTGTTCTCACTCCTGATTGGTCAGTGGCTGTATGTGGGACTGCTGGGATTGTCTTGAATAATGAAAATGCGATAGGGGGCCCCGGCTGTCAATCAGTGTCTTCTTGTGATGCAAGCCCCTGATTGGTCCGGGCCCCTAACCAACTGCGTACCCTGCTTACCGATAGTTACGCGTCTGAATCACTCAATTGTCATTGGCTACCAGCCAATGTGGCGGGTAGATTGACAGTGTTACCTGCCAATTGCAAAATTCACCTGCATTTGGTGGGTGGTCGGGTGTTAATTTGAGGCCCTGTTTACAACTTTCAGACGGGTTGGAGGCTGCGCAGTAACACTCACCGGATCACCGGAAAAGAGCTTCTAATAGACTTCACTGGTCTCCGTCCAGAACAATGGGATCTGTTGGTCCATCCGTTTAACTGTCTCTGTTAGAAACCTCTAGCAAGTACACTAAAAAAGTGTTGCCAACTGTCTGCAAATGTGTAAATCTAGAGTCACAAGGGGAGAAATCTGCTCTCCAAGGTGTATGTGTCACAGTGTAATAAGGCCACTGGAATGACACACACTCACAATCAAACACACGCAATTGTCCTCTGTTAGTGTGTAAACCCACATATCTTTCTTTCTCCCTGTAAAACACAAAGCAAAACACAGAAACAGTATTTCAGAATTGTCTTCCCATGGCTTACTAAGACATAGGACATACAAATATGTTCTGTGTGTCTTAATATCCAAGACGCACACAAACACACACACACACACACACACACACACAACACACACACACACACACACACACACACACACACACACTCCAGAATCTCTGCCCAAGGCAAAGTCACAGACTGTCCCACATTATCAGAGGTGATTAAAGGCCCTATCAGCCCACCGACAGTGGCAGCAGGAATTTTAACACACATGCACACACACACGCACACATACATATACTGTATATATACAGCAGCAGAATATGTGACACATAGTTTTCCAGTGAGTACAATATACTTTGCCTAATGTGACATTAAATAAGACATGATAAAATAATGTAGTTTACCTTTCTCTCTGTCTTGCTCCACAACTTTCTTCCCCCCTCTCTTTATGCTCCCCTTCTCACTGCTGTCTCCTGCTTTTGTTTAAAAAACCAGCTGTGTGTGTGTGTGTGTGTGTGTGTGTGTGTGTGTGTGTGTGTGTGTGTGTGTGTGTGTGTGCGTGTGCGTGTGCGCGCCTATTCAGTGATATGATCCAGGCTGTATGTCTCTCTAGGTCACAGTCGACACTCAGACAAGGTCAGCCCGCCACTCCTGATGGAAACGATCAGTCTCTCTGACCGCAGGCAGCAAAAAAAACAGTTTATCAATCCAAACTCTTTCTGATAGGTTAGTAACGATCCTTGAAAAATGTATTTAATTTGACTTTTATAATAAATCTGTGGTCTGTGTGTATCTCTAATCGCTGTAACTAAACCTTGTTACTGACAGTCAGTTTATGAAAGTTTGCTTATTTTCTGGAAATGTCTGGTCAATGGGGGGAATCTTTCAAAATAACCATTTGTTGTTTAATTTGATTCCAATTTACTTTGCAATAGATTATGAACTACATAGTTAACATATGCATGGCTGAACAGACAAAGACCAAGAAGAGAGTGCTACTAATATAAGGTTGAAGTTCAATAATGTTTATTTAGATCTAAATGCTTTCAGATGCCTTTTCCAATTTATGAGTTCAACCATTTGTAACTTAAAATAACAATAAGGTACTTAAGGTACAAACTCTCATAATCTGCTTGAGGCAATATTTGCCAGTGAAAGCAATGAGAAGCCTGCAACCAGAATTGCTTTTCCGATTTTCCAAAAAACAACAGTAAGCCTATCCTAACGACTGAAAAGTTGGTTAAAGGCATGGTTCAGAGTAATTTTACCCTAGGGTCCTCTGGACCTTGAAAATAGAAGAGAAATGATGGGAAAGGACCATAATCTTTTTTTTCCCCCTTTTTTTATTAATGTAGCTTTTATTAAGCATGGTATGACTATGAAGTGAAGCTTATGTGTTACCTTTTTCTTTCCTTTCAACAAGAAAGACATGCTCTTTTGTCAAATGGAGCAAATCACTTTGGACAGGCAGGTTCCAAACTCTAGTGAAAAGCCTGAAAACATGTTCAACAATCACACATATAAAGTTTAGGTGTTCACATACTTTGTTTGGGTGTCCAAATAGAGCTGGGTGATATGGAGGAAATCAATCGTCCACAATATTTTTGACAATACGGCAATACTGTAGGGTTGACAGTTGGTGCTCTTGATTTTTTTTTATAAACAATCATCCGTAAGTCTGGTACAATCTGGTAAGTTCAGAAAATGACATTACTTTACTGTAATATGGCCTGTAATAACAGGAAAAGACAACACTTGTGTCATATTACGATATCCAAAATCTATACAATATCTAGCCTCATATATTGATATAATATCCAGTGGTGGAATGTAACTAAGTACATTTACGCCAGTACTATACTTAAGTACAAATGTTGAGGTACTTGTACTTTACTTGAGTCTTTTCTTTTCATGCCACTCTCTACTTCTACTCCACTAAATTCATCTAAAAGCTTTAGTTACTAGTTACTTTACACATTAAGATTTTAGCTTACAAAACAAAAAACTGTTTGGATCTTTTCTGAAATGTGAGGATTTTTCTGCATTGACTACTTTTAATACAGGAAGTACAATTTCTTGATGATAATTACAAACTTTAACCCACGTAATTTTTTCAAAGCAGGGCCTTGTATTTTTACTGTGTGGTATTAGTACTTTTACTTAAGCAAATGATCTGAATACTTCTTCCACCACTGATAATATTGATATGTTGTCCAGCCCTTTATCCAAATACTTCTGGACTAGTTTTCATGCAGTTTAATTTTCAAGCACCATCAATCTAAAAATTGAACCTACGGTAAATTAATGAAATATAGAAATGTAAGTAATCTTTCCAAGTAGATGTGAGTGCACACTGAATCCCTACATATGTAGGAGGATGTTTGCAACCTTGGATTAAAGCCCTGTCTATAAACCATCAGAACACTGCAGAGGAATATTTTCAAAGCAATTTGTAGCCTCATGCCTGTCTTGATGCCAATTGACATTTAAAATGTGTATTTTTGATGACGGGTGGGTCTGGGGGAAAGGGAAGGTGCATGCACAACGCCTTGCTTCTCCTGGGAGGGTTAAGTGTTTGTGAATGTATCCTGCAGCGTAAACACTAGCACCACTGGCTTAGCCTCATTAGCATAAAGAAATGTAGCCGCAGAGAATCTGATGGCAGGGAGAGAGCGAGCAAAAGAGAGGAGGAGAAGTAAAGCGTGAGAGAGAGAGAGATTGAGGCATGGAGAGCAGGTTTAACACAGAGCTGAAGGAGAAGTATGAGGAGATAAATAAAACAAAACAAGTGTACAATAAATATTACATTGTCCAATATACAAAACTAGATATATAGAAACTAGAGGTATAATGTTTCAATCATTGCATTGATGCATCCATCCCACTTTGAATAGAAAATATTGATTGAAGCACATCTTTAGCAGTAATGAATATAAAATTGAATCAAACTGGATTGGACAATATGGATGAAATCCTCCTATATGTATTTTCATATTAGGATGTGATGTACTAAATTATATGTATCTCTCTGTAAATAAACAGACAGGAATGTGTTTTTATGTTAATCCCATTAATAAAATACGTGAAAATATATTGTGTTATTAATCACACTTACCATCTCGGGCAATCTTACCTTTAACCTAAGCAAGCTGCAAATTGTCTGGTAGCACGTACCCAGACCATGAGAGTGTAACAACAGAAGTGACAAACTCCAAAAATCTAAAGATTATTAGATTAGATTAGATTCAACTTTATTGTCATTGCAGAAGTAAGGACAACCAGTACAATGGAATGCAGTTTTACATCTAACCAGTAGTGCAATCATTAAAGTGCTTTTTTTCCTTCATAGCAGTGCTTAAAAAGACAAACACGTAAATACACAGAATGCAATATGATTTTGTTTTGTCTATTATTAAAGTGCATTATCAAATACAGTGCATAGATTTCTGAGAAATCAGACCACAGTCCATGGTCCATATAAGTTGAGGTGCATTAATAAAGTGTATAGTGATCAGAGGTAGTCAGACAGCCCATAATCCATGTGCAAAAAGAGAGAGGGTGGGGCAGGGTCTAGTGTTGGGTCTTGGTGTTGAGCAACGTGATGGTGTTGTTAAAAAAACTGTTGACTCCTAAGGCTCCTGTAATGTCTCCCAGACGGGAGGATGGAGAATAGTCCATGACTGGGGTGTGTGTGGTCCTTGATGATATTTTGTGCACGTTGCAGACACCATGAGTGATGAAGGTCAGTGATGGCCGGAAGTGATGTGCCAGTGGTTTTCTGAGCAGTTTTCACCACTCGCTGCAGGGCTTTATTGTTAGCCATTGTTGAGTTCCCATACCACACCATGAAGCAGTTAGTGAAGATGTTCTCAACTGTGCAGTGATAGAAGTTACGAAGGAGTCCAGCTTTTTTTCAGTTTTCTCAGGAAGAGGCATTGTTGAGCTGTCTTGATCAGAGTGGAGGTATTGAGTGACCAGGAGAGATCTTGTGAAATGTGGACACCCAGGAGCTTGAAGCTGGTGACCTGCTCTACATCAGCCCCATTGATGTGAATGGGTGTGTGGAGTGCCTGCCTTTGCTTTTCGGAAGTGGACAATGAGTTCTTTGGTTTTGGTGGTGTTGAGCACAAGGATGTTATTTGCGCACCATGCAGCCAAGTGCTGCACTTTCTCCCTGTGGGCTGATTTATCATTGTTCTTGATCAAACCGAGCACCGTTGTGTCGTCTGCAAATTTGATGGAGATAGTGTTGCAACTGGGGGAGCAATCATGGGTGAAGAGGGTGTACAGTAATAGGCTGAGCACACACCCTTGTGGTACACCTAGTGTTTAGCGGAAGTGTAGTGGAGGAGAGGTTTTTCACCCTCCATTGTCTGGGATCAAAATGTCCAATATCCAGTTGCAGATGGATATGTTGATACCAAGCCTGTGTAATTTCATGATCAGATCAGATGGTGTGACTGTATTAAAAGCTGAGCTGAAGTCAATAAATAGTATCCTAGCATAAGAATTGCAATTATCTAGATGGGTGAGGGCAGAGTGGAGGGCTGTGGATATGGCATTCTCAGTCGATCTGTTGGCATGGAATGACTACTGTTGGGAGTCAAGTGCCGGAGGAAAATTGGGCTTGAGGTGAGCTAAGATTAACGTTTCAAGGCACTTGGTGAGGATGGGGGTCAGTGCTACCGGACAATAGTTGTTCAGCCACTCTGGGTTTGATCGCCTGGGCACGGGGATGATGGTGGTGGTCTTGAGGCACACCGGAACAACAACCTGGGCCAGTGACAGGTTGAATATGTTCGTAAAGATTCCAGACTCTGTTTTCCACACATGCTCGGGGATGCCAACCCGGGCCAGCTGCTTTCCATACATTCACCCTGCTTAGCACTGACTGCACGGCAGAGAAAGTAAGTCTGATGGGTTGGTTGTCAGGTGGAGAGGTAGTTTTGACAGACGTAGTGTTGCTTTCCCGGTCGAAGCGAGCATAGAATTTGCAAAGGAGGTAGTGGTCGTAGGGGGGATTTAGTTTGCTCTTCTGTAGTCTGTGATGGCCTAGATAGATAGATAGATAGATAGATAGATAGATAGATAGATAGATAGATAGATAGATATTGATCCCAAAAAAATGGGAAATTACGGTGTTAGAACAGCACATGTACATTAGTCACACAACACAGAATAAAAATGAGATACTAGGAAAAAAATACATACATACAGTATACATGAAATAATAATAGGAATGAAATATAAGAACAAATATTTAAATATAAACCGGATGGGAAAACTAAATGTGCAACTGCTTAAATAATATGCTAAATGTATGCTAAAATGTAAATAAACCAATTGTGCAGGTTGCCCTTAGTGCAGTATTATGGTATCTAAAAGTCTCATCTAGCACCCAGTGATGACATGTTAAAGAGTTTTATTGCCTGTGGAAAGAATGATTTCCTGTAGTGGCCTGTGCGGCATCGAAGCTGTCGGAGCCTCTTAGAGAAGCTGCTCCTCTGTTGGACCAATGGGGGGTGGAGAGGGTGGTCTGGGTTATCCATGATAGATAACAGTTTGTTCAGTGACCTCCTCTCCACCACAGCTTCAAAGGTGTCTAGTTTGCAGCCGTTCACGGAGCCAGCCTTCCGGATCAGTTGTTCAGTCTGTTTGTGTTGCTGGCTCCGATGCTGCGGAGAACAGAGCGCTGGCCACAACAGACTGGTGGAACATCTCCAACATTCTGCGGCACACATTGAAGGATCTCAGCTTCCTCAGGAAATAGAGTCTGCTCATCCCCTTCTTGTAAACAGCAGTGCTGTTGACCTTCCAGTTCAGCCTGCTGTTGATGTTGACACCCAGGTATCAGTACTCCTCCACCATGTCCACGTCACTTCCCAGTATGCAAAGGGTCTGCGGAGCCGTTCCCTTCCTCCTGAAGTCAATCACCATCTCTCTGGTCGTATCCACGTTCAGCAGCAGGTGATTCTTACCAGACCACTCCACAAAGTCATCCACCAGTGCCCTGTACTCTCCTTCCTGTCCATCCCTTATACACCCAACAACTGGAGAGTCATCAGAAAACTTCTGTAGGTGAAATGACTCTGAGTTGTACTGGAAGTCTGTGGTGTATAAGGTGAACAGAAAAGGAGACAGCACAGTCCCCTGTGGGGCCCCCGTACCACTCACCACCACATTAGACAGAACACGGTCCAGGCGGAAAAACTGTGGTCTGTCTGTCAAGTAGTCAGTACCACTCACCACCACATCAGACAGAACACGGTCCAGGCGGACAAACTGTGGTCTGTCTGTCAGGTAGTCAGTGATCCAGGAGACTATGGATGCACCTTCACCCGCAGCTTCTCACCAAGTAGCAGTGGCTGGAGGGTGTTGAATGCACTGGAGAAAACATAAAATGTGATTCTCAGGTGCAAATGAGCTTGCTGCAGAAGAGCGTCATCCACTACCATCCAAGGCTGGTAGGCAAACTGTAGAGGGTCCAGAGAAGAACTCACCTGCGGCCTCAAGTAGGCCAAGACCAACTTCTCCAGCACCTTCATCACATGGGATGTGAGAGCCACTGGGGGGTAGTCCTTAAGGCCAGATGGAGGCGACTTCTTGGAGACCGGGACAAGGCAGGACATCTTCCAAAGCCTCGGCACCCTCTGCAGGCTCAGGCTCAGGTTGAAGAGGTACTGGAGAACACCAGACAGCTGACTGGCGCAGGTCTTCAAGTCCTTGGGGCTGATGCTGTCCGGGCCAGCAGCATTACGCTGGTGGAGCTTCTCCAGCTGTCCCTTCACCTGGACAGGTGTGAATGTGAAGAGGGGGGGTGGGTGTGCTGTAGTGGTGGTGGGGGGAGTGGGCTGGCAGTGAGGAGGGAGGTGTGGGAACAAAAGAGGCGGGGGAGGAGGCAATGAGGGGGTTTAGGAGGTTGGTGGAGTGATAGAAGAGGCAAGGAATGGCTGTGAGCTAAACCTATTGAAGTAGCAGTTTAGCTCGCTTGCTCTCTCCCTGCTGCCTGGTGTCTGTCCTCTTCTACCCCCACACCCGGTGATCTCTTTCATCCCTGTCCACAGCTCCCTCATGTTGTTCTGCTGGAGACTGGCCTCCAGCTTCCTCCTGTAGGTGTTTTTACACTCCCTCAGTTTATCCCGCAGTCTGTGCTGTACTTCCCTAAGCTCTTGTCTGTCCCACAACCTGAAAGCTTTCTTCTTCTCATTAAGAAGGACTTTAGGGTCACTGGTGATCCACGGCCTATGGTTGGGAAAACAGCATACAGTCCGGGAGGGCATGGTGGTGTTTTCATAGAACTTGATGTATTCTGTGATACAGTCAACCATGTTATTGATGTCCTCCCCATGTGGCTCCCAGAGCACGCCCCAATCTGTAGACTCCAGGCAGTCCTGCACTGCCTCCTCAGCCTCCTGAGTCCACCTCCTCACAGTCCTTTTGTGGACAGGCTGCCGCAAGACATACATAGGAGACAGCAAGACAAGGTTGTGTCCTCATTTGCCAAGGGGGGGGAGGGCAGTGACACTGTATACAGCTGCCTTGTGCGTAAAATGCAGTTACAAAATACGACCAAAGTAAGAATAAAA
The DNA here is from genome assembly GCF_008692095.1 of Etheostoma spectabile. Lineage (NCBI taxonomy): Eukaryota > Metazoa > Chordata > Actinopteri > Perciformes > Percidae > Etheostoma > Etheostoma spectabile. Next base: position 27,300,262 of record NC_045748.1, on the reverse strand, counting down.
CTAAAAGAAAAGTTCTGAAATTTACAGGCCCCATCCTCAACACAGATGTACAACACTTAAAGACTAAAAATAAATGCAAATAAAGTGACTAAAAACACACAAAATACACTCAGGAGCTGCTGCAACAGGCTGCCGCACGACACAGCGCCATTTTGCATTTTTTTATCCCTTTGCCATTTGTCAGGGCTCAGAGTTATTGAAGTTTGTGGCTTTGTTGGGTGTTCCGTATTCCTTTTTTCTGGTTAGCCCTGGAGGCCTGGCTTCTGCATTGCTGCACTGCATTGATCAGAAAGCAATATTACGGGCCTTTAGAAGTAGAGAACGTCCTTATTCATCCAAGGCTTCTGATTGGGGTATATCCTGATCTGCTTGTGAGTCGTGACATCATTGACGCTTGTGTTGATGTACTCCCAGAATAAAGGAGGTGTATGTCTCTATGTCGAGCTGGGAGTCAGAGGTGGCATTGGTGGCGCACAGACTCCAATCCATGCGCTGAAACCAAGCTGTAGTGCAGCCTCTGCACCCTCGGGCCAGGTCTTTACAATCCTCACTGTGGGTTTCACCTGGCGGATGAGTGTTGTGTATCTGGGCAGCAGGGAGAGATGGTCAGATTGAGAGTGGTGTAGCCTTGTAGGCCTCGGGGATGTTTGTGCACACCTTGTGGAAAATTCTGACCCCTCTGGTCGGGCAGACACATGATGGTAGAAGTTGAGGTTTGAATGATTGAAATCTGCAGCAACAAATGCCCCTTCTGGGTGTTTGCTAGAGGTAGAATGTAGTTCTTTCATTGCTTGCTTAGCGTTTGCATCAGGGAGTACATAAACGGCCATGATAACAGTACGTAAATTCATCCAGTTTATTTGCCAGTGACCGCACATTGGCTTGGAATAAGCTTGGTAGTGGTAGCCAATGCGGGGTTAGCCTTAGCTAGCTCGTAGGCCACCACACTTTCTGTTTACGTTCTTGACGTGCCTCTGAGCCCTCCTTCCCGGGAGGGCTGGTATGCTTGACCCTGGCGTCCTGGCTATCTCCGGAGGAAGTTGAAGATTTTTGAAAAACATTGCTCGTGCAGAGTGCATGGATGTCAAAATATTTTTGTCTTCTGTACAATATATTCCCATTGTTGTATTGAGGGAAAATGTAGAAAATAATAAACAAACACTCACTAATAGGCAAAAACTGCGGAGACACCAAAACACATTATAGACTTCATATCAAATAAATGAAACTAAAACAATGTATAGCACAGGGTACAGTCAAAAAAAGCTAATATTTCTTACAAATCTAAAATCATATGACCATCTTAACAAGAAAAAAAGACAACATTCATTTCATCTTTGTGTCATAAAAACAAAGAACATTCACTCTCAAGGAGAACTCCTTGCTGATGGAGTGTGTAGTTCCAGTTCAAATCAACCTTTCAGTGTGATTCATACCAGGGATTCTGATAGACCTACAGCTGAAGTACTGTAAACCAGCTGGAGTAGCAGTCCATGCCTCTGAGACAGCTCAGCACACACCATCTTCATCACTACTTTCCAGTCCTGTTTCTCAATCCAACGACCTAACAGCATTGACAAAATGTTTATCTTTCTCTTCCCCCACCATGTAGCTCTGGGCAGGCTGGATGATGCAGAATACCCTTCATACAAAGATATAAACACAGCGTGTTCACAAACATACACACAAACACACACACACACACACACAGACACACGCACACTGTAATTGTAACAAAGGCCACACTCCCAGTTTACCACGTCATACAACTCCAGACTATCTACTACACTGTCCGCACTCAGAAGAGTGTGTGTGTGTGTGTGTGTGTGTGTGTGTGTGTATGTTTGTGAACACGCTGTGTGTGCGCACATTTGGGTGTATGCACGTGTGTGTGTGCGCGCGTTAATGACTGAGTGAGTGAGAACACCATTTCAGTTCAATTCTTCATTGAGATCTAAACTTTTAAACTGTTGTGTTCAATCTCATCACACAAGAAGAAGCACAAAGGAACATACTGTACTTGATTGAGCAAACTGAAATATGTGTTAAGGTAAATGTTTAATGTACAACTAAGTGTTCTCCTGCAACATGCGTTGGATCTGTTACAGAACAGACTGGTGTGATGATGAACTTTTTTGGGGGGAAATGTAACCAAAGCTCTCAGTTGCTGCTGACCTTTGGCTTCTAAGGTGTGTAAAAGTGCTATTTATGAGGCGAGACACTCGTTTAATCTCAGCACGTCCTCAATTTGATTTCCGATAGACAGATTTTATGTACAACTGGCAGGAAATTCCCATCCTGTCATCTTCCTCCTCCTTCCTGCGCTTCCTGTCCGCCTCTTCTTCTCATTCTCTTTATGCCTCTCTGCCTTTCTCTCCGTAAACCTCTCATGACTCTACCAACACAAATGTTTTCTCTCTGTCATTTGTTGCAATAAAGACTTTACAATCTGAGCTATGATAAATGACGAGTAAATAAAAACAAGTTTCTCCTTTTGATTTGCCATAATCAAAACTTTTCATTGATTGGACAAAATGAACCAAGACTAAAGAACACACTACATAACAATATTATTGTGAAATTGCTCGTAGTGCTGTGATGGAGGAGTTAAATTAACCTCTTGGTCGTATTCAACTGCAGATGAACTTTTCACAAACATCCCAGATAGGCTGTAAAGGATATTTGTCCCGGCAGTATTGGTATACACTCTGATGGAATACAAATGTATGATGCCCTTTCCACGTTATATACAATATGTTGTGGCATATAGAGTGAGAAACAAGAGGCTGGAGGTCAAAACTTTGCATTTGAAAAGTTTTCTTTAAAAAATAGAAAATCCTCAAACCCAAATGGTTGCCACCAGATAATGTCAACATGTACAGTATCCTACTCTGTACAGATTGATGGGAGCAACTTCATTTGTTTCCACACCAACCAACAGGAGAGGGCCAGATCAGTACAAAACCTTTTTATCAGTGAAGTTTTGGCTTGACATATCCATTTTCTGTAACTGCTTATCCTTTACATGTACACAAATACGCATGAAGCTCTATTGCATATTTAGTGGTATATTCAAATGGTACATCCCCAATAACTTTTTTATTGGACTTATTGTCTCAAAGCAAAGAATATTGCCTAATTTTTTTTTAACAATTTTAAAATATTTTATACACGCTGATTTTTTAATTGTTTATATTTGGCTGTGTGGTTAATAACACATTTCCTTGTGGTGTGACAGACTCAGAACACATTGTTTTTTTGCTTTACCACCGGACTTTTACTTAATTTTTTAGGTTTTGTTTCTGAGTGTATCCAATTTAGAACTTGTACATTTGTTAAGATTCTTACTTTCCTTTGCACAAGGCAAACACACCTAAGTCATCCTCACCCTGTTCAAATCTCAGCATGCTAACCAGGGAACCGGCTCTCCTTCCTAATATGCTTTATATGTGCTTATTTAGCATTTCTAATTAGAAGACATGGGAATGGGAGTGGGGGAGTGGAGGTGGGATGGAGAGCAAAAGAGTGAGAAAAGATAAAGATGTGCAAAGATAGATACACACACACACACACACACACACATCTCCATTACAACTGGGCATTAGTGATGAGGAGATGAGGCCTTAAGCCTTATCCCATCCTCCAGAGAGAGCTGTAGAAAGATGGAGGAGGGGAGCTCCTAAACATTCCTCTTCGGATCTTACCTCTGCAGGTCTGCTGGCTGCGTTGTTTAGCACAGTCAGGAAAGTCACTTTTTAATTCACTGCACAACAATGTCTTGTTAATAAGTAAGAATGACAATATTGATGGAAGGTCATTACCAAGGTCCTATTGGAAATTGTAACCACTCAGTGTAACCTTCTACTTTTATAAGCAGAATAGGATTGACTTTTTTTTCCTGACAAATCTTTAAAAAAAACATTGTTCCCCAGTTACACTGAAGTCCAGGTGTAATAACATTGCAGATACACAAAGACCAAAAGAAATACTTGTCAGATAGATCAGACAACTAAGGAAAGAGTCCAGTTTTTTGGTACCTTTTGCACTGCATCACATGGGCGTCATTAGCATTAACAGTTTTTTCATTCTGGGCACCTCTAGGACATGTTCTTGACAGTTCATTGTTTTCCTTTGGAAAGGAGTTTTGAAACTAGTGCTCAGAATCATGGGAAGTGTGAACATGGCAATTAAGCAAACTCAATGTGGTGTGTGTCTGTCTGTCTGTCTAAGTCAGAGTGTGTGTGTGTGTTTGATAAAGCCTGCCAATGTCTGTTTTTCCTGCTTTCCATATTTAATAGGACGTGTCTGCCTCTAACAGATGATCTACATATTTCCCTGTGAACCAAATGCATTTTAAGAAGTTGGCAGCCATAATTAACACGGTCATTTTCCAAAACTCAAAATGTTGTTTCTTCTGTTTTTTGTTTTTTTCAATGTCTGTGCAAGAATCAATACAGCAGCTAATTAGGGCTTATATTTAGAGGATGTGAAGAGATGCCAGGGGAGGAGGGGGTGTTGTTAGCAGAATATAGTAAACTGGCTGAGAATATGAGCATGAGGAGCACTCCTGGCAGCTGACTCCTGCTGTGTGTTGTGCTGACTTGAGGACACAGTGAACTTCACACCTCTACAAGTTTATGGGTAGCACTTTACATTCCACCATGGTAATAAGATGGTAATAGTGGGGCAACAGTATGATAATAAAGAGGTAATAATTGTAATTACCAAAGCAATAACTGGGTAATACATCAAAGTAATAAGATGTAATACTTGGGTAACAAGGTTATAAGAAGGTAACAGATGTAATAACATGCAATTACAAAGGTAATAACTAGGAATGGGTTTTATGATAACATGCATAGTTGGGTAGTGGTAATATAGTTATATTAATATTGTAATAACATGGTAATAATGGGGTAATATATGTTTATGTTTTCACAGTAGTATAGGCTACAATCAGCGTAATACCTTCCAAATTAGATAAAACTTGGTAATTGGTAATTACCATAGTATTTTGCTGGAATTGATCCACCCTTTATGTGCCAAATAATTCCCTTTTGTTTCAAGGTCATACTTTACAAATGATATGTTTAATCTTGTGACTTCTGACCTGGAAACTTCCAGGACACTTCTGGTAGTTTCTGTGCATTAACCATGAATCAGTGGTGCAAAATTCAAAACTACCTGTTTCTATTTAACTACATAGTAATATTACAATAAGAGAGGTGCAGTGATTACCTGGAAATGCTTCTCGTAGTTTCCAGGTAATCTCTTCACCTCTGTTATTCTAAATTTACCATTAAATGTGTCTTGTCCTGCACGCACGTAACCCTGTGCAATCTGACCAGCAGCTAAACACCTTCCACCATCAAGCACTGGAGACTGGGATCATTCTAACTCAGTTAATTTGACTTACAAAGGGTGAAACTGGTATGAAACACAGTGACCAGTTATTTAGATATTAATGAGTCGCATTTTACAATAATTGTAAAAACAATCTAACTAAACAACATTGTAATGCGGTAGTATATACAGTAGGCTAGCTAACATGTAAGATGAAATAAAGGAAATAAGTAATGTTATACAGTATACTGTACGTAGTATAACCTATATTGTTTATCTAAAAAAACTAAAATATGTGGCATAACCCAAGATAAAAGTGGCAAACTAGCTTACTGAAGCATACCGTCAGTCTAATATGAGCTATCAATCATCAGCAAAAATATAAATATTGCACATCAAACTTTGAAAATAATTAACAGAGACATCAGAACAGTATCTCAGCATCTATTTCACATACTGAGAATGCATAGGCATGTAACGTCGAAGATTGAAGCGGATAGTATGGAGAGATAACACAAACTATGAGGCTTCGTGCTCACATTCAACTTCCCGATTAAATCCCAGGGTGCAAAGCTCCTACAGTTCTTAAAGGAACACACACGCATGTCTGGGTAATGGTAATATAGTTATAGGATATAAAGTATTTGCACCACTGATTCGTATACAGAAAATACCAGGTAAGAAGTCAAGATTAAACATATAATTTGTAAAGTATTACCTTTAAACAAAAGGGAAATATTTGGAACATAAAGGGTGGATACATTTCAGCATTATAATATGGTAATTACCAATTTTAAATTCCAGGAAGTTTTAGCTAATTTGGAAAGTATTACACTGATAGTGGCCTATAATACTGTGAAAACATCAACATATATCAACGCCATTATTATTATGTAATTACAATTTTAATGTTACTATATTACCAGTACCCAGATATACATATGGGTTTATCATCGAACCCATTCCTAGTTATTACATTGGTAATTGCATGTTATTACATCTGTTACTTTCTTATCACCTTATTACCCCAGTATTACATGTTATTACTGTGATGTATTACCCAGTTATTACTTTAGAAATTATAAGTTATTACCTATATATTACCTCTTTATTATCAGATTGTTATCCCACTATTCTTCCCACCACTATTATCCCACCTTATTTACCGTGGTGGAATGTAAAGTGTTACTAGTTTATGCTTCATGATATGCTTTTAAATCATCATGTAGGCATTGGTGGTTGGTTTTTTGCAACACAATTTTTTTCATGTTGCTGCATCTTGACCGCAATACCCCATTGTTAAAACAGAAACTTTATTCCTTAATTGTAAAGTACATACAGTAGAATGTAGTAAAACTATTACTGCATTTTAACAGCTATAAATAGAGCATTCGGGGAGCAATTTAGGGTTTAGTGTCTTGCTCAGGGCCACTTTGACATTTGGCCAGAGGAGTCTGGGATTGAACTGTCAACCTCGTGGTTATAGGAAAACCACTCTGCCTCAAAGCCAAGCTTCAATTCTGTCATTACATTTTCAAATATATGCATTCATTATTTTTCACACATGAACAGATGGGCAATATTAGCTCTCACATAAAAGAGCACCCTCGTGAATAAGCCTACTGTTGCTAACGTACATTCATGAATCCTACATAACAGCGTCCCGTACCCACAGTACATTAGACTTACTTATTTATGCACGCACACAATAGTGTGCACAAACTTAGTCCAATGAGGGGAGAAAGGGAAATGTGATAGCGTTCCACGTAAACGCCTTTTCTCTCTCTCTCTCGTGTCCGCTGTGTCCAAGCCGAGGCGAAGAGCATGACCTTAAAGCGTGCTGATACACTACTAGTCCAGGTGAAGAGAGCTACTACCGACAGGGAGAGAGAGAGACTGTATCACTACAACCAATCCAGTCTGCTTTGCTTTTTCAGTTTCTTCTTATTCATATGAATCCAAGCCTTGGAGGCGTTCCACCTGTAAGTCAAGTATGCAGCAGAAAACATAAGAAACACCAATCAGTAACACATATCGTTGTGTAATGTCTAAATAGAAGCATATTTATTTAAAAAAAATAAATCACATTTGGTAAATGTCTGCTAGCTCCTTTATGAGTAGAACCAATTAACAAAGGGTAAGTTGCATTTTATGCATTTGCATTTTGGCCTTTCATTCACACACAGACAAGTGTTAGGTCACTGTAAACTGAGCTTTTGGAAAACTCCAGCCAGGGTGAAGACTTTTAGAAACGTCAGTTGTGTGTTGTCGTGTTGACAGAGCTTTTGGCTTGTAATGTAGCCCCCAATTTCCACCGGTTGCAGAACGGCTGCGGATCGGCTCTGTGCTCCGCCGTCCGTCAATATCCACCAGGTCCGGATTTGTTGCGGAACAGCTGCGGCCATGATTGACAGCTGAAGTCACAAGAACCCACAAGATCTCGCAAATTTATGTGCAATAGAACCACAAAACCAACGACAGTTCATCCAGAGGAGTAGAGAGGAAACAACTCTGTGCTGTGTTTTCAAGGTGTAGTGAAGAGAGACATGATCCGCCGTGACCACGGCCTATTTTATTTTGAAAATTAACCAGGTTTTATTTTGTTTCTGTGCTCGACTTCCTGTCCCGCACCGTGTCCCGCATCTGCCGTGTGCTGAATTGCTGCGGAGCTCTCCAGCGCCTGGCAAAATTAGGAGCTCTGCGTATCTGCTCTGCAAGGCGGAGCTGGGACGGAGTCTGGACGCAGCCGTTTTGCAGTCAATGAAATACAAACATTGACTTTAATGGAAACCTAATTACTCCACCGCTGTTCTGGAGCAAATCCGCAGCCGTTCCGCACCTGGTGGAAATTGGGGGTAAGCATGTGCGGCTTTACCTCCCTCAGTCGTCACAAATGAGGCAACATTTACATGCATACAGTAACAGGCTTGCTAGTAGGACTTTTTACATGTTATTTACATGTTAAAACTAAAAACTTGGGAACTGCTAGTAAGCTGGTTAAATGGCAATTTGTCTGAAAAAGAACAGAGCAATTTAAAGTATGCCACAGACAAGAGAACATGAATTCAATCCATCATGCTCTCATCAGCACAGTGACAGGAGCAGAAGAGATTTGAGAGGAGGATCCCCTGAAAGGCTTTAGAGGCAGTTGAAAAGAGGCGCTGACATCTGGGCAGACTTTTATCTGTGCCAGCTCCTTACTCCCCTCCTTCCTCCCTGTCAGGTGTCAGCATTGAGCTGTCACTCAGTCAACAGGAGTATCACACAACTCCAGGAATTACGGTTTCTTCATCACCCCTGTTAAATTCGCTGTGCACAGGCTTAACTTGAAGTGGAAGTATAAGCGGAGCATTTGTTTCATATAGTTATTTATTACACACATGTGCACGGCTCTGTTCATCTGTCACTATCATTACATACAAGGGAACTCAACTGGCATACATGGCATACACGCAGGTATAAATAAAAATGTATTACCTTACTTAAATGTAACACCGTAATACCTCGAATATAGCAACCAACACTATTACCATAATGATAAGAGAGTTTTCTAAAGATGATATTTAACACCCCCACTCGCTCTTATCTCACTGGGTTATATAAAAACAAAACAACAGAATGAGGCTGCCTCATTATCTTAAAGCAATAAACACTCTTTGCACCCCTAAGTGCCAAACATGTTTTGTGCAAATCTTTTCAACTTTAGCTCAGTAGCTGGCTTTGTCAAAACATCAGCAATCATTTGCTCAGTAGGACAATATTCTAAAATAAACTTTCCATTATTCACATTTTCCCTAATAAAGTGATACTTAATATCCATGTGCTTGCATTGCTGTGAACTGGGTTTTTTGGCTAGTGCAATGGCACTTTGGTTGTCTTCGTACACCTTTGTTTGTGACTAAACCCATCTCCCCCCACTGTCTGTTTGCCTGGTGGTAACTGAGTAAGGGTGAAGGTCTCATTTTCCTCCAGAGATCAGATCTCCTCTTTCATGGCATTCCTCTACTGTGTTGCTTGGGTTGATGCAATGGCGTCCGGGTGAGTTTGAGGAATATCACACACTGCTCTGTAACAAGAGTCCATGCATGTGTGCAATTTTTCCTCTGTATCCTCTGTCTCAAAGTCCGGTAGATGAACTGGTTTCTTTTTAGTTCTCGGTGGGTTCCTTCTGATTACAGTCTCTGTGGCTTCACTTGGCTGTGTGTGCTCATTCTTTTCAGGTAAAGTATCAGTAGCACTTTGAACACCCTGACCTGGTACATTTTCATCAACATTCACTTCACTGTTGTCAACCCTAGGATGTACATCCCCATATTCTATGTGTGACTCAGGTGTTTCTCTTTCTTTGGTTGTTTTAGTGGTAAATTTCACCAACCTGTGTTTTTGGACCGTCTCCGTGTCTGAATAGTAAACTAGATTGGCTGGGCTGTTCTTGTCATAGCCAATGAAAACACCTTGCTCACATTTAGAATCTGATTTGCCTTTCTCTTGCTTGTAAGCAAAACACACTGATCCAAATTTTTGTAATTTGGATATATTTGGTACCTTGCCTGTGAAAAGCTTGTATGGCGATTTCTTTGTGCGTCTGCTGTAGCACCTGTTCCTCATATAAGCTGAGGTCTGCATAGTGTAGTTCCATAGCTTCTCTGGTAACCCGCTCTCAATCAGTAGGCATCTGCTCATGTCATAGAGTGTTCTCCAACCTTTCTCCGCTGTGCCATTTTGGTGGGGTGAATAAGGCGCAGACGTCTCATGTCTGATCCTATTTTTTTGTTAACAGTGTCTGGAAGTCTCGACTTGTAAACTCAGTGCCGTTATCTGAAAGAATACACTTGATTTTCCCATAAGGTGCTATGTCTGCTAAGAATCTTCCTGTCACCTGCACTGTATCACTCTTGGACTTTATACGAGCATCGTGTCGAGCATAGTGCCAGAGTAGTAATCTGTAAATGACTGTGTATATCTGTGTCCTTCGATGCTTGGTACTGGCATGGGGCCGGCTAAGTCAGTGTGGACTAGTTCTAAAGGCTTTTTTGCCTTCCTATCTGGCTCCCTATTTCTTGTCTGAGTGAACTTTCCCTGTGTACACACCTCACATAACTGATCCAAACCAACTAGGGCTGCACGATATTGGAAAAATCTTACATTGCGATATTTTTTCCCCCTGCGATATACTGTATATTGCAATATGAAAAAAGAAAAAGTAATTTTTAAAAGATTACATAAATAGCTCTATTTGTAAATAATAAATCATTCTCGACTACTGCGGTGATTATGTAGGGGAGTGCATCTACATAGAAGAAAAATAAGATAAAGGATCTTTTCTAATGTGAACCATTCTTTGTTTAACTTTAATGCTTTACACACACCAAAGTAAGTAGGCGTTGTGACTAACGTTACTCTTCTGTGGTTTTGGAGAGAGAAATTAGGTAGAAATATGCTGGTTGACTAGCATGACAACATTGTATTCATATAATAATCAATCCAGGCTAACATGAATGACAGTGACTGCATGTTGCTTCCTCTAAATTTCAGGTTGTGGTAGACTAGCTGAGCCAGCTTGTTAGTTTGAAAAATTGATCAGACGTGGATGTCACGTGCACTAGCAACAGACGCTGTGTATCCAAGAACAATTAAATCAGTGTAAATGACAATTCGATCAGACACAGGCTTCTGTAGTAGATTAGTGTTACGTTTCCAGTGTCGTGGCTCCGAACCGTAACGTTAGTTGGGATGTACGGACCCCTTGGTTCTTTAGGCTAACTATGTTAGCTTTAGCCTGGCTGGTAGCAGCTTTCTGCGGGGGAAAATGGACGGGAGACATTGTGATTACGTTGCGTTAATCAGGTTATTTAGTATGTATTCGCAGCGAACATAAACACGACTGCTGTAGTTTCACTGACTACCAATCAAAACTATGCGCATCACTGTGTCAGCAGCTGCTGCCTACGGTACTTTTCTATACACACAGATCCTCACTTCCCATAACAATAAACCCCGTTGGACTAACGTCACATACACAAGTTGCCCACATGGCTACCTGTCTTAAAGGGGAAGGGTCGGCCGGTAATAATCATGTAAAAGGAGAACGGTGGAATTTTACTTTTCTATCAAGCAGCAAAAAAGGATTAGCGTCAACATCGTAACGTCCTGCGATGTGACTATTGCGCATGCACACATCGTGATGTTGATGCTAAAACACAATATTGTTAGTCCTACAACCAACTACACCTCCCTTAATCTCCATGCCTTTCACAACACCTGGCAACTTTTTCACATCTTCATAATTGCAATGACCCAATATTTCATGCCACGTCTGCATATCACAACATGCTTTACATTGACCAACATTCTTTTCAACAATTGGCAAATAATACAAATTTTCATTCTCATGAATGTCAAACCTGCTACCATCCTGGGTGACCATGCGACTATCCCCACTTTTGAAGGTAAATGTTGTAGCTGCGCTGTGTGTTGTCCAGCTAGGAGATGTATCACCGTCGTTCCTCTCTGTTGCGCCATCCCACTGCACTCGCTTCTATCAGCTAATTCTACAGAGTTCTCTGGCTGGAACGAGCTGTCAAAGTTCTCAAACTTGTTGATGTCATTCACAATGTGGGAAGTTGCACCTGTGTCCACCATGATTTAATTTTCACGTTATCTGGTGGTCTTGTACTTTTGACGTACTTGGCCTTGAAGAGGTGATCTTGGTTGCCATGTTTTTCCTCTGCAACTTTTCTGACGCCATCTTGTTCCCCCTTTTTCTTAGATAATGATTCTGCATGCTTTTTGTTCTTGCAGTAATTACACTGCGCTTTTCTGTAACAGTTTCTCACCTTGTGTCCCTTTATTCCACACTTGTAGCAAGTAATGTTGGCTTCTTCTTTTCTGTTCCTGTGTGGTTTGCTGTGGCCTCGGCCCTGTCTTGTATGTGTCTTTATCACATTATCTGTCGGTTCTGTCATTTTCATTTTCTCAGATTCTTCAAAGACGCGCAGTCTTCTTTTGAAGTCTGCAAACATAACGTTATCTTCTTTTTACGTTACATGGACCGCTAACGAGTCGGGTAGTCCGCCTAGCATCATGGCTACTATTAGCCCGTCACTCATGGTCTCTCCTGCATAATGCCGTGATGATTTTCTCTGCTCTTATTAAGTAGTCTGTAACCGTCTCGCTGTCTGTCTTTGTTATGGAAGTGTACATATTTATAATCCGACTTGCTTTTTCCTGAATAATGTTCTTAAAGTATACCCAAGGCTTTCCTTCCATCATCAGCTTTTCATTTGCATCAGTGCGATTTTTTAAGATAGTGTACTTTAACTTCAGAATGTGTTGGCAGCCCAGCAACCAAGTTTCCCAAAGGTCATATTTCTCGTCAGACCCGTCGAATAAAAGCTGCAGTGCTGGAACTCCTGTTTCTTGGTGGTCCATTTTGTCATCCCGCCAATTTCCTAGCTTAGCTTTTTCTTCTGCTATCTAGCTGTTGCATAATACGTTGTGTCAAACTTCACGCTCACTTATATTCCATCCTGGGCCTATAACCTGTTAAGTTGGCTAACTTGCGCAGGCTTAACTTGACGTGGAAGTATAAGCAGAGCATTTGTTTCATATAGTTATTTATTTCACAAATGTGCATGGCTCTGTTCATCCTCAGCAACATCTAGACAGGGTTTAGCGAGTAGTATGTAAGGGGGAACTTCCGCATAGGGAGGTTGGTCGGGGGGTGTGCATGGGTCAAACACAGGACTTTCACCCAGGAGGGCAGGGTTTGTGTCCCACGTCTATTCTTAACCGTCCAATTATTGCCGCATGTCAGGGAAGCCGCTTTCTTCTTTAACCGGCCTGTTATTCCCACGAGTCACAGAACCGTAAGCTCCCCCATAACCTTTCCCTAACCCAACCGTCCCGTTCCCGCGAGTCACAGAACCGTAAGTATAGTTAGTATAGTTTACATTCATTTATTTTTTATTCCACCATTCTCAACAAGCGTTTTCTATGGCTATACTCCTCATGCGGCTCTTTTACTGCACTCTGTGGTAGGCTACGCCATGAGTCCCGCCTCCCCCTCACAGAAACCTTGCGGCTGACAAGTCACCGACACAATTGTCCACTCCTCATGAAGCTAAGGAAACAAGAGGGGTTACCAATGTACCGGAGTCCAGTCTCTTTGGTAGAGCGAGATAGAGATGGTCTGATACCATTTTTGGCTTCCCATTACCTATTCTGATACCTGAACTTGTGTATTGGCCGATACCAAGTACTAATCCGATACCAGTGGGTCATATATTAACATTTCACTGGAATTGTGCCTTGTACAATTTAATGTGATGTAGAGCCCGACCGATAAAGGATTTGTAAGGCCAATACCGATTTGAATATTTGGTTATTTAAAAATCCGATGTGCCGATATATTGGCCGATTTTTAAAATCCAGAAACGTGTTACAAAACATAAACAGATTTCCCTAACATTAGTTATTTGTTGTTATTTATGAGTTTTCACTTAAATAATATAATTTTTTTTATTATCACAACAGAACAGAGGAACATCAAAGTATATTAAATTTCTGATAAATAATATTTATAAAAATACAAACTTAAGATATGAAACTTAAAGTCCTTTGAACAAAAACACATTAACAAAAAAATAATCAGTGTTGCCAACAGGGACGTTGTAGAGTGTCCTCTGGTGGACAAACTATGCAATGCCAACGCTCATAACGCTCAACATGGTTGACAGTCTGTTTTTATTTTTTAAATATTCATTTATCAGAATCATTTATTTGTCATTATAAATGATTATGATGAATGAATATTTTAAAAAATATATTTATTATATCTGCCGATAGGAAATGCCTAATATTGGCCGAAAATATTGGCCCAACGATATATCGGTCGGGCTCTAATGTGTTAAATGAAATTGATTGATTAATTAGTTGATTGACAGTCTTTTGGTGACAGCTTCTTTTCAGACTTCTGATTGGCCAACATCTTCCTCTTTGCGTGACTGGGGTTATGTCGATGCCTGTTGGCTTGGCATGCTCTTGACAGCGTGTTTTTGCGTTTTCATGTGGATGAAGATTTTTCTAAACATCACATGTATAGAGAATGGGATTAGGTTGTAGAACAAACAAAGGAAAACCTCTGTTTTTTAAAAACACCTGTGTACCTGTGGACTAGGCCTCAGTGTCTTCTTGTGTCCTTCCCCCTGTTTTCTCTGGTTGTACAAAATGGTTAATGCTTTTTTCCTCTAAGCATATGATGTTTTTTAGAAATGAAGGCAGTGACGGAGAGCTCACCTTTGTAGTCTACTCTTTACACATCTCACCCGCCCCTGCTTGTCATCCATGCCTGTATTCCAACGTCCCACCAAAACCTTTTCACACAGAGGGCAGGGTACCTTTGCATTTCTACTCAACAGAATATCAAGCTTTTTTTGTTCTTCTCACTTTTACACCATTTGCTTTTTTTCACCCCTGCTGCCATGGATAACTTTTGTAACCCTCCATCTCTCTCTCTTTTTCTTGAGGTCTTGTGTTTGCAGCCTTTTACTGACTTTGTTGGAAATGATGAATCTCTTCAGCACAATGTCATTTACATACATGATTATATTTTTAATTTCACACTTATTTGCATGGGCTTGTGAAGCCTTCTTATGAAAGTCATAAATTATTCTGTCTGCTGTGCCCGAGCAATTTCACAAAAGCAAAGTGGGAAAAAAAAAAGAACACAACATACTACATTTTCTCACTCTCATGCAGTCTGTCATGAATTTTGTTCATCCTGCACTTGTTTTTGTTAAAGAGTGCTAGTATAGCATTGATGCAAGTCTTTCGGGATGTCATTCCTACCAGAAGGTTATCTCTTGTACACCTACAACTGCATTTTTGTGGTAGGTTAAGATAAGGAACAAGACAAAAAGTCAGATGTTGTGTTCACACTGTCGCAGTTCATTTAAATAGCTTGGCACGATTACATTCGAGTCAAATTAAAGATGCAAATAGACTGAAAGTCCCAAATACAATGTGATTTTCTGAATTTTTGTTTTAGATTCTGTCTCTCACAGTTGAAGTGTACCTATGATAAAAAATTACAGACTTCTACATGCTTTGTAAGTAGTAAAACTGGCAAAATCAGCAGTGTATAAAATACATTCAGCCATTTCATGGCATTAGCTGATGTGAAGCTTGGTACGTAATCAGTTTTATTTATTGTGGCAAATCATGACAGACGTTAATTCAGGACCACACTATATTTTACAGAGAGTAGTGGTGTAAGGGACCATTGTTGATCAACACTCACGGTACAGAATGCATGTTAATCGCAGATCAATTGAAAAGTGTAACTATATTTACGCCGCATGTTAAAGGTCCCATGACATGGTACTCTTTGGATGCTTTTATAGAGACCAGAAAGGTACCATTGTATGAAAATTTCACTTAATGAGGTCTTTTAACATTAAAAAGCGTCTCCCCAGCTAGGGCTGCACAATTAATCGAATTTTAATCGCAATCAAATTTGCGTGATCGAGCGATTTTTCTTTTTTTTTTAAAGCGTCATTTCATAGAACGCTCCGGGTTTTTTGCAAAGCCCATCTACCACTCCGTAAAGCCGTCTGCTCATGAGCCAGTCAGAGTAGTTCCCTGCACCCCGTGCAGCTTAGTTTCTAGATGTAGATAGTCACAGAGGACAGAGGGACGGGAGGAAAACTCAACAGATAGCAGTCGGTTATACGTCAGTCTCAAGGTTTACCAGTTTACCAGTAAACGCAACATTTTGTCCCGTCTGTTATTCAGCAGTGACCAGTGCTAGTCGGTGCTAGTTGCGTCTGTTAGCTGTTAGCTCCTCGCATCCGCTGCAGTGTTGTTTATATGGATATGGTTTAATTTTGCGTTACACTACCCATTTCGTCTGTAAAGCCGTGCCTGTGTTTGGATCTCTCCTCTACTCTCTCTCCTCTGACTCTCCGCGCCCCGCCACACAGCGGCCTGGTCCACACTTCTGACATTTGTCCACAGTTTTAATTTTTTATTAACACAGCTGTATATTGTTAAGTATGGGGGGCAAACCTGTATTTTTACCAGTTTTTCCATGGTAACTCTGCTATTGCGGCGGCCACGGCAAAGAACACAGAAGAAGTTATTGAATGCAACTAACTTCAGTTGGACCTGGATCTGGTCCTGGACCTGGACCTGAATCAGAGATGTGACCCATGACCAGAATATCATAGTTCATAAAAATGCAGCGCAGTGACGATACAGACATTTCATACACACAACGTGTGTATCTGCCCTTCGACCCGTGCTGGACCCGTTCATAATGAGTCAGCCGTCTCTCTGTGAGTAGCGTCCATCACCCCCTCCCCGTTCATAATGAGTCAGCCGTCTCTCTGTGAGTAGCGTCCATCACACTCCCTCTTGCAGTTATAAATAGCCTATGTGACGATAAAATTTGTTTTGGTTAAAATCAACAAATAATCGTGAGAATAATCGCAATCAAAAGTTTGATGAAAATAATCGTGATTCTCATTTTGGCCATAATCGTGCAGCCCTACCCCCAGCCTGCCTACGGTCCCCCAGTAGCTTGAAATGTAAACCGAGCCCTTGGTATCCTGCTCTGCCTTTGAGAAAATAAAAGCTCAGATGGACTGATCAGATCATAAGGGGCAAGATTCCAGATCAGTCCATCTGAGGTTTCATTTTCTCAAGATTATCTTCCCTTTCTCTGCTTTGCAATGGCCAGAAAAGGCACAAACTAAGGAAAGCTCATTGTTGAACTGGCTCTGTGGCTGTAATTAAAGCACCAAGGGAGAATTTTTGGGAAAGATACTTCAAATATGATATTAGGGACCACTAAGGTCTAGAAAAAGAGACTTCAGATCAGTATTAAAGGGGACAACTAAGGTCTATTTAAAAGAGACTTCAGATACATTTTAGGGGACCACTAAGGTCTAGATAAAGAGACTTCAGATACAGTATTAGGGTAAACTAAGGTCTATATAAAGAGACTTCAGATACATATTAGGGGACCACTAAGGCCTAGATAAAAGAGACTTCAGATACAGTATTAGGGTACAACTAGGCTATATAAAGAGACTTCAGATAAAAGTATAGGGACCACTAAGGCCTAGATAAAAGAGACTTCAGATACTATTAGGGGACAACTAAGGTCTATATAAAAAGACTTCGATACAGTATTAGGGACGACTAAGGTCATATAAAAATATCCAAAGAGCCCAAAGTCCTGGACCTTTAAAACTGGTAAACCTCTTGGGCATTAAGGTTATTGTTTAAAAAACCCTTTTCTCATCTGGTTTTGTCGCTTAACAGCAATTTACTGGAGATAGGAGTTATTACTGTTGAAAGTTATTACATTTTTAATAAATCATTTAAATTCCCCACTTTCTTGAGCTGATCCAAAAATTTAACCAATCTGTGACTCAAAACCATGATCCAAACTGTGAGTTTGTGATCCGTTACACCCTTACCAAAGATCCAACGTTCACCCATAGCAATACTACTTAATTATGTTTGTTTTTTATTCTGTCCATTATTCTGTCCATCTCAAATAGTAGCAGCAAGACAGGAGGTGGGGAAGAGGCTGGAGGGAAGTGAGGCACATGATAAACAGGCTCAAATAGAAAAAAAAGAGATACAACAGAGCCAGTAAGCTGCGTTTCTTTGAACAAACAGCCAAGCTAAAACGAAGCTGCCTCTTATCGTTTCAACTCTGTCAATCAGATATCCCTCTGCGGTTTTTATGCAAACAAAGGCACCGCGCACGGCGTGGTGTAATGAAATAACGTCTGGAAGAGTGGCACTGTCATGATTAGCCTAATGGAAGATCCTACTCACAGCCGTCTTGCTCATTTGCTTGTATCAATATGAGGGGATTATCACTATTCCATGATAAGCATGGTGGTTGCTTTGAATCAACAGCGCCCGTCCGTGCTATCGTTGTAATCCACAGCATGCCACCTGCATACTCTACAGCTATCTGCTTCATTGACAAACATGTTTTTGTGTGCATGAACCAATGTTGTAGTCAACTAACCAACTGAGGAGTCAGTCGAGTCTCGAGTCCCCAGTGTTCGAGTCATCAACGTAAAAAACCTAAACAGCCAATAGACTAAAGTAGACATACATCAACAGAGTCTGTGTTGAATTCCATGACTGCCTACATATATCCACTCACATCTTTTAAAGAGCTGATATATTAATATTATTATTTTTGTTATTTACTGACTTTTTTTCTGCCACACAGCATCCTTTTTTCATTGATTACATATACACTTTGGAATACAGTAATACCACCACGCGACCTAATATATTGATATATTTCAATATCAATCTCTCCAACTTAGAGTTAAAATCCATGTAGGTGAACTACATGATCCAGGGTGCATCTCTCTGCATTTTCCAAATATGAACAAATTACGCACTACAGTTGCATATATCAATATCAATTCCTTTGTTATGAGAGTAGTAAAAGTAAGACTGAGAATGCGGTGTTAAGTGAGTGATGTCAGTGAGTGTGTTGTCAAGCAAGGAGAGCGAGCGGTAGCGGTGTCTGACTGAGAAGCTTATGTGTGGCTGTGAGGAAAAAGCAAGAGAAAACAGAGACCCCAAAGATGATGTAAATTGAGTTAACAGTTAACAATAAACAAGAAGCTTCTCAAGACAAGGTGGCTTTATATTTGGTAAATACTGTCAGTGAAGTAAAGGGTTTTACCCCAAAAGAACATCAGCCCTGGATGGAACGTCTCCACAGCTGTTTACCGGGGGGTCATGGAGCCCAAAACAGGAAAGTTGTAACATCTTATATCAAATTTGTATAACTACTTAGTCAGAAACTTCATCCAACGGCTGAGTCCCTTTTTATGAATACTCAAGTACGATTTTATATATTCTCAAATCCAAGTCCTAGTACAAGTCATCAGTCCGCGAGTCCAAGTCAAGTCAGTCTAGAGAATGAAGTCTTGGGTGGGACTCAAATCCAAAATAGATACTTATAATACTTCTCACAACAACACATTGAGAAAAACGTTGAGCATTTTACTCTTAATACTAGCAACAATGTGGTAGATCCCTGAGTGTGGATAACAGCAGCAAAACACCGGAAGTTCTACTCACCTATGCCTCTCCAGCTTCTCCCGTGGCTCATGCATATACAGTATGTCCTGCAGCGACTTGGGTTGAGGTAAACTGTGCTGCGTCACCCCCATCTGTAGCACTGTAGTCTTCAATAACTGAGCAACAAGGCCAAATAGTTTCAGATATCTCACAAGTCCTTTATAACGTCAGTTATAAGGACCCACGTATTAAAACATGGTACTCTTTTTTATTTTATTTTTTTTTTACAGGTTTTTATTTTTAGGGTTTTTATTTGTGTACTACTCCTAAAAGTGATTTGCAATGTTAATTTGTTTAGTTGTTGGATTTATGTGATACATCTGACTTCATATGTTGCTAAAATTGCACTTTTTTACTGTAAGATTTAAGGTGAGGAGAACTTGGATGTTGAACAAGAGCTTATTCATTGTTTTACTGTTATTACAGGCTAATAAAGGCTGTTTACTTTAATTCATTCAATTCAATTTTATTTATAGTATCAAATCACAACAAGAGTTATCTCAAGACACTTTACAGATAGAGCAGGTCTAGACCACACTCCAGAATCCACAAGGACCCAACAGTTCCAGTAGTTTCCTCCAGAGCAAGCAACAGTGCGACAGTGGCGAGGAAAAACTTCCTTTTAGGCAGAAACCTCGGTCAGACCCAGGCTCTTGGGAGGCGGTGTCTGACGACCGGTTGGTCGACTTTAAGTTTTTATTGTTGTATTCCTCCTGAAAGTGATTTTATTGTTGGATTGATAGCCTACATCTGGCTTCAAGTTGCACAACAAATTCATTTTACTTGAACAGTGCAGTGTTAAACAATTTTTTAGAGATTTAAACTTTATCAAAAGTTGTTTTGTGTAAATTGTTAATAATTGAGCAATGGGAAAATAATCGTTCATTGAAAAAAGTAATCATTGGATTAATTAAAAAAAATAACTGCTAGATTAATTATTTTAAAAAATAATCATTTGGGACAGCCCTATTTGGAATGAAAGTGTACCGAGACCACCTCATGGTCTTGGTCTCGGAACACTTGTTTGGTCCGCTTTTGGTGTGCCCCGAGTGCGATTGCCACATTCACACACATTCCCAAGCAGACCGCACCAAGGGGGAAAACGACCTCTAGTGCAATTAAAACGGACTAAATGAGGCAGGTGTGAAAGCCCCCTAATTGAGTCCTCCAGGAAATTGAGTGGTTCCCAGTCCTTAACAAATTTTTTTCACCATCTTCTTGGATACATACATAAGTAATGATGAATAAACTGAGGACCTTCTGTGTATGCATGTGTGTCCGTGGTCTTTCAGATATCTTGAGAACCGTTCATCCGATCTACTTCACACTTCCTGGGTACCCAATGATCTTGGGGTTTGGAGTTTGGACTAGGGCTGGGAAATATATCAATGTTGTATCAATAATGTGATACGAGACTAGATATTGTCTTAGATTTTGGATATATCGTAATTTTGTAATAAGTGTTGTCTTTACCTGGTTTTACAGGCTGCATTGCAGTAAAGTGATGTCATTTTCTGAACTTACCAGACTGTTCTAGCTGTTCTATTAGTTACCTTTAACCACTAGGTCATTAAATCAATTCTGGAGAATATTTATCAAAAATCTCATTGTGTACAATTTTGTGAAAAGCACCAATAGTCCACCATACAATATTATTGCAATATTGACATCGAGGTATTTGGTCAAGAATATCATAATATTTGATTTTTTTCGTCCAGCCCTAGTTTGTTGGATGTTAGATTTTTATGAGCTGTGAATACTGTAAAACTGAACGCCCAATAAAGGTTCAGGAATAAACAAACGCTGGTATAACGTTTTATTGTGACTGAAGAGTCACAATAAAACGTTATACCAGCGTCAAAGTCCAGCTTAGATTCACTCAGAGCATTTTGTGAAAAGGGAAACTCTCTAAAAAGACATATTTTGCTGACACTAAATATCAAGAGTCCTATGACATTCTGCTTTTTGGATGCGTTTATATAGGGCTTAGTGGTCCCCTAATAGTTTATCTGAAGTCTCTTTCCCGAAATTCAGCATTGGTGCAGATAGCAATTTAACGGTTGTCAGGTGTTGCATGGAATGGTGGACCCAAGTGCAGAGAGCAGGCGGACAAAAGTAGAGCTTGAGGGTTTATTAAACAAAAAGCAAAGTACAAATAAATAAAGGAAGTCCTGAGAGGGGCAAGCAAAAACTAACCCAGAGTGTAAAAAAACAAGAACAGGGAATCCAAAAACAACAGCAGAACAAACCAGAAACTGAGACCAAAGGAAATCCCGGAAGCAAGGAACCAGACAAAAACTGACATGAGGAAACACGACAGGCACGCACAAACACTACGATGATCTGACAAAGGACAAGCGGATCACAAAGACTTACTACACTGGGTAACGAGGAAACAAGAGGCAGGTGACACAAAGATTGGGAAACAGGTGGAAAACATTAGATAATCACAAGAGTGTGCAAACACCGGAAGTAAAACACAACAAAACAGAAAACCCAGATTGTCAGAATAAAACAGGAAACAGAACAGAGACTCACGGGACAACACAAGACAGGAACTACAACTAGACAAGACAAGGGAGCAAACATTGACTATGACATGAAACAGTAAACAGCTATTAACAGGGAACAGAACACAAAAGAAAAGACATGACACCAAAACCATAACAACGGTATTCAAATTTAACCTCACGGTTATAGTGACCAAAATTTGTTTTCGGCATTATCACAGTATTTTCAAAAGGGTGTTCAATATGTTCAGAAAGCACTGATAGGCTTACACAAGCTGAAATAGTTTGAAAAACTTTGATTGAAAACTGGCTACTGAAACACTGGCTGTCTGTGTCTGGTTTCTGGTAAGAACTTGAACCAGAGATGTCTGACTTTGAGATTTAGGAAGATTTATTTACAACTCCAACATGAAGTTAACTATGAAGATGTATTTATTGTTACATGTGAAGTTGAATGTGGTTCTGAAATATAAGCAAATAATAATGCACATTAATAAGCATTTGACTTACTATGAACATTATTTACCAAAATAAAATGTTTTAGCAAAAGCATAATAACAAGAAACAGTACTAAGAATTGCATTAATTTCTCTGTAATAATTAACATAAATGTAACATATTGCTCATTAACACAAACAGAAAAAAGCCACATCTATTACAGCACACGTATCCATAATGGAGCAAACAGTGTTTGCTTCCCCCCCCCCCTCCAATAGCACCATGGCAGTCTTCAATTATAAATCAAGCACTTTATGTCAATGGCTACCTTTCAGGTTTATTATTTTCTTAAAATATTTGAATGTGTTGACAAAGGACATTTAGTGGTGACCTGATAACTGTCTTATTATGTCAGCAAGCAATGCATCATCAAGGCTGTGTTGTAGATGTTGATGAAAGCCTTTTACCCTTGCACAGTTAACGATATGCAGTGCTCCCATCCATATGATGCACATTGCACACATCATTTGGGTGATATGAATGGAAGATGATTGCAGAAGTGACACTGATCTGTGTTTCTGTTCATTATTTTAAAGAGATAGCAGAGCAGATTTCAAAAACAAATCCAGTGTGGCAGGGGTTCTTATTTTATGATGTAAATTGAGGGAGCAAAAGCAGTATTGGCTCAAGAAAATCGGTCAGCGGCTAAGGCTAAACACAGCAACAGCAATATCATCATGGCGATAATATATATCTATAGATAAATAAATCTATCTATATATGTGTGTGTGTGTATGTATGTATGTATGTATATTATATATATTATATATATATATATATATCCAAAGAAATGTCAAGACGTGACACAGGCTTAACTTCCACATTGTAGCTGAACACCTATTGAAAAAAACGAGGCAGTGAAACCCATGACAGTTTGGCAAGCTACAGAATAGTTTTAACTTACATTCTGGGCTACCCACATAACTTCAACAAAACGGGAAAGAAAAGAAATAGGATAAAGAAAAAGGTCTGCTGATACATTCTGTCCTCTTCTCCTGCCTGCGCCTGTGCGGCAACTTCAGGTGCCTCAGATGAAGCTGGAAAGGATTAAACACAGGATTTCCACACCGTGTCAATCCACTGTGAGAATGATATTTTGCATGAAAAGATATTTGTTAGCGTCAACATTTTTCTGAGTTTACCAACTTATACCGGGTAAACGTTCATCCGGGTTGCTGACATACAGCCAGTAGACCCAGTCCCAATAAGAATCTTGAGTTGTGCCATTTCTTGGCTTTACTTTAAATACTAAAGGAGGGGGGGCAAGGTGGAGAGGGGGGGTGGCTTTGACCAACTTCATGGCCCCTATAACCTCATAAGAAGCAAGATTCAGATTAGCCCATCTGAGCTTTCATTTTCTCAATGGCAGAGCAACACCCAGGCCGTTTACACTATCACATTCTAGCTACTGGGGCAACCATAGGCAGGCGGGGGACTCATAATGTTAAAAACCTCAAATAAATTTCATGCCATGGGACCTTTTAAACAAAATTTAGACACTATAGACATTTAGACACTGTTCAATGGCTCCTTCCCAAGTGTAGGACCAACAGACTCAAGTACTACTTTGTTCCTCATGCCATTACACTCTACATCTCCTCTCTCGGGGCGAGGAGGACATAGGACAAACAGGACAGTACAAATACAACTGGACTCACATAAATACCTGGAGACTTTAATACTTTTACACTTGAATCGACACTGACACTTTATGATAATTTATGGTAAACGTCTTTTTTTTTTATTGCCAAAGGTTTTTTTATTATTTTGTTTTTATTATTAGATAGATGGATAGCCTTTATTATTAGACTCATGGTCCATGAAAACAACAACAACAAAAAAGATACAGATACACAAGACACCAATTAAATAAGACAGCTATACCAGTAATCCCATAAGGGTGGCTGGTATTGCAAAGCACTGAACCTCGGGTCAATCAGATGTGATTTGACAGAGTTACAAGAAGAATTCAGGCCACCAATACATTTGTACATCAGATTCCTCAGTAAAGCAGAGAAGGTAGTAACTCCTGCTTGACAGAACAATTCACTTGCACTACACCACCTAGGTTTCCTGAGTAGAATGCGCAAACAGTCATTATAAGCGACCTGCAGCTTATTGAAACTTGCCTTTTTGAACTTGGCCCACACGGGGGCAGTGTAAAAAGCTGTACAATATTGCAAAATGCAATATCAATATCACTGACAGAGTTCATCTCTGAACGCTGTCCGGTTCTTATTATTTTATGTGTTATTAGTATCACTGTTATATTTCTACCGTCTTCCTCTTTTTTCCCCTTCTATACTGTATTCTTCTTTCTAAAACCGGATGCTGGAAATTTAAATTTTCAACATCCCAAAAGAATTAACAAAGAGAAGTCTAAGTTGCTTTCTTGAAGCTAGACGTCCGGGGGCTGGTTGTGTACACTACGTGTACTAACTTATAAAACCTATTTTACCAGTATTTAAATTCATACTTTAACGTTACTTTATACCCATCAAGCCACTAAACTTGTTTGGAAATGAATACCTCTGCTGTAGTGTAGTGTAAATTTGGTAACGATATTAATGACAAGATAGCACTGCAGTCATTAAACGCTGACTGTGGCCATATCAATTCAATTTAATTTAATTTATAGTATCAATTCATAACAAGTGTTATCTCGAGACACTTTATAGATATAGTAGGTCTAGACTACACTCTATAATTTATAAAGTCCCAACAATTCTAGTATTTCCCCCAAGAGCAAGCATAGTGCGACAGTTGTGAGGAAAAACTCCCTTTTAGGAGAAACCTGGGACAGACCCAGGCTCTTGGTAGGCGGTGTCTGAAGGTGACGGTTGGGGGTGTGATGAACAGTGGCAATAACAGTAACAATAAAGATAATGGAACAGTGACAAAAAAATGGCAGTACTAACAGTTCATGTCATAGCAGGGTGCTGCAGGGTGTTACAGTATGTAGCGTGGCATAGCTGGATGTAGCAGGTTCAGCAGGACATGCAAAACGCAATATCAGTATCACTGGCTGAGTCCATCTCTGTACGCGGACCGGTTCTGGTGGATTAACAGATATATTTGCCCATTGGCTCTCATATTGGGCCGGATGGGCACACCGCCATGAGTCCATTAGCCAAAAGTCTGTGATTACTCCACATTTTAACTGTAAATATTTTATGAGTAAAATCTGCAATGTAACCGGTAAGATTTCTCTGTAATGTAAATGTAGTACAATGTTTTCCTCTGAGGTAGGAGTACACAGTAAGTCAGTGGGGTTGCATATTAAGTGCTTTGGGGGCCTTCTGTTAGTCATTTTGGGGTACAATGGGTCTGGAGAAAGCTTCTTTGGCGCTGGCAACAACTACTTCTGGGGGACGTGGAAAATTTGCATTCTGTGGATTGCAGGCTGTGGGAAGTTTTTAGACTCAACACTGCAGCACACCAACACAGTGCTCTTTGCAGACCAATAGCCAAAATAGTCTTGCAGTTGTGCTCTTATATCATTATAATGTTGCTTTGATATTGTTGTAGAATCATAGTGCTGTTCTGGAATTCTAATTCCGTTGTAATGTAGCACCATAATGCTGTCGTTGCAGTTGTGTTGCTCCAACATTATGAAGCTGTTGTTGCTGTGGTGATAGTGTATGATAATTGTGGTGTTGGCGTGGCTTCGGGGCCTCCTGAAGCTTTGAAGCGCTGGGCTGCAGGCCTGCTGAGATTAGAAGGTGGCAATGCTGCGCTTGGCTCCATTATTCATTGGCTGTTACACATTTTGTTTTGGAGCAAAACACGCATTGACATCAAAGGCAAAATGGGAGAGGGGAGGAAAACAGCCCAGTGTCTTAAAAAACCCATGTTGCATTTATGTATTTCATTATCTGGCCCAGGAGCAGAAGAGAGGATGGCGCATGAGGCAAGAGATAGAGAGAAGGATGGAAAGCACTAGGACTGATTGTGTTATCACAGTGTTTACATTAAACACCCAAAGGCGAAAAGGCCTGGATGGATTAGAGCCACAAGAGAGTGTTTGTGTCTTTGTGTGTATGTAATGTAAGCATGTATGTTATAGTGGCCTGCTCAGTTTAGCGTGAATCCCTATCTTTGCCTCCACCTGGCTCGCTCACCTCCACACCCACATACACGTCTTAATCAATTGTATTCATACACCCACTTTATGGTAGTTCGAACATTGCTGTTTTTAAGGAAATAACAATGGCATAGGCCAGCCAATGACTGGCTGAGTCTTTCCTTAGATGTCTCCATACTTGATATGTTTCAGTCCCCATCCGCCACCTCAGATCCCTGTCAGATCTAATCAAGTGGAGATTTTATTAGAGCATTAACTAGACTGCAACGGACAACTGAATGCTAAGGGGTGACTTACTAATCAGAGGTAAGGATTTCTGTTCAAACCAAACAGTGTGTGGGTGTGGCTCTGCTCATGTTATGCTCTGGGACAAATCTGAGCAAGCTTCACATAGACTTTCCCTGCTAAACAACATTTAATGAACTTGAGGTACGCAGCATGGCTGCAACCTAAATGTATTTAAATCAGTGTTTTCATTAAACAATAGATTAGATAAAGTGTCACTTATAGTAATGGATCCATGGAGAATTATTTCCAATTCTGCAGTTCTCTTTAGCTCTAATCAGCAGTTTGGTGTCTTTCAGTTAATTGTTTTCAAGGCAAACAACTACATGTTTTCAGTCTCACTGCTCTCACACCCCATCACTCATAGCTGAGTAAATTGTGTTTTAAATATTAACATCCTGTTTGGCTAGTATGGGTGGTGGAAAAATTGATACAGCATAGTATCACGATATTTTCAGTGGCAATACTGTATCAATACACAGGCGCCAAGTATCGATCTTTTATTATATATGTGTTGGTCAGTTTGTCTGCTTGACAATCCTATTTGGCAGCAATAAAACTGAAGTGATATGAACAAAAAGAAAAAGGTTTCTTTTTAGATGAAACAGATGAACCAAGTTTCCTTTTGGGGACATCATTTGAAACTGGGAAAAATTAGAAGTTGGAAAAAAGATTAAAAATTGCAATATCGCAGAATATTGCAATGTGTTTAAAAGTGCAAAAATATTGTATTGTGGCATAAGCATCGTGATATCGTATCGGGAGGTTATTCCCACCCCTATTGGCTAGTGGGTTTGCATACACATGCACAAACATGAATGCATTGTCAGATCAGAGTTCAGTGGGTAACGTTTCCCCCTGGACAGATGCTTTATATTTTTCAGAGAGAAGTCAGTCACTGGAGCCCATCAAGCCATCCTTCTCTCCCTCTGCCCATGTTGTAATCATCAGAGGCAAACATCAGAAGCCCTCCAGTTGCTCTGCTCTCCCCTTTTCTCCTCCATTGCCCCTCTTCTCCCCCCCACTGTTAGGCAGTGTTGAATGGGTTATTACCAGTGTCTCTCCATGCTATCCAGGGTCATTAATACATGCCAGCTCTGTACACACCAACTCCTCACTTCATTTATCCCAGCACGCCTTTCAATTTAATCAAAACTACAGCAGCAGGACACACACACACACACACACACACACAGATTAGTTGTAACGACTGTAAGGGGAACTTCTTTTCTTGTGTTGTGTGGGATTATAAAATTGAATTCAGCGATTGTTGCACACAATAATTAATTATAGGTTATTTTCCATCAGTACTTGCTGATGCTCTACAGATCAAGTCTGTTGCATACATCATATTTTACCATTAAAAAATGGTAAATTGGGCTGCATATAGCACACTCATAGCATTACAGGCGGCATTTACCCCATTCACAAACACATTCATACACTGGTGGCAGAAGCTCGCTCATACACTGGTGGGCGGCTCTGGCTCAGGAGGTAGAGTGGTTCACCCCAACTTGCTCCCAATGCTGTGCCGTTTGGGTGTGATTGTGCATGAATGTTTATTTGATGAGCAGGTGGCACCTTGCATGGCAGCCTTGGCCACCAGTGTATGAATGTGTGTGTGTGAATAGGGTGAATGGCATACCAACAGTCACGATTTCCGTGGGAGTCTCTCTACTTTTAACCCTTTTTCCTGCCTAGCTCCTGATTGGTAATTTGTCTCGCTAATCTCCCAAATCTAATAGTAATAGAACTCAAATAGGTGTATGCAAGGTCAACTAAACTGAAAATAGAAGAAACCACTCCAAAAAATGTCTAATTTATTTAGATTTTGGCTATGTGAATCATGAGAAATGTATTAGAGGAACTGAGTGTATTATATAAAGTCTGTTGTAGGAAAACCTACATTACCATGTTGTTAAACTTAATGGAGCAGAGTTTACCAGTGAACATCTACTCCTAAAAGGTAATTTGCCATTTGTAACGACTCATAAACAGACACTAATTCGGCCAACATGATATAATTCTGTAGTAATTTTACCTCAGTGTAAAATCAATAAATGTGATGGCTCCCAAATAAAAGCTCATCTGTCTTTAATGTGCACCATCAATTTCCTACAGTTTGACTAAATGTGCTGTTTTTGTTACTGACAGGCTCAGAGTGCTATTACAAGTGTCAGACAAATTTATAGAAAAGGATTGCTACAGACAGAGACCTTTTTTGTTACAGAGTAAAATCCTTTTTGTTTAACCAGAAAAGGTTCTGAAGTTGCCATTGCCACACCGACCAGACTCCATTTAACCTTCTAACATTGTTCCGGTCAAAAATGACAGATATACACATTCTCTGTACCATAAATATGGCATTTTTCCTCATTTTGTTTCAATACCTTATGATATGATGAACAAATAAAATTCATTGTGACTACGTTTTTTGAATTTTGAGTGATTTATTTAACTTGGTCACACTCTTTTTGTTTATGGTGAAAAAATAACCGCCATAGAAAATTGATGGGAAAGAGTATAATTTCATTCATGTGATGGAAGGCATCTCCATACACACACCCCTTCAACTTTCCTGTGCTTGTGTGCCTATTCTACACACACACACACACACACCACACACACACACACACACACACACACACACACACACACACACACACATACACACACATACACACAGAGTTCATGTTGTCATGTTGGCAGAGTGGTGATTGTTGTTGCTGTGCCAAGACAGCTTTTGATTGTTTTATTTTGTTTCTGTCGACTTTGAATAAAGTGTGTTTTATGCTGGATAAAATTAATGTTAATTGTGTTTCATGGTAAACAACATGTTAAATGTATCTTTACAAAAATCCTAACCCTCTGTGGGGATCCTTTCCATTATATTGTCAGGCACTTACAATAATAATCTGGGCATGCCAGTAGCAAAACCATAGACAGCTAAAGACATGGTCAGCAGATCCTGTTGTTCTGGACGGAGACCAGTGAAGGATATTAGAAGCTCTTTTCCGGTGATAGCTGAGCGTTACTGCGCAGCCTGCAACTGAGCTTGAAGACGTAGATGTGACGTGAGCAACCTGTCTGAAAGTTGTAAGTCTTCTGGTAGCTGTGCCAAAAGAAATCTCAATCATTCCCAATCAGCGAAGACGGAGAGCGTAGGTAGGTATGTGTTAGGAGATAACATAGGCACAGGCTTATTATTGCTAACTAAAATGCTAGTTAACATTAGTAATTAAACCTAAACAACTAATGTAAATCAAAACTGTCTGCAAGTTTTTCCTGACAATACATTGATTTGTCAACTATGCAACAGCAAGTTGCTTGGTTATGACACAATTGTTAGCCTATTTTTTCAAATAGCCATAACGTGTCTGCTAGCCATAACGTGAGATACAAGGTCATGGAGCCTTTTATACATTATTGTGTTTCTTTAAAAATAAACAATGGACAAATAGCGTCTTTAAACGCTTTAGATGTAAAGTTATTTGCTGTCAAAGTGACGTAAAAATGAATAGCTGGTCAAGGGAATGCTAACCCGCGGGTGAGTGCTTTGTAGCATCAAAATAGGACCATAGGAGCTACACTTAGAGAGAAGAGGCTTACCCCCTTGGGCAAAACAAGCCCTTTTTGTGGATGTAAAGTGAAGGGGCACAATTGCCCGTTGACGTTACATGGTAGCTTGTCTTGCCACTGCCGACTGCAGCTTAAAAACTGGAAAAATGTCAAAGGTTGTTGTTCCCGTCAGTCACTTAGACTGAAAAACATAGGGAAATAGGGTCCAGGTTCAACGAACCTGAAGTTACCCTTTAACATTCTAAAAGAAAGGGAATTACAGCATGTGACTCTTGAAATAGAAAACGTGTTTACCTGCCAGGGATTTCCCAATGCCCGATGGGAGGAGAAGATAGAGGGACAGAGTGGAAAATGGAGCTAATGTCTTGGCTAATCCTCTGCTCAGGTGTCAGAGGGGAATGTTATCTACTGTAAATGTTAGCTTTGACATGCTTCTAGTATGTGGCGGTCCCAGGTTACACGCTACGTGCTAAGCTGACACATGGATAAAAATAACACCAACCATAAAAAACAAGCTAAGCCTGCCGCTACCGCCACATTTAGGATGAGGATCACATCAATAGGACCACATAGGATGGGGGACTACATGCTGATCAACCTTTTTTCTATATTTTTTTTTTTTTGCTGTTGTCTCTCTCTCCATCTCTTCCTCATTTTGTGAAAGCATTGAACGAAAATAGCGTAATGCTCTCTATTGATATTCATTGAGAGAAACCCTCTAGGGATTTAAATGACTTTCTTTGTTTCATGTGGCGACCTTCGAAAATCCCAAAGACCCCTTTCCCCCCAATCTCTCTCTCTTCAAGAATAAAGCCAGCAGAGGTGTTTTAGTAATTCAGCTCTTATTTGTCTGGCCGCAGCGGCTTTCCCTGCACATCTCATGGCCCAGGGGAGGGATTAAAGCATGGCTAAAAAAAAAATCTAATATTTCTGCGGACAGCCTCTTTATCAGTGAATGTGTGTGTATGTTTGCGCTTAAGAGGACGATACAATGTTGACTCCACGGCCAGGAGAGATGCCCCTTAGCTTAACACTGGGATTTAGATTCAAAGAGCTCGGGGAGGTTTGAATACCCAACTGAGGAGAAATCTCAATCTTAATTATATTTTCAGTATTACATAAAACCAATCCAGGTGATTGTTGTTTGTGCGAACAAGAGTTTCTAAACATCAAAGCTGCATGACTTTCTATGGTGCATTTAAATTTCATGAATTCAAACACAAATGTGTGGATAGTTTTAAGTTTGATATGCAGACAGGGTTACTTACTCCTCAATAACTGTATAAGAAGACAAGAAACAATTCACTGGATTTAGATGGATGTGTTGCTTTTACCCAGTGATCAGGTTTTGAGCCCTGGCACCTTCAAAACCTTGCGTGACTTTAGCGTTACTCTTGGGTTGGGTATGAAATGCTCATAGTAATACTTTTTGGTCATCAAAGTTGTTCTTTTGTTGTTTACGTACAGGGATTTGTTGAAAATTTGTTGCATGTAAAAAAAGAGTGAGAACAATTAGTCGAAGTTGAACAGTGGTGTATCTCTGCAAGAGCTTGTGATTGGGTATTTTTGACAGTTTGGCCCAATCACAGTTACCAATTCCTGGCTCGGTGGTGGCCAGCAGCCGGAAGGCATGCATATTTTCTAGAGCAGATGGACATTGCAGACTAGCTGCTTCCTCTGTCTTTTCAGGAAACACACATTGGGCTGCTATGTTTACCTGGTATGATCCCACCCTGTCAGTGGTCCAGGGTAGTCTTGTCCCAACAGTGAGGCTGGATGGTCACGGTTAGAGCAATTATCACGATTCTTTGTTGATTTTAACTAAAACATATTTATTGTCACATAGGCTTCATATAACTTCTTTCACATCCATATTATGCTACATTCTTCTTATGTTGAAGTTGTATGTTGTATAGACATACAGCTGCAACACATGTAAATGAAAATTATCTATCTGAAATAAATAGCAAAGGAATACAGTATATTTTTTAATGCATCTCTGGAAAAGCTCCTTCACTTTTTTCAACAATAACTGATTAAAAGAGCTAGGGAGAGAAGGGAGAGCGATGGACGCTACTCACAGAGAGACGGCTGATTTATTATGAATGGGTCCAGCACAGGTCGAATGGTGGGTCAGTGGAGTTACACGCGTCCTGTGTCTGTATTGTCACTGCGCTGCAATTTTATGAACTTTGATATTCTGGCCATGGGTCACATCTCTTGCAGGTCCAGCAGGCTCTGTCTCACACGCTATTACTCTGCAAACTGAAGTTAGTTGCAACTTCTTCTGCTGCAATAGCAGAGTTACCAGCGGAAACACTTGTAGAAATACAGGTTTGCCTCTCATGCTTAACAATATACAGCTGTTTTAATAACAATTAAAACTGTAGACAAATGTCAAAAGTGTGGACTGGTGCCACTGTGTGGCGGGGCCATGCGGAGAGTGGAGGGATCCAACACAGGCACGGCTTTACAGAAGAAATGGGTCATATAACGCAAAATTAAACCATGTCCATATAAACAACATTGCAGCGGATGCGAGGACATTAGTGTGACCGAGAGGAAAAATATTGCTCGCGCCCTAGACACTAACTAGCATTCTGGAGCCCTGTGAGCTAACAGACATAAACTAGCACCCTAGAGCCCTGTGAGCTAACAGACACAAACTAGCACCCTAGAGCCCTGTGCGCTACATACACTAACTAGCACCCTAGAGCCCTGTGAGCTAACAGACATAAACTAGCACCCTGGAGCCCTGAGAGCTAACATACACTAACTAGCACCCTAGAGCCCTGTGAGCTAACAGACACTAACTAGCACCGACTAGCACTGGTCACTGCTGTTGTCTGAAAAACAACACATACGGGACAAAGTGTTGTGTTTACTAGTAAATTTGTAAACCTTGAGACCGATGGATAACCGACTGCTATCTGTTGAATTTTTCTCACGTTACTTTGTCCTCTGTGACTGTCTACATCTAGAAACTAAGCTGCGTAATGCAGGGAACAACTCTGACTGGCACATGATCAGACAGTGGTTTACGGAGCGATAGATTTGCTTTGCAAAAAAAAACGGAGCGTTCTATGAAATGACGCATTTAAAAAATGGCTCGATCACGCAAATTTGATCGTGGGAGGTCAAAATCTTGATTGTGATTAAAATTCAATTAATTGTGCAGCTCTAGTCACGGTAGGTCTGGGTGTTATAAGAATAACATTAATCACTGGAAACAAATGCAGTAAAACTATCTGTTTGTTTGTTATCATACATTGATAATGATACAAATGTGTCTTGACTACTGGATTACTGCAATGGGCAATGTGACAATAGTTAACGTTACTTACCACAAACAATGTTGCCAACAAGTCTCAGACATGTCTGAGCCGGACACTGCGCGCGCGCGTGCGTGTGTGTGTGTGAGATTCAGTGACAGGGCAGAGTGTGTTCTACTAATTACAACTTAAGGTCATAATTGTTATGTTGATTTCATACAGACTTCTAGCATCTACAGCAGCAGACATTTTCGTTTCACAAACACGTAGCTCATGGTCAGTCTGCCTCAGATGGTTTAGACATTATGACTGATAATCAAAATCCTTGTAGAGAAAATCAATGAGATCTTTACTTCCGGAACCACACTGTTGAGCCCTATATGTTCCAGACCTGAGGCTCCAGCTGACTGTACAGGAGCCCAATGTTTCCCACAGGTTGAGAATTTACTTGTGTGTGACAGTACGGCTTGTGATGGCAGGGTTCAGTAATAAACTAGTCAAACAAAGGTTCATGAATCATTTATTGAAAACAATGACTACATAACATGAACAGATCATTCAGAAAGAAATAAGTATTTAGGCTAAATATTAAACAAACCAGGCTAGAAGATGATACAGATGAAGCGTATTGTGTTCATCAAATCTGGTTGGTTAAATTTGTTTGTTGTTTGTTAAATAAATGTTATAGTTCAGCAGATGAAATACCTGATTACCCAGAGCCCAAATGTTAGTCCTGTATTAACAACGTCACCTCAACGTAACATACATTTCAAGCATCAGTGCTGTAACTTTCGTAATGAATGTTTGTTTTTTTTTCTCTTGAAAATAGCCTGGTCCCAAATAGCTAGTTCTTAGCAAATGATGCCTTTACTCTAGCATTGCTAGGGGAACACTACAGTGTCATGGCAGGTGTATTGCTGAAAGAGACTGTCCCCTGAAAAACAACTTAATAAGTTGTTTGTGCAGTCAGCAAATATTACCCATATTTCCATTTTTATTACTAGATAGCACCACCCTCTAGTGGTCATATAATTATGGAACAAATGAAAGAACTTCATGTTCTGCGCCAAGTGCGTAACGGGAAGTGAAGTGATGTTAACAATTTTTTTTGTTTTGCTCAAGATTTTATCCCAAACCACAACCTTTTTTTGAAATTTAAAGTGACTATATGTAACTTTTAGTTTGTTGATTTCAATGGCCCATTTGGACAACATTTGGTTTGCTCAGACAGATGATTATTCATATACAATAAGAGAATATGTTACAGATGCATCATTGCATTTCAAGTGTTGCATACGGTAACAAAGCCTACTTTAGATGTGTCGAAAATAGTTGGTCAACACAGACACTGACTAAATGGAATAAAACGACCACACACAATGGAAAGGGGGACATGATAAAATGTCGGCTACTGATGTGCAACCACATCGGGCAATCTAAAGTTATTTTATGAATGAAATAGACCTATTACATAACTGAAGGCTAATTTGGGACTTTTGTGAATCATTTACAATCCCGTAATTGTCTCAAACTGTTTAACAGACCGATTGTGACTCGGGTTTCACCCCTCGTCTACTCTCCCTTTTGTCTTTTAGTTGTTCTTGGTTTAATTTCCTTCTTTTCTGTGATGACCCTGCCCCAGTATCAGCTATAACTACAACAGATAACTTCTAAAATAAAATTTAAATACACTTAGTCCTATATAAAGACATCTCCTGCTACCTTATATCGGGCTGAATAAGCTAACACAGACTTGTACGGTGTTACATCGAAATCTGTGACCCACCAGAATGTGTGCTCCTTAGCACCATCTACCTGCCGTAAATCATTTTTATTTTATTTATACTGTTTATTAAACCCCAGTGGGCAAATTAAAATTTACACTCTGTTAGTAATCATTACACACAGGCCTGAAATACACACACATACCTTGGACCTAATCTTGCACAAAAAGTAGAGACTGTCAGACTGAGTGGGCTGCCAGTGCTGGACCAGCGCCCTGAGCAGTTGGAGAGGTACAGTGCCTTGGTTTTTTTCCATATGGGGACTTGAACCAGCGACCCTACAGTTTCTGACCCAACTCCCTACAGACTGAGCTACTTTAAAAGTTACATATAGTATCTTTGAGTAAGTACTTTTGTTGCCAAAACCTAACCTAGTGGTTTGGTTGCCTACACTTAACCAAACTGTGACCGTATCACAACAGTAACAATTTAATTGTTAAGTTTAGATATGAGGACGGAAAGCGCTCTTCTGCGGTGTATTTCCAGCAACGCTAAATACCTATATCGTTGTATGGTTTGAAGGACTTTTGTGCTCAGGACATTAGGCAGCACAGTGTGAAGTTGTTTGGATGAGTGGTTCTCGAAAACGCTGTATCAGCAATATTGGATGCCAAACAATCGGCCTATCCCAAACAGGTACGTTATGAATGGGCACTGCCCTAGTACATTTAAACTACCTGAGTTTATGAGACCGGAGGGAAAGGGACCTGATCCTTGTAGAATATTTACAGCACAACATGACTCACTAGTCCTAATATTTGTCTAATGAAAAAGTAGGACTGGGCAATATGGAGAAAATCAAATATCATGATATTTTTGACCAAATGCCCTAATATCGAAACTGCAACAATATTGTAGTGTTGACTATTGGTGCTTTCACAAGATATTTACACAACGAGATTTTTGATAAATAATCTTCAGAAATGTGGATTTAATGACAAAGTGGGGCAAGATAAAATAATAGAAAAATAAAAAAATAACAGTCTGGTAAGTTCAGACAATGACATCACTTTACTGTAATGCAGCCTTTAAAACCAGGAAAAGACAACATTTATGCAATATTACAATATTACAATATCCAAAATCAAAGACAATATATAATCTCATATCATCATATTGATATATTATTGATATATTGCCCAACTCTATGAGAAAGGCTGTTCACTGACACATGGGTTACTTGATGTGTGTGTGAAAAAAAAAATATTAAGTAAGAACCTGTTTCCCCTCTGTTGCTGACCGGGCAGTTAGTTGATACAGTTAATTAAAGAGCATGAATTCGTACCATTCAATCTGATCTCACTGACCTTTTATGAAGCGTCTCTTGTGCAGCCATTACTACTCCAGCAGGGTTATATACAGGAATATTGGATGGGGAGCTACACAGCTAATACAATAGCTTCCTCAATCTGGGACTCTGCGGGTCATCATTTGCTCACAGGTCAGCAGTGTTTGCATTTAAAATTGGTCAACCATGCAAAAGCCTGAGTCAAAGTTGAGCTTAATACTTGCCTCTGTGAACAAATCTAGCGCTCACAGTGGTTCTATGGAAAAAAAGAGATTTTCGGTCTGTAATTTTGCTTTTTTAAATGCTGGTGTGACCAGGCACTCTGTGTGACATGTGTTCATGCATATAGCTTTAGAGGTGGTGCGATTGCAGTTGAAGTCAATAAGACGTAGGAATGTGCATCTTTGATCTGAGGCCGATGCACTACCAATCTCAATACATTGCTAACGATAAGTCCACGAAGAACACATTTGATTATCCTATAGCAACATAAGTTTTGTTAGCCTATATTTAATCAATCCGAATCCTCTCTGCTTTTACTTGATTTTGTTGTAAAAGCTAATGACCTTTACTTGAGTAGGGTTTTACATAAGCTATGGCCCTACTTAGGCTGCACGATTATGGCAAAATGATAATCGCGATTATTTGATCAAAATTTTTATCGCGATTATTCTCACGATTATTTGTTGATTTTAACAAAACTAATTTTATTGTCACATAGGCTATTTATAACGTGCGAGGGGAGTGTGATGGACGTACTCACAGAGAGACGGCTGATCATTAGAACAGGTCCAGCACGGGTCGAACGGCGGATACACACGTCGTGTGTATTAAAGTCTGTATCTTCACTGCGCTGCATTTTTATGAACTATGATATTCTGGCCATGGGTCACATCTCTGGTCCTGGTCCAGGCTTGGTACAGCAGCTCCGTCTCCCACGCTGTGACTCTACCAACTGAAGTTAGCTGCATTCAAAAACTTCTTCTGTGTTCTTCGCCGTAGGGCCGCGATAACAGTTACCGCGGAAACACTGGTACAAATACAGGTTTGCCCCTCATACTTAACAATATACAGCTGTGTTAATGAAAAATTAAAACTGTAGACATATATCAGAAGTGTGGACCGGCGGCCGCTGTGTGGCGGGGCGCGGAGAGTAGAGGAGAGAGAGTAGGACGAGAGAGCGTAGAAAGATCCAACACAGGCACGGCTTTACAGACGAAATGGTCATGTAACGCAAAATTAAACCATATCCGTATAAACAGCATTGCAGCGGATGCGAGGACATTAGCACCGGTGCGTCCTAGAAGAGCTAACAGCTAAACAGACGCTACTAGCTAACAGCTAACAGACGCTAACTAGCACTGGTCAGTGCTGTTGTCTGAAAAACAACAAATGGGACAAAGTGTTGCGTTTATGGTAACTGGTAAACCTTGAGACTGACGTATTACCGACTGCTATCTGTTGAGTTTTCCTCACGCTACTCTGTCCTCTGTGACTGTCTACATCTAGAAACTTAGCTGCACGGGGTGCAGTGAACTACTCTGACTGGCTCATGAGCAGACGGCTTTATGGAGCGGGAGATTGGCTTTGCAAAAAACCGGAGCGTTCTATGAAATGACGCTTTATAAAAAATAATCGCTTGATCACGCAAATTTGATCGGGGAAGTCCAAATCGTGATCGCGATTAAAATTTGATTAATTGTGCAGCCTAGCCCTACTACAATATGAGCACGAAGAGAAAACACAATTATCACCAGATGGCTGTTTAAATAAAATAACTTTTGCTTTAAACATCTGATTTTTGCCTGATCAGCGTGTCTTCTCCTCTTTATAACATTGTGGCAAATTAGCTATGTTGCATGATTTAAGAAATACAACATACATACCAAAACCACATTAAAAAGGTTATCACTAATTATTCTCTTTTAACACAATATTGATTTATGACAGTCAATGACTTGGAAGTTTACAAAGAGTGAGTGAAGGCAACAGTGACATGGCCTTGACACAGTGTAACTATAGCCTCACTCTGGCCATTCATGTGAAGCATTATTGTATAATAACTATGAATTATTAAAGTGCAAATCTAACTAATTGGATTTATATTTGTAGATGCAGAATATGTTTTGTGTTTTTTGTTTGTTGTTTTAGTTTGGATGAATCATTACAATGTATCTCCAATTCATTAATTTAAAGTGTTTTCTTTTCCTTTGCCGGGCCAATCAAAAATACAAGGGACCAGTAAAACGCTGATCTACTGGCCCGTAGACATTTTTATTATGTTGGACACTGCTTGAGT
This sequence comes from Etheostoma spectabile, assembly GCF_008692095.1. Lineage (NCBI taxonomy): Eukaryota > Metazoa > Chordata > Actinopteri > Perciformes > Percidae > Etheostoma > Etheostoma spectabile. Next base: position 27,261,190 of record NC_045748.1, on the reverse strand, counting down.
AATTTGTTATGAGTATATTTGTAGGCTACTTTTTAGTCAGTAGCCTTACAATTTTCAATAGTCTACCGACCTTTGCATATAAGGTATCTCACTTGTCAGCCAATACCAAAAGTGGACCTTCTCTCAGTGGTCCTTCTAATAAAGCCTTTCATCAGGGTGGGAACATTGATGACATCCAAATTGTCACTGTGAGCAGAATAGCACAGCGTCTTGTTTTCTCCCTCTCTTCTCCTAAACTTCAGTACTTTCTGTTGGATTAACTATGTAATGGTCACACTGTTTCTAAATGACCTCAAACATATTGTTGATTTCTTTACATTTTTTATATATGCTGTCATAGACAATGATCCTAATATGTTAAAAGCATTACATCAGGCTCATAAGCTAAAATCAAACAATATTTGTCATGCCAGTGATCTGTCAAACTCTAATTGTAAGCAGGTTTTGTACATTTGCAATGAAAATCCTCAATGATAAGATAACATGTTCCTGATTTTTGACCGTAGCCCTAATGTCTGGATACTTGGCAGTGGTTCCTATGCAGGAATGCAGACAACAAATAAGTCTATCTGATTGGCTGCTCTGAAGATGAAGGAACAGTCTGAAGACAGAAAGTCTCCAGACGGAGATGGAGCTTGAACTTTGAGCCTTCTCTATAATCTAGTTCTATATGAGTGAGTTAATCCTGCTGCGTCGGAGACAATTTCATCTTCCTCACGTTATGTTGACCAAATCTGATTATGCTTCACAAAGTGCCCTCGTGGTAAATTACCGAGGAGCGTTTAGAAAAGTGGAATGAAGCATGGAGTTAAGTGGGGGAGAACAAGATTGGCAGAAGAACTGAGTTTCCCCGCAGAGGAAGAGCAACTATTGTTTACCTGTGGAAGGTGATCAGGTTGAATGCACATGCTTGATGATGACGAGAGGTTAACTTCTGCTACAATTCAATTCAATTTAATGAATATTATCAAATCATAACACCAGTTATCTCAAGACCCTTTACAGATATACAAAGACCCAAGAGCAAGCATTAGTGTGACAGGGGTGAGGAAAAACTCCCTACAGCTTTAGCCTGAGACCAGAGCAAAGAGTGGATGTACAGGTATCTATCCCTCCCTTTTCTCTCTGCCCCCCCTCCAGCCTGTCCATAGTGCTTGCTCAACACAAGATCAGGGGCCTGTTGCACGAAAGTAGAATAAAGATATCCAGGATAAGTGAAAAAGCGCAGCTTGACTTAGTGTGACCTGCTCATCGCGGCTTAATCGGTTGCACGTTTGCCGAGCCAAGATAAACAGGTGGAGCTATGTCAAGCCAGGGGTAGATAGCCAGGATAAGTGCACGTTCACGGCTTTCTCAAATAGACCACGTTATCGATCACAGATTTACTGATGCAGAGATGAGAAGACGCATGCGCCAAATGTTTCACCCAATGAGCAGCATCTTCTAATGGAAAATAACGAGGAGGGGAGAATATGGAAAAAGGGAAATACGGCTCTTATCAAAGGGAAAGAAAAAAAGCCAACATAGCGGACCCTACTGAATGTGTGGTGGTTTAAAAATATCTACTTTGCCTCAAAAGTGAGCGGAGGGAACCAATGTTCCTCGGGAAATGGACCCTACGGACTTTAGGCTTAATTTCAAACCCTTAGTCACAACGCGAGAACATGTTTTACAACCATGCACAAATCTCTATAAGCTATATCTAATTCTTTGTACAATTAATGTTCATACAGAACAATCAGAAAGGGACAACAACTAGAAAAAAAAGTAAATGACTTCAATACACGCTGTGAACATATATGTAAAACAATATTCATGTTTTTTTATTCTTCTGACAAGTGACCGCACCAAATAAAAAGATTAAGAAGCATTGTGGTGTTCCCAGTGTGATGAATGTAAACTACACTATATATACGTACTATATATAGACCACGTATTAGTCCGGTGATGTGAGACTATTGAGAAGGTTATGAAACCAATGTAAGCTATAACAAAAAACAATAGGCCCACTTATTAAGGAGTAACACAAACTACCCTTCATTAGAGAAGGACAAGCAACAAGAAAATGAAATCATGAATGTATTGGTCTTGACCAGTCTGCCATTAATATCATCTGGAATATCGCTACATTAATATCGTCACACAGTCTCCGGAGTGCGTCCTGTATAAACCTGAAGCTGAGACCACGGACGTTGCGCTGCTCATCTCTACTTTACAGAGAGAGAGGACACTGACGCGACTCGCAAGTCTGCTGGCAGGCAATACAGGCACCGGGCACCAGGCACCGGGCAGCAGGCACCGGGCAGCGGCCGCACGCCAGGCAGCCTCGACACACTACCGTCCCACCGGGAAAAGTCCCACTCCGCATCAGGGTGCCAGTGCAACCATTTCTGACCATCTAAACAGCTGTAGTAGGGTTTAAATCAAACTCGCGAAAACAAAAGTGACAAGTAGGCTAATGCATGTTAATAAAAATAAAGCAGAACACATGCAGAAGAGACGCAATAACTGTTAAACACGTTTATTTCGGATCAGACGGCAGCTGATTTGACACATGAGACTCCAGGATTAATCTTAGCCTGGCTGTTAGCCTGCTCTGGACCAGGCTAGCCGCAAAGAATAAATCTCCATGGTTACTTGGCTGGGCTTAATTCAATCTGGTTTCGTGCAACCGAGTCCAAGCTAAATTCATCCAGGATAACTTGAATATCCCGGCTTAATCCCCTATCCTAGTTTCGTGCAACAGGCCCCAGTTGATTGTTAATTGTTGAAGTCTGTTTTCCTTGGAGGATGGGAGGCTCTCCCCTGATCCGCACTGCTTAGCATGGAAGAGTTCTCACATCCTTCACTGTCTGCCCTTCCCTCTCTTGTTTTCTCTTAGTTACTCATTCTCTCCTTCTCACCTTTCTCACCAACTTTCAATTTCCTGCGGGAGTCATCCCAAAGGATCAATAAAGAGAAGTCTAAGTCTAAGTCTAAGTCTAAGTCTTTTCCTTTAAACTTCAAAGTTTCTTCATCTTAATCATTGCTCTCCCCAACCAACCTGCATGCCACTCTGATGTCCAAAAAGGGAGGAAATATCCTCTCTCTCACTTTCTCTTGCTCTCTCTATCTCACGGTTGAGTCATCCCAATTATGAGTAATTAACATGAGCTTCATTTGTTTGTGTGTCACAGCTGATAAAATCCTAGAGAAAAAGTGTGGATTATTGCAACTGGGGTCCTGTTTTTTGGTTCATGACTATCAGTTAATAATAACATTGTTCTTGTTCATGTCTTGAAACATGATGATGTTATTTAAACAAAGTCTGATGGAGCAAGAGCAATCCAAGTTGGTCCAGATTATCTGAACTACTTAATTTGCAAGCCAGAGTGAAATAAAAATAGAATGAATTAGATGGTGATATGAAAGGAGCACCCTTCACTTGTGTAAAGGGGCAATAATTCAAACTTCTACCTGCCTGAAAAATGCAAATTTTTGTCATAATAAACATTTGACAAAAATACAATTTTAGAATGGGATGAAAAAGAAAAAAGATGTTTGACTTGAAAGAGAGAGAGATTTTCTTTGTAGAAATACTAGAGGAACAAGTGCCTTGTAATTTCTGTACTGATCCCACCACCTAGTGGTCTGACAGCTTTACTACAAATAATAATTTAACTTTTAATATTTATACTCTTTATTGATCCCTTATGGGGAAATATCAATATACACTCTATTTTCCTTCATTACTTTTTCTCTGTTTCTAGTTGACACACTTACTCCACCGTACTGTACTTTCACAAATTCATTGTTCTTAAATTCAAATTCATTCACACAGTATATTTCTTGTTAATTGATACTATTGTGATACTATTAACTGTTGTTTTATGGTTTCTGTTTTAGTTTCTTTCCCCTTCATCATTTTTAGTTAGTAGTAATCTGTTCTTCATTCCTGTTTTTGCAGCTCCCACACACAATTCCTGGGGTTTAGACATCATAAGCCAGCAGAGAGAATGAAAGTGGTCTGAATTTATCAAAGGCTATTTAAGAAAAAAGAAATACTATTTTCTTAAAAAAATGTGCAATACTTCACTCGAGATTGTCTGTGTGTATCTTGCAGAAGAGTGTCTAAGCAGCCAACAGATGGCAGTGTAAAACTGCAGTAGTGTCGGCATAAAAGCCTGGAGAGCAACAAAATCCACTCGCACATAAATACTGTTCCACTGACCAATGGTCTTTTTAATGGTATAGACACACTGTTTATGGATGTGAGTTTGTTCATTCAGGCCTAACATGCTGGTTGTATAAATGAGATACAGATTAAGGATGACTCAGGTTCACTCACAGGTGAAGAGTAGTAATAATCCTTTAATTCTATCACAGTGCAATTGAATATATTCACAGATTAAAAGGTTTAAAAACTTATTTATTTTAGTATTGCCATATTAGAATTAGAAAATGCTTAAAAACAAAAACAAATTAAATTAAATGTTATCTTTAAAAGCATATTACACAACCAAAGAGTGATAGCATAAGCCACAGAAAAGTGAAACAAAGGAAAGATGTAGTGTATTTCAGCCAGGTGTGTGTGGTGTGTGTGTGTGTGTGTGTGTGTGTACTCTCCAATCAGTCCATGCACAGAGGCACAGCTGTACAGGAGAAATAAGACTCAATAAGAGTGAAATCCCGGTGTGTTTTAAAAAGCTGCATTTATTTCCATTATTAATTATAGTCATTACTGCTGTCTCCTCCCGCTGAGGCTATGGCGTGGGGTGGGTGGGGGAGCAAGAGAGAAGAAATAAGTAAGAAAGAGAAGAAAAAAAAAAGAATGAGGAGAAAAACAGGTGTGATGTGAAGGGGCACAGAAAGAGAAGGATTGGGGAGAGGGATTACAGAAAAGGAAAGATGGTGAGAAAAGATGAGAGGATGATTGAGCGAGTTGGTTTGAAAGTTTAGCTTGGCACCGTTTTTATATTTATACTTGCTGTTTTAGGCACCTGCCGTGTGACAGGTCTTTCCTGGGAAAACATCCCACACGGCAAAGTGGTTAGAGAGATCACAGATTAACAGATGGAAGAGTGCCATCAACCGCAGAACAGAGACATTCAAACATAACTAAGTCTATGTACAGACATTTTAAAATACTATTAATTAGGGCTGTCAATCGATTAAAAGATTTAATGGTGATTCATCGCAAGATTGTCCATAGTTAACTTGTGATTAAACACACATTTTTTAATCTGTTCTAAATGTACTTTGAAAAGGGATTTCTATATTTTAATGCTCAAGGGGCATTTGAGACTGTGGGCAACTTGTGTATGTGACGTTAGTCCGACGGGGTTTGTTATGGGAAGTGAGTAGAAAATTGTGTAGAAAAGTAGCGTAGGCAGAAGCTGCCGCTGACACAGTGATGCGCATAGTTTTGATGGGTAGTCAGTGAAGCTACAGTAGTCAGTGTTTTATGTTCGCTGCAAATACTAAATCACCTGATTAATGCAACATAATCTCAACGTCTGCCGGCCATTTTCCCCCGCAGAAAGCTGCTACCAGCCAGGCTAAAGCTAATATAGTTAGCCTAAAGAACCAAGGGGTCCGTCCGTCCCAACTAACGTTACGGTTCGGAGCCGCAACACTGGAAACGTAACACTAATCAACTACAGAAGCCTGTGTCTGATCTAACGTAATATCCACTGATTTAATTGTTCTTGGATACACAGAGTTTGTTGCTAGTGCGTGTGACATGCAGGTCTGATCAATTTATCAAACAAACAAGCTGGCCCCGCTAGTCGACCCCAACCTGAAATTTGGAGGAAGCAACACAAAGTGATTGCCATGCACTTAAGCCTGGATTGATTATTATATGTGTGTCATGCTAGTCAATCAGCGTATTTCTACCTAATTTCCCTCTCCAAAACCACAGAAGAGTCACGTTAGTCACGGTGCATACTTGCTTTGGTATTTGAAAAGCATTAAAGTTCAACAAAGAATGGTTCACATTAGAAAAGATCCTTTTTCATTTTTTATCTTCTATGTAGATGCACTCCCCTACAAAATCACCGCAGTTGTTGAGAATGATTTATTATTTTCAAATAGAGCTATTTATGTCGTCTTTTAAAAATTACTTTTTCTTTTTCCATATTGCAATATATATTGCAGCGGAAAAAATATTGCAATGTCTGATTTTTCCAATATTGTGCAGGCCTAGTGTGTAGGTTACCTACGGTTCAAATACAGAACATTGGGGGGGGGGACTTCAGATATGTCACTAAAAGTGGCAAACGGCAGGGGAAAAAAAGCAGCACAGAAAATGTGTCAAAGAAGTGGGGGACTTTAATCCCCTAAATCCAACCTCGTGGCCGGCAAAAGTTGGCGGAGCACACTTAAAAAATGTTAAAATATTCAGACACACAACTGTTAAAGCTAGTGCGTAGTTTCTGTCACCCCCATGAGGAATTCTAAGTTATGACCTAGTGCACCACACTAAAAATGTATCCATTAAAACAAGAGTTAGAATTAAACTACAGTTTTATGAAAACCAGACGTATGGGTATGGGTAATAACATGGTTGAATATGGGTATGGGTAATAACATGGTTGAAGCATGTCAGTGGACTCAATCATCCAACACAGCTGTGAAGGGTGGTGAGAAGTATGTAGCCTGCATTTTGAAAATCTACTTTACTTTAGTTACTGCATTGAGTTGTCATGTGCTATTTCCTTTGTATTATCCTCTCAGAGCAGACATAAAACACAGAGCTTCCTCAGATCTGAACGCCTCCGCACGACGGATCATAGCTTCCCAGAGAAAGGTACAAACATCTGAACTGCTTCACATGGAAATGTATTTCATCTAAAAGAAACAGTAGCCTCACAAGACGTGTGATCTGTACTGTAACAGCCAAAACACACCGGGCGCGTATAGGTCGCGCAGCATAAATTTGTGCCTGATCCCGCACCTGGCCATTCACAAAGTGAGCCTTCCCCTCTCTGCTCTCTCTCTCTTTCTGATAAAAAGAGACAGGATGAGTGGGGAAAACTGTGGTAATGTGTGTGTGTGTGTGTGTGTGTGTGTGTGTGTGTGTGTGTGTGTGTGTGTGTGTGTGTCACAATTTCTGTCCGTCCGTTGGTCTCTCCCTCTGTGTGCCTGACGTGAGTAGTCAAGACAGCTAAAATTACCATGAACCTAGGTGTTTTATTTTGAAAATATCCGGCTGCTCTGTGGTCCTCCTGTATGTGTGATTAGCTGCCTGGCTTGACACATAACAATGGTTTGTATATCTGGTTTCCCTTTTTTAATCTACAAATAAATTACCATCACCTGCTGGCATAGAGAGTTATTTTCTCTCACGGAGGTGTAAAAGGGACGTGCTAGTTGGACGTCGACTGTTTTCTTTGTGGTATGCTCAAGTGAAACTTTTGGCTGTGACATAGTTGAAGTTAAGAGACACGAGGTGATGCCACAATCTGCCTTTGTTGCTACTAGTTCTTTGCCATCAGCTTGGGGTGTCAGCACCTTAAAGCGGCCCTATTTTGCTCATTTTCAATTTCAAAATTGTACTTTGAGGTTTAAATGGTTTCATTTTCAAAAAACACCATATTGTTTTTGTACTGCACATTGCTGCAGATCCTGTTTTCACCATGTGTGTTTAGGTCTCTGTTTTAGCTACAGAGTGAGGCATCTCACGTGTTTTAGCTACAGAGTGGGACATCTCACTTCTATACTATCTTTTTTGGGAGTCATACATGCTCAGTCGTTAGGTAAGATCACATCAGCTAGATAAATAGCTGGATTAGCTGGGAGACTTCTTCTAAACGAGGGCCACTTGTGGAATCGCTGCAGAACAGGGACATGGAAGTAGTTCTTTTGGAGATTATGGTGAACTAGTGTGTTGTAGCAGTATTTTGCCATTAAGAACGAGCTAGCATGCTACTGTTAGCCACCTCATCTCGGCTAGTTACATAGAAAGCCGTACAGATTTTTAACAGCTCAGTGACTTAAGGCAGAGGACATTCAGAAAACTGTATCTCACTCAAAACAGCATGGATAGTTTTTTTTCAAGTTTGTATGCGTGTGGAAGAACCAGAGACAAAAAAAATAACACCCCAAATCAGAAAAAGTTTTTTATTCATAATATGGGCAGGAACAACACATGAAAACATAAGAACCTTCATGAAGGGAGGACCTTTTCATTGGAACTGACTAGATTTAACGTTCTTTACATCTCTAGATAAATCTAATTTAAATTAAAATAAATAAATAAATAGACTCAGTGCAGCACATAGCATCTCCTGTAGATTGCAATGTGCAGTGCAAGTTTGGCTTAGTCTTTTTCTACTTTTCCATTCCATTGTGTGTGCAAACTCCTAGCTGCATCTTTTGTACTTTTTCTCCACCGTACTAGTGCAGTGCTGACAATACTGAAAAAAATTTGTGACAGTAAGTGGCCTGTTCCCGACTCAGGCGTTCAAGCAAAAAAGGCAACAAAACGTGTGTGTTTTTGGATAGGAAAAAGTCTAGCCGTCATGTGAGGCTCCGGTCTCTAGATGGATCTGAAGAAACACCCAGTATGGGGCTTCAGCAGCACTCCCCTCAGCCTCGCTACTGTTTGACACTTAATTAAAGCTTTCATTAGCTCCCTGGGAAGTGCCGAATGGTCCTCTCTCGCTTATTAGCCATTGTCTTCCCTTACACCTCTCATTATGTGATGCTGTGTAATTGTTGCCATGTATTACCTGTGTGAAAGGCCTCTGCATGCATGCCGGCAGAAATTAAAAAAGCTGTCAGTTTCATTTCTCACACCGTTCGCTTGTCAGCATCGTTGGCTCACTCTGTGCTTAAGGTTTGTACTTTTTAATAATGGGAGATAAAATGACACTGCTGAAAATAAATACACAAATAAGACTTTCTCCGTCCCTCGTTTGGCCTTCCTAGTGGCTTTAACAATTAAAGTTTTGTTTATTTTATTTGAGGGCTGATATATTATCAGCCGATATTAGGCAATTTTTGTTGGTATTAGCATTTATAATGGCTATTAAATGAATATTTAAAAAATAAAATAAAACGGACTAAACACCCTTCAACCATATGATGAGTGTTGGTGTTTGTCCACCAGAGGGCAGTCTACAGCTCTACTCTTTGATTTTTTTTTTTGTAATTGTGTTTTTATTGAAAAGACTTAAAGTTTTCTATCTAAACACAGAAAACAAACAAACAACATGGCCACCAAAAGAACAAATCTCCAACTACCTGTTATGTGATATACACAGCACAATACACCCAGAGAAAATAGTCTCTCTATCTTAATAAACTATGAAAGTATGACTGGGGAGACATTGGATCTAAGTATATTTACATATACCTACACAAACAATAACACACTGACCTAAGGAAACGCTCAGACCCATTACAGTTGACAGTGATGTAGCAAATACATATCTGGAAAAGTTTGTATTTTTATACATTTTTATTCATCAGAATATGAATATATGTTAATGTTCTTCTGTTTTGTTGTGACAATAAAAGAAGTAAGGTTATTTTTTAAACTGCATTATCATAATATTTTAGTGAGGACTTATAAATAACAACAAATAACTAATGTTAGGGAAATCGGTTTATGTTTTGTTATGCATTTCTTTTCTTTATTTTAAAAATATATTGGCCGATATATCGGAATATCGGATTTTTAAATGACCATATATTTGTATCAATATCGGCCTTAAAAATCCTGTATCTGTCAGGCTCTAATACCAATAACCCTTGCGAACAAAAACATATTTCTCCAAAAGTGTGCATAGTTATGCATCACAAGATGCATTTCCAAGCCATTATTTGACAAAGGCTGGCAATCACTGCTTGTTATGCAGAGCCACTGGAATGACAGATCTAAGGAAAAGCCCATTTTCTCACACTCATTTGTTTGTTGTGTTTTACATCTGACTGTCAATGTGGGAGCAGGGCCAGAAGAACACCATCATGAACATCCTCTTCCCACATGTTCATAAAAATTCACATTATTCCAGAGCATTTTCGAGCCCCGGGAGAGGAACAATGGAGGGGTTTCTTCATTGCAGACGCTTAAATTAGCATGGTGATGTATTTATGGCAGTCCTGTGTGACATTAACGTTTTGGGTAGGAAAATGATGGCACATTCGTCTGTGGTGTAAAGGTCCTGTAAATCTGGTGGCTTGCACTTAGCATGCTTTATTATGCTGGTTCTGGAGCTTCTCATTAGCATCATCTTCCTCCAAGCTCACACTCTTTCTTACCTTTTTATTTCCTCTCTCCATTATTTTCCAATCGTTCAGCCCATCTTTCTGTCAGCTCCCAACATCCCTGGGTCTCATTTTCTGCTCTCTCTCTCCTCTCTCTCTCCTCTCTCTCTCTCTCTCTCTCTCTCTCTCTATCCTCTCTCTCTCTATATATATATATATATATATATTTTTTTTTTAATCTGTTTTTTGATTCCACCATTGGTTATTCACCAGTGGTCATCAGAATTCTCAGTTTTTGTTCTGGACCTACCTTTCTCTATGTGACATATCCTTTTTCTCCTAAAGTTGTGAGTGGGATGGATTTTTTATCAGGTGTCCACAGTTTCTGAACTAAAAGTCCTGTTCCTTTTTTTCTGCACAGTCAATGTTAGGTGACTGACAGTTGGACAGTCTTGGATAAAGTACTTGAAAGCAATACTTGAGGAAAAGTACAAATATCTTGCAAGAAATTACTTTTGTAGTCCCCATTTACAATATTACTTGAGTAAAAGTCTTAAAAGTATCTGATAATTGTTGTACTTTTGTAATTTTCTGATATTAAATGTACTTAATTATTAAAAGTTAAATTAAGTTTCCAGAAATATAAATAACAAAGCAAAGTACAGATACTTGAAAAGTATTTTTAAGTAAAACGTAATTACTACACTTCAGTTGAAGGGACGTTAAGGATTGCATGGCTAGATGACTCTCCTGGTTAAATCATCATCCACATAAAAGCGATGAACAACTGTGTTCATCTGCTTCTATATACTGTACAAAAGTCGAAGGTTCAAGCCTGTGGACATAGAGAACTACAACTTCCAAATAGCATTGCAGTAAGGAACACACAATCACTAAACAAGAAGAATAACTTCACACCCACTTAAAACTCACCTTGCAACAGTGTCGAGACCTGTACTGCAGGGTGTCTAGGTACTCTCTCACTCTTTGGTACAAATACAGACACCTACCTTATGAAACATCTGCAATTAAAGCGCTAGCTGGCATCTTCTCAATAACAATGGTGGCTCAAAGGAATCGTAACATTTAGAGACCCGAACCCAGCACATACCTGCATCTTTTAGAGCCGACTGGAAGGAAACTGCTATGCTAAAATGAGACCTGACCTAGGGGTATATTTTTTGTTTAACTATTACTGAAAATTAACTTTTATTGGCAGATTAACCTTTTAGGCTGTCTTGGGGCAAAAATAGTTGTTGGACCCCTTAGTAGGGTTGGGCATCGTTTCCGATTCTTCCTTTTGATTCCAGTTCTTATCGATTCTCTATTCCGAGTCTTTGAGGGGTGGAGTTGAAACAGCTCACATGCCAATTTTCACAATTAAAAGAGAGGTTTTTATTTTGATTGAAAGGTGGTTTGCCGTTTTACAGGGCTTTTTCAATGTAAAATAAAGCCAACACAAGAGCGCTGTTTACGGTGTTTCAAGGCTGCAACATAAAAAGCACCTGGCCGCTTTGGAAACCAAAACTTGTGCACATTAAATTGGGAAGCCATGATCGGATTTGAAACCAAATCCTCTATGTGATTCCAATAAAGAAACAATTCTACTGGAATTCCAAATAATTCCAAGTAGGAATCAGTTCTAGATGCCCAACCCTACCCCTTAGTATCTGAAATTTCAAACTATTTACAAGCCTTTATTGAGCCTGCTAGCCAGTTGCCTGCTTCGCCCCCGTTGGTAAACCAGCCTTTGTTAGCTTACCAGACTAATTAAATGCATTGGCTACACTCTGTATTCTTGCATCTTGTTGCCTGTGAAACATACTTTAAATTACACCAGGTGTTGGCAACCTTTTTAGTATGAAGTGCCATTTTAAAATGTTCTTGTTAATCAGTGTTCCAGTTAATCAGTGTGCCAGCATACCAACATTAAGCCTGCCTTCCCTACCAAGCCCGCTCAGGAAGTGTTAATTTTTTTCCTTTGAGTAACATTCTGTGAAGAAGGCAACCAGTACTAGCCAATCAGAGGCAGAGTACAGAGAGTCTTAACAGGCATTGCTCCTGCCAATGGCTGTGAAAGAGGTCATTTGAAATGCAGATTTCCGAAAAAAACAATCTTTCACACTTATTGCTAGTGTTCCATTGGTTGAGCTACTGCGTGCTACCATTGTGCATAAGGTTGCCGACCCCTGAGACAATATCATAGTGTGTCTCGACCGTGTGCCTGAAAGTGAGACAAAAGGTAACTCTTTCAGAGAAAAGCATGGAAGATCTGTTGAGCACAGACAGTGTGTAGAGAAAGATAAAAACATGTTTGTGTGAATGCTTGTCTATGTACAATTAACAGAGATGTGTGTGTGTGTGTGTGTGTGTGTGTGTGTGTGTGTGTGTGTGTGTATGTGTGTTAGCGCATGAGCGGTTATTCTAGCAATTATCTCAACTAAAGGTCAGGTTTAGATCATAGGGCTGTGTGTGTGTGTGTGTGTGTGTGTGTGTGTGTGTGTACATGTGTATGTGTGTACATGTGTATGTGTATGTTTGAGTAGAATCAGTCAGAATGATTGAATGATACCTATGATTACCCTCTCCAACTGCTGGATATGAGGAGGTAGGACCTCCACTACAAAGAGCTGTCATGACATGATGAATGGGAAATTAGGTTTCCCTTGTAGACAGACAGACACATACGCACACGCACACGTGCACACAAACAAGGATGAGAAGATGGCCCACATCCTGCAGTTGTTATATCAACATTATTCAAATTTAGGATAAATGGTATAAAACACAGAAGCACAGAAAGACAGTGGGGGGGATCCATTTGTTTAGTATTGAATTTGTTCCCTCAGTCAGGCAGAAAGCAAATATGCATGCATTAAGAAAAAAGTAATGAGTTAAATGTAAGCAAGGAGGAGAGTGAATATCTTAAACAGTGTTTGCTGCACCGGCCCTTTCTAGAAATGACATTTTGCTTCCCTAAGCATGTAAATAAGGGATGGAAACAAACAGGAGCAGATGCAAACAGGACTATGATGGAGCCCATGAAACCAGGCTGTGTGTACATTATGACTGTATGTGCACGCGCGGGGGTGCATACAGACAGCTGCAACAGATGATGACTGATCTTACATTTTCCAACCTAATGCTTTAAACTCCGCTACCACCACCATACACACGGTGACTGACATCAACAGATAGGGATTTGTACTCTTTAATTTCAGAAACTGATCATGTTCAGTAATGTTTTTCATGGTATTAGTTTGATCGTTTTTTTCTTATTGGCAACAAGTCACCAACAAGTAACAATGTGTTAATCTGCCTCTCAGTCTCAGCACTATTCCTATTAGTTAGATACTGAACACTTCAATTTCCTGAAAATGCTGGAAACTGTAGTAGCAAACTCACAGCAAACGTAACTGTGCAAACACATACACACAAACACACACATTTTACTGATTGAAAACATCTACACAGATATATAGTTAGATAAACAAACAAAACATATTGATCCAAAAGATTTCTAATTGTAGAAACATGATAACAAACAACAACAAAATATTTCCTAACACCATGAGTTATTTGAACAATGTATATTTCACTCAAAAATGGAATGGAAAGGCAGAGATGACTTTTAATGATGAAAACGGCTATATAGCACGATATTGATGTAAATACACAAAATTACAGCTGGGCAATATATCAATATTATATCGATATTGAGATATGAGACTAGATATTATCTTAGATTTTTGATATGATAATATCGTAATATGGCATAAGTGTTGTCTTTTCCTGGTTTTAAAGGCTGAATTACAGTAAAGTGATGACATTTTCAGAATTTACCCGACTGTTGTAATTGTTCAATTATTTACCTTTACCCTAATAATGTCTAAGTAGTCATTATAATCACATTACTGACGGTTATTTGTCAAAAAGCTCATTGTGTAACTATTTTGTGAAAGCACCAATAGTCAACACTACAATATCGTTGCGGTATCGATATTGGGGTATTTTGTAAAAAATATTGTGATATTTGATTTTCTCCAAATCGCCCAGCCCTACACTGAATGTCTATTGCTGTGAAACACTGGCCGTAATTCCTATTAAACCATAAGGATTATACCATGAACTGAGTTAATACACATTCTACAGATGTTGAGTTGCTGAGGGTGGCCATCTATATTTAATGCACAGAATAAACTTTCTCCTTTTGGGTTAGTGCCTCTCTCTCCTTGTCTCTATCTTTACTCTCACTCACTTGCTTGCTCTCTCTGGCTATCCAGAGGAAGACAGAGAGCACATTAACTATTGATAATCTGTGGAACAGCATCACATTCAGAAATAAAATTGCTGTCTAAATGTATTCAGAGGCTGCTCGTAAAACTGTAATTATACACATTACTTTGAATATGAAATGCTGGCTGACAGTTATTGTCAGGGGCCAATAAAAGGCATGCATCTCCTCAGGCTGTTATGTGCAACGCACATGCAGAGTGGCTTTCAATATGTTCTTAACACGGGTTTTCCCTGGGCCTGGTCTCACCTACCATATTGTGAATACTTCACTATGTGTCCACTTGTTGGCTTTGTGGTCATTTCAAGGGGAATATTGGCATTGGGGTATATTATTGCATGTCCATGGCTTGACCTCCAAAGGCACAACAATACCCGTGGCACTCATAACAAACGGGCCTCGGTCTTAGGAAGTGATACTCAAAGGGGACAACAGAAAAGTCGGTGTTATTAGCTAAGACAATGTATTCTATACATTATTCTAAAAATGTCTAAGAAAATGTAAGACAGAACTTTATTATCCCAAGGGAAATTGTTCTGAAGCAGTTACAGTATAGTCTTGCTCATCAGATGTCCATTACTGTGATAAAGCCCATCATCCATCTCACGGGCCGGATATCCATATTCCAATAATATCCACAATTCTTGTTTGCCCATTCTTCCTTACAAAAGTCTTCCAGTTCTTTGAGATTTCTGGGCTGTCTGTCATGCACTGCTCTTTTAAGGTCTATCCATAGATTTTCAATTATATAGTGGTCATAAGATTGTGAAGGCCATGGCAAAACCTTCAGTTTACGCCTCTTAATGTAATCCACCGTGGATTTTGAGATTTGTTTAGGATCATTATCCATTTTTGAAGCCATCCTCTCTTTAACTTCAGCTTTTTCACAGATGGCATCAAGTTAGCGTCCAAAATTTGCTGACATTTTATTGAATCCATTTTTCTTTCTACTCGTGAAATGTTCCCTGTGCCACTGGCTGCAATACAACCCCAAAGCATGATTGATCCCCCCATGCTTAACAGTTTGACAGAGGTTCTTTTCATTAAATTCTGTGCCCTTCTTCAAACATACTGTACCTTTGCTCATTCCAAAAAGGCCAAGAAGTTCTATTTTAACCTCATCGGTCCACAGAACTTGTTTCAACAATGCATCCGGCTTATCTATATGTTCATTTGCAAACTTCAAACGCTGATTTTTGTGGTGAGGACGTAGAAGGGGATTTCTTCTAATGACTCTTCCATGAAGACTGTATTTGTACAAGTATCTTTTTATGGTGGAATGGTGTACCACAACTCCAGTGTCTGCCAGGTCTTTCTGGATAGATTGTGCAGTCAAACGTGGGTTTGGACTGGCTTTTTTCAAAATTTTTTTGTTTTCTGTTATTTTGAAAGCGTAAATGATGGAAATAAAATCTGTCATTTGATGCCTTTTGAAGATTTTTACATCTTTTCTTGGCTTCTTTATGCACATTAATACAAAATTTTCCCTGGGGTGACCAAACTCTCAAGCCCCACTGTATATGGTTAATTCAGAATATTCAATGATAATCTCACTGATATTGCTTGAAATGTCCTGCTACTGCACATTATGTTCCGTAAATCAGAAAGTTTTAATTATTGTAATCCACAAGAGACAGTAATCGAGGGAGAAAGAGAGAGTAACCAAGCTAAGCAGAACAAAGCCATGGAATGGAAGCTAAAGCCACCTCAGCAACCCACGCTTTGTTGTCCATCTCTCGACATGAGTTAGATAAGTTGTAAAGTTAGATTGCCTGAGGAATGAGTAAAAGGAGAGTCATTGTGCATTATGCTCCACAATTTGTGTATCCTCCTCCTCTCTGACACCATCAACAAATCAAGCTCCACCCCCAGGCCAGAGCCAGCCTTCCTGATGAGCTTGTTAATTATATTGGCATTCACTGCCCTTACCCTGCTTCACCAGCACACAACAGCAAAGAAAATAACACTGGCTACTACTGACTGGTAGAACATCCTCAGCATTGTACTGCAGACATTGAAGGTCCCATTGCATGAACATTTCACTTTGAAGTTTTTTAATATTAATATGTGTTCCCCCAGCCTGCCTATGGTCCCCCAGTGGCTAGAAATGGTGATAGGTGTAAATCGAGCCCTGAGTATCCTGTTCTGCCTTTGAGAAAAATGAAAGCTCAGATGGACCGATCTGGAATCTTGCTCCTTATGAAGTCATAAGGGGCAAGGTTACCTCCCCTTTCTCTGCTTTGCCCTCCCAGAGAATTTGCCCCACCAATGAGAGAGAGAGACATCATGGCTTTAAACAAGCAAATTGACAGTTGTTTAAGCCTACACCCCCAGCCTCCTCCTTGCCCCCCCCCACTCCTCAAAAGCTACAGGCTCAGAAATGGCTCATACTTAGGAAAGCTCATTGTGTGACTGGCTCTAGTGGTTGTAGTTCTGCACCAAGGCTGAATTTTGGAAAAGAGACTTCAGATACAGTATCAGGGGACCACTAAGGTCTATATAAAAGAGAAGGTCTATGTAAGAGACTTCAGATACAGTATTAGGGGACCGCTAAGGCCTATATAAAAGAGAAGGTCTATATAAAAGAGACTTCAGATACAGTATTAGGGGACCACTAAGGTCTATATAAAAGATACTTCAGATATGGTTTTAGGGGACCACTAATGTCTATATAAAAGAGACTTCAGATACAGTATTAGGGGACCATTAAGATCTATATAAAAGAGACTTCAGATACAGTATTAGGGGACCGCTACGGTCTATATAAAAGCATCCAAAGAGCACCATGCCATGGGACCTTTAAAAGACTAGAGCCTCCGCAGAAAGTAGAATTGGCTTTGGCCCTTCTTGTACACCCCCTCTGTGTTCTTAGCCCATTCCAGCTTCATGTCCAGGTCACAGGTCCTTGGGCTTCATTAATAGGGATTAAGGCACTGATTGGGAGATTTTTGACCAATACCGATTTAAAATAAAATGTGTTGTTGTTTCCCTTTGTTGTGACAGACAAAGAAATCTTTATTTTAAAAACAATAACATAATGGTTTTCAATCATTCCTTCATTACACAATCTTTGGATGAGCACAACTTTAATAATACAAATGTATGAAACAAACTTTAGTACATCCTTCTTTCACATGAAAAAATAATAGCTTCAAATGCCCCTTTAGCCTCCCATACAACTGATGTTAAATAGGAGGCAAGTGTTATTTAAATATACTCCTGGTGTACTTACTACAGTGCCTCATTTTATGAGTACAGAACCTTTTTGTATTACTGTAGAAGTTTGGTACCATTCTGGGCATTATTAGAGGGGTAATATAAGACATACAGCTTTGGTTCCATTAGCACCTGCACTAAGCCGTTCAGCTGATAGCGCTTAGACAAAGGAAAAAAAAGCTTCTGAGGGTGGGTTTGGCTCGAGGTCATGATGCAAAGGACCCTAGGGTGAAATTACTCCAAACCATCACTTTAACATCTGGCATGTTGTGCATGGTATTGCACCCTTCATTTGCTCTATTTGTTATGGTAGTTATATTACACTTCTTCTTTGTAATTTTTCTGCTGGTGTTATTTGCCGCTACATCAACTCAGTTTCTCCACAGGGATCATTAAAATAAACGCATCTTGTCTTAACCTGACACCATTTTAATTTTCTCTACTTGCTAAACCTTTACTCGTCTAGTAATCCATGTAGGATAAAATCAACCCAAACAATTATTTCCAAATGCTCATTGGCTTCATTCCTCTGTGTATATACTTTTAAATTGTGCATCAGCTTCTGAAGTGTGTGTGATCTACCCATCCATTTCTTGCCTGTGGCTGGTGGCCGATGGAGGGTATGAAATAAGGCTAGCTAGAGCCTGGAGGAGAGATAATTGAAAATCAAAGGAGGACTTTGTTAATTTGATTAGGCAGCACTGGATCAAATGAGATTTCATTATGACATGCAATTAAATAGAACTTGCTCAGGAAGAGGAGTGGGGAGGGGCAGAGGAGCGTTGACTTGAGGTGGAGATGAGGGGAGGAAGGAGAAGAATCTGGGCTGCTTGAGACGGGAAGATGGTCTGACAGTTGATAGACAAATGAAAGAAGAAAGAGACAAAGTGGAGGAGGGTTGAGGTTGAGAAACGCCTAGACAGATAATTGTACAGAAAGTTGTGGCTGTGCTAAAGATGGAAACAGAATTCAAAAAACATTTTTTATAGGAATACTCCATGGTTTTTAAGGTGGTCAAATGCAATGTTAAAATGTCGGTGCACTGTTCTTCATCCCAGAGCTCATTGATTTAAATTATCCATAATTATACATAGCTTAAATTTTGACAACTTTCCCTTCCGGCAGCTGATTATTACAGAGTGACAAAGTCTGAGGAGGGAGAAGGTTGGGATAGATGGATGATTGGGACTGTTTGTTTCCCATTTCCTACTGCAAGTTTTGATTGATTGATTGGTATCTTTTATTTTGAAAATGTAAATAAAATAACATATCAGAAACAAAATAAAACTCCATCATTTCCAGATCTTAAAAACCTCTATTTACACTTACCAAACAGGAGTAGGAAGAAGTAAAATGTATATACTCCTACGTCTTTATACCCTTTCTCTCATATTAAATGAATTAACTACAAAATAGCTCTACAGAGAGAAAAAATCTGTAATCAATGAAAATATATATTAAAAATTTCTATGCAGATACATATATATATACCCATACAAAACAATATTTAAACACATACTACAAAATATTCAATGTAAGCCCAGGTTATTATTAGCACTGTGTTTCTCTGTACCTGGAATATAGTTTCTGTGATCCTTAACCATGTGAAACATGGACGACAAAGTTCCCCTAATCTGTCTAGGACCTTAAACCATAATGTTTACCTATCATCAAGTTGTTGTTTTTGCACCTAAACCTAACTATTACATCATAATGAGATTTCTTTTTCAATAGTGATTTCTAACAGTTTTGGAAGATAATGGTGTTGTCCTGCCAATAGGAGTGTGTGTGTGTGTCCTTGTAAAGGGATGGTTACATCAGGGTATATTCTTGTTTAATTTAGAGAATTTGGTTGAATTATTTAATCCGTCAGAACTAAGATAAAACAGAAAGCTGAACATGAGCCACATGTTTTTATATTCTACATTTAATTTTGTTAGATTGCATTGTCTTGAGGTATTGAATTTTTAAGTTGACAGATGACAAAAAAATGAGATCTGTAGATTTATAAAATGGTGTTCTCACCAACCCGGTCTCACGCCAGTTGTGCAATGGTCGCGTAATTTTAATTTATTATTTTGTGTACATGTCACAATTTTCACGTTTATTACGTGTACATGTCACAATTTTCATGTTTTATATGTGTACATGTCGCAATTTTCAAACGTGACCATTCCACGAACTGGCATGGCACTGGGCTGCTGTGGGTGGCGCAACAACGATATATAATAACGACATAATTGGGATCTGTACTCAAATCAATAGATTAAATAACTTGACCATTTCACGAACTGCCATGAGACTGGGCTGCTCACACAGGCCTCTGAGTTTCTGTTGATGAGGACCAAAAATTCAAATTGTCTCTGGCCAGTATGACCAGTGGAAATAATTATCTCTGCACAATTAGACAAGTCAAAGTCCAAATACCAACAAGTCGAAGAACAGAAAAGCGTCTCGTGTCCAAACTCAAGTCCGAGTCCGGACTCAAGTACTGTAGTTCTGAGAGGATGGACAGGTTGAGGCACCGGGACACTGAAGCTCACCTCCTGGTATTTGTTTAGCATTTATATGTGTATACAGGAACGGAGGACAATACACACTCAATATCTAGAATTTTGTGTTCCTATGCAGTAAGTGATGATGACACTGTCATCAGTTACTGTAGTTGACAGGTATTAGTAAATTCAGGGTTAATAATCGGGAAAGGCAAGCCAGACTTCCAAGAATCCTATAAATCATAATTGGCATTTCAGCAGTGCTGTGGGGCGCTCCACTGGTGGGCATCATAGAGCCGGACCCTCCACTCTGCACTCTGAGGGTTTGGAAATGTGGCACCAAATAGTTAAAAAAAATCACAGATGCTATTGTTTATGGGTTGGCCTGTATCTTTTTAAATGTAAATGTTCTTTTGTAATAATTATGGCTTACTACAAGCAAAAAACACATGTCATTTTTCCGTCGGAAAGGGCATACGCCTGTTTCAAGCCCGGTCTTGTGTGTAAGCAATGGTCATAAATACTAATAACATAATTTTCTCTCAATACTACTCTTAATTTTTTGAGCAGGGAAATAGTAACTAAACTAAAATTGTTTGTATTGTATTTTTGGCGCAAGTAGACTGGGACTTGGACTAACAAAAAATAGGGTTTTTTGAACAAGTGGATGTAGGGATGAAGCTGCAGGAATTTCCCCTTAATAAAACACCAAAGGGAAAGAAAGTGCTGCCTTTTGTGTGTGCGTGTGTGTGTGTGTGTGGTTGAAATTACACTGCACCTTGTCATACTGTATGTGTGTGAATTATGTTTTTTCATTTTTTTAAATTTTATTTACAGTATTAAATCATAACAAGAATTATCTCAAGACACTTTATAGATAAAGTAGGTCCACTGTATAATTTAAAAAAGACCCAACAAGTCCAGTAGTTTCCCCCCCAAGTGCAAGCATTTAGCGCAACAGTGGCGAGGAAACACCCCCTTTTGGGGAGAAACCTCGGGTGGTGAGTGTAAAGTGTTGCTATTTTTGTATAATATATATTTATAAGGGGACAGTAGATTGTCTTCAGCTCGACTTTATTCCAACATGTTGTAACTTACCACACGTGAATCTGCTTCTTTGATTTCCTCTATTGTCGTACAAATGCATGCTTGATGTATGCTCAAGCACAGATCATAACAGGTTTACGTTAGAGCCCGATACCAATATATCGGCGGGCCAATATTATCGGTCAATATTATTTACCAAACTATCGGTATCAGCATTTATAATGGCCCATTAAACCTCTCTGCCGGTACGGTCCCGCTGACGTCCCGTTTTCTCCATTTTAAGAGAAAACGTTTTCTTCAGTCATAAATTGCAAGCATTACATATTCATAAACACGCTCATGCAGTACATCATTATCTCATGATTCCATTAAGCCCACACACAAAGTATAAGATGACTTACAGCGGTTATAATCCTGTTAGAAATTAAAGAAACACAGAAAGAGTCTGCGCCGCTAGTGTCTAAAGTCGAGCGAGGATCCCTAACTGTTTCCTTGTGTCTTTCTTCACAGCGGTGAAAGATTGCCATAAACTTTTTTTTCCTACATCGCCAACAGTTCAAAGAATAAGTACATCCAATCCTTCTAATCAAAAAACGAGCTGGTCCCCTCACAATCTTATAGTTTCTGGCCAAGTTTCCTCGTAAACAAATCTGAACAGTCCATCATTTCTGGATTTTGATCGCCACTGCCGTCTGTAACAACCATTAAGTGCTTTCCTTTAAACGCACAAAGATCTGCAGCTAGTTTTTGCCAAGGGAGCTCCGGCAAAGGCGTTGCGATGAGTGGTTTCCGGGTTTGGCTTGGTTTGTGCTAATTTCGGTGTGGGCATGAGGAGACTTTCTCCTTTACCGCATGGATAGTCTTTGGCCACCAGATGGCATCATTGTATCTCTCTCTGGATTTGTTTAAGCCTTGATGCTCATGGTGGATCCTCTCCAGCATCTCAGTTCTCATTGTTGGTGGGATCACTACTTTGTTTCCCTTCTTTACCAGTACATTATACTCACTAAGACTACTTCTCTCCATAAAACAGTCTAAAGCTGGTCTTACGACATCCCTTTTATCGCAGCCAGCCAGAATTAATGTATTGTCTGACCATCTGCTCCTCCCTCAGTTTTGTGGTGTCCACTTTTGACTCCGGGTGCTTTGACAGCACGTCAGGTACTATCAGGTTCTTACCTTGGATGTACTCAGCGACAGGGTTAAACTTTATTAGGCGGACCAAAAGTCACTGACACCTCAGTGGAGTTTTGTCAAGGTCTCTGTGGTCGATGAGCGTCACCAGTGGTTTACGGTCGGTAAGTAATTTGTAGCTTTCCAGACCACACAGATATAAATAGAACTTTTCTGAAGCCCATACACAAGCAAGACACTAGTGTACGAGAGCAGTAGGTTACTGGTTTGAATCATGGTTACTCCATGATTTTGCAGCAGTACTCCTCCTTATCCATACCTGGATGCGTCAGCACGTATTACAGTGGGCAGTTTTGGATTAAAATATTGAAGAACTGGTGCAGAGGATATAAGTGTTTTTACCTTCTTGAAGGCTGCTTCTTGCTGTGTGTCCCACACCCATGCCACTGTATTCTTCAACAGCTTGTTAAGGGGATGAAGGATTTGTGACAAGTTGGGTATGTACCTGCCAACATAATTCACCATACCAAGTACCTTTTTAACTCATTCACATTTGTAGGGGTTTCCAGGGCGGTAATGGCAGACACTCTTTCTGGACTTGGAGTTACGCCCTCCTGACTGATAACCTGGCCCAGGAAGTGAAGGGAAGCTTGCCTGAACTTCTGGCGGTTGAGTTTTAGGCCAGATGCGTGGATTGTCTCCGTCACCCTTTTCAAGTGGCGGTCGTGCTCTTCAGAGTGGCTCCGAACACAAGTATGTCGTCCATGTAAACTACCGTGCCCTCGTGATACTGCAACAGTTCTTGCATCTTCCTCTGAAATATCTCTGGTGCGGATGTTATTCCAAATGGGAGCCATAGCTACCATTTGGGGTTCTGACGGTAGTCAACTTTCAACTTTCTTCATCTAGGGCCATCTGCCTAAATCCACTGGCAGCATTGAGAGTTGTGTACATCTTACTTCAAGCCAAGATGCTGTCTTAGGTTGGCAAGATAAACTTTTCCCTTTTCACAATCTCATTCAGTTTAGTAAGACCTACCAAGATTCTTACTTTTCCAGTTGGTTTAATCATTGGCACCATTGGCGTTACCCATTCTGTGGACTCCGTCACGCGCTCTATTATGCCATTTTTCTCCATCCGCATCAGCTCCTCTTCTTCTTTAGGTAGCAGTGGAATGGGCGAATGTGGCGAGGGGCTGCAACACTGTTTGGCTTAGCGTTTTCTTTTCAGACTATTTTTATGGGTTCTCCTTTAAGCAGTCCAAACTTCCCAAAAACACTGACTTCTTTGATGTGTTGTATCAGACCCAGGCGAACACCGACAGATCTCTAGCTCGAGACCGCCGTGTCCAAACCGCCGTGTCCAAACCACATGCTGATACGTTACAGTCTATGTACGTTCCTAGTCCAGGTAGAGTGAGCCACTACTGACAGGGAGAGAGAGAGAGAGAAACTAAGGGGGGGGGGGGGTAGCTTCCACTTAAGGGGCCCTATCTTGCACCCTGCGCAGCACTGCGCAAAGCCCAACCCATTTGTCAATTTCCCGTCCAGCGCCCATGACTGGGATCAGTGTGTGTCTGACTGGGTGGGGGGGTGTGGCATCATGATGGTGGCTCTCCATCACAATGGACAACAATATCTAGCAAACAGAAACATGCCTAAAAGCTGCTGTGTGGTAGGATGCTCTACCAACATGGTAAAGAACCCACAACTAAGTATGTATAAGCTGCTGAACCGGAAAACTGAGCTTTGTTGAAGACAAAAGCAGATATAGCAAGAAGAATGGGAAGATGGAGGAATCCAGACACTAACCTAACGTTTCATGTGCAGCAAGCATTTCTTAAAAAAGTCAAACGTCCAAATGTTAGTTTTAAACCAACTGTATATTTTTAAGTTAAGCTAAACATTTTGTACATATTATGCATAATCTGCTTAAGGTAAAAGGTTGATAAATTAACCCTCATGTTGTCCTCGGGTCAAATTGACCCATTTTCCTATATCAATGTTAAAAAACCCAATTCGGGGTGATTTTGATGGGTAATTTTGGGGTGTCTTATCAATTTTGTAGCATTTGAAAAACAAATTGAAGTGGTTTCTAAATAGTATTGAGTAAAAGTTGACGTATTCCAGTCTGATTATCCATCAACATCCATTCCTTTAATTTTAGTCTAAATAATTCCTAATTTCTGCTTTTCTAACTCAAACATAAGGTATAATTTCCTATAAATGAGGTTTATTGACCAAAAATAACAGTAAAACAAAAGTTAATAAGTTAGAAATTTTGGTTTTCAACTGGACGTGAAGAAACCAAGGGTTAAGAAGGCCAGTGCTGTCAAGGGTTTTAAATGTTTTTCCATAAAAAACCCAAATTTGGGGCTCACAATTTTTAAAAGCCAAATTACGCAATTTCCCCTAACCCCTGAAATTGGGTTTTCCCCCCTGATTTTAAGTGGTGAAATAAAGGGGAAAATTTGTTTTTAGCCCACACGTGTGTAAAAAACTTAAATTTTTAATTCAAAAAAATGGGGATTCTGAATCAGAATTTTTTAAAAAGAAATTTGTAGACTTTTTTATAGCACCCCTGATTTTACTTTGCTAATTTCTGTCTTTTCAGGGAGAAATGAATGTCATAAATGTAGCAATTAAATTATAAAAACCCTTTCTAAAATAAAGTTTTTGGGGAAAAAATACAAATGATCACAAATTTTGCCACAGGCAACAGGAGTAGTACTGGTGTTTGCATGAATGGCCCTTGCCTTTTAAAAGTCACCAATGGTGCTTTTTAATGCATCTTGGGCTGTCTTGTCCACGATAGAGCAGCGGATAGTGCGCATAAATGGCCCCAAAAGAAGACCTGTTTTTTTAAATGAGTGATCCCTAGGAGTTAGTTTTTCCCCGGAAAACCAAACTCCCCTCTCTGGTGGGAAGTCCTGGATTTCACGCCAACCATCCAAACCATCCAAACTCCCCCTAGGGCCCCGCCCCGGTTTTATACAGCGGCCCCAATGTAGGAATAAGGGGTTCATGAGAACAGGCTGAAGAACACAATTGAAACTGTAACGGCAGTGGTGGCAGTTTCTTTGAAAGCCCCTTAAAAATGGGTGTCTCATTAAAATATGTGAAAAAAAAAAGGGTAAAGCAAATGAAAAATGAAGACCAAGCAGGTAGGCCTAATTTAGTACATATTTGGATACAAGTTTTTTAGGGCGTGCTGCAGAAAAGAAAAAAAAATAAAAGAAATATATTGTTTTGTGTGAAAGTAGCAGGGTCGGTGCCCATCTAGCCTATAAGTTTTTTTTTAGCCTAATTAATTTAAAAAAATGAAAATGAAAAAATGAATTTAATTTTTTTTTAGAATTTTTGGGTAGGTTGATGAAGTACCCGCTTTGTTTGAAAGGGAATAGCTTTTCCAAAAGCAACTTTTTCTAAAAAAGTGGTTGTTACGTAGACTGTAGGGGTTTAATACTAAAATACGAGAAGTTTGGTTCCTTTGCAGACTACATAAACATCCCATAGTCAGTGAATGTTAAAAAAGGCAAAAAAAATGGGAGAAAAGAAGTGAAAAAATTTAGGGAATACAAGAAGAAAACTTGAGGGAGAGGTGAGAAAAAAAAAGGGAAAACGAAAGCCAGGACGATCTTAAAGCCTCCCGTAGAGTTAAATTGTTCACGCCAAAGAGATCCCTGAGGTCCTGCATTTCCAGCAGCAACTGTGCTTCCTCCTGTATACACACTGCAGAGAGAGCATCCATTAATTAATATGGCTGGGTATTAAAGTTTTCAAACAATAAAAAAGGACACAAAGGGGGATTTAAGGAGGGAGTGTTTGCATTGAGGACAAATTAATGAAAATGTCGGCCTCTCAAGGATAGGAATTCAATTTATAATGTGTCTCTATCAAGCTGCTGTTGCACTGTAACTTTCCCCCACAGCTCCTCTTTGTTTGTTACGTTAGTTTGACCATTGAGGATAACAGAGGTGGAGATTTAAAGGATGGCTCCATAAAAAGAGAAGGGCCTGTGGAGATGAAAACTTCACAAATTGAGGAAGACAGCATTGTTTAATTGTTCAGCTACCTCCGAGACAAATTTGTGGCTAATTATTTTCATCTAAAGGGTCACTCGCTGAAACAGTGTCTCTCAAAAGCGCTAAAGAGTGATGAAGGAAAAGTTCCCACTGTATTTTATCTCTTGCAATTGTATTGCTAGAGACTTCAACCAACTTTAAACAGAAAAAATGCTTCTCATGAGCATGTCACAAGAAATTGAGATTTTAGAATATAAAGAGCTGAAGGGAAACCGGAATCTCTAAATTATGTTCCAGAAGTAAGGAAATCATATTCATCTATCAAATAAAGCGAGATATATTTGTATGTATGTGTGTGTGTGTATGTATGTATGTATGTATGTATGTATGTATGTATGAATGAATGAATGAATGAATGAATGAATGAATGTATGTATGCATATTTGTCCGTGTTTGGGGGGAAGGTAACTTGCACGTCACACGCCGATGCCATATGCAGAACGCTTTACAACAGCCGGGGGGAGTATTAAGTTGCTGTGAGCTGGCAGAACATAACGTAATCTCGGAGATTATTTCTTCAGAGCGCTGTGCAATGCGAGAAAATCTCAGAACTGAGCCGGGCAAACACATCAGTTTTCATCAGACTCAACCTGGGTCGGGTTAATTAAGTCTACTGCACACACTAATAACATTACCGTCGCCAAAATACCCCCGCAAATCAAATCCATACTTCACCGTTAACCGTCAAGCCACTACACCTGTATGGAAATTAACACCTCTGCTGAAATGTTAAATTAGTTAACGATCATACGACTCAAGACAACGCCTCTCTCTCTCTCTTTCTATCTCTCTTTCTCTGTGTGCACACACACACACACACACACACACACACACACACACACACACACACACAATACACACACACACACAAACACAAACATACGGTCCGCTTCTGGTGGTTGATGAATGCAGATATATGCTGATTAGCTCTCATCCAGGTGGGTAGTGCACTGCCATGATGTCTGATAACTCCATATTGTCATTGTGATATTTTGTGATTACATTCTGAATCTACCCCATTCTCTGTCAGGTAAATACAGTAGTACAATGTCTTCATCTGATGTCAACCTACACTATAAGTCAGTAGTAGGCTATACAGTGGAGTTGTCTATTATGTGGTTTGGGGTCCTTCTATAAGTCATTTTGGGTTATAATTTGGTTTTGATGAATTCTACTTGCAGCAATACCACAGGCCAAGTAAGAGCCCGTTCCAAACAGGCATATTTTCAACGGGCCCTGGATGGTGTCTGATGGACATTGTGTCTTACATGGATTCAAGGTTTTCTAAACAAAATACTGTGTATTACAGTAGGAAAGGCAAAGACATGTCTCATTCTAAGCTGAAGTAGACACATTAACGTTACAGCTGCAGTGTTGCACATTAGCCTAGCTAGCGTAGTGTCCTTCTGTTTATAGTTTTATCCAGATAAAACTGCATGGTTGAATTTCAGTCTGCATGCACGTTTTGTAGCCTAAAACAGAGCGGCATGTATTGGTAGAGAGAGCAACAAGTTAGCAAACTGCTGAGTTGCCCTCTCTGCTTTCTGTCTGCTCAGCTGCTAGACGGGCTGGACTTGGGCTGCAAAATATGTTGTAGGCTAAGGTTTAAGTTTTTTGGGGGGTAACGCCATTCATTTTACCGGCAGTATTGACAACAGATAAAGCCACCGTGTCTTGAAAAGCTCTAGCTTGTTGTTTTATTGTTCACTTTTAACTCTCTTTACATCAACTTTGCGATCTCTTTTTCCTCTCTTTTCCTCACAGCGGCACTCCAACGCTACTCTCCGTTACCGTTTGCTCTCCTTGGGCAACCACACGGGCACTGACGCCACTCACTTAAGGCACCCTGCCATTCTTACTCTAACTTACACTACTCTCGTAAGGGGGGTTGCGGTATACCGCGCTACCACGGTATTTCTTGCTTTTCAACCGTGGTAGTACCATACCATCCCAGCCCTATTCAAAATAATGTAAATGACTAAAATCCCAACCATACAATATGACCGTGCTTGACAGTATGTAGTGCAGTTCATTTCTTTGTCCAAATAAGAATGGCCAAATAAAAGTATATCTATAACAAGTACGTCTCTGAGAATGGGCAGGGAGGGCAGAATGGAGTAGATGTTTTAGACAGCTGTGAACACAGCTAAAACATTGGAAAATGGCATCAGGAGAGAGTGTGGGTGGAGAAGGGAAAATTATGAATCAATGAATTATGATGTATAATGTTTGAAATCCACACTGCCACACTGGGACGATCGGAGCTCTACATTTTTGAATGCTAGCAAATGAACGGTTGCCCAGATGGAGAATGTCCTGAAAACTGAAAACTACCTTTGTTTATGTTTTCCTAACAAGCCACGTGTGGCTGTACAAACAATGCCTGTTGTCTATCAAGAGCCGAGGAAGAATAAGTCAATCAAAACCTCTTTGAGAGGTAGTCAGGGTTGATGGTTGTGTGAACACAAAGAGTGACTTTGAGATTGAAGGCCGCTATTTACATCCTGTCTCCTGCTAACTGTGAACATTGGTTTATTTTAACCTTGACCGCAATCTTTGCCTCACCTTAACCCTCGTGTTGTCCTTGGGTCAAATTGACCCGTTTTCCTATATCAATTTTCTTTTTAATTACCCAAAATAACATGATTTATTCCACACAACACTCTTTGGCAAGTACAAATCTCTTCTTTCATTAATTTTGGGGTGTCGTATTCAATTTTATAGCATTTGAAAAACAAATTGAAGTGGTTTTGAAATAGTATTAAGTAAAAGTTGACATATTCCAGTCTGTGATTATCCATCAACATACCTTTCCTGTAATTTTAGTCTAAATAATTCATAATTTCTGCTTTTCTAACTCAACCATTAGGTATAATTTCCAAAAGAATTAGGTTTATTGACCATAAATTCCAAAAAAAAACAACAAAACTAGAGTTAATAAGTCAGTGTTACATAGTGTTAAACGTCAAAAAAGTGGCATAAAGCATCAAAAGTGTTGAAAAAAGGGACACACTGCCATCATTCTAGTATTATTCTATCCAGGGAAATGTTTCAGTTACCTCTATTACCTGTGTACATAACCCAAACAACCTCACTCCTGGCCCTGCCATGTGTGATGATATGAGATGGGCATCATCCCTGTCCTGTCCTAGCAATATCCGATTGCATGCTGGTTAATTAAAGGGACTTTTTTGCATGGCAGCATGGTGGAGATGGAAGCCAGTAGAGACTGTGACTGGGAAGGGGCTGTGTGTTTTCATTAAAGAGCAGGAAGCAGACGGACAGAGTCTATTACATTGCTTTTGTGCCTGCCAGGAATGGATGGCTGTGTACTTTCTGTGTGTTACTCTAGCACTGAGAACATGTACAGTGTGTCCGTGTGTGTGTGTGTGTGTGTGTGTGTGTGTGTGTGTGTGTGTGTGTGTGTGTGTGTGCACTCAAACAGGCATTAATCTGTGTATATTGGAATTAACAGTATAGGCTATATGTTGAAATATCCTGTTCCTATCCCACAAAAACCACAGTATTTCAGTCTGCTGTAAGCTGAGGGAAAGGGAATAGGAAGACTTCAAAGTGGCTGTAGAGGAGAAGCTGTTTTTTGTTTGACTATAGTGTGTGTGAAACCCAGTGTACAGAGGGGCCGGAAAAGGTTCAAAGACTAACATCTATCAAATAGCCCACATGTACAGAGAGAGAGGAGGCCATTCAGGGTATCTGGAGGTTTCAGAAAGTCAAAAGGATGACTTTATAGACTTTGTGAGACCTAAACATATGAATTCTGACTGATAAAAAACGCAAAAAGATATTTGATGAAATGTAATAAAAAACCTTAATAAAGTTGCAAAGTCTTCAGCAATGATTTTTCTTGGCAGACATTTTGACTTGTCACAGCAGAAAAAGCACAGGTGAAACAATTTAGTTAGAGATGGATCAGTTATCAAGTGTCCCAGTAAGCCATGCCAGTGAGCCCGAAAGCAATATCAGTACCTTGAAACTAGCTTACGTAAATGTCATTTTAAATATTATTAATTGCGACTGTGCTTGCTCTGATATGACATGCCAACATATTTACTAAAAGTCAAACTGCTGACCAGTTTCCTTTTACTGAGTTCTTGAAACCTTTTTCAGAAAAGGGTTATCCCTCAAATGAAGCTAGATGGGAAACACTGATACAAATACTGCACTTGAGCACTGACTTTTTTTGATCCAGTGAGAGTTATAAGCAGCAGAGCTGTCCTGTGCCTACGTCTTGGTTATGCATGTTTTCCTCTTGTATAGCAGCATTGAGAGCGATTTATCACAAAACCACAGGGTCCTGGCTGGGGGAATGGGGTTATATTTCATACAAGCATTCTGTAGGGCAAAACCATTGTTCTGTTGGTGCAGGGCTCCTTAAGAAAGTCAGGATTGGTATATATGTGCTTGTGTGCGTGTGTAATGAGTTTATGTCTTTGTGTGCAACATAGTGTGTGTCTGCCTGTACGTGTATATCTACTAAGCTTTGTATCTGTTTAGTTTTTACCTTAGTCTAAGTCATGTCAATTTTATCTATATATGTATATATATTACAAATCACAAATTTGCATCTAGGGGTTTTACAAACTGTATACTATATGACCGCCTCTGCTGTTGCTTTAGATGTGGAAAAACCTAGGCTGGAAAGAGAAACATAGGATGAATCCTTCTCCCAGGAATGAAAAAAAAACATGTATAATAGATGTGTGTACATCATTAACCAACATAAAATCACAGTATTATTTATAGATTGGAAACATATACTGTATGAAGAATATGGAAACCTGGAAAGAGGACAGACTACACAAACACGCAAAAGACAAAGCTCAAGCATACCATTCAAACAGATACACGTAGGAGAAAATAACAAACAGGGAGAGAGTGACACGGACAACATGCACACTTGGGAGAGAGAGAGATAACCCCAGAAAAGAAGCTGGAAGTTCTCCTAGGACAAGACACTGCAGCTTCTCTAGCTACTAAATATGTATCTGAATGCCACAGCCTTAAGGACACTGTAATACATTCATGAATGGCAGTACAAAGAAAATCGGCAAAAATCGTGCTCCAAAATGCTGGACATTTTTAGGCAACCACAATTTTTCAATAAACAGAATCAGAGGCCCAAGAACAGAGCCCTGAGATACTCACATCAGAAATAGGTGACTGTGTTCTTTCAGATAAATAAGACCTAAAGCTAGTGGGGACAGTGCCAGTGCCAAGTTATAAACTAACAAAGATCAGTTTTTCCCATACATACTGTAGGTTCTACTTGGACGACCTCCCGGTCCCAAGCTTGCTTCCTTAACCCTTAGGCCAGTACTGCCCCTGTGAACCTTCAACTTTGTAGGTCAAAGAGATGGCTAGAGATCTTTAAAACCGTATAAAAGGCAGGTAGGCTTAGGACGTTTTCACACCGACAGCCTTTAGTTTGGTTGAATTGAACTAGAGTTTGTTTGACCCTGCCTGTGCGGTTCGTTTTGGCAGGTGAGAACGCACTCGGGTGCGCACTAAAAGTGGATCAAACAAATGTACTGAGACTTGCTTGAAGAGGTGGTCTCGGTGGTCTCTGGTGCAGTTTGTTTGTGGTGCGAATGTGATCCATATGCAAATCGCACCAACTATATATACTATCCAAGTCTGAGCTAATGTCTCCTGTAGTCAGGCAGCTTAGCAGTCTGAGCTAATGTCTCCTGTAGTCAAATGTGTTTAATTTTATTCATATATATTCTTTAAAAAAAAGAATACATTCAAAACAGGGTTAGAACTACATACTGAGCTTTTGTTTTAGCTTTAACTTGGCCAGGCTTCATCCTGTGCTTGTGTGAAACATAGCAGTGGATGAGACACAGACCAGAATAAAATATTGCCTTTCTATTTGTTAACACGATACTGCTTGTCGAAGAGTTGCGTTGATAAAGTATGGGCTTTTTTACTCACAAAGGTATTTATTGCGCTTACAGTAACGAGCGTAGTAGAAGGAGCTCAGCCCTGACGCAGAGAAGATGCTGAAGCATCATAATAAATCACACCGATAAACAAACCGGTAACATCGGAGCTTACAGTATCAATACTTTAATGATTTAGCCCCGGGGCTCGTTTAATACCAGGTTTCAGTATCCATCCCTATTATAGAATCCTCACAGTGCTGGCTATCAGCTGTGGTCATTTCTGCCTATTGCTTGTCACTGACCTTTATCTCTCTCTTTCTCTCTCTCTCTCTAACACACAAACACTCACTCACACACACTCACACACACGCGCACACACACACACACACACACACACACACACACACACACACACACACACACACACACACACACACACCTGTTTAGCCTCTTGTATTCCCTTCTGGTCTCTGAAGAGGGCACTTATCTCTGTGGCTGTTGTCCATGGACCTGGTTTGTTATCCCACAGACCCAATTGTAAGCCCTCCTGGGTCAATGGCCCTCCTGTACCAGCTAAAACAATCAGCGCACACTCAATAGCGGAGCCATTAAGATGTGGAATGGCAATAACAGGCCAGTTGAAGATACTCCTCTCTGTTTAAGGAGGAGGAGACTGAAAGAGAGAAGAGAGCAAAAACCTGATGAAATCAATGGTCTTTTGGGGCTTCTGGAGGAGTCGTGAGAAAGAATCATTAAGGTGGTTCGCTCATGAGAATCTCTTTGCATCACCAGGGACGGTGGAAGCAATTGGAAAAGCAAGGGTGGGGGGAAAGATAGATTGGAGCAAAAAGTTATAAAAGCAAGGGGCAGAAGACTTGGCTCTCAACACAGGATCAGAAAAAAATTGTTTGACAATGCCATCTTGGGCATTGTGCACCGGTCACATTTTGTGCCTTGTTGCTTCCATCAGTTTTAACTATGACCTGACTTGTTTGTTGGTGACTTTTAATGTTTAACCAATAAGATGACAGCTATCTGTGACATAATGTGTCAGAGACATCACCAAACCTATTGAGAAGTGTTCATACGCTGAAACCATTCTTGGGATGGCAGTAGCTCAGTCCTTAGGGAGTTAGGTTGGGAACTGGAAGGTGTGTGGTTCAATTTTATTTTCAGTTTCACATCATAACAAACAAACACATAATCTCAAGACACTTTACAGATAGAGTAGGTATACAGGGTGTCCGCGGGGTTTTAAAAAGTATTAAAAAGTGATAAATCAAAATTGTCAAATTTAAGGCCATTAAAAGTGTTAAATTTAGTCTCAGAGGTATTATTTTTTTTAAATTAGGTATTATTTTTTTCAGACTATCAGGTGTCCTATTCTGATTGAAATTCTATCCTGCGTTTGCGTTAGTCCGTTTAAATATGGGCTTTGGCGTGTCTGGGCACATAATCGATCTTTCGTCTCCGTCTATGTTTGATGCTGACGTCATATTCAGTGGTCGTTCGACATCATCTCAGAACACTGAAGAAGTGGCTGGCTTACGTTTTATTTTAGACTTGCTTCAAGCCATATCTTACAACCATCGTCGTCTTTTAATGGGCAAATGCAAGTTTTCTGATAGCTGGGTGAACAACCCAGAGTTTAGGACTGGCTCAGGCCTGTAGTAGGGTGGCCATGGGCGCCACACCAACACTGCGCGCGGAGGCTCTGTGGTGTCTGAACACTGCAGTTAAACACCACTCATTTAACTCAAATAAAGGAATTTCAGAGCTGTTTAAAGAAATGCTTCCCGACTCCAGGGCTACAACTCTCACGCATTGGCCGTGAGACACACGCATTTGACTGGTTTCACACGCTCACACGCCACACCCCGATTTCTCACGCTGTCGGTCAAATTTCTTAAAGATGAGTTTATCTATAGATCTACTTGTTGAGCCACTTATGATCGACTAGATGTGCTTTCAGAGACTGTGGGGGGGGGGGGGTCAGGAGCGCTCCCTGTCTGCGGAATTTTCAAATTGTCGCAAACTGAGAATTTTTTTTTACCTGAAATAAATATGTATGAGCTCTGAGTATCACAGACCCGTCCGTCGCTTCGTGTCCACTCTCTCTGTAAAAATAGAGGTGAGCAGCGCGACTGGTGGGCAGTGCCGCGTTGCATCCGTGCGTAGACCTCCAATAATGAGCAGCGTACAGCCTCCTCGTAACTTGTTTGTTAAATGGGCCTCTGTGTCTGTCAGACGGTCTGAGTGAGATCCACCATATGAACGGAGCAATGACAGCACAGCAGACTATATTACAACTCTCCAAATCTCGGACAACAGAGATGGGAGGAGTTATATTTGAATGTGCACAAAGTTGTAAACATGAGCAAAAATCTGATGATCTCTAAATATCTAAATGTAACTGTAAATAATTCATTCAATGTTTCATAAATGAACAAAAAGTATTTATTTTCCCAAAAAAAGTAAATACAGTAAGTGCTGCACAGAGGATGAGGGCCAAACATTACTGAGCCTTGGCACAAACGCTAAAGGATTAGAAATTATGTAAATCAGTGGTTCTCATTCTTTAGAATTTCAGTGGTCTTAGTTGATCCCTCAACATTAATTTAACTTTGGGTCCCTGGTCCCTACACCAGGGACCCCTGGACCTGTTCACCACAGACCCAAATCTTCTCAGCTGTTGCTGACAATATACTGTCTCTTCATGTGGTTCATTATGTTTGGCACATTGTCTGGGTCAGTTCTTATATCATGAAAAGTTAATAATGTAAATGCTGAATGCCCTAATACCTGTTGATACTACAACAATGCAAAGGCTCTTAACCCTACAGTTTTGCACAATTATGCAAGACTTAATTTCTCAATGTTTTGCACAAAACTCTCCAGAAAGTGCCATTTAATGGTTAATAAAAAATAAAAATAAAAAACTGGGGGGCATACCACTAGACCCTCCCCACTTTGGATCTCAGTTCTCAACTATCCATCTCTTCATTGCACATTTATGTAGTTTGTTTACTTTTATTTACTAAGTGAAATAAATATGTGCAAGATGTTGTTAATGTTATGTTGTCTCTAAATCTATTCATTTCTGTATGTTATAAATGTCAAAATCTGTGTAAATAATAGAAAGGTCGCTGATTAACACTTGCAATTCATTGTCGTGATGGTTTTAAAAAAAATTCTGAAGGTAGTAAAAAAGGTATTAAAAAGTAGTAAATTTAACTAAAGGATTGCTGTACATACCCTGGTATAGACCACTCACTATAATTTACAAAGACCCAACATTTCCAGTAATTCCACTCAACAGTGGTGAGGAAAACCTTCCTTTTAGGCAATTCAATTCAACAGTTGTTGAACCAAAGTGAATTGATACCTCAGAGAGACCAAGGCTCTTGGTGGGCGGGCATCTGCCAGTGCAGTTGGGGGTACGATGAACAGTGGCAATTAAAGGTGCCCTGCCACACAAAACCGTTTTTACTTGCAGTTTTTAAAAAATCTGTTAGGTCCATATGTGTTTGTGTTATGTGGTGAATGTGAAAATGAACCGCTACCTCCTCTGTCAGCTCTAGCCACTGAAAAGAAATAAGAGAAATCAGGCCAGTCACAACAGCTGGTCAGTCTGATGTCATGTTGCCTGAGCTCATTACTATTCATGAGCTCGCCTAGTTGCGCTGGATAAAGTATACCGAGAGCCAGGCTCTCATTGGCTAACTGTTACCAAACAGAGTCAAGCAGCTTAGCCCATTGCATATTAATGAGAACTGGCACAAATCGAGCGGAATCTTCTTGCAGGCTTTCTATACCACCCTAGAGGTAACCAAGGCATTTTTTCCACATAAAATGTTAAAGAATCCATGGTAACTATGACTAAAAATAATAGTGGTAGCTATGGTAGGGCGTAGGGGGGCATATCAGGGCGCGGCAGGGCGCTGAGAAAGACCACGGCGGCCGTTGCAACCATAATTTAAGTGCCACCCGGATCTAAGGAAAACTGTGAGTCAAGAAGCATAAGGACTCCGATGAGTAAGCTCCCTGGAGCTAAGTGCTAACTGATCCTCATTGGTGACATACTCTCCTCTGTGCTTTGTACCCCACCTTGCAGTGAGCACTTCTCATTTTGCCCATCATGTGTAGACTAGAGTGCCTTATAGTTGTTGTTAGTGGAAAGAGATGAATGGAGAGTCACAGAGGAAGATGGGGGGGGGGGCAGGCATTGTTTCATAAAGGAACAGGACAAAGACAGAGATGTGGAGAGAGAGGTGGGTGACACACAACAAACACCCCTTGGGTTTTTAATATGTATGTAGTCATACAGTAGGTGAACAGTATGTTTGACAGTATGTTTGACCAAAATCAGACTCATTATGAAGCTCCCACAGTATGCTCTGCCCTCTGTTGACATTTCTCTTTATTTTTAAAACAATTTAAAACAATTGGTTTAAAACTTAAGCCTCGTAAACACACAATAGTATGACAGCCTCACAACCCAGCTTAGTTTAGCTAGATGACTCTGTCAAAAGAAAGAGAAACTTGTTGCATTGGTTTGCAAGAGCAGCAACCAATAATGCTGGTCTTCATTCACTAGTGGTAGTGTTTGCTGTCCTTTAAAACCTGTACATCGATAAGGAGTTGTGTGCCAGTATAGTGCAGACTTCAGAAAGTAACAGGCCTTGAGCTGAGCATGTGGATAGCATGTTCAATACTAAACACACACACAAAAGGTGGAGTCATGGGAGGCACGAGAGCTTGCCACTTCGGAAGCCATGTCTATGAACAAAGTGTAATTGATGAAATAGTTAGTTTCCCAACCAAAGTGTTGGCACCAGGCCATCATTACTGAACCCAGGCTGTACCGCTCTGTCTCCAGTGCTTCCTGTTACAGTATGCTTTTAATTTAAATTTTATTCTGACAGCACTTAAAAAATCAGCAGCTCACCTACTCTTCCACTCTCTCCTTTAAACCTATATCGTGTTAGCTCTCGTCTCCCTGCAATGCATTCTGTGATGTTCATGATCTCTGTGTTAAATTAGCAGAGAGCCATCAAACACCAGGATGCCTAGATGTATACAGATATTGTAATGTCAGTATGGTTGCCTAAAAAATCCCTCTATTGATCCTTGTACCTTTTAGATGCCCACTGTTTAAAAGGAACAGATTCTTGCTTTACCAGCAGCTCCTTTCCACTTAGTTCGATTAGGTTTCTTCAAGGCAAAGGGGAAATTATAGTCTCAAAACAATTATGTTCAGCTCTTGAAACACAAATTATCTTAAAGCTGTAATAGTGTAATTTCATACACATACATTATTCATAGTTCTTTTTCCCCCGATCAACAAGAGATCCAGATGTAAGCAAACTCTGCTGTTTCCACCTAGAAACCTTCCCTAATTTAGTTTTTCTCATCAAAACTTTTTGCTTTGTTTGTCAGTTCATTATAATTATTATATGTCGGTGTGCCTAAATGTATTTCCACCGCGAGTCCACTTAAGAAGTTGTATAGGCAAATGCAAGCACACTCACAGGAACAATATCTAAACACGGCTAATTGCACTAAAAACACACATAACACATTGAAGCAGTGTGAGAATACGATAGAGATTGCTAATGTGGTCATCTGTTTCACTGGATAGTGAAATTAGATCATAAAGCAAGGAGAAAATGCTTGGTTGGTGCAGCACTGTTTGCTTCTGTTGCATTTCTGTACACTAAGTATCCTTTTTATGGCCGCACATGCTGACGTGACCGTGTGTGTTGTGTGTGTGTGTGTGTGTGCGTGTTGGTGTGTGTGTGGTGATGGATGCATGCATCTATATGCCTAATGATGAATGAGAGAGGCAGGCTTTAGCTCAGCGCTGCGGCTCAATTTAAAGACCTACTGTAGTCTCCTAGTACTGAGCTAATTTCAGATCCATGGATGAAGATAGAAACAGTAGACCTTCTGAAGACTACATTCAATTCTGAATTTTTATATATATATTAAAATTGAGAAAAAAACAGAAGAAAAATAACACAAAAACTCATAAAAATATGAATACATATATATATATATGTGTGTGTGTGTGGTGTGTGTGTGTGTTTTTCTTAGTTCAAACTCTTAGGCCTAATTATAAAGTTCACCATCAAGCCAAATTCAAATCCTTGACTAACCCTTCTTTCACATTTGAATAGTATTGATTTTTTTACTGTTCCAATTATATTTGACTTTAGGAATTCATTCCAACAGCCCTAAAGTCCCTGACAAAAGTCTTGTCGCTTATCTATTTTGTAGAAACACCTGCTATTAACCTGACTTTTAATTAATTTGTATAAGAAATAGCTCATATGAAAAGCTAAAACCCTCCAAAATGATGTTCAATGCACTGAAATAAATTAGTTTCACTAAAAAAAGATTTATTATTTAACCTCTTCAGAAACACTTGAAAATATATGCTTTTCTCGCCTACATTTTTACCCCCAAAAAAGTGCTGCAGTTTCCACATACTTTTGCCCTCTGGGATGACCTTGAGGTCATTGGAAAGTTAACACTCTCAATTTGTTGTTTCTAGTGGAAGTGTGACACTAGGCCTTACTGACACAGAGTTAAAGAGGTTAGAACACAGAATTTCTATTTCCGTCCAAGTAAATCATCTGTAAAATTAATAAAAAACA
Source organism: Etheostoma spectabile (assembly GCF_008692095.1). Taxonomy (NCBI): domain Eukaryota; kingdom Metazoa; phylum Chordata; class Actinopteri; order Perciformes; family Percidae; genus Etheostoma; species Etheostoma spectabile. The sequence continues at coordinate 27,222,161 of NC_045748.1, read as the reverse complement.
CTACTGTAAGCATATCAAATGGGCTACATACAAAAATAGTACCCTAGCCACATGTCTCAACTTGTGAAAAAATGACTTATAAAATGGATTTTATATGAATGTATTTCTACAGATATGTCTTTGCGTTTTTCTTTTTCTTATTTCTAAAAAAGCCCAAAAAGTGCAAAATACAATACTTCTGAAATACAAAAACACATCCACATCACTCACACACACACCTGTAAGAACTACCATGCATAGATTTATAGAAATAAGTAATTATAATTTGATGATATGGTGAAATGCCATGAGAAGGCCTTATTTTTGCTTTGACACAGCTGGAGCCATCACAGGGTTACATTTTTCTGGTAAAGTTTGGTATCAATCAACTCGTCTTCTTATTGGCTACACAGGGGGGCTGGTTTCATAATGTTTGGTTGTAATTGGATAGAATAGCTGTCAATATTTAACCAGGACCCTCCTCTGTAAACACTGCGACTTCATTGGCTTTCATAAAGGATAGCTAACCTTACAGAAGACAAATTGGCTTATTTCAGCTGTCAATCAATTCCTTATGCTTCAGGCTATGCAGCTGTCTAAAGACTGTCTAAAGATACAATGTGGCTGCTTCAGGACAGACGGCAGGAGCGATCAAAGTCCAAATATTATGGACTGTTCAGCTTTGTTTACGAGTAAACTCTGCCAGAATCTACAAGATTGTGAGGGGACCAGCTTGTTTTGGATTAAAAGGAGTGGATATACTTATTCTTTGAACTGTTGGTAATGTAGGAAAAAAAAGTTTATGACAATCTTTCACCGCTGTGAAGAAAGAGACGAGGACAAAGGTAGGGATGCACGCTTGACTTTAGACACAAACGGTGCAGAATCTGTCTGTGTTTCTTTACTTCATAGCGTGATTATAACCGCTGTAAGTCACCTTATGCTTTGTGTGTGGGCTCAGTGCTCGTGGAGAGGTTAAACAAAACAGAAAGGTCAAATTTTGGCAAAACAAAAGTTTTGTCACCTATACATAAATTGAACAAATTTACTACAAATACTAAAATATGTCAGCAAATTAAATAGTTGTGCTGTGAGATTCAAATTTAGTATCTTGTATGACTTCCATGAGCTTGAATGACTGCATCCATGCGGTTTGCAAGGATTCATACATGTATTGATGAAGTCATCAGGAATAGCTAGGAAAGCAGTCTTGCATGCCTCCCAGAGTTCATCAATATTCTTTGGTTTGGTCTTCCATGCTTCCTCTTTCATCCTACCCCACATATGCTCAATGATGTTCATGTCTGGTGACTGGGCCGGCCAATCCTGGAGCATCTTGATCTTCTTCGCCTTGAGGAACTTTGAAGTGGAGATGGAAGTATGTGATGGAGCACCATCCTGCTGGAGAATTGGGCCTCTTTTATGGTTGGGAATATAAGAGGTAGCCAAGATTTCTTGGTATTTTACTATTGATGTTGCCTTCCACCCTGCAGATCTCTCGCACACCCCCATACTGGATGTAACCACAGACCATGATTTTTCCGCCACCAAACTTCACTGTTTTTTGGGTGAATCTTGGATCCATGCGGACTCCAGTAGGTCTCCTGCAATATTTGCGGCAACTGTGGTGTAATTCAACAGAAGATTCATCTGAAAAATCCACTTTCTTCCACTTCTCCAGCGTCCATCCTTTTAGCAGGCTGTGGGCCTTGGCAAATGCCACACGGTTTTTCAATTGTCTTTTGTTTAGTGCTGGCTTCTGGGCACTGATTCGACCATGGAGGCCATTTCGAGACAGAATCCGACAAACCGTTCTGGTTGACACAGGGACTTCAGGGGACCAGGTCTGGTGAAGCTCTGCTGCAGTGGAAAATGGGCTGGCCTTGGCTTTTCGAGCCAACAAACGGTCCTCTCGAGCAGTTGTCTTGCGGGGTCTGCCTGACCTGGGCTTGTCAAAAACATCTCCAGGGTCTTCAAATGTTTTTTTAATCCTCTGTACTTGACGCTGAGACACATTGAAGGTGTCTGCCACATCAGCAGTGGATCTGGTCTTCAGCCTCTTGATAATCAAAACTTCAGTCTCAGGGTGAATCTTAAGCATGTTTGCAGATGTCTAGTTGCAGTTGATGTGAAGGTCTAGTGTACTGGGGTTGTTTTTATACACACCTGAGACCTAAATTGATACATTATTAGTCACAGGCAAAGATGGCAAAAGTACTCACTTTCCGTACTTAAGTAGAAGTACAGATACTTGTGTTAAAAAATACTCTGGTAAAAGTGGAAGTACTGATTAAACTTCTTTACTCAAGTAAAAGTAACAAAGTACAGGCTTGGAAATTTACTTAAAGTATAAAAGTAAAAGTAGCCTTGCGAAAGCTACCTGAAGCACACAAATGTTACTACAGAGATGCTGAGGAACTTCAGTGGACATGGAGGACATGTCTTTATATGGCAAAGGCTACATTTTAAATGGATGTCTATCAATAGGCCTAAAACATAACATATTATTATGACAGAGACTGGGACTCCAGGTTAATAAGATTCTGACTTATTAGCAAGATATGAATTCAGTTGTGATTCTGTGAGAATTCATAGATCCAGTTTTTATTTTTAATCTTTCCCCCTAACATAAAAATAAATATACATTTATGTGTGTGCTCAAATATGGCTTCTGGAAATAAAATATGAATGATTAAACAGACATTAATGAAGAAGTTCCCCAGCACATTGGCCAGGAGTCCTTCTTGATACCTACTGTCTCAAACATTTCTTTCAGATAAGGTTGAGGATGATGGGAATGTCTTGCTGTTTTCTTCATTTTCAATCATGTTGCCATCCATACTACTATGTGCTAACGTTAACACCATCCATACTATTATGTGCTAACGTTAGCGCCATCAAGCCTCAATGATTTGCTGTAAATTAATGCAGAATGCTGAATCTGTTGAGTTTTCTTAGTCGTGCGTCAAATGCAACGTACAGTACATGTATTCCCATCCATTTAGATTGAATATGGTATTGATGATGTAAACAATAATAAGGATAACTCCAGTGAAATAATGTGAAAGTTGAGAACTAGATTAGGACTGGATTAAAGCTGATTCTGGTGTCCAACTTGGCCCCAGGTGTGTCTATTAAAATAGAGGGAGACAACTTCTCTTTAGCTAAGTTTCCATCCACTTGTCAATTGAATTACAGTGTCTGAAGTTTGGTAAAAAAAAAAAAAAACTCATGCGAATAAAGCTGGTGAAACGGTTGATGCTTCATTAAGACCCACGTGCAACCTAGCTAACAGGTGAAGAACACACCAAAACTACTAGCTAACTTACTTTAAATGTGAAGAACTATAGACCAAAAACAGGCTTAAGTGAACTGACAACATGAGTTATACGTCTTACAGTTCTCAAAGACTCTCACACACAATCTCAGCTGGTTATCCTCCGGACAGCTAGTCCCCTTTTCATTTCTCTCACTTTTTTCTCTGTGTGGCGCGCGCACCCGCTCGCGGTGTGTGGCGCGTGTCCGCGCTATTGTCCGACATGACCACCTCTTGTAAAAACTAAAGTAACGAGCCAATTTTGTAAAATGTAAGGAGTAGAAAGTACCAATATTTGTGTTAAAATGTAAGGAGTAGAAGTAAAAAGTCGCCACAAAAATAAATACTAAAGTAAAAATATCAGAAAAATCTACTTGAGTACAGTAACAAAGTATTTGTACTTCGTTACTTCCCATCTCTGGTCAGAGGTGAAGCTCATATGACAAGGCGACAACACTTATGTCTTTGCAAAAATTGACTGGGCTTTACCAAGCTGTGAATATTAGAATACTATTGACAGTTTCTTTTTGCATTGAAACATTATTACAGAAGCTGTTTGGATTAAAATGAGCCATTTCTTGTGAATAAATCTTGATTAGAAATATATTTCAGCAGCACTTCAGGTCAATTTGTACACTAGCGACAAGACTTTTGTCAGGGACTGTATAGTACATGCAGCCTCACTTCATGTGAAGCCACTGTAAACTTTTAAAGGAAATTACAGAATGAAAATACATTACATATCTATTGCAGAACCGATGCTGACCATAAATCCAATCAATATTTGGATTAATATAATAAATATATTGAGAATTTTAACTTGTGTAACTATGATTCATTTATATAGACAGTGCACCTATTGTGATGCCATCCATCATCATTCAACAAAAATAGACTCTTAAGGAATCTTCTGATATGTACACACCGCCACCAACTTGAGCTGCAAAAAGGCTCTGGCCGCCCTGCCAAGGACGCTTGTCAAAAGGTACGGGGAAGCTTTGGCCTCTGACGTGGCGGCTTTCTCTGTTTGAGAAGCTCAGACAGCCACGGCCAATACACGGACTCTAGAAACCTTTGATAAATTACATATATAATGACAGAAGTTGTCTTGTTAATTGGTCGCAGCGGGGCCTGTTAGCAGTTAGCCTGCTCGTTAGCCGCTGAGCCAGAGCGGCGTGCAGGCCGAGCGAGAATCTGCCGGATTAATCTAGTGACCCGTGCAGGATTAACTGTGAGTGGACCGTTTAGAGACAATGTATCCGGCAGGTAACGTTAACTGGTCCCCATGTACAAACAACGTTATATTATAAACGATAGGGAACCCAGTAATGGCAATTATGAGCTTGGCCTCAGAATTAATGTTTTGGTAAGAACGAAAGTTTATATTGTATGTTTCTCCGGGATCATCCAGTGTGAAGGACGTCCATATTCCGATTGACGGCTGGCGTTAGCCGCCGCTTGCCGCTGAACCGCGTCATAGCTCATTAGCATAAAGTACCAACTTTCTGATCAAAACGCTCAAAACGCCCAAAACGCAACGCAGACAGATGTGCCGCTCCTTGCAGCTGAGAGAAGCCGGCTTCCATTGAAGATGAATGATTTCTGGTAACTTTAGATGCTCAAGTCGGAGGCGGTGTGAATGTCAGGTTACTCCTCTTTGGCTTAGCAATTTATTAGGGGTCCAAGCCCGAGGATGCGTGCACCGCAGTAATCGCAAGGCGATACGCGGTTCACACAGCAGGGCTGTGGAACCCTATTGTTTTCGTAAGGATTTTTCATTGTTTTTCATCATCATTTTCATTTTCATTTTCATTTTAGTTTTTCTTCTCCGCATAAAAGTGGTGCTGCAGCCTAAACCGTACATGGTGGCCACGCGCCACTTTCGGGAATGGTCCGAAAGTCCGCAAAGACCTCAGCCAAAAAAATTCATACACTTCTACCACTAGGTGGCGCTATACCAGGACAAAACGCGTTTGGCCCTATAACTCCAAAACCGTACATCGGATATTAAAACACCTTACATCCACGCGTTCCCTGGATCCTAATGAATCTCGTGATATAGGCCACGCCCATTTCCGCCTAGACTTTTATGCGTGAAAAATGGCGATTTATCAAAAACCTACTTTTTCTATCTCCTCCTAGACCGTGCAATGGATCTGCACGAAACTTGGCACATAGCATCTCCAGACCCACCTGACAAAAGTTTGCATAAAGATTTTTTATAGGATAAAAATTGCGCGTGTTACGCGCAAACAAAGTTTAGTTGGTAGCTATGAAAACATTGCCGTTGCCATATCTCGGCCAAAATAAATGCTATAAAATCAAAACTTTACGGTATTACTTGCTACGACCCCCCGAGGCTCTGTACCAAATTTCATGAACATTGGCCCCTAGGGGGCGCTACAAATAAAAAAAAGTGTGTTTTTCACGAACGTACTTTGCCATATCTCGGCCAAAATACATGGTATCAACACCAAACTTGTGGTGATCGTTTGGCATGCCGCACGGAAGCTTCATACCAATTTTGGTAACGATGGGCCATTAGGGGGCGCTATAATCGACGTTTGTTGGTTTTGTGGACAAAGTCAATGCATTTAAATGGGGAATTTGCAATTGCAATATCTCTGCCACAGTAAATGCTATAAAAACCACACCAGTAATGATTGTTTCGCCCACCGCCCGGAGGCTCTCTGCCATATTTGGTAGACAGGCCCTTAGGGGGCGCTCTGATCAACATAGAACATTTCCCCGGGTCGCTGGGGACGACTGGCGCGGGGAGGCTTGGACCCCGTTGAAACTGCGTGCAGTTCTAGTTTTTTATTCTTACTGCCAACGTCGTCTTCTTTGCCAAACTCCAATTTCTTAGTCAGTGTGTGGATTTGAATCACAGACCCTCTAGCTTCTACCGTCACTGACATTTGAGTGAATAAGGCTACAGTGTTGACACATGGGGATACCATTGCAGAGGGCTCCAACACAAAAACACAGGGTCGTCCAGCAAAAGGTTACAGCAAGCCATCCAATAGTTAAGTCCAAAGAAAGAAAAGATGACACACATATCTTCGTAGATGATTACAGGTTTGGGAATTGTTTGTGTGGAGCCTGGTGGATCTCAATAAAGGTCTGTTAAACTGAAATGAGGTAAATCTGGCTGATAGGGGGACTACCCATTATTTAATCTTTCTTTTAACAAGGCTCCACCAGCACATAACCGTCATACCACATCAGACAGAAAAAAAAAACACACGCACCATAGAATATACACACAATATACAGTGATGTATTCCCTGTTAGTAAGGGCCCAGTATGTGTCAGTGTTTATCTCTGATCTTAGGATGGTATTGATCTCTACTTCAGACTCTGCTTGAGTCGTAACCATTCCTTTGAATCCAGCCCTCCGACCTGACGCTGCCTGATCCAAAAATATCTCCTCCTTTAAACTGCACACAAAAGTCCTTCCCAATGCTTTTTTGTTATAGATCTTTTTCCAACAGTTATTTTTATGTATTGTTTTTCAGTTTTTTATACTCTGGCCAGTTTGTTTCTAACTTTGTTTACCTCATTTTACCCCTCTACCTCTAGCCTTCTACCTCTGTGTTTTTAACTGCTTCAGTCCTATAGATTCTTCTTCTCCATCCATGACTGCTCTTTCTCTCTCTATGCATAAGTGTTACCGGTATATATCTCTCTCTGGGTAATGAATGGGTGGCAATTTATCTGTGTGTCAGCCAGAAACCCTGAGGAGGTGTGTCTCTCCCTAATCAATATCTCATTAGTTTAAGAAGCCCTGCCTCTCTATGTTCTCCCTCCCTCTCTCTCTTTCTATTTCTTTCCTATACCCTTTGATCATTTACACATCTCTTTATCAACAATGTATCCTTCATTCTCAATCTTCTTCTCTTATCCCTCACTCCTAATCATTTTTAACTTTCTTTGCTTTGTTTTGCTTTTTCTCTTGTTCACTCTGTTCTAACATACGGGATCACATCCTTTAAAATGTAAGACTTACACGATCCCAAGACAAATCAAAAAGTTGGTGAAGTGTTTGGTTTTTAGTCTATTCATTTTCCAAATAATATCAGATTATTCTGAGAAACACATTGCACCATTGCCAACCAGGTGTGTAAAAACTACATAAAAACTTGATAAGTAATTGGGAATGGTGTGCTTTGTCTCCCCTCAACTGTTGGCAAGAAAAAAATAAAAACCTGCAAAATATGTCCCTATAGAAAACAATGGAAATTGTGAACAGAGCTTTAGTTGTTGAAGTTATAATTATTAAGATATTAGTCCTGGTTGATTTGGCTCACCCGTTACAAATGATAGCACTTAATTAAATGGGTGTTATTAGTGGTTATCAGCCTCATAGAAATGGGGTAGAAGTGGGCTGATACACCTACTAGAAGGTTCAGAAGGCCATTATCATCTATTCAGCATCAAAATATCTATTCTATTCTATGCTAAATATGTCCCTATAGAAAACAATGGAAATTGTGAACGGAGCCCAAACCCACCCCTCTTTGCGGCCAAGAACTGGAGTTCCTGCTGAGTTCTAAAAACAGTCAGTGAGTCCATTTCTAGCTCAGAGTTAGTCTGTACAGTTACATTGGTAGGTACATTCTACAGGTACACTGGCTGTTGGTGGACTCGAGACTGAAGTACTCATTTCAACCACCTAACAAGAGCCTGGGTCTGTCCGAGGTTTCTTCCAAAAAGGGAGTTTTTTCCTCGCCACTGTCGCACTGTTGCTTGCTCTGGAGGTAACTACTAGAACTGTTGGGTCCTTGTAAATTATAGAGTGTGGTCTAGACCTACTCTATCTGTAAAGTGTCTACTGATAGGTCTTGTTATGAATTGATACTATAAATACAATTTAATTGAATTGAGACGCTTTTCTGTTGTCTTGGACTCGTTGGTATTTGGACCTGGATTTGTCTTGGACTCTACCATTGGACTTGCCAAATATTCTAGTAGCACAATATGCTTTTGTTCTAAATTAACTTCCTCCTTCAAAACAAAACCATAGGTGAATTGTGCTTGTTCAGAAAACGGGTATTAGTTTAATTCAAAATCCTTCTAAAACAAGCATTGAGATTGGTCACCTGGTATACACCTGGCTGCATCATATTCCTCAATCATCAGGTATCACTCATTTTCATTTTGGCCACATACACAATCTCAGCGAGCACTTTGTACTATGAATTCTTCAGACATGTATTAAGTTCCAGAATCGGAACATTTCCATTTTAAATTTTAAGTAAATAATATGGCTTCATTTGATGCTATAGTGTTTTATTGCACTTGCTTTCAGATTAAATCAAATAATGAAGTAAAAGTATCATCTTAGTAAAATATATACTGTCTCTCACATTACATAAATTATGAACATAAGTAAATGGTCTTGAAGAGGATTTTTTTTTCTGTCTCAGTATTGACTGCCTTTTATTTGGACTCGGTCTTGACTTGGACTCAAACCTCTTTGGACTCGGTCTTGACTCTGTCTCGACTAGTCCTGGTCTTGGACTTGTCTTGGACTCGACAAAGGTGGACTTGACTATAGCCCTCGTTCAAATTAACCCAAATAAACAGTAATATGGTGGCTCTAGCCAATTTAAGGGCCAGTGTTTTTACCTGGCCTTTTTGTTTTTCCAAAAGGTTGTCTGGTTGTTCCTGTCATTTGCAAAATAGCGAGTATTTTGGAGTGATACCAATATTGTGATTAGTTCTTATCTTTATGTGCAGGAACATCAGTAAAGGCAATGTGAGTGTGAGTGTAGTAAGTGAGGCAGCTAAAGTAAAATTCATGTGCCATCTAAAAGCCCATTTCTCCTGGCTTCACTACACAACTCGGACATTCAGGTGGCACTTCCTGCTGAGACAGTGGTTTATCTAATAATCTAGACAGCAAAACAGATAAACATAAGAAAACACAGTGGAGTGCCTTTTAGTTTCTATTTTCCTTTGTGCCATTCTCATCATATATCCCTCCATCCTTGCTGAGTTTTCTACTGCTCCTATTACCCTCCACCTCTTCTCTTTCTATTCCTCTCCAGTCTTTTCCTGCATCCCGCTGCAGTGTTGCAGCCACTAGCCATAACTCTTTATGAATGATTACAGCTACTTATGGCAGGCTCGCCTAGTGCCGACATAAAGCACTCAAAAGGGCTTTGTCAGAAGCCACAATAAAGAATGTATTGATAGTGCTTCTGCTTTAGAGGTTTATTCAGTCTATTCCAGAGAGAGAGAGAGAGAGAGAGAGAGAGAGAGAGAGAGAGAGAGAGAGAGAGAGAGAGAGAGAAAAGTATAGAAAATAAGTGAAAACAGATCACCTGCTGGCCAGGTACCATAAGCACTGATACAGACACTAGCAGACATTTAATCAGCATAATAGGCAGTACAGAAGTCAAATGTAAGAACAATATGTATTAAAATATTGTTGTATTATTTTTGACAAACTCTTATATTCCTCTGTGGGGCAATATAACCTATCCAAGCTTCAACTAGCCCAGAATGCTGCATGCAAGACTTTTCACAAGACCCAACAAAGAATGCACATAACCCCAAACGTAGCATACCTCGTGACCTGTACATTTTTGAGTAGATTTTAAATTTCTAATTCATTTTATTGATTACTTTTAAGGCACGTATTGGGTTGGCCCCTTAAACCACCTGCTAGAGGCGATCAGGCAGGCCAGCTCTATTTATTTCTTTAAATCTTAAAACCAAATGCAAATGCCCGAGGGTGCTCGGAACTGTGTTTGCAAAGCAACGTGGCTCACAGATCCAGCAAAGCTGTGGAACCCTTATGGTTTCCTAAGGTTTCATATTCTTCTTTGCCTAAAACTGATACTACAGCCTAAACCGTACATGGTGGAGGGGTTGCCGTTTTCAGGACTGGTCCAGATCCCAGCAGGAACCTCGGACAAAAACAATGTAGGTGGCGCCAAAAAAACACGTTTGGCCTTATAACTTCTGTACATTGCACATTAAAAATACATATATTCATGCATTCCCTGAATTCAGCTGAATATCCTGATGTAGGCTACGCCCATTTCTGCCTTGACTTTTATGTGTGAAAAATCTCGATTTATCATAAACCTGCTTTTTTGAACTTGTCCGTGCGTGTCAAACCCGGCTGGCAGAAACAACCCAAACGCAGACAAGGAGTGAAAAACCAACTAGAGTTTATTGATGATAGTTTGTGAACCAGATGACCAAACAAGGTGTAGCGGGGGGAAATGCTGTGGCGGCAGGGGAGTGAAGGTGAATCCGGAGGTGTAGAGTGATGATGGTCTGTAGGAGAATTTCTATGATGCATAGACAGAGAGAGAGACGTTACCAAACACGAATACAGACACGAAGCAAAAGACAAACTAGCAAAAGTCAGATGAGGCGCCAAACACATACTATGAAGACTAACGATCCGACAGGGACTGGATGTCAGGTCACGGTATAAGAGCTGGTGGTGATGATGATGAGACACAGGTGGGTGCTGGTAATTAGGCTGAGCCGGAACAGGTGATAGTGTGGATGAATGAAGGAGACCACGCCTCCCCAGGTTGCTTGGCAACAGGAACCGTGACATAACAGACAGAGAAAACAGACATACAGAAAGCAAACAGAATCAGAGCGGGGGGTGCCTGACAGTGCGACCGATCTGTATGAAACTTGGTACTTAGCATCTCCAGACCGACCTGACATAAAGTTATCAAAAGAACTTTTTGGGGATAAAAATTGCACAAATTTGCATAGCTAGCTACAAAACACAAACTTTGTCACATCTTGGCCAAAATGAAAGCTTTCAACGCAAAACTGTTGAATCTTCTATGGCAATTTTACAAAAGTTGGCCACTGGGGGACGCTAAAAATACAAAATGTTTATATTTCATGAACGGCTCATCCTAAAGTTTTGAGGGTACCAACTAGGGCCGCTCTTGATGCAATGCCTACATTGGGGTCCTGATTTGTCAAAGTCGGCCTGGCTTATGGGACCCAGGTTTGGATTCACCACTAATGTGACTAATGTGAGCAACTTCAAATTTTTAGGGTAGATATGATTCATGGACCGTACATAACAAAAATTACACGTTACACAACTAGGAGGCGCTATATTGATGTAAAAAGTGTTATGCCTATAACGCCCACATTTCATATCCAACATTAAAAAAACCTTACATTTACTTGGTCTTTGAATCTAGCTGAATTGAATGATATAGGCCACGCCCATTTTCTTGTAATATCGCGCAATGCGCAAGACCTACTTTTCTATCTCCTCCTAGGCCGTACGACAGATCTGCACAAAACTTAAGACGTAGCATCTACAGATGGACCTGACCAAAAGTTATCAAAAGAATTGTGTTACATTAAACTGCACATTTCACGACCAAACTAATTTTTGTAGCTAGTCAGAAAACACAAACTTTAGCATATCTTAGCCAAATTAATAGGTGTCCAAACGAAACTTGGTTTTATTGTTCGACATGCCAACCTGAGGCTCTATACCAGATGTGGTGATGATCGGCCTTTAGGGGGCGCTATAGTTGAGGTAGAAGCATTTTAGGCTTTTACTCAAAATGGGAATATCAGTATTGCAAATAACAACAGACTTTACAGTTCGCACTTAGTGAAATTTCCTGACATTTGCCTTGCCTTTGTTGTTGTTGGTTAAATTGTAGCTGAACATCTCCTGAAAATTTTGTTTTCAGTGACTTCACAGCTTTTGCATCAGTGTACTGCCGGTAGTGTCAGTACACTAAGACATGACTTTAGGTATGTTTACATCTGACCACACCCGGGGAAAGACGATGTTCATCTTCATGGATTAGATAGCATACATTTGCCTTGAACCTGCATAAGTGACATAAATTAACCTGTAGATATTTAATTTAGATGTCTTGGCAGTAAAACAGCTGACCTTTATTGTCAATGTTAATGTTCAAAATCATTGTAGTAAATGTTCCTCTGTGCCATTATGAATGAGTAGTATTATTGCACTATTGATTTCACTGTGGATTGTTGAAAACCTCATCCACCAGTCACACACACACACACACACACACACACACACACACCACACACACACACACACACACACTGTAATGGGATTTCATGTAAACATGTTGAACTTTTTTTTGAAGATCTTGATACAGTGGCAATATTTTTCTTTACATTTATGCCTGCACATCATATTGAATTGAATCAGAGAGATAGAGAGAGAGAGATCTTTAAAATAGTAGCTAACTTTGCTGCCCTGTGCAAAAACAGTAATGTAGGTTTCTCATGGGAAACAGGGACTTTATGTTTTATTTACAATGAGCAAGCAATACTTTCCAGCCTTGGTGTGTATGTGTTTGTCTTCTTGTGTGTGTGTGTGTGTGTGTGTGTGTGTGTGTGTGTGTGTGTGTGTGTGTGTGTGTGTGTGTGTGTGTGTGTGTGTGTGTGTGTTACATAAACTTGGGATGTTATCCAATTCTTTTTCTGTACATCCCATCTTTTATATATACAGTATATAAATATATAAAGCTTCCATTTTTTCCAGTCTATATCAATACAATACGTCCATACTGTATATACAATAAAAAAACTGTCTGCTTGTCCACACTAACCGTGAAGCAATCCCGTCCAAACTAAGAGAGGGAGAAAACCCACAGTACTTTTTCTTTGCAAACCTTGTTTAAGCTGATATGAGGCTTCAGAATATAAGTAAGAATAATCATGGTGTCATTTTATTACTAAACATTCTCAATAAACCTACACATAACAGCTAAGATGAAGATACCTCGGAACAAGGACTGTAGAGTTTGAACCTTGTACAGTGTAATCATGCCAGGCAGAAATCTCTTCTTTGAGAATTGATAAGAGAGACCTTTAACTCTTTCGAGGCCTATATAGCATGTAAATACTATATTGAAATGGTCAAAATCCAAAGCTATCTTCTGAACAAAAATGTTTTATGGTAGCTGGTATGGAATCGTAAAACACCAGTAACATATGCAGCCTTTAGGCACTCTGCATATTTTTTTATCTGTTTTTAAGTAGTACAACAGAACACAGAACAAGGCAGCAACTGTGTTTGGGTAATTGTGGCAGATTTTCAATGCCGCCTCAATATTGCCATTACAGATTGAAGTGTATCCTAAAGTGTTTTAAATACAAACACTATTATCCTTAAAAAAGCAATCACACAGCCGTCTCACTGCAATTTTTGATCTGACTGGCTGCTTTTCTACTGATGAATGGAGAGAAGAGGCAGGAGGCAAGTATGTTTAGAGTTTCATTCAAACATCTATCTGGGTTTATTCTAACATAATGTACTTAGCTGTATCAATTGGAAAACCAGATTGAAAATAGTTAGAACGGGTAACTTTATAATTTGGATGGAAATTATCCAGGTAGGCAGAATGTGCACACTGCAGGTATTGAAATGACCGGTTAAGGATACCTTGAAAGATTTTTCAAAATGTATGTATGCATGTATGTGTGCTTGTGTGTTAATGCATTACAGTGTGTTATTTCCACAAATACAGACTAAAACTTGTGTATTGAGATAGTTGTTTTAGTATTGATTTAGTGGAGGTTGAGAGGTTAAAGGAGCAGGTTGGTGTCGAGATGGCTGCTGGCTGTTATCTTAAAACTGACTAGGATCCCATTTAAGAGAGAACAGAAATAGCACTTCTCATTGCATAAGGAATGCCATCATATGCATTGGCAAATTTTATAATTATAAATTAAAGTGGTTAGACCTTGTTAAGTGAACTTTGTGTGTAGTCAGGATGCAAGCTACTTATTTATTTTTCATACAGCCAATGGGAGGAAGTGGGAGAGCAATTTACAATAAATGCCTTAAAACTGCGTAGAACAAAGAGCTAGATATCTGTGTATCCCTTTTAAACAAATGACTTAAAGCGTGTTCAATGTAGGGACCAGAGAAGAGCAGTGGTGTTGGAAAGCTTGGTAAGGTTGAATACCAACTGGGAAGCAGCATTCTGGATTAGCTACAGACGTGAAATGGCATACGCAAGCAGGAGCAACCTGATAGTTAAAAAAGGCTGGCAAGCAAAATGTGGGTGTCAGGGCAGGTCTTTTTCAAAGTTAAAGAATGTACGGGAAAAAAAGTCAGTTTTGAAAACATTGCTCCTCTCTGTGGAGTGATTGGAAACCATATGACATGATTTATCTATTTAATGCCTATATGCCTTAATGTTTAGCTTACAATTTGAATAATTGTGCGCATGTGGCTCTGCACCATAGATTGCCTAGTTTATTCACAATGTTATGTTGGATTTGCGTAATGCCTGTTCTAAAAATGCTGTCATTCTGCATGTAGCCGATGAGTGTCACAATACCAAAAATTCAGTAGTCAGTGCCACTACCAGTAAAATAATGTCAAAATGTCATAACTAGACATACAAAACGTGCAATAGAGCATAAAACAACATAATCAAGTGCATTTAATGGTTATAGTGCAATTACTAGTGTCCCCAGACACATTCCACACTTCCAGGCATCTTTTCAAAAGCTATTGTGCAAAAACAACAACAGTGTTTCTAACAGTTGCGTGACCAGGACCCTTACAAACCCCCTGGGTAAGTTTTGGAGATGTATTTGAGAGATGAAAAAAGCTTAGAGCCTCTTCCTCTTGAACAGGTAGTTAAGTGTTAGCTTCAGGCTAATTTATCAAAGCTACAAGGGACTGGCCTTTATGTCATTTCAACAGCAGTACTCACATTGAATTATATAGCTGGAGTAACGTTGATTACTTGCAAAAACAATTGAGACAATGCCAGTAAAGTGATCCCAACTGGTCCTGGCTAACCGTGGCTAACGCTGCCATGCTAACCCTGCTAACGGCTAATGTTACCGGAGGACCATGCAAGCGGCCATGGCTCTTTACAAAGTGTCTTAGCGGCAATGGTGAGTTATCTGAAGCCAAGAGAGGGGGGCTGTAAATCGGAAAGAGAGGGCCGTGAGATGGCAGTTACCATGCGGTTTTTTAGGTCGGGTACTGTTGACTCCCGTTCATCTTTTTCCGAAAGATATGAAGATATGATAGGAAGTAGAAGGGTGTGACTTTGGCCACTTGTTTGTGACCTCCTTCTTCTGAATGTATCGACTGGAACGCTCTGAAGCCTATATTGCCCCCATCAGTCCTCTTGGACTTGCCCTCCTTTCCCCATCACCTGACTGCACCATCCATCTACACACCTTTACCTCGTCAGCCCTGCAGTTACCTAACCTTCCCTGCCCACCTACTCACCTGCAACTCATTCCCTCATCAGCCTGTCAGTACAGTGAGCTCTACAATGGCCCTATTCCATTCATTCCGTCAGACTACCAATGTTGCAGTGTGGTTTTCTATCATTGATTTTTAAGCTTCTGTTACCTGCCTGCGTGACCTACTGCCTAATTTGAGCCCCTTCCTTTTTTCCTGCTTCCAGCTTGGTCAAGTTTACCTTCCTTTGTTTATCTACTTGCCGATAATATTCAACATAGTGATCCCTCAGTTTCACTGTTAAAACAGGGCCTCTTGGTTTGGAACACTTGAATGGTGCACAAGTTTATGTCATCTTGTTGTGTTATTTGTACTTTCCTATCTGAACAGCTCCTTATCTGTGGCCTTCAAAGCCGCCCTGTTGTTAGGCAAATTACTGTCTATTGATTTGTTCCAGTGACTGCTTCAGCCCAACAAGTCCTCCAAACCATACACTGATATAGTCTGTGTTATTCCTACCCTCTTATACGACCCATGGGAGCGTTTTCCGTCCTTGTACCTAAACCAATGAACAGTGGTGGCGGTTTTGAACATTTTAACGTTTTAAACACTATGTTAATGTTGTGAAATGGACACATTTGGTTATGTTAAGGCCCCAAAAAGGATTTAGTTAAGTTTAGACAAATATAATGGTTTAGGTTAAAATTAGAATTTACTTCACTTCCGGTTACACAGGTAGCACTAAATGCGATGTAAAAAGTCACCATTTACTTTCATTTTCAAACAGGACTCAAACCCCTGTTCCCCTAGGGGATAGCTCTGTGCCTGTTTGAGCCATCTACCACCCCATCCTGTATCAGCATGTGGAACTTGGCGCTTTTGTCACATATCTTTCTGCTTTGCTCCGGTCATAATTACTATGGCCAGTAGAGTGTTCCGCCACTATAAACGTTAATATGAGTTGTAATTGCCGCTTGAACAAACAGTCTATGGAAGCATTTTTTAAATAAAATGATCTGCATAGTGGGCACCCAGATAGCTCAGTTTGTAGCGCAGGCGGCCATATAAAGAGGTTTACTTCTCAAAATTTTTTTTTACTATGTTAAAATGCTGACTCACTGTTTGAATTTGATGTTTTTTTCATCCACATTCAGAGTTCCACACAAAGTAAAACACACAATGGCGTGTTGAACTACCAAAAAACAAACAAAAAGAGGACAAGGAAAAACTCATTAACATGAGTTCTGGATGTTGGATGTCAGTGCAGTACACACAAATTAGTTCTTACCATTGATTTAATATGACTGCCATATTAGTTGGAAAGCACCATCTTAGAGAAGAGTCACTGGCACTGTGTGAATCATGTAACACGCAACTTCAATTTCAACTTTCTATTTTCAGTTGATAATAAAATCGCATATCAATTTCAATAGTTTTTCTTTGATTTTGGAAAAACATTTAACGCTTGACTGATACCTTACTGCTGACTGAACCAAATCACTTTTATAAAAAAAAACTAACTTGCCCCCTACATTATTCTATCCCTTCAGTATTTACAGCAACCAACATGTCTGTGGAGTGGATTTATTGTCCAGTAGCAGTCAAAACTCTCTCTGTAATGAGTCTGGGTGCTGGGTGAGCTAACAGACTTACCCTGTTGCTCATTTGGCCAGGGTGGAGAAAGTAATTATGATAAACCAAATTACATTAATCATTTAGCTAAAAGTCTGCTGATGTGTGAACAATTTAGCAGCTAGAGCTCTCTGTTAGGGAATGAGAGATGAATTCAGTCATCACTGAGCAGTAAACAGATTTTTCACCCACAAAATGCTGGAAAATGGTTCATAGTTTTAGGAGGTTATGCCATCCTAAATCACTTTTTATTTTAGTGTTATTAATTAGTATGGTGCGATTTAACAATTAGGGAGTTTATAGGGGTTTCTGGGTTTCTGCGGCCAAAAAGACACATGCACAGCCTCCAAGCGCCTGTTTTTCTCTGTGCCTCTTTGCCTCTTTCTCTCCAGTTATAATGAAACAGGGCCAGCAGAGTGGTCACAGCAGATCCATGACAGTGACTCTGGTGTCATTAAGAATCAATAAAGTAACAGCAGCGGGACAAGCGAGCAGAGGAGGAGGGGTGGGAAAGTGTGTGTGTGTGTGTCGCCATTCTGTGTCTTTCTGCAACTGTCAGCAGAATGGTGCTTTTTATGCGTACCAATCATGTCACGCAGAGAGAGCCCTCTCTCCATCTTTGACACACACATACACGGACGCATGCGCACACACACACACACACACACACACACACACACACACACACACACGCAATCACACACTAAAAGAAAACACACACAGTGCTGCCCCTGAGAGTCTAGCATGACCACCTAATGTGTTATTTGTTCGCTGTTTCTTTGTGTCCGTCTCACTTCACACACCCCGACCCACACACACGTAAACAAACAAAGAGACTGACACAAGCAACTACTCTTATTCTGCCTCTCTCTTGCTTGCTATCAAACACAACACATGCCTTCATGCATACCAGAGAATTCTCACATGCAGCATATGCGCACACCAAATGTACACCATAACAACTTAAAATGTATTTACACGTAAAGGGGAATACTGGTGTGTGTGTGTGTGTGTGTGTGTGTGTGTGTGATAATGCTTAAAATAGGAAGGCTCCGTGTTTACAACAATGAACTTTAAAGTTATCAGCCCTTTCTCCATAATCATAAATTCACCTTCACTAACTGCAATTACATATGTATAACTGTATACGCACATACGTGTTTGTGTTTCAAAGATGGAGATATTTGGGATTTGAGCTACTTATAAATTAAATAGCATAAAATGAAATTCAAAAGAAATTACATTACCTAGAAATGCAGGCTATTATTTGTTGTAGATTGCATATAGAACATCATGAATAATCACTAATATTATTTGAAATGAGCACCGTAATGAGGAATTAGGAAACATCCCATTAAACAAGTCAGTGATTAAGGAATTTGCCAAAGGAAGGCTTTTGTCTCTAAAAAATTAAATTAACTTTTTTGAATTAGTAAATTATATGTACCTTTACTGTATTACTGTGTACTACTTTTATCCATTGATTGTGGTCTCAGTCTATGGTGTTTGTTCCAATAGCAGTTCTTTGCAGTTAATTCCCTTTATCACAATGAGATCAATAATGCTGGCCCACAGACCCCAAAAGATCAAAATAAAACTGTACTTCATCATAAAAAATGATGAAGTACAAGATGGCATTATAATACCATCCAACCCTAACTTAAAGATAGAACGTGTAACATTTCTGCGTTATGCCTAAAAATGACTATACCTAGACCTAATTACTACCTTTTTGTGTACTTACATAATCCCAAATGTTTCCAATAATGCTCAAACCAAGAGCAATCTGTAATTTTAATCAATCATACTGGGCATGCCATTTGGGTTTAACTAATTTATTTATTACTATGCCAGCTAGCACACCCTGGTCTATCTGCCTTATTCCCCGCCGCTAAAAGACTTTCTTGCGATGAGAGTGGACAACATCCACACAGACACAGTTAGCCCCCAGCCAGCGATTACAGCAACCTGAAACCCCAGTGCCGGGTGGTACCAACACAAACGGCAATAACACCAAGTTTGCTGAACCATTGGGAATAAATCAAGCCAACCAAAGGTCTCCGGTCCGTCCTTGAACTGCCGCCCGCCTGCCTCCTGTGAGAAGGCACTGACGTGAAATATATTGTGACACTGTGGTTTTAGTTGGCCAATGTTAGCTTGCTTGCTCGCTAACCTTTCAGCTACCACCCCAAATAGAATCTAACTAATTATGAGGGAAACATTGCAGCTAATTAAACAAATTACCATGATATGAACAAACGTTACTAAACGTAACATTAAAGCAATTTTGAACAACTCCCATGATCCCAGGCAACTTTTTACGGCGTCATCAAAAAGTCTGTTTTAAAGACAACTTTGGCGATGCAAAAGTGGCAGAAATATACATATTGTATGTTTAAAGACACAAGCTGGTCTCTTTACTCCAGAATGGTAAAAACATTGCCATTGGTGAAAAAAAAGAAAGAAAGTTGAACATGGACGTTCTTGTCTGTCCATACAGTTGGTTCAAGTGCACTTCAGTATGTACATCAGTTACATCACATTACTGTTCAATGTAAATACGGCAGCAAGGAGAGGGAGGCCAGCTGGTGCTGTTGTGAATGTGCACAGCTCGTTGCCACTGCAGTCAGAGTTCATGATTTTGCAACTTGCAGTGTATGTGACCATTGCTACCAAAGAAAACATACACAGGCTGATTTACTGTATTTGCATTCACTGAATGATTCATCTCACAGAACAGATAGATCAATGAAGAGACACAATATTTCGAAGTCTGATCATCCATTCTGGGTAAAAAAACAATGTTGATGATACCGTTTCCTCTATTTTAAACCACAATCTTCTCTCTTTAGTAACCACCTTTCTGCAGCAGAGTTATCACATTGTGGTTGTTTCTATGGCTTTTTACAGTGTTTTAGTAGGCTTCCAACCAGGGAGTAATGCACATTTTGGTTGAGCTGACAATGACACTTTTAGTCACCAGTGAGGTAAGTACACAACACAGTCTCACTCCCGGTGGGTCAAAAACGGACACTTAGTCTGGGGCCTTAGGTGTTAGTTACTGACTCGAAAAGTAAAGTAAACCAATCAAAATGCAATCCCATTTGTGGTCATATTTTACTTTGCTCTATGAAAATAATGTATCTGTCGATGTACAGAGACAAACAATAGCATTCTGATAGTAGCACCATCATGAAATCAACAATATTTTGTATATATACAGTGTAAATATATAAAAACAATTTACATTAATTGAATACACATTCAATTTGCTGACCAAATCTGTATGTTGTAGCAAAAAATGAAAATCCTTTCAGTTGCACTTTTAAGATCATCTTTAACATCTTACACTAGTGCATGAGCTGTGTCACTGAAAGCAATTCATCATGACAGCAAATATCCATTTATGAAAACTTACAGTACACAACAAAGCCAGTCTCAGACTTTATCCTTTCTTCCTGGGTCTGTCTCACTACTGGACACAGGGGCCCATCATGATGATGAGGATCATTAATCTGGATAATTAAATTGATACAGTGGCTTGAGTGCTTGGACCTAAGAGGAGTTGTAAAGTTGCTTTTCTTTTGGGGATTTGTGTCTGTGTACTCTACATCGACCAAACAGTGATCTCCCTTTATGGCCTGCCATATGCTAGAACACTAGCACCTTAGCCTGAATTAGCAGAAGTTCTTCGAGCCCCTCCGAAGGTACATTAATCTATGTATGCTGAATACATTAGCCTGAGTTAGCATTAAGGTAACATGGTTGGGAGACTGTGCACGCATATACACAAGCACACCAAGAAGCATGCACTCTCACAAGCACACTCACATGCAAATATACACACACACCCACCTATTCTACCATCCTCCCATTAGTCTTGCATTGTTTCCCTCTGCCACTGACACAAACTAAAAATGCTAGCTTAGATTATTCTCAGCTCAGCAGTTTTAGCACTCCTAGAAGTTGTGTTGAGAGCAATAAAGGTGCGTGCGTGCGTGTGTGCGTGCTTGTGTGCACGCGCCTCTATGAACTGAATATTTTTCTCCAGTGCTTTTCTACAGGAAACCAGTAGAACGAGACGGAGTGCTCTAATAACGACACATACTTTTAACTTTTACTGAAACCTTGCTTACTTAGTTTTGACTAAAGAGTTATGCTCTAGATTTTACTCACACCTGTTACACATATTATAAATGTTACATGCTTAACTGAGAATAGCCTGCATTAGAGACTGGTCGTTTTGAAGCATGACACATGAAAAGCTCTCTAAAACCGTTGGACTATGCAGATTGTGAAAATATTTAGTGCATAAAAGTGAATTACAGAAGCACCTATGACCTTCACAGAAATGCAACATTTTTGCATTGAATATTACAATAACAACCTTTTGTTATAATATCTAAGTAATTACAGTATGAATAAATAATGTTTTATTATTTCTTAAGTAGTTTAGTTAAGTTATTGCTGGTCAGGTAGTTTTGCATTCTCACTAGTGCACCCGTGGCTATCTTAGATTGTTTTGCTTCTGCAACCTGCCATGCATGTTCTTTTCCTGCGTCCTCCTTCCTCTGTGTGCCACGCAAGTCTTCAGGGTATAGGAAGGTCCAGGGAGATATAGTAGGTTGTGGCCTTCAGGGGGGAGCAGTGGTGCTCTGGTTGTAATCCCAGAAAAGCTTCATCTGGCTGGTTGTTTGGAGAAGCTCCCCTCACGGCCTAGAGCGGTGGCTTTGCCGGAGATAGCGCCACTGACATGGAACTGAAAATGGGCAAACAGTATTTGTGAGATGGAAAGCTAGCAGTACTTTGCTTTATGGAGCCAAAAGGCTAGATGCTGTTGTCGTTCGCTGTAGCACTAACCCGTGAAATAGAGTTCACCCTCCCAGAGATGGCAGCTTACGGCTTGTCTATCGGACATGGAGCCATTCAGATGTTTACAAAGAGAGAGCGTGGTGTAATCAAATTCAATAGATATCCACACACACAAACACACACACACACACACACACACACACACACACACACACACACACACACACACACACACACCAAGTGCAGCACCCTTTGTTCTAGATGCCCACAGTGGGACTCATTACATTGTCATGTTACACTCTATCATGTTACACAATTCTCACCTCTTTCACAGTTCACCCATTCCTTTCCTCCTTTTTTTCAATTTTAAATATTAACAGCACATCTAATCACTGAATTATTTCAGGGGTTCATTGTGTCTGTTGCCCACAACTTCATTCTCATCCTCCGCATCTTGCTCCATCATCATATACCCACCCTCTCTTTCTTTGTTTCTTCTTCTCAATTTTTACTTTCAATTACTCTCAACTGCCACCACCAGGCATGTAGAAGGGAGAATAAAACACATGCAACCAGGAAAACACACACACACAGGGCAGCAAGATGGGCTTCATCCATTTATGCATGCCTCATTTAAGTGTTCCTTTTGTATGTATCCCTTGGGAGGATGTATGCCGATGGACTGGTTGTGGTGGTGGCTGCAGTGGAGAATTCCATCACACGCGCACACACATTTACACGCACACATTCACACGCACACACACACACACACACACACACACACACACACACGCACACACACCGCAAGCATGAATGCCTATGTAGCTGATGTTTTGCTGAGGTTGGGGTCTTCTACTGTGCTGAGAGACATAAAGATCAGTGGCCATAACACACAGCCAAGCATACTGCAGTATATGGCTACAATCAAGCTTTTATGACCTGGTACAATAAACGAGGTTGAGAACTGAAATGGCCATTCTGCATACTGTGGGTCTTCAAAAAGTAAGGACAGTCAGCCATAAAGATATAGAGATATGTGGGACTGTGAAAAAGGGAAATGATCTTAAAAGAGAGATACAGAATATTTTCCTGACCTAAAACCGTTTTCTCTCTTCCTCAGAAACAACCAACAAGGGTACTTTAGTGGTATTTGGTGCTATCTCTATTATCATGCTTGCATTGGGAAACTTTGGCTGTGGTGGTAGAGTGGTTGCCAACCAATCGGAAGGTTGGTATTGATCCCTGGCCCTGCAGTCCTATGTCAAAATGTCCTTGGGCAAGCCACTGATCCTCAAATTTTGGAATGTGAATATGTGTGTGTGTTTATCTGAAGAGCAGGTTCCACCTTGTACAGCAGCCACAGTGTATGAATGTGTGTGAATTGATCCTGTACTATGTAAAGGTGATTTGAGTAGTCGTTAAGACTTGAAAAGCGCTATATAAAAACAGTCCACTTTACATAAATTACACAAATGATCTAATCTACATGGTCCAGATATTTTGTCATCCCCGGATAGTTCTACCATCACTGTTATTTTAAAACAATTTTTTTTGGATGGAAGCAAAACCGTAATTGTAGCTTTCTGGCAAGAAAGCTACACGCAAAGCAACATTTTCTTGGGGCACATGTCATTTTAAGTACTAGAGCAGTGCCCATTTGGAGCACATGTCTGATCTAAACAATGTTTTTTTCCACAACTTTATCAAACTATAAGCCTGCGTTACACATATCCTGTTTTGGGCTCCCAGACTGTGGTCGGGAAGTACAGGGGGAGACGGGCCAATGTTCTTTCTGGGGTAACACCCTTCACGTTACTGGCAGTATTGACAACAGATGAAGCCACTGTGTCTTGAGAAGCTTGTTTTACTGTCATTGTTAACACACTTTGGCATTGTCTTTGCTATCTCTTTTCCTTTACACAGGAATTCACTCTCACTTTGACACCAGTACTGCTTGCTCTCCTTGCTTGACCACACTCTCACTGACGTCACTAACTTAATGCACCTGACATTCTCGCTCTACGCTACTCTCGTAACACATGGTTCTAGCCGTCACACATCCAGGCAGCGATCATAGCGGTGGCCTTGGCGTGTGAAGCAGGAAGCCCGGCTCAACCTGCTGAGGAAGACACTACAGCGCGCAGAGCGGCCAGAGAAATGTGCGCAACCACCGGCAACACAACAACTTGCTGGAGAGCCCAAGAGCCTGGTTGTTCATCTAACGTGTCTGTGTACGATTAATTCCATAATTTGCATTTAGGGTAGACAGCAATCAGTTTTTGGTGGATGATCACTTTTTGGCACAACACCTGTTGCCCACTGCCAATACATACTTGGGCTCTGTGTTGATGTAGCAACTCCTCGCCCCCGCTGCTGTACTGCACATATGAGAGAAACACACACACACACACACAGACACAAACACTTACAGCAGTGATTCCTCCATTTATGGTTAGATAGGCCTTAGGAAAGAAGATTTAATTGCGCAGGCAGCCGCGATACTGTACGCACTATGCATACATTTTTGGTTCATGTATCTTGTTTGTTTTAGAACCGTTTTTTCTAAAACAGTAAAACAGTAATAAATTTGAAAGGCTGACATCTTGTCTCACCCACCATGCAATGACTGAGCAGCACGTCAGCATCACAGCAGCAGCTGCTGCAGTCCTCCATCAGTGTCTCCACTGGATCCGTTCAGCCGCAGTACTGCTGTGGGCTCAAAACACAATCATGTACTTAAGTCTGTAAGTGGAAAACAATGAGCAAAAGCTAAAAATACCCTTCAGATCGTAATTCTGTGCAATAAGTTTGAGCCGTGACATGGCTTTCATAGTTGAAATACATAGCATACCAGAAGAGTTCATAGGCCTTGGATAAAAAAAATGCAACCCTCTCATCCATTTGAAGCCAATTCATTAGCGCAGTGGGATGCCAGCACAGGGTCTTCCAGCTAAAAAGTTGAGCCTGGCTCAAGGTTTGCTGGAACACAATGCAACATCATCTGGCCAGGCACTGCATTGGCTAATCAAATGAATGCAAGCGCACACTCCTTTTTCTAACATAAACTCATTCTTCTGTGAGTATTACAAACCACCATGCAGTGTTTTGGCGTCTAAAATGCCTTTTACATGCATTAATCTGTTACTCCAACAGGACTTTCTGGATCATATTTAATTGTCTTACTGGTACCTTAAACAACACGGCCTCCCGCTTTGTCTTAACAGAGGACTGTTTTTGGTCTAAATCCTTGCTTAAGTTTCTCTTACATTTCTCAGCAGGTGATTTCCGGACTTGAATCTCTTAGAAGCCAGTTATACTTGTCATTTCAAGGGATGTCAAAAGTATCAGATTAAGATATAAGTCAACATGCAATTAAATAAAGTTCTGTAGAAACTTAGCAACATGTGGGTTCCTCCATTAGCCATATCCCAAATCTGACTGCAATCTGTCTTGGTTTTCCCAAGATACAGCCTTCTTCCAATCCACAATTCAAAAGTGAATAAGGAATAACTTGCACCCATAAGTAGTTTACTTACCACAGGGAAGCTACAAAGCTAACAACTATCAATTAAAGGGGAACTATGCAGTTTTTGTAGAGTTCAGAGTTATTGGAATGGTTATATGAATTTTTTTGAGTTGAATGGTAGTCATCTTGCTTTCTCCACCAAATATCTATTTTTAAGCTGTAGGGGGAGCTCTATAGAGAAACCTGCGAGCTAAAGCAAAGAAATGGTTAAAACTCATTGCGCCCATTTAACTAACATACACACGGATTAACCGCACTGATGGACTATACTTACTAGGTGTTAAGTATTCCTTTCTTTTAATATGTGACAGGGAGAAAGGTGGCTAAATACAATGTAATTTCAGTGCCCCTTCAGCTGGCATTGTCACATAGTACAGGCCGTTCATGTTACTTGGTAAGAGTAAACATTACGTAATGGAGAGATAGATGCATTTACATCTTGTCAACATCGGGCTAGAATGTGCCAATCGAGTGAAAAAATCTAATTTGACCAAATCAAACTGGTGATATTACAGGCAGGGTGTCCGCGGGGTTTTAAAAAGTATTAAAAAGTGATAAATCAAAAATGTCAAATTTAAGGCCATTAAAAGTTTTAAATTTAGTCTCAGAGGTATTATTTTTTTAAATCAGGTATTATTTTTTTCAGACTATCAGGTGTCCTATTCTGATTGAAATTCTATCCTGCGTTCGTGTTAGTCCGTTTAAATTTGGGCTTTGGCATGTCTGGCCACATAATCAAAGATCTTTGGTCTCCGTCTATGTTTGATGCTGACGTCATATTTAGTGGTTGTTCGACATCTCAGAACACTGCGCGCTCAACAGAAGTGGCTGGCTTACGTTTTATTTTAGACTTGCTTCAAGCCATATCTTCAACGACTGGACAACCATCGTCGTCTTTTAATTAAGGTGACCAGACGTCCCCGGTTTTAGCGACCTGTCCCCAATTTTAGCGACCTGTCCCAGGCTGGATCTGTCTCCGGAAATGTCCCCGGTTTTCACTGTGACTGACAGACCCGAAATTGGAATGAAAGAAAGAAAATACTGACAAAACGTAGCCGATAGTCGCACACCCTACACACGCAGACTCAAGACAGCCAGAGCCAGCGTTGCTCAGAGATGTTTTAGAAGCCGTATTTTACCATGCTAAAATCACTGATTATTTACATGGAGTCTGGTGGGTTTAGCGAACGCAATTTCGGACTTTTATGTTTTAAAAAGGATCTTAATCTTTAACAGAAAGGTTGACCTCCTTAGAAATCCTTCCCATAATGTTGTCAGACACTGAGAATATTAATCTGAGTCTGTCAGCAGCAAAACAAGCACTTTTATGAACCTAAATACAAGCTGGATAATTATCCTATTAACTTACATTGTAGCTTGTTTCTGCCGACTGGAGCGATCTCGTTTAATACTGCATCAATGTCAAAGGAAAATATGTCCTCAATAGTTTTTGTTGTATCTGATTCTCAATGAGCTGTTGCAGAAACAAGCCTTGAGCAATAAAGCAAAAGCTGTCAGATAAATGTAGTTCAGTAAACTACAACATGATGAAATATTGAGACTTTCTATCTTGAAAAATTAAGACTTTATATCTTGAAATATTAGGACTATAAGGACTTTGTATCTTGAAATATTAGGACTATAAGGACTTTCTATCTTGAAATATTAGGACTTTCTAGCTTGAAATATTAGGACTATTAGGACTTTCTATTTTGAAATATTAAGACTGTCTATCTTGAAATATTAGGACTTTTTATCTTGAAATATTAGGACTTTCTATCTTGAAGTATTAGGATTTTTTATCTTGAAATATTAGGACTTTCTATCTTGAAACATTCCCCTCTGAGGTGTAGTAGAGTAGGAAGTAGCAGCAGGGGTGGGTTTAGGATCAGACCTTGGGGGGGGGGGGGGGGCTCAGCCCCTAATGAGAACAGCTCTAGGTCTAGTGTCCCTGTTTTAAGTTTTACAAAAGTAAAAACATTACTTGTTTTGGAGGTAAATACACTTCGGAGCTGAAAATGTCCCTGGATTTTGTCTGAGAAATCTGGTCCCCTTACTTTTAATGGGCAAATGAAAGTTTTCTGATAGCTGTGTGAACAACCCAGAGTTTAAGGACTGGCTCAGGCCTGTAGTAGGGAATAACAGGCAGGCTTATTGTTCGGTGTGTGAAAAAAAACGTCAATGTCAACTGGATGGGAGCTAACGCATTTCGGTCGCATATGCAATCCACTAAACATAAAAATGGAATGCGTGCTTGGAGAGAGCAGTTAATTATCAGCTGTCTGTGCGGCTGCACCTCCACCACCGCCGCAAATTAGTGCCACTTTAGGCCTACTGGCCAACGCTACGGCTCCAGCAACGTCTGACCTCCGGATGGCCATGGGCGCCACACCAACACTGCGCGCGGAGGCTCTGTGGTGTCTGAACACTGCAGTTAAACACCACTCATTTAACTCAAATGAAGGAATTTCAGAGCTGTGTAAAGAAATGTTTCTCGACTCTGACATCGCAAAGTCATTCACTTGGGGTAAAAAAAAAACCGGGTACATCATCGGATTTGGATTAGCATCGTTCTTCAAAAAACGCCATTGTGCTGGAACCATCCATTCTCTCCATTGCACATTTATGTAGTTTGTTTTACTTTTATTTACTAAGTGAAATAAATATGTGCAATATGTTGTTAATGATATGTTGTCTCTAAATCTATTCATTTCTGTATGTTATAAATGTCAAAATCTGTGTAAATAATAGAAAGGTCGCTGATTAACACTTGCAATTCAGTGTCGTGATGGTTTTTAAAAAAAAATTCTGAAGGTAGTAAAAAAGGTATTAAAAAGTAGTAAATTTAACTAAAGGATTGCTGTACATACCCTGACAGGTGATGTCATGGTGTGAATTTCTCAAATGCAGTCGTGCATTTTAAGTTTGAATGCTATTAAACCAGATAAGTAAAATGTGTGTATTCCTAGTGTGTTGTATATATTTTTTATATTCTTTTCAGCATTGTTTATCAGTAAATAGTTTGAAAATATACATTGAAACCAGTACGTAAAGGCTCTCATACCTCTTTCTTTGGATAAAAATTTACTTTTTCTTGCAGTACTTAGTTTGGTTAACTGGATTAGAGTACAAAACTTGTCATTGCACACTGCCAGATCAGTGGCATCATTAGTTCCCTCCCCTTGTTTGCCCTCATATGGAGAAGTACAATGACATCCCAAGGTTCTAACCACACCCCATCCCATCAAATGTCACTTAAGTAAGAGACAAACCCCTGATCCCTCATTGTGGACTTGCAATTGAGCCTCATTTGCCATCTGGTAAACCACATGGATATACCTTGATCAGCAAGAGGATTCATTTACACCATGGTGGGAGGAGTTGTGCCTGAAAATTGGTGGATTCCAGTCAGGTTCTGTTGTTGTATTTGTACTTGACATCTAGAAATTAAAGGTAATCAAGGAATGATTGTGGTTATGCAGAATGATCCAAAAAGTATGCAAAAGCATCACTGGGTCGTTAAAATATTCAGAGGAGAGGAAAAAGGAGTCAGATAGGGATTGGCATTATCCAGCAGCATGTACACATCTGAAAATAAAAAGGTCCATTACTCTGAGTGAAGAAGCTCCCAATTAAATAAGATAAAATCTACGAGATTACTGCTGGCGAGGAAGCTGGGTTTCCACCATTAACAGCTGACATCCTCTCAGATCAGCTCTCCTTATTACCGCAAAAAAACCTTTCACAGTATGCCTTCCCTCCAAATCACAAACCAGTGACGCCCCTGCTACAACATAACAACTATTCATCCCTGAACAAGAAAATTACTGTCTCCATTCATTCTATCGCAGGATTGATTTTGCGTATGACATGATTGATTTTTATCATGCGGCTTTACATCCTTGTCACCTTTTTACGGCTTCTTACATTTTCTTAACTCAACACAAATTGGATGTAAAGCAATGTGCTCTGTGATTATTTATGCATGCTTTTGTTGTTTGTGGCGGTGTTTGTTTTTTCTGTGTTGTCCCTTATTTTAGAGACTTTACAGTTGTCGTTTTTCATTTTTACGTCCTTCCCATCAGCAATATCCCTCCACTTTTTTCTGTTTTTTTTTTTTATTAGGCTTTCTATCTCCAATAGGCTAGATGATCCACACGGTCTTCACTGGATGCCCTCCCTCTACCGATTTTCAAGTTTTCTTTGATTGTTTTTATTTCTTTTCTTTCTTTTTGTCCTTTCCTCACGTCTTTGTCTTTCTGTTAGTGCCTGTGATAGTTCTATAGCCGCACTTGCTGTTATTCATCAGTGACTGTGTTTAACAGGCCTATCTCCTCTGTGCGCTGGCATTTGGGAGCTCTCATTAACATTTGTTACATGTGGTTTAGCAAAGGTGGTGCTGAGATACATTGAGGCGCTGCAACCATTCATCTCACCCCACCAAGAGAATTTGCAAGGCTGTGGTTCACAAACACCTGCTGGGAGAACTGTTGCAAAGACTTGTTTGGGATGGTGGTGAGAAGAGGAGGGGGAAAATATGGGATTGTTACGGTGGCCATGAAATGAAAACCACGGCAGCAAATCCAAATAAGAAGTTAAGTCTCTACACTGTAATGATCTTGACATAATTAATTTGACATAAAATGCGTTGTTTGACATGTAGGGCTCCGCAAAATATTGATATTATATTGATATTATATGGCACTAGATATCGTCTTAGATTTTGGAAATGGTAATAATAATATCGTAAATGGCTTAAATGTTGTCTTTTCCTGGTTTTAAAGGCTGCATTACAGTAAAGTGAGTCATGTTCTGTGTTACCAGACTGTTCTAGCTCTTCTATTATTTTAACTTTTATCCACTTAGTCATTATATCTATTAGGGCTGCACGATTATGGCCAAAATGATAATCACGATTATTTTGATCAATATTGTGATCAAGATTAATTATCACGATTTTTTGTTGATTTTAACCAAAACATTTTATTGTCACAAAGGCTATTTATAACTTCTTTCACATCCATATTATGCTACATTCTTCTTATGTTGAAGTTGTATGTTGTATAGAAATACAGCTGCAACACATGTAAATTAAAATTAGTTATCTGAAATGAATAGCGTAGGAAATATTTTTTTTATGTATCTCATGTAACTCCTTCACTTGTTTTCAACAATAACTGAAATAAAGAGCTAGGGAGGGAGAGAGAGAAAGAGAGAGAGAGAGAGAGTGGGATGGACGTACTCACAGAGAGACAGCTGACTCATTATGAATGGGCCCAGGTTGAATGGTGGGTCAGTGGAGCTACACACGTCCTGTGTATGAAATGTCTGTATCGTCAATGCGCTGCATTTTTATGAACTATGATATTCTGGTCATGGGTCACATCTCTGGTCCAGGTCCAGCAGGCTCAGTCTTACACGCTATTACTTAACAAACTGAAGTTAGTTGCATTCAATAACTTATTCTGTGTTTTTCGGCATGGCCGCCGCAACAGCAAAGTTACCAGCAGAAACACTGGTACAAATACAGGTTTGCCTCTCATGCTGAACAATATACAGATGTCTTAATAATAATTAAAACTGTGGACAAATGTCAAAAGTGTGGACCAGTGCCACTGTGTGGCGGGGCTGCGCGGTGAGTTAGGAGAGAGAGTAGAGGAGAGATCCACCACAGGCACGGCTTTACAGAAGAAAGGGTCATGTAACTCAAAATTAAACCATATCAAAACAACATTGCAGGATGCAAGGGCATTAAGTGCACTGGTGCAACCTAGAGGAAAAATATTACTCACGCCCTAGAGCCCTGTGAGCTAACAGACACTAACTAGCTCTGGTCACTGCTGTTGTCTGAAAAACACAGACAGGACAAAATGTTGCGTTTACTGGTAAACTGGTAAACCTTGAGACCGAGGTGTAACTGACTGCTATCTGTTGAATTTTCCTCATGTTACTCTGTCCTCTGTGACTGTCTACATCTAGAAACTAAGCTGCGCAGTGCAGGGAACAACTCTAACTGGCTCATGATCAGACACTGGTTTATGGAGCGGTAGATTGGCTTTGCAAAAAAAACCAGAGCGTTCTATGAAATGACGCATTTAAAAAAATCGCTCAATCACGCAAATTTGAAATCTTGAATCTCAGTCTGAAGTTATTTTGTTAAAGCACCAATGGTCAACCCTATAAAATCATCACAATATTGACAGTGAGGTATTAGGACAAGAATATCGCAATATCTGATTTTCTCCATATCGCCCAGCCCTAGTTTGGCGTATACAACATTGTCAACCCCAGAGCGTTTTACATACTTTTATGTCACACAATGTCACACTGTGTTTTACAATGTGTATTATGACAGCTGGTAATCTCATCAACACAAATCTGTATTTGAATGTATTAGTGGTGAATTTATAACTTCAACTGGCCGATAGGTAGGTTTGTTGCCTTCTCTCATTGTGATGTTCTTAAGGGCAGGTAGCTCAAGTCACATTTTAGACCATGTAAAATTGTCTGTGGGGAATTTGGATCCATTCCTCAACCATCTCAATTGCCTTCTCTTGTCATCAAGGAATGATGACTTCCCAGCATTACATTTTTTAGTTAGGGTTAGATTTTTGCCACATCAGTCATACTCAGCTTTGCTTCAGTGCAATTTATGTTTAGTTTACTTTTTGTTCAGCAATTTTATAACATGACTCGTAGTGCTGCTTTTCCTATCACTGTTGGTACTACTTCTGCGAGTACTAATTGTAGTATCTCTGCTACCATAGCAACCACCCTGAAATACCATATAAACTACCACAATCATCCTGATAACCATTTTGCAACATCCTACCAAGCACTAAGAACACAATACTAATATGTCTAAAATGTGTCACTTGAGTTGATTGGTTCTTTTTTGCTGTTCCTAATTAGCTATGTATTTACAGGGACTCATAATGGGGTTGTTCAGCATACATAAGCAGTTGTTCTGCATTACTCATGGAGAATGCTTCTGAAGAGAGCATTAACTAGTAACTCTCATCTGCATAGGATCAGACTGGTGTGCATTTTGCTATTTTTACAACTCATTCTGTTGCCCTGCCAAATTCCTTTAGGAACTCTGTTGTCTTTAATCTCATATCCAACATTTGAGATCACAATGCCACAACTGTAGACCTCAACTGTATCCTAGAGGCAGATAGAGAAGACATAAAAAACAGATCTAATTTTATTTAATTTCTTACAAGATAATTACTGTTGCTGTTTGGCTTTATTTATTAACTGAAGAAACACCCAAACATGATCAAAGAGCACTATATTGCTTATAAATCAGGAGAGTGATGTAGGCAATCTCACAGTGGTTTGGATGGTTTGTTATTAGGATGCAGGGCTGTTATTAGGATGCTGGGCTATTTAGGTGTGAATAATATTTTCCAAGAATGATTATGCTATGGAATCTGATGTATGTAGCTTTATACAAAATCGCAACCTCAGAGGGTATGCGAGTGAAATATTAGGTTGTGCTACCAGGTGGAGCACAGATGATTAAAAGGGAAACATTTCCCCATACAGCATCTCTTCAATCATAATATACCTTTCCGATTATCTTTGACAACCTCAACCGTTGTTAGAAGCAGTAACAGGTGAACCATAACAGCCACACCTTGAACATTTGCTACTAGAGATACATGACCTGTTTTAGCTGTTAGTGCCCCCGCTCATTAAATGGGTTTCCTGAAACAAGGCCACTTTATCTATTTATCTTTTTCAAGACGATTGAATTCTCTCCTTTTTATGGGATAATGAATGCTTTGCATGTTCCATCAACAAAGTTTATGAACATTTAATCTGTAATTAGTCAGTGTACTATGATATTCTGTCACACTGCATGTTATGTATTATCAGAAATGTTGCAACACGTTAAAAAGTGGCCAGTTTAATATCTAGTAATCTCAGTCTCATACACAAACACTCAGTACAAATGGCAGTGAGAAGAGGAGTGATTATTTTACTCCTTGGTCCATTTTTCCTTGAAAAGCAAATCATTTCCTCTCTGGCTGTAGGGTCCTCTCTCTCTCTCTCTCCTCCCCTCTCCCTCCTCC
The DNA here is from genome assembly GCF_008692095.1 of Etheostoma spectabile. Taxonomy (NCBI): domain Eukaryota; kingdom Metazoa; phylum Chordata; class Actinopteri; order Perciformes; family Percidae; genus Etheostoma; species Etheostoma spectabile. Next base: position 27,188,604 of record NC_045748.1, on the reverse strand, counting down.
TCTCTCTCGTCTCCCCCCTTTCCTCTTCTCTCGTCTCTCCTTCTCGCTCCTTCCCCGTCTCTCTCCCCTCCTCTCTCCTCTCTCTCTCCCTCTCTCTCCCCTCCTCTCCCTCCCCCTTCTCTCTCCCCCCCCCTCTCTCTCCCCACACACACACACCCACACACACCACAACACACACTGTTCCATAGACAGTGGCTACCAACACCCCTTTAAACTGCTTAATTCTTTCTTACCTGCTTCCTTACTTATTTCTTTATCCTTTCCTCCTACTTCTTCACTTTGCAACTTCTCCTTCCAATCTCCTCACTTCTTACCCCGCCTTTCTACACCTTGTTGTATTACTTCCTCTCTATTCTCCTCCCTGGCTTACCCCAATCTTCCCCAACCCTTCTTTTATTAATTCCATATATGTCTATACATGTGTCCATACATGTGCAGCGATTCACCGCTCTTCTTCACAACATCACAGGTTTTCTTTTGTTGTACTCTGACTATACTGTCTTCATTTTCTTTCTCCCCCCTTTCCCCTCCCTCTTCGTTTGGCTCAGTGTGAGGGGACACAGGAGCTGCTGTAATTTGTTTGGGAGGTATTAAAGTTGATTTGATTAAGCGTGGCCAAATTACTGGCTGCTTAATGGAATCCGGCCCAGTCACCTGCCAGGGGCCCCTAGTCGAGGTGTTCAGCCCTGAGACCACACACCACCCACACACAACACACACACACCCCACACACACACCCACACACACACACACCCACACCACACACCTTTTAAAGAAATCCCTTTCCCAAGCCGATCACATGCTATTTCAAAAGTAACAGACAAAGTTGCAATGCTTTAAATGTAATAATACCCTGTGGCCATGATGGTCAGTAAGAGTTACTGCATTTAATTTCTCCCAATCTACCATCCTAAACCTGTTATTTATCCTCCTGCAATTAATTAGAGGCAGCAGCAGCAACAAGCGAGGAGGTGCTTTTAATCACACCGATGACAGATTAGAGTGCTAGTGTTAGACCATACATCTAGCTATTTCACAAATCAGATTTCGGCCTTACACTTTATTATTGTTATTTTATTTTATATTTAAAAAAAATCTGAATAATGCAGGTTCCAAGCGATTTTGGAACTGACTGTTGCTGTTCCTTGACCCCACAATTGGGCCCTCACGTTCAAACGAAAAATACGTTTAACAAAACAAAAACAAAAACTACAATGAATGGCTGTAGGTGTTGCAGCCAAGTGGAAATTACTATAATTTAATTGAGATTATTAAAAAAGGTTAAAAAAAAAAAAATCTCAATTAAAATATAGTAATTTTAACGTTTTCTGTTTAAAAGATCTTGCGTGTATTATTTTAATGTGGTTGTATGTAAAGTATGAAAAATGTGGTCAAGATAAAGATAAACATTTATACTGTATATGAATTCCTGATTTTAAGTATCCTTGCAAGACTGCCTTTCTTCACCTCAGCCAATAGTTTAGAGGGGCCACTAAACATAACCGAACATAGAAAATAAATGGCTCATAAAATAGCATATTTATTCACTTAAAATATTCCAAAATCAATGAAAAAAAGATCCTATGGAAAAAACGGTCTCTGTCACTATCTCTGATAGTGAGAGTGAGGTTGCACAAAATTTGCGGATCACTTGGAACAACCAAAACAGTGGATAACTGGGGGAACCATCTTTTTTTTTTTTTTTTTAAACGAGTCCAGCCAAAGGGTCGCCTGGTGCTTCACATTTTATTTTAATTACAAGGTGACGAGTGATAGATGTGATAGAGATCGTTTGGGTTTAATTTTAAAGTAATGTTCCCAGAAACATAAGACTTATTTATGGAATCCCAATTCATTTATGATCATTACCAGGGTCATTCATGTGGCTACATGAAGGTCTAAAGAGACAAAAATTTTGTAATTAGATTGTGAGCAAGTATTTTTATATATTTTTGGCCATTTAGGCCTTTATTTGTAGAGGAAAGCTGACATGAATGGGGAGAGAGAGAGTGGAATTGACATGCAGCAAACAGCCGCAGGTCGTAGTCGAACCTTGGGCCGCTGCATTTAGGAATGAACCTCTATAAATGGGCCCGAAACCAGGGACCAATAATGAACTGTGAAAACAGTCTCATAAGTGGCATTCCCTTTAAAACATAGATCTTATTTATGGGATTCATTCATCTTTTATCTCTTAAAGGAACAGAAGAAGGGTGAATTTGAGCACTTAAGTGTTCAATCAGCAATTGTTACTACAAATACACAAAAAATCGTTAGCTGCACAAAAGCCATTTAGCCTCAAGAGGGTGGTAGTGGTGCTGGGTGCAACCATGTGCCTAGGCTAGCCGGTTAGCTTTCAGGCTAACGTCTTACAGACAGAAAAAACACACTAGCTAGCGGTTTTAGCTGTGCAACGCACATGTGTTTGTGTGTGTTCGGTTAGCATGTAAGATGAGAGAAGCACATTTAGAGAATGGAAAAACACTTTGGATATTGATTATCAATAATGACCAGTCCTCTCGTTCACCCAGGTCTGGACTAACGAGAAGTTAGGACAGACTGAGATGTTGTCTGAACCAGGGGACGTTCATTTGTACAAGCTAAACAGCTGATCCTTTGTGGAGATAAACACAGCTCCGTTGGGTTACACAGGACGGCGTTCTGGTCACGGAGTGGCAGTCCTCAGACTTACCAACGGAGCGTCCTCCATAGTTAGAAAAGTATTTGGAAAATGATTACATTTTTAACCAACCTATAGTTTCAAACCCAACATTTCAGCAGTGTCGTGATCAAATGGTCTATTTACAGCGAAACAGATTGGACTCTGCGGCCCAATCAGATTAATAACTCACACATGCAGCAATAGCACAAATATTAATCAAGATCTCATTAGTGTCATAACACAATTTGCAGTATTAAAAGTTATCACATTAATAAAACACACCTATTTCTCTGCCCAGAAAGACACTATGAAGGCTTCTTACTTTCATGTGTTCAGTCCGTTTATGTCTGTCTATAGATCGTCCACAGTAACAAAGCGGTCCGGGTCTGCTCGTCAGCAGAACACGAGAAAATTGTCTTCCCCAGAAGCACAGCAGGGAGCAATTTCAGTCGACTTTTGAGAAGAAAAGCATTCACTGCAAAATATTTGGTTCCTACCGAGGAAAAACAACAACATAAATTTAGAAGTGTTATATAATATATCTTGTTTTAAGAGTGAATTTCTTATATTAAGTGTTTAACTTTACACTATAATCTTAATTTAAGCAAGCTTGTCAAGAGAAATTATCTTTCTGCATGAACAGATAATTTCACTAGTTTTGAGTACCTTTTCCTTCAATTCTTTTTATCTTCTTTTTAGACATCCCCTTTTTGCAGTGTTGTTTCCTTCTCCTGCAGATATCCTATTATATGAAAACACCAGTGCTTAGAAGCACTGGTGTTTTCATATCATAAGACCAAAATTAAATCCACTTCGTTCCAAAAAAGGAACAAGCTTGAGCGCTGACCTGTTTCAACCGAAGTCGAAGGGGAGAGCAGAGGTTTCTGTGTGTCAGCATGTTTTTTGGGCCCCGGCCCCATGCTGTTTTTGGGGTCCCCCGGTCCAATGGGAATCCAGGACCCCATGGCGTTACGGTCATTTGTGCAGTATCACCTTCATGTGACTTGCTGGGTGCTGCTGCAAAATTGTCTTTTTCTCCTCTTGTCTGAGGAGACATGTGCTTCACCTTTGAGCGCTGACCTGTTTCAACCGAAGTCGAAGGGGAGAGCAGAGGTTTCTGTGTGTCAGCATGTTTTTTGGGCCCCGGCCCCATGCTGTTTTTGGGGTCCCCCGGTCCAATGGGAATCCAGGACCCCATGGCGTTACGGTCATTTGTGCAGTATCACCTTCATGTGACTTGCTGGGTGCTGCTGCAAAATTGTCTTTTTCTCCTCTTGTCTGAGGAGACATGTGCTTCACCTTTGTTTCAGAGGTGGATCAGGCTTGGAATTTAAAGTGTAGGCCGAAATCTCTTTGTCTGTGGCTCCATGAGTTCCTTTGTCCCTCCTTTGATCCGTATAAACCTATATAAACTTACTGCTGTGGTCTTTTTTGTTAAAAATCAGGTTTACCTGCGCTGGTGGGCCCAACACAGGTCAGCTACCCAGGCACCTGTAAGCGATTATTTTAAACTAAAATAAGTCAGTGATTTATTAGCACAGTCAATTAATAGGCTTAATTCAACTTAAAATTATGTTACTCCTCTGGTAGACAGTGTCCTGTAGTCTATGTCCATGCTTTCTTTTTTCCCCCAGCCTAAATAACAATCAAATCCAAAGAGAAAAAATATTTAGGTCATCTCAAATGGAACAAATAAGCAACACACTTGATTAGATTTAAAAAGAGTGTTGCTTGGCACCTTAAATCCACTTTTACTGGTATATACTAAACGAGTATTAGTTGAGATGAGTGTTCAGAAAATTGAGTATGTTTGCATGTTTTGCTGGAAAATTATATAAATGTTAAAGTTAAAAAAAGCTTTTAATATTGTATTACAAGTATTATAATACTTGTATTTGTTGTAGAATAAATGTAGTCCAGTTTAAATGTCTTTACTCCAGAACAGCAGTGTTATGTCTGTATTTGTGTATTCTCACATGTGTGTTTGCGGGTGTGAGAGAGTAAATGCATCTGCTGTAGACATTGTTGTTTGTCTATTTGTTAAATATGATATATGTCTGCTATTGCTTTGACTCGGGGGAAGATGAAACATATATTAAACATTCTGCTAATTATCTGTTTGCTTTTTGTTTGCTGAATGAACTCATTATTATTGTGAATAGATTCATTGCTTGTCTCTCTTGTGTGTTCCCCATCTTATTTTTCTACTCTATTCTCAACTACTCAACTGTTTTATCTTGCTTTAGTTTCCTGTCTTCTTTTTTCTCTGTTTCTCTGTTTTCTCTTCTCTCGATTTGGTTTCAGCCGCCGCAGCCAAGTCTGGAACATGGCCAGACACACACACACACACACACACACACACACACACACACACACACAGTACTATACATGCATACGCATCAACTCTTTTAGAGATGCTCACATACACACAGTATGTGAGCATCCTGTGCATGCACATGTATTTAAAAAAAAAAAAAAAGGCCTCACTCCACCCTTACCCACCACCCCTAGTACGTTGTTCAACTAACACCAGCAGGCCCTGCTGTCACAGCTGCTGTTTGGCCACATGAGCCTTTCCATTTTTCATTTTCCATCTTTCTTTTTCTTCAGCTGTGTATTGGGAATACAACTCTATTTGTGTGTGTGTGTGCATGCGTGCGTGCGTGCGTGCATGTGGATATATCTGATGACAGTGCAGCAGCACCACCAGATGTTATATTGTATCACACGAGTGTCAATCTCTGTCAGCGGACTGGGTCGCTGTGGTCACTGATGGGCTGGATGAAATATTATTTCCCTTTAATAACACTGTTTTATCTTTGAATTATTAACTCATGCCATTGTCGATGTAGATGCATGATCAAAAGTAATCAGAGGCTCTCTCTACGCAAAGCAAGGTTCAATTTATCTGGATATCTTTCCACATGTTTTGAATATACTTTGAAATGCTGTAATGTTCCAAACTCTAAGCTTCTTCTCTGACAGAGGCCTGTTAGCCACAATCGATTGCTCTTTTACGAGTCTCTTCTTGTGGTGAAAATCAATTGGATTTATAAATCTCCTATGATATAAGGTGATGAATGTGCAATACATCTGGTCATACAGTGTAAACCATCTATTGCCGTCAAATGCAATTTAAAAAAAAAAACACACTTTACGGAGAAAAACTCAAATGCTAAATTAAAAAATTAGTAGCATAAGGAGTCTTTCTCAGTGAATATAGCTTTCTCAGGTGTTGTCATGTGATATACGTGACAACACAAACAATTATAATCTACTTAATTCCCTATCAGTTGTTTTTATACAGGTACACTATTTAATTTGTATGTGCTGACATTGAAAACTACAGCATAAAGTCCTGATGCAAGGCGCCTCAGGACAGCTCAGTTGGTAGAGCAGGCTGTCATATGTTGAAGTTTACTCCTCGATGCAGTGGGCCCGGGTTTGACTCTGACCTGTGGCCCTTTGCTGCATGTCATTACCACTCACTCTCCCCTTTAATTTATTCAGCTGTCCTGTCAAATAAAGGCCTAAAATGCAGCTACACTCACTCACACATTAAACTGTGTTCTCTATGTGATGGCAATCACATCAGTAATGGGTTAAAATTCCAGACTTTCTTTTTTACATCAATCACATCTCATACTTGTCTCTCTCTCTCTCTCTCTCCTCTCTCTCTCTCTCTCTCTCTCTCTGTTTTAACAACCTGTGTTAGATGTTAAAGTGTGTCTTTGATTGCTAACCTTTTTGTCTTTGTTCTCTGCTCATCTAACAGGGCAGCACAAAAGTCCCTTATCTCCGACCAGTCGGCTGTTCATGGAGACCCCAAGCTGGGCAGGTAAGTGTGTCTGTGTGTGTGTGTGCGTTCATGTTTTTTCGCCTCTCTCTTTGCTGCATACAGTCACACAACAGGACCACATCTGTACATTCCCACATCAAGTAGGTTCACTGGTACATGTGCTCAAACATCTACAACACAGTTCCCCAAGAATGAAGCAGGTTAAAGTGGCTGTTGGTAGACCGCTGTCTGATGAAACAGTGTGTGTGTGTGTGTGTGTGTGTGTGTGTGTGTGTGTGTGTGTGTGTGCGCGTGCGTGCGTGCGTGCGTGCGCGTCTGTATGCCCTCCTCCCTAACTCGGCCGTACTGTGCAATAAAACAGTCACACAATTACACTTAACATACAAACAAAGAAAAAAGAGCAAATGTTACATGTTATGGTGTGTTTTAACAGTTGTGTGTGTGTGTGTGCGTGTGTGTGTGCGTGCGTTGGGTGAGTGCGTGTGTTCAGTGGGCTGTATTCGTGACTGTGTGCGCACAGAGGGAGAATGTGCTGACTGCAGTGCTTTGGTTCTGGGCATGCCCATTAGAAGTGGCTATAAATCCTGAGCGCAGTGCTCTCACTGTGTCAGCAGTCCAGCCAATGAATGGATATTAAACGCCACAAAAAAGCCTCTTTAATTCTGCCTGCCTCTGCCACGCTGCTGTAGTCTATCTGTCTGTCTATCTATCTCTATCTATCTATCTATCTATCTATCTATCTATCTATCTATCTATCTATCTATCTATCTATGTATCTATCTGTCTATCTATCTATCTATCTATCAATCTATCTGTCTATCTTCTTCCTCTTGTTTCCTCTTCTCTTCCTCTCTCTCCCTTCCTCTATTATGATAAAATAAAAAGAAGAAAAGTCCCTGCCAGACCTGCCATGTCTGTTGTGGTGAAAACATCCACAGTTCAGACCCTCGGGTCTATTTTTCAGCACTAGCATTTATGAAATATTATTTACAGCTAGGCCTTTTTTCCCATAACGCAGGCTTGTACATGTTCCTTATCACTGTTTATATTACAGATTAGAGGAAAGATGGATTAAGAAAGGCTATTTTATTGAAGGGGAGGAAGGATGAGAAAATGATTTTGTAAATGGATATGCAGTTTATACAAAGACAGAGATAACCAAATACTCAAGTGTCTACCGTTAAAATCTTAATTGTTTGGCTGAGGCAAAGCCTTGTGTTGGATGAACTTTTGCAGTAGCTTTTGGATCTTAAACGCAAAGTGTTTTTGCCGTTATGTTTCCCAGTTTCCACTGCGTGCATGGTGTGCTTTAGTGTGGACTCGTAAATGCTGGCAGTAAACGCTCAGTCCTAATGTTACCCTGCACACTCCCTGCAACTCAGCGCTCACTTCGAAACCTCCATGCAGCTTGATCATAAAAAATGTATTATTATTTCGATTAAATTTGAGGTTCTGAAGCGTGACCCTGGCTGTAGGTGTGACCATCTGTCCTACTGGCACATCAATACCAATCTAATAGCAGGAGGAAAGATCAATCACAACCTGCTTAGATATGTGGAAACATACACAGTCCATGTAGTTCCTGTGCAGCCTCTGCAGCACTCCATTGTATGAAATCAACGACTCCATCGTATGTACTGTATGCTGAGTGCTTAAGCTTGGGTTCAGTTAGTTTTGTAGTACACAGTTTTTGCCTACCAGAACATTTTGCTCAGACAAAATAGATGAGGTTAAGGAAGTTGTATTGTGGATTCATTTTATTAATTAATTCATTACATGTTTATTAGAACAAAGTATGATTGGAACATCTTAGAGCAAATACCGCACAGCACACTTGTGTAATATTGTATAGTAGAAATCAGTTTAATCAACGTATGCGACAGGAAGTGAGTGACAGGGGTGACAGGAATTTATAATTCATATTAAAAGATGGAGTGCACACGCTCAGTTCCTCCACCCTCTTCAAAATATCAATTAAAGCTTGGCCTGGTTTAGCCTCTATCAGTGTTCGTCAACAGTCCTCCAGGCCCAATCAAGGCTCTGCAGCCCAATCACACTGACATGGCAGCTAATTGGAAAGTTGTGCAAGGATCATTTGTTGAAGAGAGTTGAGGCTCCTTTGAAGCCCCATGATGAGATGTGTGCTGGTGATATGGTACAAGAGCTGGCAAAGATTGTGTTTGATGTATACTGATATATACTGTATATGGGGTCGATATTCGCCGTTTCCCCATTAGTGAGCAGCTTTACCCAACAACCAGATGCAGGGGATGTAATGAGGCAGGTGTGTTAACCACAAATTCATAATTTTTCTGCCACATGGCATAATTTTGTCATTGATTACATCCCACTTTGCAACACAGTAATACAAAAGATACCTTATTTAGTGATATTGATTGATTTCAATGTTGATTGATCCAACACAAAAAATCTATTGCACCTTAAAATAATGTTTCCAAAATTGTTTTAGTGGTTCATTAACTCGTTGGAATGAGACATAAAAATATTGCTAACAATTCCCCTTCCAAGCTGTAGGGGGAACAAAGAGGAAAAGTGCTTTGGTGCCTACAGTGTAGAGGCTGGTTGACAAGTAGCTAATGCTAATGTAATTCTTGATGGGTAAAAGAAGATTACGTCACCGTCCAACACGCTCATTTATTTATACTATGATTGTTTTGACCACAGTTAACAACTCTGGGCTAGCTAACCCACAAATTCATCAGTAACGTTAACTGTATAGATAGACGACTAATCTAATGGTAATTTAGCTAGATAGCAAAACCCTGTCTGTCTGCCTCAGTCTCCCGGCGCTGCGAGGTTTCAGTCGGGATGAGAGCTGACAACAGACCGGTCCGCAGACACATGCATTCCACAATCAGTCCCCTGCCAGCCATCTATCTATCATTACAGCCCGGCCCAGGGACACATCCACAGTCAGCCCCCAGCCTGCTAGCAACCAAATTCTGTGACGGGCCTACGGAAGACTTCCGTGAAATGAACACGGATCGCCAAAAACTCTGTGACGGGCCCAGGGAAGAATTCCGTGAAATAAACAAGGCCCCTTAAATTAGGGAAAGGTCGTGGATGGGCTTACGGTTCCTTACGCAGATTTTTGAGCTATCATACTACTCGCTATCATAGTCGCTCCTAATGCTACGTCATCTCCTCACTGAGTTTACTTTGGCATTTTTTTCCGTGGTGGCCACACAGACTTTTCAAACATTCTGTGTCACCACCACAAAATTTGCTGTTAACAGTTTGTGATCATTTCACGGATTTTTGTGAGACCAGGCTGGCATGAATGTTCTGGGACCAAAGGTTAATTAAGGTAATTAAGGTCACTGACTAATAGGGTAATTGTTTCCTTATCCTACTCAAATGATTACTATCTAAAACCTTCTGCTCTGTGGTAAGTTTCCTAAATATGTGTATTTCTCTATCACCCTATAAAGCTTCATGAAGTTTGTCCTCTCAAAATTATACAAATAGGTTGAGGATCTTCTTCTACACAGTGGTTAATGGAAGCTCTCAATGTTCCTCTACTGCAATTTAATCTCACTTCTACGCCATAGAGACATTCAGCACCATGAGCATTGGCTGATCTCTAGACACAGAAGCTTATCCAAACTGCACTGTACCTGTGACACTGATTGCTCTGGGCTGATTGATCCGTGTTGATTAGTGGAATTCAACCCTGTAGTCATTTGTTAATGTTAGTAAAGCTGTAAGAGTTTGTTTCCTCCTCATTAAAAATTAAAGCTTGGCCTTAATGGTGCTAGCACAAAGCAACAAGCAAGCTGTTAAAGCCACCCTTACATTATTAACATAGATAAACACTGGCATTTGGGGATAAAGAGGAAATATCTCTATGATGATGATTTAACCGTCTCTCACACACACACACGCACATGCACACAGAGTCCCAGATGTGATGTATGTGCATATTCTCACTGGCACAAAAGTGTGTAAAGGCACACAAACTGTGATCAGTGTGGATTAATAGGGCTTTTTTGCAAAGACACAAACACACAGAGAGGCACAGAGAGCTCAGGAGTGTAAATGACAAGGTTCTCTTTGTATTTGTTAAAGTGATGTCCAGTGTCTCTGAGCTCCTTTTAACACTCCCAATAAGGCCATTACAATTAAAGGAGCGCTGGCCAGAGTGAAGGGAAATGGAGAAGAGTGTGATGAGAGTAAAAGAGGGATGTCAGCACAAAGAGTGGCAGAGATGCTTTTAGCCTCTCTCTGCAGGAGTAATGTCCAATTACTGCTCCGTTTGAGGCTGCTGCCTCACACTGTCATCAGCACACAAGCACCAGGTTATGGCCCTCTGCAATGGGCCGATTGTCAGCTACCATGGATCACAATCAACCAGCGAGTCCTCTGTGCCATCCAGAGAAGATGGGCATATCACATTCAATATTCATGTTGTTTCGCTGGCTATAATAGGCTGGAGAACCCTCTATACCTTCAACAGCACAGTCAGAAAAGCTCAGTGCTGATTTTCAACAATCCATATCATATCTTTGTGACTGGTTTGCTTCTGTTCAGTTCTAAATCGTCTCCCTTGACTTTACAGGCGTTAAAGGAAAAAGAATAGATGGCAGTGTGTAGATGTGTTGGTGCTTCATCTCCTCTGACTCTGACCAGCAGGTGGTACCAGATATTTAACTTTCTTGACTTTGTCTTTTTCGCTCTTTCATTGCACTGCTTTCTTACATGTTGAAGGGTATCAAAGTTGCTAAATTGTTAAAAAACAATGAAGCATGTCACGGCAGTTTATCCGTTTTTGTTTCTGGTATTGGTGAGTGAAATGACTGCAGACTGCCTTGCGGTCCGGATATTTGCAGCTTGATGTTTTGGCTGTGAGTGATTTTTGCATCCAGCCATTCTTCGTTGATCGGTGATCTGAAAGAAAGCCATGTCTTTTCACACATTAAATTCTCAGAGTTGCATAATTTTCCTTTTTTTCCCCCTACTTCTCACAGCTTGAATTCATCAGTAGATGTGTGTGTTTGTGTTTGTGTGATTTGATATTTTAATACACAATTAAGCTGTTTTCCCCCCAAATATGAGACTTCAATAAATAAACACCTCAATACATAAAATCAAGTCATCAGTAATTTGGTAGCATGTGGTTTTTAGTTCATTATGCACTGACACGCACTCAAACTCACTCTAACCTGTATGCTGAACATGCAGCTTTTCAGTCCAGTAACATGCTGAGGCTGCTTGTAAGAGTCAGTTTACACCTGTTTAATGACCAGCAGCAGGATGGGGTCATAAATATATATATATATATATAAATATATATATATATATATGTGTGTGCGTGTCTGTGTGTGTCTGCGTGTGTGTGTGCCTTTTATGCATACAATATGCACACACCTACAAATGTGCTGACCATCTAATCATTAAATGAGTGAAAGGGCATGTTTTTTTTTTTTGTCATTATATGACACACACATACACACACAGTGCATTATAATTTAGATGCCATCAAAGTAGTAAAAATATTAACATTTGCAATTACTTAAAAGACTATTATAATGAAAATGTTCAACAGCTGCTGTCACATCTTCAGGTCGGACACTTCCACTTTCCCCCCTTCTACTAAAACTTGTTCCTCCCCAACCTCCCTCTCTCTCCTTCTTTTATGTCTCTCTCTCTTTTTATTCTCTCATTCATCATGTTGACAACAGTACGGCTACTTTTGTGAAATGGAGAAAAATGTTTAAGTCAGCTTTTCCCTGTGTCTCTCTCACACTCCCTCATCCCTCTTGGCCATCTAGATATGTGTATGTGGCTGTGCGCATATTATGTGCGTGTGTGTGCTGATGTGTGTGGGTGTGTATGTGTGAGGAGGGCAGACGGGAATAATTTCTGCTCAGTGGAAAGCACTTTACATATGAAGACCTGTATGGGATTTGGCTGCAGATGCAGAGTTGCCAGTTATTAGTGAATTGACTCAGATTTGTTGAATTTCATCTATAGAAGCAATTTTGCCTATGGTATTATTCCACAACTGATATCACAGAAAAAGAGAAGAAGGTATAAACCCTTTGTCTCACACACACACACACACACACACACACACACACACACACACACACACACACACACACACACACACACACACACACACCGAATTTGCCCTGCATGTCATTTAAGTGCCAATATTGCTTTTTGCTACATCTCTCATACCAATAAGCTACATGCAACCTTCGCTTCCACTTTAATATGGAAACCATTGCTCTCTATTGAGTGTGTGTGTGTGTGTGTGTGTGTGTGTGTGAGGGAGAGTGAATGTATGCAATAATATGACTTTAATGAAAATAACATCTTCTATCTGATAAATGGAGTGTTCCTTGGAGATTTATTGGAGGCTTGGTTGTGTCATGGCATTAAGATTGAATCCAGGATATCATTCGGGTCTTCTCTGATTGGCTGAGATCTAACAGGGGCTGTATTAACAGGACATCCTCTATTAGCTCTTGATTTGGGATGAGCTGCTTCACTCAGTGTTTGTTTGGTTCTGTACTTTTTTTCTGGTTCTTTTCAAATTATGGCAGCATGTCAACCTGCATTTGTGTCTTTTGTGTGCGGGTCAGTTTTATACAGTAACATAGGTAGGTTAAATGGTCTTAACATGTCATTTCATCTGCTGCATCTCCCTGTAGCAATCAGAAAGTGCTTTCAGATTGCATTGCTGCCTTCTTTGTTTTTAATGTAAACATAACAGCAGGGCTATAATCAGTGGCAGCAGAATGAAGGAGAGGGCAGCTGCCGCTTTAACTGTTTACTATTTGCCGCTGCCATCTGAGTGGATTATTGGTGAACTTCTTTCTACTTGCAGCAACACGCCAACAATGCAGTTTCCCTGAGTTGTTCCCCTCTTTTCCAGCAGTGAACAAGTGTATAAGCTTTAGTGTTTTGTTTTTTGTGCTTTTCACATTTTTTATTGTTATTTATTGTTAATGTTTTTGTCACATTTTCCAATATTTTTAATCACTTTCTTCAATGTTGTTTTATCACTGTGTTTTGAAATACTATAAAATTCAATGAAACACAATAATAATTTATTTTACTTGTGAGCTCTTCACAAGTAAAATAAATAATCAGTGTGACAGAAAACCAAACTTCTGAATTGGAAAAGGTTTAAGCTGCGAACTGTTCTGTTTAGCTGCATAATGATATTGCAGTTAGGTGGATTGTAGCAGGCAGTAAACGAATGTAGCTTGTAGGTGCTGCAGCATAGTTGTGCCTCGCTGCCACCCCTGCATGTGTGTATGAGTGTGTGTGCTTTCATTTCTTGTTGCAAGTTGTCTTGTGTATTAGCATCCTCACCTGCAGGCCCGTGCTCTGTGTGTGTGTGTGTGTGTGTGTGTGTGTGTGTGTGTGTGTGTGTGTGTGTGTGTGTGTGTGTGAGAGAGAGAGAAGGCCACCATGATTAGGCCTTTCCGCGCCTCCCCAGACGTGGGGATAAGCCTTTGTTGGGATTCACTTAATCTTCATTAAAGATTGAAGTGAAGGTAGAGGAAAAACTTACTGGAAGGAAGACAACAATTAAATTTTAAACTGTGAGATAAGACCCTATCTCTGACTTCCACCTTTTCTGCTTAGCTCTGGTCCACTCGGACGGTGTGAGTGGTTGTAGGCATCGTATGCTTTTAGCCCGTAGCGAGCGACTGTGAGAGGATGGGCTGAAATGGATCTCCTCTTATTTCTGGCTGCCGTGATAGCGGTGGGCAGCCCTCAAGCCATGCCAGCCAGCCCACTGCCAGCACCATTACCTTTTTAATTATACCTCGTCCACTGGGTCCATGAGGAAGTCCCAATGTTGCAGCATGAGAGGAAGAGTGCTTTAATAAATGTCAGGACGGATCCTTATCGACGCCGACGTAGTTCAGCTGCTTCATCACTTAAACTGTTGCCTCAACTACCCTGCTGCAGTATGTGTGTGTGTGTGCACAAAGCAAGTGTGTATGCATGTGCTTGTGTGTAGAGGTGCTCTGTACCAGCGTGATCGGCTCTCTTACCACTGTAAATACAAATTTCCACTGGCAGTTATTTAGTTTAATTATGATGTCAAACCGTTATGCACAGAAACTTGCAAGCATTCAACAGATAACGTGCATGTGCATTTTAATGTTTTGGATGAAAAACTAACAGATGTTCTGTTTTTAAATCTGTAACATAAGGATAGATATGATGTGTTTAGAAACCTGCAAACATTCAGCTGATTCACTCAAAAACAGCAACACAGAAACGAAAATTGTGTAAAGCTTAATGCGTACAGTATATATATATATATATAGCTACCAACTTTGTGGTGTTCAACATAAGTAATGTGTCATGTCAGTTTTTTTTTTTTATATCTCTGTGTATCTAAATGTAAATGTGCTGTATTTATATAGCGCTTTTCTAGTCTTAAAGACTACTCAAAGCGCTTTTTACATCATACGTTCACCATTCATACACCATGTCTGAGGCTGCCGTACAAGGTGCCACCTGCTCATCAGATAAACACTCACACACATTCACACTCCGATGCACCGGGGGTAGCTCAGGGTTCAGTGTCTTGCCTAAGGACACTTCGACGTGTGACTGCAGGGCCAGGGATTGAACCACCAACCTTCCGATTGGCAGGCAACCGCTCTACCACTGAGCCACAGCCGCCCCTAGCTAAAGTACAAGTACAAGTGCAAGTACGCAAAGATAATGTTTCAACAAAATTAGAAATCCCTGGATTTAAAGGAGAATATCCATCATACATATAGGCATACAACCCAATATAAATTCTGTTTACTTTTTTAAATTCAGAAATACTTATGACAATAACAACAATATGGTATCAAATGTTTTATCAATTGTCTTTATCAGTGCCTTTAGACCAGCAACATAACCGCAGAGCTGGTGACTGAATTGGGAGGGTCGGGCTTGTGGAAAGGTCATCATTTGATTCCCCCAACAAAGCAAATGTTTGTATTAGTCTTTCCCTGAAGGGAGCTACAGGTCAGTTGGCTTGTTTTAACATTAAATTGCAAGCAATGCAACACAGGGACCCCTCCTTATAGGGCCCCAGTCATTTACACTCCTAATGAGTAATGGGGCAGCCAAAGCAGCAAATTGCTTTGGCTTCCATACAAGGGTCAAATTAACAAACAGGGAGGACTGTTTTAAAAGCAAATGCAACATGAAACATGGAAGCCAAGTTGGTTTGGAGAGCCATGGTTTAACTTAAGAATCAGCAGTTACTCTGTAGTGGAAAGCGGTCAGATGATTTGATGATTGGTGAAGTTCAGTGTAATCCAGGAGTCAATTCGATAACTCGCCTTATTACGCCTTGTCTAGTTTTGCTATAGGGTTGCTATTTTCTCTGCTACAATGGATTTTTAGTGAGAGGTTAAAAATCATTGTGAATCATACAACATTTACACTGAATTATATAACATTTAAAATAATTATATTTTAGTTGAATACTAATATTTTAAATTGCTGGGTATGTAGTAAACAATACGACAGGCAACCATCCTTTTTATTCACTTAAACAGGTTTGTATTCTCTAAAAGCCTTTTACTGGCTTCAACTACATTTCTCTTTACACAGAGGTTTGTCATAGCATCCTTTATATGCTCTCCACTGAGCTAGTCTGTCTCTATCTGTGTAAGTCTATAGGTAGAATCTGCCACTATACCCCTCTCCTTTACTGTTGCACACGTCAGCGGGTGGTTTCAGCACAATTAAACGACTGCTTAATAAATAATAGCCAGCCCACCTTCCACCCAACCCCTCCCCCACCCTTAATAAATCCATTATAATGGCAGACCATAGAGTTTCTCCTGTTTTTACTCAATAATAAATGAAGACAAAGTCCTCCAGGCGTAAATTAAATCAACAGGAAATTAGTATTTATTGGAATACTGGCCTTCGGAAAAGGTCATATTGAAAATTTGTTCATCCGTCTAGTCTTCCATGCAACACCTTCTTGGTTATGCAAAAGGATTTAATGGAAAGTCTATTGCCCAATACAGTCAACAGTGTTTGAACAACTCAGACTAGAGTGCAGGGAACACTAAGCTCTGCTTTATGTGTGTTTTTACAGTTGTGAACATATCAAAAAAGGGCTACAAAATCACAATACCATCATTCCAGCTTGGAGTCTCTTGTTTGTGATCATCACAAGAGGCATAAACTGCTCAGGCATAGATCCACAATATGTGCGTGTCAACACAAACCAAGTCAACAAACCATTGGGGCCTGGGTAGCTCACCTGGTAGGGCATGCACCCATATGTAGTGGTCTACTCCTTGGAGCAGCGGCCGCAGGTTTGACTCCGTCCTGTGGCACTTTCCTGCATGTCATGCCTCTTTCTCCTTTCATTTCTTCATCTCTCCTATGAAAATAAAGGCCTAAACTGCCCAACAAATTAATCTTTAAAAAAAAAGACGCCTGCGTGTGCATGTTAGTGCATATGAGGGCCGTGACGAAAGCGCCGGTATTTCACAAGTTGGAGAGCGGTCAGTGAGAGACGTGAAAGCAATCCCAGGCCACTTTTTTCTCTATATTTTGAGCACAGCACCTTTCAAAGCAATAACACAAGACAAGAAAGCAAGATTGCAACTTAGACAATTTGACAAGGAAAGATCAGTACAGATCCTGTCTGTGGTAACTTCTCCAGTCCTTGTTTCATTTAAATGCAGTAAAACATACAGGCAAGTTATTTTTAAGTACAGGCTGGTTCGCAAGGAATCACACTGTTTTAAATGAAAAGGACATAAAAAGCTAGTATACCTAAGAAATTATCAGATTTATACAGTACTTGAATACTGTAGTCAAAAGTATTACACAATTATCAAAACCTTACACTTAAGAAGCAAAACCTTGGCCCAGTGCACCATTGTTAAGCACAATGTCGGCCTCTAAACACGTGTAGACACAGAAGTATACCATGGTGTCACTGCCTTGTAATTCCAAAGCACTGACTGTCAAATTACCACACCTTTAGCCAATCTGTGAAACACAGCCATCAGGTGCACAAACACATGATTGCTTAATTGTAGACACTCCATTCAGGTTTAAGTACTATGAAAATGCAGCAGGTAAGTCTAGTATTTTCTGTACTGTTTTCTGATCTTTCTATTTGTTTGTTGTTGTATTTATTTGTTTTACTGTAATTGTAACCTGTACTGTACTGGTGACAGTATTTAATGTTTGTCTGTTGTTTGCTGGGCTTACGCTGTTATGCACACTACTGTAGTAGCATGAAAACTGGGCCATGTATTGTTGGGATTCCCCATGTTGACATCTTGACTGATTTGGCTATATGAAAGGAAATACATTATATTTTCCTCAGTCTGCAGCATTGGTCTTGTGTAGTGTTTGGTGAACTTACATTATTGTATATTTACTCTTTCTCCGTGTACTACATTTACAGTACTCTAATCACTTAGAAGTAGAATTGCTTAGTGTTTTAGGTTAGCAACAGCAGCATGCAATTGGTTCAAACAGTTCATTAAAAACTGTTCATATAAAAAATAAATGAAACACACACATTTCTTATGGTAACAAAATGTTGTTTTTTTAATTAGTGTATAGTTTTTGCAAGAGTGTTTAATTTTGCAAAGGGTCTGAGGAGTTCTGATAATTGTGTGTAGTGTTTTTTCAAAATAGTACTTAAGCAATCAAAACAACTATAAACGGTCATGGGTGAAAATATAGGAAATGCATAAATAAACACTCAAATAAGATATTAATATATGACATATGAAAACAAGAGGCTTTTAAGTCAAAAAACTTGAAGTCCAAGGTCGAACCTCAGACTTCACTTAGTAAATCATTTGAAGCTGTTGACATAAAAGGATCTCTGGTCATATTGTTAGTCTAGATGCACCTTGTAGAGGACGTCTTGTGCCGTGTGTCCTTCAAGACTCATTGATTCATAAGTACACAGTCCCTTTAAATGCAATTTTCATTAAAAAGTCTCATCTTGGCCTGAACGTGCTATATGTTCTGAAAAATATATGATCTTCATTCTGTGTGTGTGTGTGTGTGTGTGTGTGTGTGTGTGTGTTTGCTTGCTTCCCTGCTCATATGCTGCTGTATGCGGGTGCTTTGTATGCACTGCTAAAAATGAAACACGCTTGGAGGTAGATTACATTTGAAAATCTTTCTTGTTCCACCATGTCAGTGATGTTGATAAATGGGTACTGAGAGTAAAAGGGCATCTCAGATAGTAGTGTTTCCCTCCTTGACAGCTACAGATTTACCTCATGTTTTTCACAGACATACTTTTGTTTGAAGTTATATCAGTCTCATTGCATTCTATAACAGCTTACTTTTGGATATAAAAGCATAATCTCATTCAGTGTGTGTGTGTGTGTGTGTGTGTGTGTGTCACTGTCACACAGTGCTCAGGTTGTGGCATGTTCATACACATTGGGCCACAAGCTATGCCCTGTCTACTTCACTAGTAGAGTAGTTTTAAGTTAGAGATGTCATTTAGCTATTTCCAATCATATACAGTATGTGGTTGCAAAAATCTACTAATCAACGTAATGAAATGCAGGCTGCATAAGTAATAGTTTGAGTTAGGGCTGCACAATTAATCAAAATTTTATCACGGTCACGATTTTGACTTCTCACGATCAAATTTATGTGATCGAGCAATTTTTCTTTTTCTTTTTCTTTTTTATATATGCGTCATTGTATAGAACGCTCTGTTTTTTTTTGCAAAGGCAATCTACCGCTCCGTAAACCAGTGTCTGATCATGTGCCAGTCAGAGTTGTTTCCTGCACCGCGTAGCTTAGTTTCTAGATGTAGACAGTCAAAGAGGACAGGGTAACGGGAGGAAAATTCAACAAGTGCAGTCGGTTATACGTTGGTCTCATGGTTTACAATTTGACCAGTAAACGCAACATTTTGTCCCGCCTGTGTTGTTTGTCAGACAACAGCAGTGACCAGTGCTAGTCTGTGCTATTTAGTGTCTGTTAGCTCACGCGGCGCGAGTAATATTTTTCCTCTATGTCGCATCGGTGCACCTAATGTCCTTGCATCCGCTGCAATGTTGTTTATATGGATATGGTTTAATTTTGCGTTACATGTCCCATTTCTTCTGTAAAGCTGTGCCTGTGTTCGGATCTCTCCTCTACTCTCTCTCGGCGTAGCCCCGCCACACAGCAGTGCCGGTCCACACTTGTGACATTTGTCCACAGTTTAATTGATATTAACACAGCTGTATATTGTTAAGCATGAGAGGCAAACCTGTATTTGTACCAGTATTTCCGCGGGTAACTCTGCTATTGCGGCCGCCACGGCGAAAAACCCAGAAGAAGTTATTGAATGCAACTAACTACAGTTTGTAGAGTAACAGCGTGTGAGACGGAGCCTGCTGGACCTGGGCCAGAGATGTGACCCATGGCCAGAATATCATAGTTCATAAAAATGCAGTGCAGTGACAATACAGACATTTCATACACAGTGCGTGTGTAACTCTGCTGACCCGCCGTTCAACCCGTGCTGGATAATGGATGAAATGTGTATCATGAAAAGTTCACTTGCAGTGATAAATCGACAGAGAACTATACCAAGTATCTAGTTCATATCTATTCTAGAGCTTTTTAGCCTCTATCCGCTTAATGATTCTGATTTCCAGCCAACAACGTACCCGTTTTGGTTCACTCTCACCATTCTCACAGCAATGCTTTCAGCAGCAGGCAGCTGTTTTTAATGAAAAACCTCTATAAATCCACTGTACATTACCTGCTCAGCACCAATCAGCTAACTGAACATAGTGGAGCATTTAGCAGCTAAAGAGCCAGATATTTTTCTCAGTTGAAGAAGACAAAAACAAAAAAGTAAAAGGAGAGGGAATGTTGTACTTATATGAATCCGGTGGACATAAACTCCACTCCAAACTAATAGTAATGTTGCTCTGTGTCTGCTCAATGTGTATACACCAAATTGTTTGCTACAAGGTTCACCTTATATTTAGGTAGTATCTCTCAGTATCATTTTGACATGGTATTTTTTTCAGTGTCATGTGCACAACTCTTTTCTGCTGCAAAAATGTAGTTATTGTAGCTTTTATTTTATTTTTGCTAAAGTGGTCCAGTTAGCAGTGTTGCCTCATAGCAAACACTTCAGAATCCTGAAACAGTAAGACAAGTAAGACATGCATTTATGTGCCAGTATTTTCTGCAGTCCAAAGACATGCAGGTAAGGTTAAATGATAGGTTCTAACATACTAAGGGTTTTTGATATCTGTAATCATTCCTTCGTTCACAAAAGCTGTTGAGATCCCTTCCTAATCCATTGTAAATCATAGGGGAAACAAGCCACAATTATTGTTTTGAATAGCTAGTAAATATGGGGCTTAGCAGGGCTGCCAACTCTCACCATGGCCGTGAGACACACGCATTTGACCGGTTCACACGCGCACACGCCACACTCCCGATTTCTCACGCTGAAGTGTCAACCGGCGGTCAATTTCTGAAAGATGAGTTTATCTATAGATCTACCGTTGTGCCACGGCCACTCGTGATTGACTAGTTGTTGTTTTCAGAGACTGTGAGGGTTCAAGAGCGCTCCCTGTCTGTGGAAGTTTCGAATGGTCGCAAACTGAGAACATTTTTTTTACGATCCATCCCAGGTGCATTTCCCCGGCTCCAGGTATGAGCTCAGTATCACAGACCCGACCGTCGCTTCGTGACCACTCTCTCTGTAAAATAGAGGTGAGCAGCGCGGCGGTGGACTCGCTCTGCTGGGGGCAGTGAGGCGTGCATCCGTGCAGACCTCCGATGAAGAGAGCGTACAGCCTCCTCTAACTTTGTCAGAGACCAGAGACCCAAATGGGCCTCTGGTCTGTGCGACGGTCTGAATGAGATCTACCATATCAGCGGAGCAATAACATGCACAGCAGACTAGATTACAACTCTCCAAATGTCGGACAACAGAGATGGAGGAGTTATATTTGAATGTGCACAAAGTTGTAATATGAGCAAAAATCTGATGTAAACACATCTGAGCTATACTATACTATACAGTATATACTATACTATATATACTATATATACTGCAACGTTGGGCAACTATGTGCTCTCTAACCTCGTGCATCTCTAAATGTAACTGTAAATAATTAATTTTATGTTTTATAAAATGAACAAATAGTCTTATTTCCCAAAAAGTAAAAAAGTAAGTGGGGCACAGAGCATAAGGGCCAAACATAATGAGCTTGGCACAAAGGTTAAAGGATAAGAATCTATGTAACTCAATGGTTCTTATTCTTTAGAATTTCAGTGGTCTTAGTTGATCCCTCAACATTAATTTAACTTTGGGTCCCGTTCCCTACACCAGAAACCCTGGACCTGTTCCCACAGACCCAAATCTTCTCAGCTGTTCTGACATATGCTACTGTCCTCTCATGTGGTTCATATGTTTTGGCACATGTCTGGGTCAGGTCTTATATCATAAGAAGTTAATATTGTAATAATGTAAATGCTAAATGCCGTCTGTTGATACTACAACAACACAAAGGTTCTTAACCTACAGTTTTGCACATCTCATGTAAGACTTGATTTCTGCATTTTCTTGCAAAAAACTCTCCAGAAAGTGCCATTTAATGGTTTATTTTTAAAAAAAATTCTGGGGGGGCATACCCCCATCCCCCCCACATATAACAAATCCCAATTTAAACCTGAAGGATAAAGACCCAAAGAAATTGCTTTGTACGCGGCAAAATATGGGTTGGCCCCCCCAAATCTCACTCCAAGGTTTTGGGAAAAGTTGGCAGCCCTGCTTTAGCAAAACTCATCTGGAATGGACAGAATGCATATTGCGGCTATATTTATCTTTTGTGGTGAGTATACATACAGTACACATTTATGCATTCTTTTTTTATCCCACAACACACACACACACACTTTGTGGAGTTATTCTGTGTGTAACATCAGAAGTGGTGAACTAACTTGACAGATGTCTGATGTATGTCCTAGCATTGTCCCAGTGTTGATCTAGTCTGCTAAACAAGAATTCCTCATATAGCTGTCAGTCCTGCTTTAGTCTCTCCTTTAATCAGCAGCTTGCTAATTAGCTCTCCGTATGCTAATTCAGTCTGTGCTATTCTTTTTCCCGCTTGTTATGCTAACTTATTAGCCCGCATTAGCATCAGGGCTGATTAGCTGCAGTCCCCACGGAGTGGCCAAGTCAGCTTCTCTTGCTGTTTTATAAAATTGTAATACACACCGCAAAATAATTCACCTAAATAAGCTGCTCGGTTTAGTACTGAGCAGTGCAGTCCTGTTTAACTTAGTGAAGATACTAAAAGTATAAAACGGAAAGAACAGAAAGGAAAGAAAATAAGAAAAAAGCAAAATAAGTTGTCCTGCCTCTGACTTTTCCTTACATATTTTAAACTTGTTCCATTAAATTCTCCTTTACTGTAAAGCTTAGAAACATCAAGAGCACTGAAAGCGTCTTTCATTTCTATTCAGAAGCCATTAAATTGGCAATGTTGCTCTCATTATTAGAAAAAATTATAACAAACAATTGCAATGAGATAGGTTTGAGTTCATCAATGTATAACATCTTGCATTGCTCTAAAGAAATACATTGACAGAGACATGGAGGGTGGATTTACAAGAGGACATTTCAGAAAAAAAATGGAAGAAAACTTGTGACACAGCTCAGAAAAAAACAGCCAGCTTAAGCTTTTCAAATATAATTGGTTGTTGCAGAAATATACAACACCTGTTAAATTGAAAAAATACAACAGTAATATACCTGACCTTTGTTTTAAATGCAGTTAGGCTAAAAGAACATTTATGCACTATGCACTATGCATTATGTGTCTGGGAGTGTGACAAAATTAAAACATTCTGGAGGGATGTGATAAATAAAACTATATTCATCTTTTCTGTGAACATTCCACTTGATCCTAAGATGATTTAACTTCACCTGTATCTAGCAAATTGGAATCTAAAACCCCAAGAATATAAATGATTTTAAATATCATTTTGCTATACTACACCCAAAAGGACTATAGCTCTCATTTGGAAGAACATGGAGGCACAAGAATATGGCGCAATGTATGTCCATAGAGAGACTGACATATAAAAACTGTATATTGAGAGGCAAATTGGGAGTGTATTAGAAAATCTGGAGGCCAGTTGATCAATTTGTAAAAGAAGAAGACATAGGGGAGCTGCTATTGTGATAATCATATAATTAGTGTTGTTTTTTTATTGTTTTAGTACAGTAGAGGCTGTTTAATGTTGTAATACCGTGTCCGTTTGAGTATGCCTAATATATACAGTGGAGCTATCCATGGTGCTGAAACAGTGATAATTGCAATAATTGCATGAAGGGCAATAATTTTGTATTTTTAGCTATTTTTTTCTATAGATACAGTACATAATTGCAATTATCCATGTCATAAAGCATAAATGTTCCTTTTGCCCTAAGAACACAGTTGGTAGAACAATGGTAGAGGGGAAAAGAAATGAAAGGTCCCGTGGCATTTCTCCAAACTTTAGGAAGGCATTTAAACGTGACATATATTTTCTTGTATCCCAGTGTGTCAGTGCTGTTGCAGCTTTTAAACACAGACCTTAATGCGTAAGTGTGCATAGCGTGTCTCCTAATAGAGACACAGCAGCAGTGGACAGCTCCTCGACTCTCTGCTATGTCGAGATTATTTCACCCACTGATTTTATTCAGATCATGTTCATTTTTACCTGACCCATCCGATGATGGTGTGTGTGTGTGTGTGTGTGTGTCTTGCTTCTGGCTGGCTGTGAGCGGTAGACCTTGTGTGCACTATGAAATAAAATCCTGCCACTGCTGTGTACAGTTAAGTTTTAACAGTGGAGATTTCTAGTTAGTTAATTGAGAAGGTAACACTTTAGTTCATGCTGCATTTGACTGTGCTTTCAATGCCCGTTGTATCTGCACAGCACTCTCTCTGGTCCTCTTCTTCATCTGTAGAACTCTCTGGATCAGTGTCTGGATCAATGATTGGATTGAAGTCTTCTTCTCTTGAGAAATCCTCCTCTTGCTCTTGCTCTGTTTCTAAATTACTACATATCTTTTATTCAAACCGCATAAGCAAACTTATTCTTACTTGTACTACTGTAGTTTTTATATTTATATAAACATATATATACAAATTTTAATATTTCTCCCATTTTCTCTTTCCCGTCTCTGTCTTTCTTTATCTTGTAAGCCTTTCCCCCATATGGCACGCGCGCACACACACACACACACACACACACACACACACACACACACACACACATCCTACACAACATACTGTTAATACACACCATAATGTGTAACATCTGCTCTTTTTTCTTTATATGTTATGTGTCATTATGTGACTGTTTTATTAAACATATTTAGCATTATGGCCACAATTGTAATCATGTAGCTAATGTAAAACGGAACTAATTAAAGTGACTATGAGGAACCTTTTAATGTTTCTCAAACTGTTTAATTTTGCATCTAATGATTGTAATAATAATACTTAATAATAATATAATAATAATAATACATTTTATTTGTTGGCGCCTTTCAGAACTCCAGGACACCGTACACACATTAATCAAAACAATAATAGAAGCACAACAAAATAATCCATAATAAAATCTAGTTGTATAAAGCTCCTCATCACTTGGTGCTAAATAAGTAAGTAATGTGATGGCACATTTGTATTGATTGTATTGTTTTTAATTTTTATCTTTTCTTACTTTTCTCATTCATTATTGTAATTTTTGTTAGTGATGTATTGTTGTTTTAAATCTGTGGTTTTATATGTTGTGAAGCACTTTGATTCACTTATCGGTTGTTGTATAGTGCTATATAAATAAAATACATTTACATTTACATTTACATAAGACTGTGACATCATAATACTGCACTAAGTGTAACTTGCACAATAGGTGTATCTACATATTTATCATTACTAGTAGCAGTATTAGAAGTAGTAGATTTATTTAGTTGATTAGGACAATGCACATTAATCAACATTTTTGTAAATGTGCCAGTGTTAGCCAGCTAATTTTCAACTGTAGTCCTAGTTACCTAGTGTGCAGTTAAGCAGTTGCACATTTGTATTCCCAACTTGTATATATTTTAAATATTTGTTCTCATTTTTTATCCTATTATTATTTCAGGTATATTGTATCCTATTATTTCATTTATATTTATATTCTATACTGTGTGACTGAATTTTTCGCTATAACACTATAATTTCCCATTTTTTGGGGATCAATCAATATCTCTCTATCTATCTAGTAAGTAAAATAAAGATATTCAACTGGTTAAAACAACTAAGTCAGAAAATCAATGGGGATTTAACCATGTAAAGCTATGTTGGGTATGCCAATCTAAACAGATATGTTTTAAGTTGTGATTTGAATTGATGAAGAGAGTCCAGTTGACGGGTGTATGGTGGGAGAGCGTTCCAAAGACGTGGGGCAGAGCAGCTGAAGGCTCTGGCACCAAATATGCTGAGTTTGATTGATGGGACTGTTAAAAATGCAACTGTGGAGGAACAAAGTGTTGGGGGAGGAGTGTACGGAAAAGCAGGTCTGAGAGTTATGGGCGGGCAAAGGTTTTGGAGGGCTTTGAAGGTTAGCAGACGGTATCTGTAAAGTGGAGCTAAGTGAGGGGGGTTGTGATGTGGCCTGTTGATCTTGTGCGTGTGATGACCCGGGCTGCAGAGTTCTGGATGGATTGGAGGTGATGGAGATGTTTTCTTTGTAGTGCCAGTGAGGAGGGTGTTGCAGTAGTCAATGCGGAAGTGACCTGGGCGTGAAAAAGTCTGTGTTAGTGAGTATCCAGCCAGGTAAAAGGTATCAGGTAAAAGGTTTCTTTATAAAGGCCTAATTTTAGTTTATTTTAGAAGTTATATGTTGTAGTTATGGCTGATCCTGGGGCAGGACCGTCACAGAAAAAAAGGACATTAGAAGCTAAAAGGGACTGACGTTCAAAACCATCAATTTACAGGATTGTGAAGGATTAAGTCAAGTAAAGTGGTACCAAAATTTAATGTCAAGTTGTCATGACAAATACATCTTCTGGTAATGTCATCCTGTTTAACGTCAAGTTGTCATTACAAAGACATCCCAAACAAATTCAATGTCAACTTTTTAACATTACCAACCAAGACAACTTCTGGTAATGTCACTTTGATTAATGTCAAGTTGTTATAATTAAGACAACCCAAACAATGTCAACTTGTCAAATGTCCTGACAAAAACCGAATGACACTTAATGACATAAGTCATAAATGCTTTTGACTTGTTTATAAAGTTTATGTCACGTTCATGACAGTGTCATTTCATGATTATGTCCATACTGTCTAAAGCTAAGTTATCTTTATAATTATGTTGGTTGCTACAACTAACTTGCTAATGCTTTGGCTCCTGAAACAGTGACAGTCACACCTGGTTTAATGTAAATGGACTTTTCTTATATTGCGCTTTTCTATTCTGAACAACTACTTCACACAGGAACCATTCACCATTCACACGTATTCATACACCCCTGGCCAAGGCAGCCGTACAAGCTGCCCCCTGCTCATCAGATAAACACTCAAACACGTTTACACTCCAATGGCGCAGCATCGGGGGTAACTCGCGTTCAGTGTCTTGCCCAAGGACACTTTAACATGGGACTGCAAGGCCAGGGATCGAACCACCAACCTTCCAATTTCGATTGGCAGGCGACCCCTCTACCACTAAGCCCCGGTTTATTTCACAATACAGTCCCTGACAAAAGTCTTGTCGCCTATCTATTTTGTAGAAACACCTGCTATTAACCTGACTTTTAATTACTCAATTGGTGTAAGAAATAGCTCATATGAAAAGCTAAAACCCTCCCAAATGATGTTCCATGCACTGAAATAAATTAGTTTCACTAAAAAAAGATTTATTATTTAAACAAGACAGAAAGGTCAAATTTTGGCAAGACAAAAGTTTTGTCGCCTATACATAAATTGAACAAATTTACTACAAATACTAAAATATGTCAACAAATTAAATAGTGGTGCTGTGAGATTCAAATTGAATATCTTGTATGACTTCCATGAGCTTGAAGGACTGCATCCATGCAGTTTGGCAAGGATTCATACAATGTATTGATGAAGTCATCAGGAATAGCTAGGAAAGCAGTCTTGCATGCCTCCCAGAGTTCATCAATATTCTTTGGTTTGGTCTTCTATGCTTCCTCTTTCATCCTACCCCACATATGCTCAATGATGTTCATGTCTGGTGACTGGGCCGGCCAATCCTGGAGCATCTTGATCTTCTTCGCCTTGAGGAACTTTGAAGTGGAGATGGAAGTATGCGATGGAGCACCATCCTGCTGGAGAATTTGGCTTCTTTTATGGTTGGGAATATAAGAGGTAGCTAAGATTTCTTGGTATTTGAGACTATTGATGTTGCCTTCCACCCTGCAGATCTCTCGCACACCCCATACTGGATGTAACCCCAGACCATGATTTTTCCGCCACCAAACTTCACTGTTTCTGGGTGAATCTTGGATCCATGCGGGCTCCAGTAGGTCTCCTGCAATATTTGCGGCAACTGTGGTGTAATTCAACAGAAGATTCATCTGAAAATCCACTTTCTCCACTTCTCCAGCGTCCATCATTTTAGCAGGCTGTGGGCCTTGGCAAATGCCACACGGTTTTTCAATTGTCTTTTGTTTAGTGCTGGCTTCTGGGAAATGATTCGACCATGGGGGCCCCATTTCGGGAAGGAACCCCGAAAAAACCGTTCGGGTTTACACGGGACTCGGGGGGCCCGGGTTCTTTTTGGACTTGCGGCAGTGGAAAAGGGGTTTTTTTCAACCCAAAAAACCCGGGCCCTCTCGAGCGGGTTTTTTTGGGGGGGTCTCCTGCCTTGGTTTTCGTTGTCAAAAATATCCCCAAAGGTCTTAAAATTTTTTTTTAATTCCTCGTACTTAACGCTGAGACCTTTGAAGGTCTCCCCAAAA
The DNA here is from genome assembly GCF_008692095.1 of Etheostoma spectabile. Lineage (NCBI taxonomy): Eukaryota > Metazoa > Chordata > Actinopteri > Perciformes > Percidae > Etheostoma > Etheostoma spectabile. Next base: position 27,160,146 of record NC_045748.1, on the reverse strand, counting down.
CCCCAGCGGGGTTGGTTTTGTGGCCTTTTGATAATCAAAACTTTAGTCCGGGTGAATTTTTTAGGCGTTTGCGGGAGGTCAGTTCCCTTTTTGATTTGAGGTTTAGTTAGTTGGGTTGTTTTTATACACCCCTGAGCCCCTATTGACCCCTTATTTTCACGGGGAAGCTCAATGACAAGGCGCCAACACTTATGTTTTTGGGAAAAAATTAAAAAACCCCCCTTGGGGCTTTCCCAACCCTGGGAAATTAGAAACTTTTGGCCCATTTTTTTTTCCCACTGAAAATTTTCCAGAAGCGGTGGGTTAAAAAATTGGCCATTTTTTGTAAAAAAACTTGTTTAAAAATTTTTTTAGGGGCATTTTAGGTAAATTGTACCAAACGACAAGACTTTTGTCGGGGACTGAAATATATTAAAGTGGGCAAAATTGGGGGTTTTTGGGTTTTCCTTTTAAAACCCCCAAAAATACATCTGAAAACATATCTCTTTTTAAAAATGATGTTTTTTCATGTAAAGCAAATATTCATGAAACTAGTGCCCCCTTGGTAACCTTACTTGTAATGCAGTGGGAAATAAAATGTTTTTCCCCCCCCGGGGGTCTTATTTTTACAGCAAAAACAGGCCCTTTTAAAACCCGCAGGTGGGGGAAAAACCCCCACCGTTTTAAAAGAACAGGCAAAAAAAATACTTAGAAAGGGGTTTAAAGGGAAAACACACTTTAAAATTTACTAAAATGATTTATTTAAAACGAAACCCTCACGAGGTCTTTATGTACAGATTTTTAAATTCTAAAGTGACACAGTTTACTTATGGTTTTTTATGGGCACAGTCCGTGTTTTTTTTTATGATTTGACTCATCTCTTTTTTTACACTTTTTTTCCTTATTTCATTTGTTATAACTGCTTGCACGATCAAACCCATAGTTTTTTTTGGGTAGGAGTTGCACCCTTTTTAATTTAATTTGTCCCAGTCATGCCCCTTTACTAAATAAATTTACTAAATAACAAATACTAAAAAAGAAAAAAAAAGAGTAATTCTAAATAAAATAGACCCAAAATTTTTCCCTGCCTTTCGGGTTTAATAGTTTTTTTGGTTTATTTTTCTTCAGTTTTTTCTCTTGGTTGAGTAGGTGCCAGGTTTATGAATTAAAGACATTTTTGAAGGCGAAGGGGGCAAAACAGATTAGGGAAAGGGGGTTCCAATAACCTAAAGGTGAGTGATGGGAATACCCAGGATGAGCGAAACGAAAAAATACTACCAATCGAAAATACATCTCCCCCCGTCTGCCCTCTGCCATGTAATAGTGGAAATAAAAAAATGAGAGCTGTTGAAGGGCAAGAGGCCAACGAACAAGGGTTTGATGGGCTTATTATTTAAATTGATTTTTTGGTTTGACCTCCAAATGGAGCAGTCTAAAATTTGGGAGGGGAAAAGGGGCCACTATCTTTCTCCTTTTCCTCTGTCTCTCTCTGTCTCACTTTCTCCTCTTTCATTACGTTGTCTGTCCTCTGCTCTTTTCTTTCTCTCTCCACAAGAATCAGAGTGATCAAACTGGCAGAAATTGGACTTGTTTTTAATACTGAAAGAAGACTGGAATCTTTCCCAAACCCTCTACACATATGAACACTATTAAAGTTTTGAGCCCTATAGCTTCTGATGTCATGAACATCATCATAATTTAACAAAGCTGTATTTGAAATCTGAGTAGACACACTTACTCCACCATCTTTAAATATAATCTCATGTGACTCCCACAATGTCAAATTAGTATTTTGTTGCAAAGAGACTTATTGAACCAAAAACCAACAATATAATTAAAACTAAATAATAACAAAGCATGTCATGATAGCCTATGGGCTATGATGCGTACCACCTAAACATTGACATCCCCAGGTTGAACTTTGTTGCATTTCTTCCCCTATTTCCTGTTGGCCTTTTGACTACTATCAAATAAAGTCAGAAAATATAGTAAAAATTAATAAAGTAAAAAAGAAAGAAAACTTAATTTGTAAACATAATGCCATTTTTGGAATGTAGAATTATCCCTTATGATTAGAGTGCGGATCGGGCCGGATTTTTCTGTCCGAGCCCGGCCCGCGTCTGACAGAGCAGTAACCGAACCCGACCCGAGCCCGACAGGCATTAAGATATTTATGTCCGAGCCCGACCCTAGCCCGACACAGTTAAAATCACATTTGTTTCTCATACTAATGACACATGTACGTTTGTTTGTGTGGAAAGCCCGCTTTTATTAAGCAATTGTAGGAAGGCATTCGGAAATGTCAACAGATGAGCGCATCAATGCACACAGGGCAACAAGCTCCATTAACACAGGCGCGCACAAGAGGCCCAATCATAGCCAATTGAAATTCAATTAACATAGCCCTATCAAAAATGGGCAAAGCTAACAGAACAAAATCCAAAAAATAACACAACAGGTTCTGAATCTTTAAATTAATTCAAATCAACACGAATATCCCCAGCGATAACATTAACGTATCACAAATGGAGCTTATTGACATGAAAATCACTCTTACCATTTTCCTCAAAAACTGTATAGACTAAACTGCAACATGGGATCTATTTACATAATCCATTCATCAAAGTTTAGGCTAATCCATGTTCTTATGCAGAAAAAGGATTGCATGCGGTGGATGGCTTCAAGGCTGTCTTCCTCTGCTCGATGGCCCTGCCAGCAGCGCTGAAGTTGCGCTCACTGCTACTGCTGCTGGCTGGAATGGCAAGGATGCCGCGGGCAAGGACACTAAGCTTCAGGTAGTTGAGTTGCTGATCTCTCCACCTGCCCAAAACATCTCTGTCGTCCTGCATTGCGTGATTATGAGTCGAGTACATCTCGACTTCGTCCGTGGCATCTGCCAGAGGTACATTTTCCCACTCCTCAAAGTTAACTGCAGCTTTCTTGGGCGCAGGTCCTTCAGTGGCGGCCTCCTCAGTATGGAGGTCACTGAGCTGTCTCCGCACCTCCAGGTGAAGGTTGTCTCTCTCTGAAGAGGACAACATTCGGAGCTGGCTATATTTAGGCCAAAGGAAAGTTGCAATTTTTTGGAGTTCTTGGATCTCCACTTTACGCAAAATCCAACTGAGATGCCGCTCGCGGATGATGGCTTGATAGGGGCTGTCAGATGTCTTTCTCTTGCAGTGACGCTTCAGTCGCTCAAACCACAGAAACACCAGGTTTATGGTTGGGTACTGGTCCCCTTCAAGTTCACGCTGGGCATCATGAAATGGTTGCAGGAACTCGACAAGAAAGTCAAGGACATCTGGAGATATGGCATCAATCCGCCAGCCCTCTGCACGCTCATCTAGTTTTTCGCGTAGTTCTTGATAAACCGAGCGGACAGAATTTAAGGTCAGATATACTGTGCTAAACCTCGTGTCTGCCATTTGGATGACTGTTTTTGACAGCAAAGCTGCCATGCCCGTCTTTTTGACATACTTGACCAGTGCCTTCGTAGCTTGCAGAGTCTTGGCAACAGTCGGGGCATCTTGGGTCAGCTGTGTGGGGTCCAGGGCGTGTCGCATCACCGTATTATAAAGGTGATCCTGGCAGTCTAGTCTTCGATATGGTTTGAGGGCACTGATGATGTTTGAGCCTTGGTCTGTCACCCACACCACTTTATTCAGCAGACTCATATCCAGGCCATACTCCGTTAGAAGTCTGATGATTTCTCTCCTAATATTCTCCCGTCTTAGACTCTTCCAGTGGGAATGCAGCTGTTGTCGATACGGTGCTTATCATTTTAAATGTTCGTGTCACAAAATGGCAAGTGATGGTCATGTAACTTAATTTGTGATAATCCTCCGTCCAGATATCTGTTGTCATTCCGATGTAATTCACCTCAGTCAGAATGCCATTTATCTGGTCAACCAGCTTTGTGCATTTCTCTGTTGCCAGCTCACGGCACCGTTTTGACACAGTGGTGGGGTCAGGCAGTACGTCCTGCGCTGCCACTGAACCATATGTAGCACGACATTAATAAGCTGCTGGGCCAACTCAATGAAACCCCTTCCTTCGATGGAACGAAATGGCCTTATGTCTTTACAGCAGTACTCAACGCATTTTTCAGTCAGTTTTTGTTTGGCTTGCTGAGGGATTTTTCTTGAGGTACTAGTGAAGGCAGTGATGCTCGGCTGCAGTAGCCCAGGTGACTTACAAACTCTATCCATGTGACGCTGCAGGGCGGAATTCCCGGTCCTCTTGCTATCATATGTCATGAGAACTCCACAAACCTTACATTGAACATAACCAACAGGTTCATCACTATCGGCCTTGACAACTATGTAGAAATACTTCCACACAGCTGACTTTTCTTCGTTTTCAATAGTTTTAAAATTTCCTGCGGCCAACTTCTTTTTAACATCTTCCATCGTTGCGCTGCCACATGTAGCTTAATACGCATGTCTTTCGTTGTCACAGCTAGTTTAACAAATGTCCGCACACAGGAAGACGGATGTTAGGGTAATATTTGACATTTATTTTAATCCAAAAACGAACATTTGCATCAGGTGAAACAGGCCCATTGGTTACCTACATAATAAGCTGTTTTAAATTCAAAATGTTCAATGCCTTATCGCGCTGATGTGACCGAGCCCGACCCGAACCAGAGCATCCTTTCTAAAAATCTGTTCGAACCTGGCCCGGCCCGTCGGGTCCCGTCGGGCTCGGGTCGGGTATCCATCCTCTACTCATGATACATCTCTAGGTCAAAACGTAGGATATGCCTGGCCCGTGTATAGTCAATGTGCTCAATTGTCGTTTGTTGTCAGGACAGTGTTCTATGGGCAAGAAAAATTTGCTACACTGACATGTAAAAGGGAGAGTGGTGCCTCTGTCATTTCCTACCGGTCCGGGAGTGCCGGTGTCGTGCCAGAATCAGAGCTGGGCATGTAAGCAACTGAACTGGGTTTTGCGGACTCTATGGGTGTTTCCCAATGTCAAGGAAGGATCCTTCAAAGCCAGAATTTGGAGGATGCCACGTCATCAACGCCATCAACGTCCGCCGAAGGACCGTTACAATGTCGAGCATCCTCTGAATTCCTCCAAGGACTGAGTCCTTCATTCATAAAAATTTCCCATAGACAGAGAAGGATGCATATGTGTATTCTTTGCGGCCCCAAATCACCCACAATCCTATGCGCGGGCCTTTAGCGGCTCGGACCTCAGCGGGAGTTCGAGCGGCATCGCTGAAGGTGAAATGATAATTTAAATGTAAGTAGCTCGGGGTGTATCTACCTAATTATTATAGCAATTCGTACAAGCATTAAAGCGTTAAGCTTTACATTGATGTAAAACATTAACGTTGATAACAAATTTACGGCACACACTAAAGATACTTACATTTAAATTATTATTTCACCTTCAGCAATGCCGCTAAAGGCACGCGCATAGGATTGTGGGTGATTTGGGACCGCGAAGGGTACACAAATGCATCCTTCTCTGTCTATGGGAAATTTTCGGAATGAAGGACTCAGTCCTTGGAGGATCCTCGAAATTGGAACGGTCCTTCGGCGGACGTTGATGACGTAGCGTCCTCCTCCTGGCTTTGGAGGATTCTTCCTTGACATTAAGAAACGCCTGCTAATTCATCTTCTACAGCCCAACAGCATAATTAAACAGCACAGTTAACACTTCCACAACCATTTCATCTAGTGTTTTAAAATGCGGCAAATAAATTCAATGACGAGAGCCCGCAATGACGTGCACTTGATAGCCTGTTCCATTGTACATGTTCTCCAAATGCTAAGGAGGACTCTGACCTACTCCTGAAGGATCCTTCCTTGGAAGGACTAGTCCTACCAAGGAAGGATCCTTGACATTGAGAAACGGGGACAGTATATCATGGCAGAGGCGAAGAGACCAAAGAGGAGACGGAGAAGACAAGAAAAGTGTAACGGAGCAAGTAAATCTACATTTAAAATTATATTGTGATTATGTTTAGGTATTTAGGGTAGACAGACAGACACAGTAAATACATAACCTTTGCAACTTTCTTGGCAGAGGTAATAACTAATAACAGTGCTGTCTGAACCTGGATATCCTTTGCCTCTCTGTAAACTCTCCTGCAATGTCTAATATCAGAGAGAGAGTGGGGCAGGACACTTGGATGTATGTGCATCTTGATTTTGTTCAGCCTGCTTATGAAGCTTGATTTATGCTTGGCTTTGCCAATTTTCAACGGCAAAATAAGAGTTAACTGTTTGCCTTTGACACAATAACACAAGGAACAGAAACCCTTCTTCATTGGGAAATCTTTACTAAAAAAATTTTTAAATGTTATTTTTATAAACAATTTGTCACATTATAGACTAAGGCCATCTACATCCACAAGTAAAGTATGCTTAAGCAGCACTAGTCTATAACAAATTCACACTTGTCGACAATATACAGTATCAAAACTCTTTATAATGAGAAAACATACAAGCTTATATGCAAATACATCTTTCAATACACAACAACATAAACATTAACTGTTGATTTGCAGATGAAATTCAAAGTATCCATACAATACGTGTTAAAAAGAAATGATGGCTGGCTCTGTCCGTTCTGAAGAGAGAAATGGAACTTTTCAACAAGAGTAGCCTATAGCATGCCAGATCTTTATGAAAACATTAGTTTTTTGACTTGCAATTAAAGTATAAAAGCCACAACTGCATATCTTTCACTATAAACCTGCCTAATGCTTAAGTTATGGATTGGATTGCCCTGTCTGAATCTTCACGGACAGGATGTTTAAATGCTGCAGGGAAAAGGAGTTGCTCTTTTCTACCCGGCTCTCCTTGTGTTGTCAACGGACACACTGGCATGATATCTTTTTAAATGTGCCCTCATATTGGAAGTATTACCACTAGCATGAGTTACATGTGTTGCACAGTGGTTGCACACAGTTGCCGCTTTATCCACCATTTTTTTTCCATCATTGTCAAGTTAACAAGTCAACTTTTGCAGAGCGGTTGCGGAGTTAAAGTTGATAAAAGCTGCCTGCTCCCATATAGCAGAAAAGGACTGGCTTACAGCTGCACTCTGCATCTCATCCCTGCCATATGTGGTTTCTAACCAATAACTATTTAAAAAAGAAATCTGCACAAGCCTTTTTGACAGATGGTTTGAATGTTTTACTTGAACCTTTCCTTCCCTAGAAGATGTGCTTGGGGGAGAAAACTTCTATGGACAGTGCTATAGACATGAGTTACAGTTTGGGAGAATATCAGTTTTATGGTCAGCTTATGCATAGGAAGCCGTAGACTTCCAACGGAGACCAGTGAAGTCTATTAGAAGCACTTTTCCGGTGATGGCTGAGTGTTACTGCACAGCCTCCAACTGAGTTTGACGACGTAGATGTGACGTGAGCAACCTCTCTGAAAGTTGTAAGTCTTCTGGTAGCTGTGCCAAGAGAAATCTCAATCATTTCTAATCAGCAGAGATGGAGAGCATAGGTATATGTTAGGAGATAACATAGCAACAGGTTAATTATTGCTAACTAAAATGCGAGTTAACAATAATAATTAAACCTAAACAGCTAAAGAAAGTAGAAACTGCCTGTGAGCTTATCCTGTACTCTACGGTAATTCCTCTACTGTGCGACAGTAAGTCGTGTGGTTATGACACAATCTGTTTTTACAAAAACGGCTGCTACGAAGCCATAACGTGAGATACAAGGTAATGGAGCTTTTTATACATTGTTGTTGTTCTTTAGAAATAAACAATGGACAAATAAAGTCTTTAAACGCTTCAGATGTAAAGTTATTTGCGGTCAAAGTGATGCTAAAATGAATAGCAGTCAATGGAATGCTAACAGCAGTTGATGGCTTGTTAGCATCCAAATGGCTCCTTAGGAGGTACGCTTCGCGGAGGCTCGCTAATCCCCTTGGGCTTATCTTTCAGGATGTGTTGTTTTCAAATGTTTCAAGAGGTTACTCATGCTGCTGTGTGGTACTTTCTAGTCACAAATAGTGCATGTTTTTTACCTAAAGAAATTGATACTAAATGATAGCTTCTGAATATCACAGTATCCATCTGCCAATCCCGGGGTGGGCTTTTACACCTTTATTAGATAGGGCAGCTAGGTGAGAAAGGGGAGAGAGAGACATGACAAGAAGACAAGACATGCAGGAAATAGTCACAAGTCGGATTCAAACCCTAGACCTCTGCATCACGGCATAAACCTCCAAGTATATGTGCACCTGGTCTACCCACTGACCCAACCCAGCTACAATTTATTGTATCTCTTGACTTGATCCAAGCTTATCTATTTATCTATTAATAATATATCTATTTATAAGTATCACATCATACAGTATCATATTTCACTGTAACGCAGTGTGTGTTGCAACTACTTTAGATGAAATGTGTGGATTTTTTTTTTGTAGTATGGCAACATTTTGACTCTTACAGTAGTTTTTGTTTCCTCAGAATAACAGGGAGGAGACTTTAAGCTGAACAATGCAGTCAGTCATTGCCACAGCTAGCGCTGCACTATGGGCCATTGCTAAACAGAGTTTCTTGAGTGAAATTAAATTTTGAATACAATAGTGTAAGATATTTTGCTTTTGCACTTTGTCCCGTGTCATCCCTTTTTGTTGTATTACTTCTGTGTTGTTGTGTTCCACTGACACAGTCCTGCCTTGCTGCTGTGGAGATCTACTTCTCCCAGTCAGTCTGTGAATGGGAATGAACATGGCCCAATCTCTCCCTCCACTTCCTTATTTCTTCCTCGTTCTCTCTCTCCCATTGCCTCTGTCCCTATTGCTCCTTTACTCTTCATCCCACACATTCATTTCCCTCCTCCTGCCCCTTTCTTTTATTCCATCAGGGCTTCATCATCCCCCTCTCATTTCCTAAATCAGCCACGATGGTAGCCCACACCACCATCTCCTCATATCTCACTCTCCTTTAGGTGGAAGATAGAGTGATTAGGGCAGGGACAGAGGAGGTGGTTTGGGACGGAGATTGGTGGGCTAGAGAGAGAGATGAGCGGAGGATAGAGATGAGCTCTGTTGGTTTGGATGGAGTAGCAGTGGAAAGCAGATGGATACAATGGGAGAGAAGGGGGATTGCACACAGGATTGAATCTGCATGATGGATGTGTTCTGCAATTTACCTCTTCTCACGTCTTTTGTTTCTCACCTCTCCCTTTCTTCTCCTCCTATCTTACATTCCGCTCTCCTTTCTTTTACTATTGTCTGTTTCACTTATATTTTCCTCCGGTTTTGCCCCTTTCCCCTTTTCTTGATGAAGTAGTTGTTCATCACAACTACTTTATTCACCAGGAATTCGACCTGGTCATACAGTAATACAACGCAGGGAAATAGTAAAGGTAAAACGCAAGTTAAAACGAGAGTTAAATACAGAATCTTGAATAATAATAATAAATAAGCTACAAATTGCTTTGTCTTGCACAATCCTGGCTGATGTTGTTCATATTTTCCCTGCCTGTAGGTGGTGATAATATGCGTGGAGGGGTGGGGGGGGCGGTTGGTTGTTGTGAAGAGAGACGGCCTGAATTAAAAAAAGCTGTTGTGTGTAGTGGTTCTGGTGCTGATGGAGCCGAGCCAGCCGAGTAGGAGCATTCTGAAGAAGCAGTGAGATGGGCCACTATACTACTGCCCCATTGTCTTTATCTGCCTATCATTTTACCTCCGCACTTCCCCTTGTTTATCTTATTTTAATTTATCTCCATCTCTCCTCTTCTTTCCCTCCCTGTCACTCCTCCCCGTCTTGTCTTTTCCTTTCATCTCATCTCCTCGTTATCTTTTCACCACATCTCCTTTTCTCCCTTTTGTCTTTTGTCCCTCTGCATTGTCCCCATCTTTTCTCTTTTTTCATATTTTTTCTCCTCTGACAATGTCTTCTGATTTCCTTTTTCGCAGTGTTTCACACTCCTCTTCCCTTGTTTTTGCCTTCCACTTATATTTCCTACCCCCCCATTTCCCCCAGCCCTTCCTTCCTGTCTCTTTCCAGACGTTCCATTTCTTCTCCTCTTCTATTACCCTCTGCTTTCTCCTTTTCTTTCCTCCTCATCCCTTCTTATTTTCATTTTGACCCCGTACCACACAACCATTAGCTTCATCTCTCTCTCTCTTTCCCTTTGCAACTCTGTCTGCGTCAGTGTCTCTCGGCCTCCCTGTGGTGGTGACAGTGTGACAGCTGCGTGCCGACCCGATTTCACCCGGCCTTTGATCACTCTCCAAGCTCACCATTGTGGCTAATGAGGGGAGCAGGGGAGCAGGGGAGCTCCAGGGCTTGCATACTGCATCTCCGCCATTCCTCCAACACCCGTTCCAGCCCCTCTTCTCTCTCCATGCATTCTCATTCTTCTTCTTCTTCCACTCAGGGCTTACAGTTCTCAGGCACCACACCTGAGTTCTGGCATGGTACAGTTTTACATGTATGTAATACTTCATTCAATACATTGTACACATTTCCTCTACACCAGCATTTTAGTCTCACAAATGGCCCTTGTCCATTAAAAATAAAAATTGTATTCCTGTCAGCATGGAAAAGGCAAGGAGGAAGGTTGTACACACACACTGAGGCACAACAAGTGTTAAACAGAACAGACTTTTCAAATTTAGTTTTTGCCCTGATAGTTTGAAACCACAACTATGTTCCGTAAATTCCATATTTATTTGCTTGTTATAGTAATGACAGAGTTAGTGTTTACATTTTGTCCTGATGGGGATCATAGAGGTAAGGAATTGTCCAAATACGGCATTCTCTTAATCCTCTGTCCTGTGTGTGGAAATGATGTGACTATTTCTTACTGACCATTAGACAAAGTAATAGGAGGTCACCAAAAACATTTTATGTGGACTGTGAATATTCACAGCACTTTTCATGAGAGCCTAGAGATTACTTTTTAAGAAGCCTCGTTATAGACTAAAGTTTAAGGGTACATTTTGACCTGATAGTTCTGCTACAGGAAAGTTCAGAGAGACAAAATCTGTAAAAGGTTTTTTTTTTAACCTGGACTCTATTTCCCTATATTTTTTGTGTGTGACTGACAAGAACAAAAACTTTGACATTGGTCTAGTATTTAGCAATATACGTTAATAGGGCAATTGTCCATCTTGTGTTTACCTTCACAAAAGCGCTTGTTTTGCGACTGACAGGCTCTGGTTAATATGCTAAGTGTCTGACAACATTATGGAAAGGAGACAGACCTTTAAAACCTCTTTGAGGCCTTTCTGTTTAACCAGAAACAGCTCTGAAGTCGCTAGCACTAAACCCACCATACTCCATTTAAAAAAACAATACTTTTAGCAGTGTTGTAATTTAAAAAAGTACAAATACTTCGTTACTGTACTTAAATCAGATTTTGTTACTAAGTTATTTACATTTCTGGAAACTTTTACTTTCACTTTACTACATTTCCCCTAAGCATCTTAGTTACTTGTTACTACAAAATAAAATACCAAGAAATTTGTTACAATGGGAAAAAATGGGTTTGGTGAATTACTGCTCCTAGATTGCAAGTTAATGCATGCTCCATTTCAGTTGGTGACCTAATGCCTGTTATCAAGCGGTAAAAACCATTGGCCAAAACTAAATTAGAAGAGGAGGACGCATAATACCTAATGTGTCATGGGAACATCTTGCTGGAAGAGAGAATGACCACCCGGAAAGTGTTGATATAACATTACACCCCTTTGGCCATAAAGTTCATAAGCAATGTTTTTTTTTACTCTTACTTCTAATAATTAAGTACATCTAATATCAGAAAATTACTACTTTATTGTACTTTTTTCGAGACTGTAGAAAGCCAAAATATTTCCACATGTATATCAGTAAACAATGTGTTTATTTCCACCAAAACTAGAGTTGTGATGGTTGGAAAAGTGGAAAGACGACCCAAAACGCCTTTTCATGGTTTTAGTTTGTTTCTGTTGACTTTGAATGAAGTGTATTTTACAATGATAAAATTACTCTATATTTACATGGGGTCTGGTGGGTTTGGCGAACGTAATTTTGTGGATGTTTTTATGTTTAAAAACAGTATCTTATTCTTTAACAGAAAGGTCGACCTCCTTAGAAATCCTTCCATAATGTTGTCAGACACTTATATAATAATAATAATAATAATAATAAGTCAGAATATCCACAAGAGTTACCAAATTCATGTGATGATTTACAAGATGCTATTTGGGGTAAAACTTAATTGTGTTACACAAAATCCTGATAATGGTTCAGACTTTTTTTTCCTTGTTTCCCTCCTGTGAAATATTGTATAATTTACCTATGTTGGCTTCAATAGGAAAAATGAAACAATGTGAGAACATAAATTCAGTCTTGAACAGCTCAAGTCACAGACATGCAACCTGCAAGTGGACACAACATGGTATTGTATGGGTTATATATGCAAGGCCTGAACCCACTGATTTAAACCATATCCAAATGTAATAGATGTCTGGCTGTAGTTGTTGAGATGCAGCTTATTGCTCAGGAATAAAGTGAGGTCTGACCAACTGGCATTCAATGTCATTCAATTTTCTTCTCCCCCCAGATTTGGCTTAATGGCAGTGTGATAAGCTTCTATAATGAACATTTAGACCATAATGGGATATCAGCTAGCTACAACATTTCACTTCAATCAAATTTTAACTTTTTCCCACTATATTTGAAAACAAACACTTTTACTTAATTTTTTTATTCATTTAAAAGAGATCTCTAGCCATATTCAGACCCATGTCATCACCATAAAGCACTCAGATGTACTCAGATGAACTCCTCCAGTCAAAAGACAGGTGCAGTTCCAGTTGTGAATATGTGAACAAGCAGGCTGCTGCAGAATAGCCCGCGACTTCATGTTTGGCTTCATGCCGACTGCCTGTTTGCCCTCAAACACCATCAATATGTTGATTCAGTTACCGGTATTTGCTTTTTAATATTGAAGCTGTCTGCATGCGAGGAAACAATAGAAAAGAGACATTTACAGACTGGGAACTTAATTCTTGTCAATTCATATCACTGTTTCTGTCTGCATCTTTTTTCTTTCACTTCTCACTCCTTTGCTTGTTCTTATATTTTCTTTTAATTTCTCTTTTTCTTTGATTTTGTTCACTTTCTGTTTTCCCTCCATTTTCTTTTCTTTTGCTCTCACCTTGTTCATTCCCTGTGTTTTGTGATCCCTATCACCCTGCTCTCCTCCTCCCTTGTGGCAGTATCACTGGGCTGGAGAAATGAATTTCCCCTTCTGTTTAAATGCCGGTATGGAAAAATATATGGGGAGAGCAGAGAGAGAGCGAGAGATGGTGTTAATATTGATCTTGGTTAATTAGATTCCTATTGGAGTCCCGTGGGGGATTGGAGTGGCGAGGCTCCATGTTTGAGTCCAGGCGGAGGAAAACGGAGCCCGAATTAGAAGGAATTTCATTTTGAACAGCAGCTTGTTTGGACACAGAGTGAAGAAATCAGTGCTTCTCATATTTTATATATATTCAAATCACTCTTCTCAATCTGATCCTTCTCTCTGTGTATAATTAGACATCCCTTTGTCTTTTGTTGCTGTCCTTTTTTCAGGCTTTGCAGCATTTATGTTTTCAGACTTCATTTGCATTATTTTCTGTGACGGAATTTGTGTGTGTGTGTGTGTTTGTTCGTCGGTGTGCATGCGTGTGCGTGCATGCACTGGGACTCGCTCTATTCAATCATAGCCAGCATGAGAAGATGTGGTTCAGTGCTCCCATGAACATGTATGATTACCCTGAAACATGTGTAACCCACAGGATGTGGGTTTTAGGAAGCAGAACGTTGCGCTCCACATGACCGTGTATTCTCAGAGATTAGGCCTTCCATTTTCCTGAATTATTCACATTCCTGCCTTCACTGAAAGAAAAATCTGGCAGACACTACATACAGGCTGGATTCACAGGGATCTGCAGCATATTGTCACGGTAAGAGAGTGAACTGTGCTTCCTAATTTAAGACAGTTTATTCTATGAAAAAGTTAAACCATCTGCTGCAAGTAGCTATCAGCACCTGTAACTACAGTAGTAGTATAACGTACTATACATGTTCTGTGTCAGTGTCAGAGCTGTAGTGAAACCGTCCAGTAATTCCTCTTAGATTAGGTTAGGTATTTTTTCATCAATTACAAAGTATCACTTCTAAAGGAATTCTAAAATGTTACTTCATATAATATTATTGTACATTTTCTTTTGTTATGTTTTTGCATAAAATAGGGTACACCTTTAATTTAGGCAGTGTAATGTTAAAAGTACTGTAATCAATGGGAACAATTATAAGGTAGCAGCTGTAACCCAGATTTCTCTTTTCGCAACGGCATCCTCCTGCTCTGCCTATGGAATCCTACAGTATCCCCATCCCAAATGGGGTATCTAGTCCCTCCAGCGTGTTCTGGGTCTGCCCTGAGGTCTCCTCCAAGTGAGATGCACCTGGAAAACCTCAATACAGGGGGGTGCTCCTTTTCATACAAAGAGCAGTATTTCAACACCACACTTTTTCCAGATGCCTGAACATCCCTGTCTCTGAGGGTGAGCCCAGACATTCTGTGAAGAAAACCCATTTTGGTTGCTTGTGTCTGTGGCCTAATTCTTATGGACACTATCTGAAGGTCATTGTTATAGAGGATGTACAAACGTGTCCAAATATTGATCAATCAATCAATCAAATTTTAATTAAAGCTCCATTGTGTAATGTTTTTAATTGATTGTTAGCAAAAATCCCTTTGATCTTTCAGAAATATGTGTTCATTCATGTGGAATTACTTCCACCAACTAATCAAAGTATTCTCGTAAGCGTAGAATCTGCCATTCAAAATCATTCAGAATGCACACGAGCGAGTTGCTCGAATGGCGGCGGGCATGTTGCGCCTCCATCTTTAAAACTCATTAGCCAAAGAGGGACATATTTCTGCCTTTTGCACTTTTACACTCAATGGTACTGTGAACATTTGCAAGGGGGAGATTACTCACGACTGCCAGCAGATTTGAAAGCCTGTTGAAGATGAAAGATCACACCTATTCTCAAGGACATGTAACGGTGTCCCCAAGGAAGTTAAAAAGAGAATTAAAACGACAACGCAACAAGCAAAGCAACAAGACAAAAGTTAATTTTTAAGTGGCTTTTCCAAGATGGAAAGAGACGCATGGATTTGAAATGGGACGGCAAAGTTGACTGCTTTCTTCTCGACAGGTAGTTTAGCCTATTGTTGCTTGGCTAACTATAGCATGGTTGCGCACTAGAACAACATCTAGGATACTTTTCTTTGTGTCAATGTTGAAAAGGGATTGTCTAACTTGTAACATAAATGTAATCATATGTGTCGAGATTTCCCTGGTAGGCAACTCATGTCATGCAGTTGTAACACAGACTAGACTACAGCTAGAACAGCTGCGTAAACGATGGAGATACTAAGAGCTAATTTGGTTTTGTTGACATTGTTCATACGACTCAGAGAAATATATAAAAAACACAAACCTCTGTTGCTTCTCTCCTTTGTCTTTGAAGAGCTTCCACTCTCTCCTCGCCATCTTTGGAGAGTGTCTCTTTAGTTTTTCTTTGCCTTACCGATCCAGTCTTTTGGTTATCCTTTAGATATCCCTCGCATAAACTGATCTCTGACTCTACTCACGGAGAAAAATATGTAGCCTATGCAGTAAACATTGGCTTAAACTATTAATCTTACACTCTGTACATCTGTACAATATACAGAATAATGATAGCATTGTTAATTTTAAACATTAACTGGCATTCGTTTGGGAACCTGATAGCTGATGTTAGGAATGAAATGGTACCAAAATAACAAAAACAAAACTGTTATTCCACTTTAAGGAACACTCATGGACAAAGTCAAACTTCTTTGAATAATACGGCCACCGTTGGAGTTAAAATGCACTCGAAATGGGAGAAATGTTGTTATATAAGTTGTCAGAGTGCGTATATCCGGTATATGGTTCAATAAGCTCAGATACATAAGATGGTTTAAGTCCATGCAGGGACTTATCTGTTAAAAATAGAACCTTAAAATTAGCTCTTGCTTGCACTGGGAGCCAGTGAAGAGAGGCCAGAACGGGAGTTATGTAATCATATTTCTAGTTTTTGTCAGGATTCTGGTTGCAGTGTTCTGAGCAAGCTGCAAGACTATAGTGGCAGAAAAAAGGACATTGCAGTAATCAAGTCTGGAAGACACAAATCAATGGATTACAGTTTCAGCATCACAAAATTATAAGATGGGTAGATTTTTGCAATCTTACTAAGATGGAAAAATGCTTTCTTGGTAATAGCCTTGATGTAACACTGGAATGTCGGGCGAGGATCAAAAATCACACCAAGGTTTATGATGCTCAAGCTTTCAGATATAATACAACTATCAATATTAATACAAACATTTTTAAACAAGTGACCACATTTGGCTGGTTTTACTACTAATAGCTCAGTTTTATCAGTGTTCAACAGCAGAAAGTCCATACCCCTCTATCTTTTTATGCCCTTTACACATGCCTCTAAATTTACGAGTTTGGCTGTACAGTTACATATAGCTGGGTATCATCAGCATAGCAGTGACATTTGACATTATATTTGCAAATAATGTCAGCAAGGGGAAGCATATAGATGGAAAACAGCATTGGGCCAAGGACCAATCCCTGGGGTACACTAGATTTCACTCTAGAGGAGTCAGAATTGAAGAGGCCTGAACATATCCACACTCCTCTCTCCACACATTATGCTGTAAACAATGCTCTATATAATGTATCTAGACTACTCCGCTTGGAAACAATGAAAGAATGGCTAAACAAAAAAACACTGTGAAATGAATGAAACTTGCAAATGCTAATGTATGGCATAGATGTACAAATACAGCATGCGTCCATATGTCACTATGGAGAACATGTTATGTCCTTACGAGGGCGATGAGTCAAGAGTCTCTGATAGGTCTGACCAAACACCAAAACACACAGTGGTCATTTATTAAACCGCATACGATTCTAGCAGTGTGTATGGCAAAAATGTAGCAAGCACTATGCAGTATGCAAAAAAAGCAAAATCTGCAGAATGTTGTACTGATTCTGAGAAAATCTCCAGTATGCCTCAGACCAGTCTTTCTTGCCTACTGTATCCCACAATGCAATGGATCGCCGTTGTGATCAACAACTGGTAACTTTTTTAAATATCCACATGCTATTTCATCAATAAATTCACTTTTGAGACATTTTTATGCAAGAAATCAATTACTGTATGTAGAGCTCAAATATGTTATATCAATCCATACACTATATTGATGACCAATTGCAAATTAAGCTCCACAGTCTGACGTGACAGCCAGCGGGAGTCTGCCGGGGTTGCTGGCTTGCCCGGTCGGCCTGTCCACCTTCACAAACCCCGCTGTGAGCTGGCTGGAACTCTCTCAGGAGACACGTGGACAAGAGGCGTTTTTTTCCCCGATTGTTTCTTTGAACATATACATTATAAGATTAACTGGAACCTGTGGTTGTCTGTCTTTTCAGTGTTAAAAAGCTCCACAAGTGATTGTGGGCGAAACGTAACAAGCTCGCTGTCGCTGTCAATCACACACACTGCCAAGGAGCAGGCAGGGGAGACTGGGGGAGCAACTGACAGGGCACATAGATACAGGGCAGATAGATACAGGGCAGATAGATACCCGTCTCTCTTTGACAGTCTTTTAAATGAATTCTTACATGTACAGCATATACATTAGATATATTCCAGTTCATAATTAGTGTTTGTTGTATTTGCTTATCTCACATAAAGATTTAAGGAATTAAGTTTCAGTTTTCTAAATTTTCAGCATCTTATAAAGTAAAAAAAAAAAATGCAAAGCTCAATTAGTTATGTTTTACTTTGCAATAGTCGTGTGAGTTATTTTTTTGCCCAGTGCTTTAAGAGCTTGTTCAAAGGCTCAGGTTGGCTTGGCATACTCCAGAATGAAATGATATAACTGTTTCATACTGCATACTACTGATGAACGTAGTATGCAGTAGGTTCTGCATACTACATACTGCAGTTGTCTGCAATTTCAAAAACGGCCAGTGTTATCGTGTACACCTCACTTTGTTAGCAGTATGTTGGCAGTAGCTGAAGTCTTCCAGTTTAGACGTGGTGTAATCAACATGAAATGTCTTTGTTCATGGAGTATGTTAAAGTGTTTAGCAGGGCAATCGTTTGCTTAGGTACAGTACATCTTTATTTTTTAAGTACAAAATGTGCTTGATGATGGTTCATTTAATAATTTTTTTGAGACCACTCATTTGGGAAGGACCATGTTGGCACATGTAATATTTAAGCACACATTCTTGGTAAGGTGAACACTATATTTCTACTGTTTATCAGAAAATCATCAAGACAAAGGATAAAATAATTGTCACTGTAAAAACTTTTCACAGTTGAAAAATCCTTCCTTATTATATTGTAAACACTTTAAACAACACAGCCCATTAAGCTGCCCCTGAAAATTTATATTTAAAACTTGAGCATGCTTTTCCACGCTACATGTAAGCAACTTGCATCGGGGTCGCTAAGCAATTTTTACATGGTAGTTTTGTTTATACTGAGTATAATGTTTATGTGTTCTCTGTTATCTGTTTTCAAACCTACCTTCCAACTGGGGCCTGTTGCACGAAAGTAGAATAAAGATATCCAGGATAAGTGAAAAAGCGCAGCTTGACTTAGTGTGATCTGCTCATCGCGGCTTAATCGGTTGCACGTTTGCCGAGCCAGGGTGAACAGGTGGAGCTATGTCAAGCCAGGTGTAGATAGCTGAGATAAGTGCATGTTCACGGCTTTCTTAAATAGACCACGATACCTATCACAGATTTACTGATGCAGAGATGGAGAAGACGCATGCGCCACATGTTTCACCCAATGAGCAGCAGCTTCTGATGAAAAGTAACGAGGAGGTGAAGAATATAATATGCAGAGAGGGAAATACGGCTGTTGTCAAATGGAGAGAAAAAGCCCAACATAGCGGACCCGACTGAATGTGTGGGGTGTAAAATATAGCATTTGCCTTAAAAGTGAGCAGAGGGATAATGTTCCTCAGGACATGGACCCTAAGGACTCTAGGCTTAATTTCAAACCCTTATTCACAACGCGAGAACATGTTTTACAACGATATGCACAAATCTCTATAAGCTATATCTAATTCTTTGTACAATTAATGTTCATACAGAACAATCAGAAAGGGCCAACAACAAGAAAAAGTAGTAAGTGACTTCAGTACACGCTGTGAGCATTTGTAAAACAATATTCATGTTTTTTTATTTTTCTGACAAGTTACCGCACCAAAATAAAAGTTTAAAAGTATTGTGGTGTTCCCCGGGGTGTGATGAATGATAATTCCCCTCCCTACTATTATATAACTTATTGGCCGGGAAGGGAAAATAATAGAAGGTTATAACCAATGTAACATTAAAAAATTAGGCCCTTATTAAGGGAAACACAACTGTCCTTTTTAGAAAAGGGAAGAAACGAAAATGAAATCATAATTTTTGGGTCTCTCCACTCCCTTAAATCTGGAAATTTTGCTACATTAATATTGCACCTTTAATCCGACGCGCCCTGTAACCAAACTGAGCCCACGGACGCTGCGTTCCCTTTTACTTTTACGAGTGGTGGACACGACGGAGCCCGGCTGCCCCCCGGGCAGCACCCCGGGCAGGGGCCGCCCGCCTGGGCCCCGGCCGCACGCCAGCAGCCTAAACACACTACCGTCCCACCGGGGAAAAGTGTCATGCATCAGGGGCCAGTCAAATTCTAACCTTAAAAAAACTGTGTGGGGTTAAATCCAACTCGCGACAAAAATTGAAAAGTGGGCTATGCATTTTAAAAAAAATAAAGCAAACACATTCAAAGACAAGGGAAAACGAAAAACAGGTTTTTTGGGATCAGAGCTGCAGCTGATTAAAACCATGAGACTCCGGTTTAAACTTAGCCGGGCTTTAGCCTGCTCTGGACCAGGCTAGTGCAAAAAATAAATCCCATGAAATTTGGCGGGGTTTAATTTCATTGGTTTGTGCAAATCAAAGCTAAATACCAGGAAATTAAATTTCCCGTTTACCCTTATCCTTTTCGTGCAACGGGCCCCGGGATTTGGGTATACAATCATTTGCTTATTAACACAAAAAAAATTGGGCATGGACACGCTACGGCATCCCGTTTTAGATTATACTTTTTTAATCGCTAAAACATTAGATCATATGGGCGATCCAAATTTCCGGTTTTTTAGCTAGCAACTTTTTAATATTTACAGTTTCTCATATTTGCACATAAAGTAATGTTTAAGGGCCTTTGCTCTTCTTTAAAGGGCGGACTTTTTCACTTTTTGGTTTGTCACTACAAACCCTCGTAGGTTCCCAAATGTCAATGTAATGAACTTTTCCATGTTTTTGAAAGTGACTGACTTTGTATTTTAAAACTTTCCCAACATTTTTTAGACAGCCCTTATGTTTTTATAGCACAGTTGTGAAATCCATACATCTCGGGGGCTTTTTTTCTCGCCCCCAAAACCTGCTTACTGCGCCTTTGTCAAAACAGGTTTTTGATTCGTGAGAAATTTTTTTGGGGTTTGATAGAACCCTTTTTCCCCCCTCCCCTCCGTCTCCCCCCTTTTTTTTACCTTTTTGGTTCCACCAGTCCCCCTGCCCAATATTGACACCTGTCTCCCATCGTGTGCATTGGAGATCGACTGGCACCCCCCTGCCCCCTCATCCTTTATTAACCCCCCCGTCCCCACCCGACATTCTTATTGAATCCTTTCAATATTTTCCCCTGGCTGGGGGAAGGTCCTTTTTTCTGATTCCCCGCCCCACCGTGCGTTAGGACTTTCTTTATCAAAACCCCAAGCTGTAAAGGGGAAATAAAAATGTGTATGGTTTGAGAACCCTTCTTTCTGTCCCCCCATCTGTTTGCTTTCCCCCACTTTGTGCTATTCATCTCTGGTTTGGAAGGAAGCCTGACAAAAGTTTTTTTTTAATTTGTCTGCAAGTAGTTTAGATGATCCACAAGTTTCCCACTACGGCTTTTTTTAAAAAATTGATATTCCCCCACAGTTTGTCAAGCTGAAGATAAACAGTTTTTTGAAATTTTTTTTTGGGGGGGCTCCAAGATTGTCTGTTTTATCTCAAAATTTTCAAATTTTTACAACATATAATTTTAACTCCAAAGAAAGAAAGGGATTTTTGAAAATTGTTTTTTTAAATTACCCCCATCATTAAAAGTTAATATACAAATAAGGACTGGACGGGGGCCCACAGAAAAATAAAACGGTTCCTTAACATAGGTTCAATATAATGTCCCCCTTCACGCATTTATCCCTCAGCACAAACCAAGTCACAAAAGCCTCCAAAACCAACAATAAAAAGGGAATTTTTCATACTCTCTAAAAAACCCTAGGAGCTTTTATAAATTAGCACCCTAAGGGCAGTAAAAATGTGCCGTCCTTTTCTAACCAGAGAAAATAACGGTCACGGTTTTAAAAAACCTCGTTAAAAGTTTTTTTAAAAACGGGTTTAGTTTTGGGCAGGTTTTGGGACAAAACAAATTTATTTCAGCACCAAACTCCTTTTTAGGTTTATTGAAAAAGTGGGGGGGTTTGGGTTTTAAAACAACATTTCCCACAAGCAAATGTAAAATTGCTTTCCGTTTTTTTTTTTTTTTTATAAACCCCCCCTCCAAGGTGAAAGTCCTTCTTTTTTCTTAAGTCCTCCAATCCTCCAAACCCTTATTTATATGCACAATTTTTAAAAAAAAAAAGGTTTCCAAGTGCTGCACAAAAAGATATACAGAAAAAAGATAAAAACAATAAAAGCACAATAAATAAATATTAAAATAAAAAAACAAAAAGCCCAAAAGGCATGTGGGGAAAATATACCATAAAAACCACTCTAAGGTGGGAAAAGCCAAAGAAAAGGGTGGGGTTTTAAAAGGTTTTAAAAAAGAACAGGAGGGGGCCTGTCTAAAGGCTCAGCCCATTCAAAATTTGGGGCTGCGACGGCAAACCCGTCCCCCTGGCTAAACCTCTTTAGGGCCCCCCCGGAGGGCCGGGCACTGAGTATGTCATACTCACCCTCTCGCCCTTTTTTTTCCTTTTAAAAAGAAAATTTTTCTTCATCATTAATTTTAATTGCTTTACCGCTTTTCGTTTTTTTTAAATTTTAAGGAAGTGTTTTACTTTTATTTAAAGTAGATTAAAAGGAAAAAAAATAAACAAATGGAAGTACTGAAAACATTAAAACATGTATCGAAAAATAAAGAAAACCAAAGGGACAGTGGGTTTGTAGACTTATTTTGTTTTTTGACACAGGAAAATACGAGGAAAGGACGGGTAGGGTTTATTTTTCGGGGTTTTTATCAACAGCAAGCAAAACCAGAGCGATTAGAAAAAAGGGAAGGGTTTTACCCAAAAGTATCAAAAATACTTCCTACAGGAGAAATCGAAAAAAGCACTGCTAAAAAAATACCTGTGCTGGTACCAAAAAAATACAACTTATTGCATGTGCCTAGGCTCCACTGTCCAAAACATAAAAAAACATCAATGGCCACCTGTTTCTGTATGAATGTTTCCCCTTTTCCCGAACAACAAGGCCCGTTTTTTTGGGGGGGGCAGCAAACCCCCTACCAAAACCCCGATTTTTGTTAATTGGGGGCCAAGCAAGAAATGATTTTTTGGTTTTAAACAATATAGTTCCATTTACAAAAAGGATACGTAAATCCGACTCTAATTTTATGTATATTAAGGGCCTTTTTAATTTATTATTTTGACTACTCATTGTATAAAGAATTTGAAAAAACCCCACCCTCTGTCCGGGCTGAGTTTTGGGGTTGTGAAAAATATTCCTCAGAATCCCATTCTCGTTTTTGACTGTTATCTCATCAAACAAATAGAAATATTTATTGTTAAGTAGGTAAAGTGGGAATTGGGAAAAAGTACGTTTTTCAATTTTCAATTATGGGAAATAAACAAGTGTTTTTTTTTATTAATAAGTTATGAAATTGGTATTCAAATTTAAAAATTGACAAACAAAATGGGGCACCTCCTGGCTCGGACCCAAAAACCCGGCTTTTAAAAAGTCTCTTAATGGTTTTGCAAAAAAAATACAGATCTTAATTAATTTTTTAAATTTTCTGGTTTTTTGAAAGGAACAAAAAAAGGGTGAATTTAAGCATGAAAATGTTCCCCAGCGGATTTTAAAAAAAATCCAAAAACTGCTATTAAAGATAAAAGAAATTTTTTTGAAGCAAAACATCTGGGGAGCTGTTGGGGGGGTGTGCGTGTGCGTGGGTGTATTGGGTGTCTTAGCTGGCAAGCTAGCTGTTTCCACGGGGGGGTTGGTGGTGGGGTGTGTTTGGTTTTGGTAAAAGAGGAAGGGAAAACTGTTTTTGATAAAAAAGACACTTTGGGGGTCTTTTTTTTATGGCTCTAAAAAAAAACACCCCGTCGTTCACGCAGGTTCGACCCAAAGTGAGTTACGCGGGTTGGGGAAAAAAGCTGTTTCATGTTTAGCCTCTCTGGGAAGCTAAATTTCTGTCTGTTTTTTTGGAAAAGTAACCCACTTTGTGGAGGATCCCAAAAGGCATTACAGTAGGGCTGCACAATTAATTTAATTTTTAAACACATCCTTTTTTCTTCCCCGATCAATTTTTCAGATCCACGTTTTTTTTTTTTTAAATTTTTTTTTTAAAAAGCGTCATTTTTTAACACCCTGGTTTTTTTTTTCAAAGAATCTACTGCTCCAAACCCCCGTCTGATAAATTTCCAGTCAGAATTTTTCCCTCCACCCCGGCAGCTTAGTTTCTAGTGTCACTCCAAAGGACGAACGGGAGGAAAAAATTCCCCAACGATGCATTCGGTTATACGTCATCTAAGGTTTTCCATTTACCCGGGAAAAGCAATTTTTTCCCTCTGTGTTTTTCTTTAGACAACGCAGTGCCCGTGCTTCGGTCAGTTTGGCTTTGTTACCCCGGGGCTGTAGGGCGTGGGTAATATTTTTCCTCTATCTCCCCGGGGCCCCTAATGTCTCGCATCCGTGCAATGGTTATATGGAAGGTTTTTTTGGGCTTTACAGCCCCCTTTCTCTGTAAAGCTGTGCTGTATTTGGGATCCTCCTTACCTCTCCCTCTTACTCTCCGTGCAGCCCCGCCCACAGCGGGGCGGCCCCAACTTCGCTTTGTCCCATTTTTTAATGTTATTAACAGCTGTATATTTTAAGCTGAGGGGGAAAAAACTGTATTTTGTACTATGTTCCCCCCCGGTAACCTCTTTGGGCCGCCCACGGAAAAAAAACCAGAAGAATTTTTGAAAGCACAAATTTTTCAGTTCGTAAGATAGGTATGGACGGAGCCGCGGACCGGGTGGGGAAGAGTCCCCCAGGAGAATATATAGTTTAAAAATGCTCGTTTCAAAACCGGGTGGTAATCCCTGCCGCCGTTCGACCTGTGGCCCCATTATAATGAGCCCGGTCACTCTGTGGACACCATTACTCCCTCCCTTCCCTGTTTTTTTAACAGTTTTGGGTTAAAAACAGGTGAAGGAGTTTTTGTCAGGATACTTTAAAAAAAATAAAAAATAATTCCAAACCATTATTTCAGATAACTTTTTCATTTACTTTTTGATTTGTATGTTATACAACCTACACTTCCCCCCTTAGAAAAAGTAGCGTAATATGGATTAAAAGGTTTCCCAAAAAACCATGTCAAAAAAATTTTTGGTTAAAATAACAAATGGAAATAATGTGTCAAAATATGGATCAACCAAATTCATTTACACTACGTATTCAACAAACATCAACAATAGAAATCATGATACTTTTAAAGCAAAATGGGACAATATATAATAGAAATACACGACATTTTCAGTTTTGGGTTTTTCAGCTAATTTTCCAAAAAACAGGGGGCCAGGGTTTTGGTCTGTATGCGATTGTACTGTCCCGATGGGGGCGATATATTTTTTAAAATTTTTAACAGACGTTTCCGGGGGCATTTAGTGTAAGGTAAAGAAGCAGTGAGTTGTGTTTTCTGGTGATGGTTTTAAAACGAAAATCTGAATCAAAACCTGGGTAAAAAAGGTGTTGCGGATGTAGTTTGCTTCACCCACTGATTTTTTTTGGGGGGTCTTGTGATGCCCTTTTGGTGGGGGGTTCCCAAAATTTCAGCCCGGGGCCCCCAAAGTAACGGTGCAAGGACTCGCGCCCCCCCCCCCCCCCCCCCCCCACTATAAACATTGCGCGCAATCGCGCACGCACTACAGGGTATCCAAAACCCTGAGCATATTGACGACACAAATAACACAACAGCCATGACATTATTCTACAGTAATTTATCATTATTTTAAATTTTGAACTTATCTCCCCTAATAGTGGATGTGTAATATGTTTGGAGCACAGCAAGTTAAAAAAGCTCTATATTTTAATTTAAAATAGTTTTTATATACATTACACACTAGGCCAAAAAAAAAAAAAAATCCTTTACCTATTTCGGCATCAGATTCGGTATTTCGTGGTGTTGGTTTAAATCTTTCGCACGGTTGAAGATGAAAATTTGGGGTGCTTATTACCATCAGCGTCTCGGGTCAGAGAACGTCATAAGCGGTCTTGAGTAACAAGGGTGGCATCAGCGATTGGCGAAGGTAAAGCCAGAGTAGGTAACGCTGCTAACAAACCCTGAGTACGGCCCTGGAGGACTCCGTTCTTTACCAGAAGGCAGCACCGGCGCTCGCTCTGTGGAAGGAGCGGGAAACGGAGCTAGATGGCCGGTGGTGCTACGGTTTATCAACTTTATTTCATCCTCAAACTGCCTGGAATCACACACATCCTCTCCAAGGAGGGCACCAGCGGGGCCTTCGTGGAGGAAGTTCGGCAGCAACTGGCAGAGGAGCGACCACGATTTAGAGGAGGAAAGGAGCGGGGCGCGGTCGAGCAGCGGGGGGGGGCGCGGTCCGAGGGGCATGCGCACCACAGCAGACACCAACCCGGAGGCAGGGGAAGGTTACGTTGGTTAAATGTTTAAAGAAAAACTTTAGGTTTTTTGCATGTTACATACCATATTTTTTCAGATGTGAATGGAATAATTACGTTTTAAATATGCCATGATATGAGTTATTGAAGCACCTGGGCAAATCAAGTGTTAAATTTAAAAACGTTAAATTTTACATTTTGGTGTTATTTAGTTTTTCTAAAAGATATCCTAACACAAACTGCATTAAAATTGCAATTAGGTATTTATCATGACAGATTTTAGAGGTTAGAATCTTGCGGTCAAAATGACCGGAACCGCAGTTGTAGTGTTAATGTTGGAGACACTACTCGGAAAGAAAGAAAATCAAAACAGCTGTCCCTTTTATTTAGTTTCTTGGTTTTATTTTAAATTTACCCTAGTTTATCTGTGTTAAATCATAGCTAACTCTATGCTATTTCTAATCGTTTTTAAATTTTATTTTATTTCTGGAAATCAGCTCGCGACCCCCCCTCTCTGGCTCGCGACCCCCCTGGGGTCCCGACCCCCACTTTGGGAATCACTGCTTTAGGTGACTCAACACCAGCCTTTTTAAGGATTTCATAACCACAGACATTTATACCTGCGATGGTGAATGTTTTTAGGGAAAAGTGTGTTTGTGCATGCCTGCATGCAATTAAATGAAAATTAACTAAAGATTAATTAACTATCAATTTAACATCTATTAATGATGGTTATTATACAATTTTACTGCATTATCGTGTTGCTTTGGAGGTGTGGTCCTATTGTGAGCCTTGTTAGGGGTATAGAAATAGTGATTTTTGTTTTTTTCTTCCATGCCCAACCTACTAGCGTTATAAGGTAATCGGCGATTCATGCTAGCTTGTTTCAAGCTACAGACACATTCGATTAGCATGAAAACATGTCCCAGAGAACGGTCGAGTTAGTCACATGTGTTATTAACCCCTACGTTCATTTTGCACCAGAATTTTCCTTTAACTTGCTCACTTTTTTGTTTGTAAAACGCAAACTTATGGAACAGTGAATGGTCACAGTTAAAAGACAAGCGTTTTTGGTCCTCATTCAAAGCCATTCCACTACAAGCATAGTTACTCTCCACGGCGGATGAAATGCAATGATATTTACGTGTAGCAAGTGTAAACATTAATTCCCGACATGCTGTCAGCAGCTCGGACACACTGCTCTCTGCAATGACTTACCGTCACCTGTTGGAAACATGTTGCCCGTACCTGTCTGGTTCTGGTTTTGATATGCAGCGTAATAACCCCTGAAAATAATGTCCATCTCGCAAATGTATCTGTCTCTGCAGTCATCTCAACCATTGAATATAGCAACAGGAAATAACACTGGGGAATTCTTAAAAAAATAAACACCACTAAAAGTTACGTTAAAATGTGTTGTAACTCGGTTTTACTGTGATTGTAACAGGTATAATATTACTGAAATTTAATTAGTAATGCGTTATTTTACTGTGTTACAGCAAATAGGAATACATTACTGTAATTGCATTACTTTAGTAACGCGTTACTCCCAACACTGACTAACGTTACTTAATATCCCTCTTCTCATGCCTGATGAACAAAATGTTACGGGAGTCAGAAACACAAGGCATTGGGAACAGTACCGAGTAATGTTAGTACAGGGGGGAGTAACAGGCTGCGGCTGGAAATCGTAGGCAAATGGCAAATAGTTTTAACAGGACTTTAAAATTGACACCCACCGAGCCAAAATTCTTATGTTATTAATAGTTAGCTTGTTCTGGTTTTCTAACTGCGTCGCAAGTTATAGGACCTTAGCTGGGAGCTTGATGGAGACAGCTAAAGTTTGTTAGCTGACCTACAGCTGTCAGAGTTAGCATCAACCTACAAATAATAACAAATTACTCTATTAAATTCTGTCCCAGTCACCTGACTTTAATTCACCTGTAAAACTTTATTATTGGAAAAAAAGCTTAATCTTTTAAAGGATAAGAGGTTAGATTTGAAGGCTTATTCTGTGTTGCATGGCTGACTTTTCGCAGTCAGAGAGACTGAATATATGTTGAGATTACAGATCATATTCGGTCTGTTGGATGATAACATCATGACCAGATCGCATGTAGAGTATTTAAACAGCTACCCTGTCATAATCAAAACAGGAGACTGCGAAAAAGCTGTTATATGGACTGATCTTAAATAGACTGTTCTTATAGCGTTTTTCTAGTCTACTGAAACGCTATAAGAACATCTATAGATCAGCTACTCAAAGGGCTTTTACATAGTACAGGCACCATTCACACGCACTCGCACACTCTGGCCAAGGCTACCGTACGAGATGCCACCTGCTTATCAGATAAACACTCACACACATTTACACACCAATCAGGGGTCACTCAGGGTTCAGTGTCTTGCTCAAGGACACTCTGACATGGAGGGCGACTGCAGGGCCAGGGATCAAACCACAAACCTTTTGATTGCAACCCCTCTACCACTGAGCCACAGCCACCACGATATTATATGGATCTGATAACTTTTTAATTAGTTAGAATCAGACCTAACAGGTGTGAGTGTTTTGTGACTTACTGTGTAGATTGAAGGTAGCTTGAAACAGCTGTAAACTCTCCAACTTACTGCAGATTTTTGTCACAGCCCCCTGCTGCTGCCGCCGGCACAGCTCATCCCAAACAAGCCTAGTATCCTAGCCTCACTAATTGGTGCCTATACTACCTGCACAGGTAAGCATAGGGTGATCCAAACTAAACAAATAGCAAAGAACAACATAACACTGTGAACCCACAGCAAAAAGCACCCCTCAAATGTAATTTTCTTTTGCTAACAAACAGGACCTAATCAGGCAAACTCTCCCTAATTGAGCAGCTGATCTACCCCCACATCACAGGCAGAACCATAGCAAAATACTATGACCCCAAACAGGCTTATGTCATTTTACACAGATCAAATAATAATTTTCAAATAAACTAAAACATTACACTAGAAGATTAAGCAGACACAAAACAATGTTAAATTTGTGAAAAAGGAGCAAGGCAGCCTTTTCACTACCCCCTACACTTAAAAATACACTCACCTAAATGATTATTAGGAACACCTGCTCAATTTTTCATTAATGTAATTATCTAATCAACCAATCACATGGCAGTAACTTCAGTGCATTTAGGGGTGTGGTCCTGGTCAAGACGATCTCCTGAACTCCAAAAAGAATGTCAGAATGGGAAAGAAAGGTGATTTAAGCAATTTTGAGCGTGGCATGGTTGTTGGTGCCAGACGGTCCGGTCTGCGTATTTCACAATCTGCTCAGTTACTGGGATTTTCACGTACAACAATTTCTAAGGTTTACAAAGAATGGTGTTAAAAAAAAAAACATCCAGTATGCGGCAGTCCTGTGGGCGAAAATGCCTTGTTGATGCTACAGGTCAGAGGAGAATGGGCTGACTGATTCAAGCTGATAGAAGAGCAACTTTGACTGAAATAACCACTCATTACAACCGAGGTATGCAGCAAAGCATTTGTTAAGCCACAACACGCACAACCTTGAGGCGGATGGGCCACAATAGCAGAAGACCCCACCGGGTACCACTCATCTCCACTACAAATAGGAAAAGGGGCTACAATTTGCAGGAGCTCACCAAAATTGGAAAGTTGAATACTGGAAAAATGTTGCCTGGTCTGATGAGTCTCGATTTCTGTTAAAACATTCAGATGGTAGAGTCAGAATTTGGCGTAAACAGAATGAGAACATGGATCCATCATGCCTTGTTACCACTGTGCAGGCTGGTGGTGGTGGTGTAATGGTGGGGGGGATGTTTTCTTGGCACACTTTAGGCCCCTTAGTGCCTATTGGGCATCGTTTAAATGCCACGGCCTACCTGAGCATTGTTTCTGACTATGTCCATCCCTTTATGGCCACCATGTACCCATCCTCTGATGGCTACTTCCAACAGGATAATGCACCATGTCACAAAGCTCGAATCATTTTAAATTGGTTTCTTGAACATGACAATGAGTTCACTGTACTAAAATGGCCCCCATGTATCTATGCAAAGTTTGTTACCAAAGAGGCCATCGTAGCTGTCGTCCAATGTTAAAAGAACAACTATTGTTCTTGTAATCTTTATTGCCAGGGGGCCAAAGCTCAAACTTTGGGGA
The DNA here is from genome assembly GCF_008692095.1 of Etheostoma spectabile. Taxonomy (NCBI): domain Eukaryota; kingdom Metazoa; phylum Chordata; class Actinopteri; order Perciformes; family Percidae; genus Etheostoma; species Etheostoma spectabile. The sequence continues at coordinate 27,130,039 of NC_045748.1, read as the reverse complement.
AGCACTGTTCTAAAACAAAGACAACTTGTCAAGGCTTTGGCTGAAATAATCACATCATTAGATTATCTATCAGTAATGAAGCTTAATGATGATGAATAAGTATAGACAAGTGTTTGACATGTATGTCTTAAATCTTGATTCACTGCTCACTAACAGTTTATAGAGTGTGTATTATATGGGCAGTAGTAAAATTAGTAAGTGAGGGAGTGATTTTGGATGCAGCTTAAGAGTCCACAGCCATTCTAGCGGCTCTGTGAGACTGTACTTAGGCACCCCAGTACTTTGAATTCAATGCTATCAGCCAACCCAGTCTCACGACAGTTTGTGAAATGTTCACGTAAATTAATCTATTGATTTGTGTACACTGATACGTTTATCTCATTTTTTTGTGATGGTTTTTTGAGCATGACATTATAATGCTAACATGTTAACAACGTAGATTAGCATGGTAGCATGATAACATTTGTTAATTAACATCAGGCACAAAGTACAGATGATGGGAATGTAGTTTTGCAGGTACTTAGTATTAGTACACGTATATATAGTATTAAACACCTTTTTTTTACCGGATGAAGATGGTGATTTCAATGTCATAAGCTGTCCTGTATGCACTGTATGCTATTTACACACACACACACATATATATATTATATATTATATATTATATATATATATATATATATATATATTAATATTTAGACACACACACATACACACTCTCGGGCCTCTTGTGGATAATGCAGTGAATCAGGCAGTAATCAGCAGCCCTAGCGGTTTCCTGTTTCCTAAAACCAGCCTCTGATTATATGTCAGCTTGGCCATGAAAAACATGCCCATTAATCGACTTATCAGTAAATAAATGTTGCAATTAATTGATTTGCCAGAATGCAGATTTGGCTGCTGTGGCTTGGAATTAGAGTCATGGATGAATAATAACCCTTTTTTTAACGCATCAGCTAACAAAGGGATACAGGGGAAATGGAAGAAAAGGAAGGAAAGTTGTGATATAGCAGAAAACCTTTCAGCACTGGATTAGTTGTGCGTAAATAAGCAAACCATTGACTCTCTACATACCATGTGCTGCTTACGTCACAACAGCCTCCCAACATATACACACACACACACACACACATTGTATACACACACATTGTATACACACACACACATGGAGCCTGAGGGCAACGGGGGAAAAGCTGCTGAAACAACGTTTCTCTGCTCCCTGGGGGGCCTGTTGCACAAAAGCCATTTTAAAAACTAAATAAACAGGTCTGTTACTGGCCTCTGCTGCCTTACCATATGTCTACTGTCAATGGCATTGAATGTCTCGTAGGGTAAAGTTCACAGGTCAAGTACAAGTACAACGGGGGAAAGGTATTTGTTTGTGTGGTTTATCTAATAACAGTTTTGTATTACATTACTACTACACATGTACAGAGGTTTTTATGAGAATGGGATTTCATGCTGGAGAGATTACTCTGGCACTTAGGTATTCCTCATAAGGAGCTGAAAGAAGTTGCTGGAGAAAAAATAGTTTGAGCTTTACCATGTTTTCACCAAAACATGACCAGAATAGTTCACATAAAAATCAATTAATAAATGTGTTTGCTTTTCAATATACTGATATTTATGTACAAAATGTAGTGCATGCCAAAGCTTTGTGCCAATATTAATTACTTAAATTTGTCAAATTTTGGACATGATGGATGTGGGCGGTAAAACCAACCAGAAAAATGCCCTTCCAGAAACACAATTTATGTCACACCATGTCCATATTTTTCTATTGCCTATGATCATGGTATATCAAGAATAGGTGTAGGTGCTGAATAACTGTTGTTATCATTCAGTTTGATCATGGGTATGAACACCTAACTATATATCTTACAAGCAGAAACGCATTTCTTCATGTTAGTGTGTGCTTTGTGGGTCTAGTTGCGTTGAGGTGGAGATAACGTTGTGTTAGTGAAAGGAACAGTGAGTGCCTGAGAGTCTATCTCAGCAAAAACGATGATTAAGGGGTCTTGCCCTTTAAATAGACAATCCTGTTGACCCAATTTAGAGTTGCGATCAATCCAGCACTCGCCATATTCATTGAGACGCCAATTATTGATTTTCTCTTTGCAGCTGGCCCTGCCTGCACACAGAGAGTTGGAGGGAGGGGAGCCCAGGGACGCCATCCACTCTACTAATACATGTACACCAATACATACAGTACATGCATTTGTATGAGGGTTTAAATTAGTCAAAGTGACATTTATCTTTTTCTTTCTTAGAACAAGAGCAAAAACAGGTAAAATGGTAAATGCTTTTCACGGTAAACCACTCATATCTTTACATTCCATTTTACAGACAGCGATTAAATAGACCTTTAGTATTAAATGTTGCAACCAGATTTTAGAGCCTTTGTGCACCAAACTTCATTTTGATTTGATGTAAATGCTGATTATGATTACAAATGAGACTTGTCATCATAATAATAAAGATATCAAACAGAGCTCAATACATACAAAGTAATCAGAAATGTCACTTAAGTTCATTTGGCACCTTTACCACCACACAGTGTCTTAGCCAACAGTATAATCAACCTCCAAAATATTACGTTCCTACAACTACAACTAAACTGCATTCTCAATTAAGTTTCGATGGATAAAAAAATGTGGACGTTGTGAAACGGTCGCTGTCTTAAACACGTGCAACAAAACCTACTTGGTTAGGTTTAGACAACTAAACTACTTGGTTCGGTTTAAGAAAAATTATGGTTTGGGTTCCAATAAGTTCCAGCTCTTTCAGTGTAGTTGCTCTTCAAAGGTAACGCATATGGTCAGTATGGTAAGGAGGAATGAATATAGTGCTCAATAACTTTTTCCCATATGGGGATATGATAGACTTGAAAAAAATCTGAACCTATCCTTAACCAATGACCACAATCTTTCCCTAACCTTAATGCTGTTGTTTAGTGAGGTTTGTCCAGTGTTTTCTGTCCAGTGTGGGGGCCAGGCCATGTTTATAGTATGACCACACAAGGTGTATGCCTGATGGATTAGATAAGGAGCCGGGTGTTGACAGGTGACTCATTAAAATGTCCCCCCAAGGGATCATTTGAAAACCTAGCAAAGGTCTCTCTCTCTCTCTCTCTCTCTCTCTCTCTCCTCTCTCTCTCTCTCTCTCTCTCTCCTGTTTCTCTCTCTTTCATTCGTTGTTGTCACACTAAAGGGCTTTTCATCAGCAGTGATGTTTTCATGTACGTAATATCAATGACAAAGTCCTTTTGGGGGTATTGAAGAAGAGGCAATAAGCTAATTTGTATATCTCTGTACACACACACACTATAGATAACAGGACCATCAGATAACACCTCAACCAAGCAAATGGAGATAACAAAGCACAGTGTGAAATGCACATCTATAATATTGAATGGTAAAAGCTTCAACAACAGTACATCATGTCTGACCAGGCTCTCTGTTATTCCACAGAGAGGTGTGTGGGTGTGGTGTGGGTGTGGGTGTGGGTGTGTGTGTGTGTGTGGCCCACTACATGCAACATAGTGCTTTCCCAGTAAAGACAGAGCAAGACTCCATCAAATCTCTCTCATAGGCTGAGAGATGTTTTTTTCTAGACACAGGGACTAAGGAAGGGAGGGTATGGGCTGAATATGTGCCAACAGAAACTGAATTTGAATCATTTTTATTTGAATTGCTAAACTTGAATAATTTGCGGTGAAAAACTAAATATGAAACACATAATTTGAAATCGTATTGTTTAATTTGAATAATTGCATTGAAAAAGTGAATCTGAGTAGTACAGTTTGAAATTGAATTTATTTGTTTGGAACTGAAATCCAAATAAAAAATGATCATCAAAATTCAAATCTATATTCCTATCGTTACACAAATTTAAATTTGTTCACAAAAATTTAATTTCAAGTTTTTGTGAAGACATGGGGGCTTGAAAAATTTGGGGAAAGCAACAGCGCAGAAAATGTACTTTCGGCCCCAAAAACCCCAAAAACAATGGTTAAAGACCACACAAACCCTTAATTTAAAGCTTTTTTTTAAGCCCCTTAATATAGCAAAAAATCGGTTCAAAATTTCTTTGGCCTTGTTCCGCCTTTTCTTTTTCTTTCCCTCCCTCCCCTCACTCTCCCCCTGGTGTGCTACAGGCCTGGTTGGTTTGTGCTGTAAAAAATGGTTTATAAACACAGACTGTAGCATTAAAAAGAAAATGTTCTTCCCTTTCCCCAAACCTACTGCCCTTTTGGCTCGGGTGTTAAAATGTGATGATTTTTTGTTTTAACTTAGTTGTAATAGCAAACTTTTTACACTGTATTTATCAAGGAATTTTTAAGAGTTAATTTTGTTTTGGTTTTTTTATTTTTATTGTTCACTGTAATCTTCTTATGTTTTTTAGGTGGACATTTGTAAAATCTGTCCAGGGACAACGGCTTTGGCTAATTCGGTGCATTAACAGCAATGTTAATTGATGTGCACTGTCCCTAATAAATTAATACATTAATTTAAGTTAAGGTGCAGATTTACCTCCCATCCTCAGCTACAACTGATAAACACACCAGTTTCTAAATCTCTGCTAACGTTAAGCATATACAGTAACGGCATATAAAAAGAGATGAAAATGCCACCGAACATTAAACTTTGCAAACACAAATGGCACAAAAGAGCAAACCAGCTGACAGCCTAATGTTAAATGATATGTTCAGTTAGCGTAACGTTAGCTTGTGATGTATCTACATTATTATTAATAGCAATTGGTACCAGCATTAAAGCGTTTAGGTGTACATTAATTTAACACATTAACGGTGGTAACAAATGTACAGCAAACACTGACCATACCTGCATTTAAAGGATTTTTGCGCCGTCAACGATGCCGATCCAATTCTGCGTCGCTAAGTTTACGTCTACCAATGTTTGTTTTTTTAACAAACCGGCAAAGCCACGTGCATAGGATTTTGGGTGATTTGGGAGCGTGAAAGATACACATTGATCTGCGATCTTGCTCTTCCTACATCCTTCAAGGACCCGGATGTCTGTCACAGTAACTTAAAATTGAATTTTTTTAACTGAATTTGAATTGTGAGACCTGAATGTGAAGATTATAGGATTGAATTTTCATGATGATCATATTTTATTGGATTTCAGTTCCAAAAGAATAAATTCAATTTCAAACTGTACTATTCAGATTGAGTTTTTCAGTGCAATGATTTAAATTACACAATACAATTTAAAATATAAATGATTCAAATTCAGTTTCTGCTGGCACATATTTCAGCCCATAGGAGTGAATGTATCAGAACCTGTTGAATATTTCAACAAGTCTACACTTCACTACCACACAGCAAGTCCCTGATGGTGTGAATGTGTGTGTGTGTGTATGAGTGAGAGAGAGATTCGAGTTTGACAGTTACCACAGAGGGTATCTCAGGACCTCACATCTGTGAGTCATGGCCGTTTCATGCCAACGGCACAAATACAGACACACACTGAACCAGAGTCAGAAAGTGAAAAAAATAAGACAGCGAAAGGAATGTTACTCTTCCCTCCTTCAGCAGCAACTACAAACATTGGAAAGGTTCAACGTTTAGATATGCACCTAAAGCTTTTCGGCTGTCGGGAATTTGGGGGGCCTGTTTCAGTTACCATCACAAGTCGAAGGGGGGTTGGGCCCGCAGCGTTTTTTCCCCCTTTAAAAACCGATGCTGGAAGTATATGTTGGCCCAAAAAGCTTTACTGTCTAAAGAAAAAAGGTTTTTTGTCATGCATTCCCGCATCGCTTGTAATTTTTTGACGGTAGAACTCACAAGGAAAAGTCCCCATCCCTTCGAAAATCTATAAGTTTAGGTTTGCTTTGCCAAGGGCCAACATTATTTAGTGTGCATTGTGCAGCTAAATATTGACTGTTATTGTTTTCTGGTAAGTTGATGTCACATGAAGGCAGTACCATGAAGTAATTTTGGCAGAGCTAGGGTTTCTTTGCCTTAGCTGGCTTGACAAAGCCAGATATCCTAATCAGAAAAAAAGGGTACCACAACTGTGGTTATCAACTTGCTCTGTTATCCCAGGCTTTTGTCTTCAGGTTCTGTGCACATTCCCATAAAAGGGGGCATTTAAAGCATCATTTGACTCTTCTAACACACTAAATAGACCAATTGCGGGCCGCCTCCTTCCGCCAATGAAGAATATGAAGAGAATATTAAAGCAAAATGCAACACACTTCTAAGATTTCTTTAAAGATAAATAAAGTATCTATCTATTATCTATCTATCTATCTATCTATCTATCTATCTATCTATCTATCTATCTATACACTGTTCTGGTAAATTAGGCAAGAAAAATATATTGTGTAAATTTACGAGTGCATATATTAATTTCACAACTTGATGCACTCTCAACGCTGACCATGTATTTTAAGTGTGACAGCAGCTTATTCTACAGCTCTTACACTTTAAACCAAGCATAAAAACATAATCCACAGGGGTAACATTATGGTGTAAACGAATTACAACTACATTTCATATGCAAGTGAATGTCATACTAATTAATAATATAGTAAACTATTATTGTATGATTTATAGAAGGCTTGTTTTAGAGCAGCAACTTTGCTAACACAGCCAAACATCAAGCAACAAAACAAAACAGTAAATAGCAAGGCAGCTAATATTACTTACTAGTCAACAACAAGAAGGCCAGCAAATGTGTGCCCAGTGTGGATCAGTGGATAGAGCAGGCACACATATGCTTTAAGACTAATGCCTCAATGCAGTAATTCAGAGTTGGAGTCCAACCTGTGATGATTTCCTGCATGTCTTCCCCCCTCTCTCTCCCCTTTCTCACATAGCTGTCCTGTCCATTAAGGTATAAAAGCCCAAAAAGAATCTTAAAAACTAGGGCTGTCAAAAATAGCGCGTTAACGACGTTAATTAGTTGTTTGTTGTTAATTACGTCAATTTTTTTAACGCATTTCACACATGCGCAGTGTGACAAATTATTCAGGTCAGGAAAGTGGTTGGGAGCTAGAGGCGAGATGGAGCAAAGTGAGCAAAGTGGGCCTATTGACGGATTCAAATATAAAAAGAATGATGATGGTACAGTTAACAAGTTGCAACAACAACAGTTGCAAGATTTGTTACAAGGAGTTTCAATTTCACCGGAGCTGTTCAAGCTTGAGGTACCATGTCAACGCCAAACATGCGTTTGCTGGGCCGTCAGGTTCAGCAAGTGGTTTGCGCCAGACCACGCTGAATGTTCGCAGGCCATTAACAAAATCAACCTCAGATAGTTTGACCAACACAATAGCAAAATGGATTGCAAAGGATTGTAGACCCATTAGCATTGTAGAAGACTCAGGTTTCCTTGATGTTTTGCAAGTGGCGTCTCAAGACTCATCCTATAAGCTACCGTCAAGAGCCACAGTTATGACGAAAATCCACGAGCTCTATGAAAACGAAAAAGAAAAAAGGAAAGAGGTCTTGGCTCAAGTAAATCATATCGCCCTGACAGGAGACCATTGGACATCAGTGAGTAACAACAATTACCTCGGAGTAACGGCACATTTCATCAGTGACACGTGGGAACTGAAGTCTTTTGCGCTGACTATATTAAAAACTGAGGAGCGTCATTTTGCGGAGGCTTGTAAAGAACAGTTCCTTTCTGTTGCACGTAAGTGGGACATCGAGGGCAAGACAAAAACCATTGGGACTGACAGTGCACGCAACATGGTTGCCGCAATTCGACTTACACGCTATGAACACATGAACTGTGTCGCTCACATGGTGCAGAGAAGTGTCACAGTGAGTCTTGCTGACAGCGGCTTTGTAAATGCTTTGGCCAAGGCTCGCAAAGTTGTCGGCCATTTTAAGCACAGCACAGCAAATGCTGCGGAACTTCAAGCACAACAAGTCAGCCTGGGAAAGAAGCAAGAGCCATTGATCCAGGATGTTCCAACACGTTGGAATTCGACGCTGGAAATGGTCAAGCGCGTGAGCAGAAATAAAGAGGCTGTCATCGCAGCCCTGGACAGTCAGGAGCACAAACTTGTTTTGCCGACCGCAGCAGAGTGGGATAAACTGCAGAGGCTGGAGACACTTCTAGAGCCATGCAGGTAAATCAGTCTGGAACTTATCAAATAACATTGCTTTGATTATTTTCTGGAATGAATTACAGTCAAATATCAATAACATGTATGTATGTAAAAAATGATGATGATGATGATGATGATGATGATGATGATGATGATGATGATGATGATGATGATAATATAATAATAATATGTTGATAACCACTGTTCTAATAATACACTGTCTCTGTGTGCGTGTGTGTGTGTTTCTGTGCGTAGGTATGTAACTGAGCTCCTGGGTGGAGAGGCCTATGTCTCCTGTTCTGTGGTACTACCTTCTCTCTGCCACTTGCGTCTCAAGATGGAAGCCTGTGATGAGGACCCTGGATATGTGGTGAGATTCAAGACCAAGTTCAAGGAGGACCTAGCATCCTGTCAAGAACAGCTCAACAATGCATGGCTCCAGATTGCTACAGTTTTGGATCCTCGTTTCAAAGACTTGAAATGCCTGCCCAAGACAGACAGGGAAGAGGTGTGGACCACACTTGAAGGGATGCTGCAACAAGAATCATCCAGAAGGTCTTCACAGACACATGATGATGGGCCACCCAGGAAGAAAATCAGCCTTCTGCAAATGGACTCAGATTCAGAATCAGAAGATGAAGAGGTCCAACCTGCCATACAGAGGTACAGAGCAGAGCCCACCATTAAATTGGAGGACTGCCCATTGAGGTGGTGGGCATCTCATTCAGGAGCCCATGAGAAGCTGGCCTCACTAGCTCACAAATATCTAGCCACTCCTGGAACCACTGTTCCCTGTGAATGACTTTTCTCAGTTGCAGGTCACATTGTGAACAAGAAAAGGTCAGCTTTACTTTCAGAAAATGTGAACAAGTTAGTTTGCCTCAGCAACTGGCTGAAAGATGATGTAGCTCAGTAGATTTGAAAGGTGAAGTTCAAACAAAAAGACCAGTTTCAGTGCAACATGTTATAGTAGATAGCAACTGGATTTTTGAGCAACTGGATTAAAGAATGGAGGAAAAGGTAAGAGATTGTTCTTTGGTTTGATTTAAAAGTTTTATTGAAAATGTTTTTTTCCACATAAAAACGCAACAGATGACTCAAATTGTGCAAAAATGTGGTAGGCCACTGTTATGATTTGACTACATTTATTGCTTTCTGTTCAATTGAATACTGTAAATTGTACATCCTGGTTAAGAGGAATGCCAAAGAGGAAGCGATGGGACATTACAAAGACAAATATTATGGTGTGTATGTTTCAGCTTGATTTTAACCACCATTATTTGGCTGTGTTAATAAACAGACATAATATGAAAATTATGTATCTGTGTCCTGTTATTTATCTTTTGGTATGCATTTCAGAAAAAAAATGGTTAGGATTCAGGTGTAATTGCAAATAGTGATTAATCCTGATTAATCCACTGAAAATTCTGATTAATTTGATTAAAATTTTAATCATTTGACAGCCCTATTAAAAACAAAACAAAAGAAGGCCAGCAAATGGCTAGAGAACACTAAAAACATATTCAGTAGTTCAGTGAGCGCAACACCTTACAAACAAAATAAAATGCTGTTCATGCTCAGATTTTCTCCAAAACTGATATAGATTCCCATGGCAAAAAAAACAGTAACGTGATGCATACAGAAAGTGCTACTGTAACTGCACTGCTGCGTTTTCCTGCGTAACTAAGGCAACGCTATGGCTCAACCAACCCATTCTCACTCCTAACTTGTCAAATACTGACACTCTGTCAGGACCCCTTGGCGTCACTTTTTAACGCCCTTGGTGCCCCTTTAACATGGTTTTTCAATGCGCTTGGTTGGGGCCCCTTGGCGTCATTTTTCAATGTGCAGGGTAAAACCCTTAGGGTTATACCGAAAGTCCACAAGTTCTACAAGTACTTGAAAGGACAATACCGTGTTTATTAGTATCTACCTTCAACTCCAAGTACTGCTTGCTGTAATTAAACACCATGCCTTATCTTTTCTGGTGTTGTCCTTATAAAAAAGGATCTGTGGTGTTGTATAGCGTTATATCTGGTTTTTACACCTCCAACAAAATCCTTATTGTTGTCCATGGTATTGTTGAGGAGAAATATGGGTGAAAGTCTTGCTTTTTTTTACCCATCCACCACCCCAATCTTTTATACTACTCCATACCATTGTCACTCTTCATACATGGAAAGCCCGGGCTTTAGACTCAACATACCTCATTAACCCACTAACCTTGCTTTCTCTTAAAACCTTCTAAACTCATTTTTACCAAGACACAGAGACACAGTCTGTATTGCTTTAAATTAACTAGTGCAGTGCTCATTCAAAACGCGCCTGGAACAAACAGTTGCCTGGCCTTCTGTATTGCTGCTTGCAGCTTTCTCCAAAGCCAATGTTCCCCAAAATAACTCACAGAAGGCCCTTAAAGCAGTTATTTACCAGCAGCAACTTAACTATATACTACTGACTTACTTTGTACTTTTACTCAATAAGAAAACGTTTTACTACTACATTTACCTGGCAGAGACCATTGCAAGGTCAGATTCTACCTAAAAATATTAAAATTAAAATAAGATGCATTATATCATGATTGAAATCTCCTCGGCTCAGCCTGCAGGGGAAGCCACTACAATGCGCAGAACCAACAGATTCTCACTCCCATTGTGTCAAAAAGCAACGCTAGGACGGATGCCTTTGGCATTTGTTATTGACAAAAAGTCTTCTTTAGCATCACATTTAGACCCGCTTGGTCAGGAATCTTGGCATCACTTTTTGACGCTCTGAGTCTGGACCCTTAGCATCACTGTTTGAGACTCTCAGGACACATGTCTAGCCCTTTGCCGTTGGTCAGGATTCTTGGCGTCACTTTTTGACGCTCTGAGTTGGGATGTACGTTTAACTTACATGCGGGATAACAACAGGACAGTTGTTGTTTTAGTGACGCGTGGGACAAGAATGGGAGACAAGCCTCTGTCTCCTTGGTGAAATTCCTGTGTTGTTTGACCCATCCACTACTCCAACCAGCCTCCTTACGCAAGTTTTCCGTCTTTAATTCTACTCACTACCATTGTAGCTCTTAATACTAGATCTCACCTGCTGCTATGCCCCGTGTGTTCCATACAGACGCTAAAAGAGGAATATTGCGTCGGTATCTGACGCTGAGAGGCACTGACTAAGCGTCAGTATTTTACGAGTTGGGAGTGAGAACGGCCGGAGAAATGTGTGCAACCGCCAGCAACAAAACAACATCCTGGAAAGCCCAAGAGTCTGGGTGTTCTTGTATTTGTTTGTGTACAATTAATCATCCTTTTGCATCTAGGGTAGACAGCAGTCAGTTTTTGATGGAGGATCACTTTTCACACTGGTAGCCCGCTGCGAAGACATGTATGCTTGGCTTTTTTTTTCTCATTTTTTCTCAACCTTTATTGTGCTGTCTTTTTGTGGTCATTTAGGTAAATTCACAGTTTATTAACATCCAATATCTAACGCTGTCCACACTGCTCCAAATTCAAAATGCTAAGTCCATTGGATTCCCATGAAGCCATGTGTGATATTTGAAAGACAACGGACACACACACAAATGCACACATACAAATACACATACAGAGGTTCCTTGATTTATAGTCAGAGAAGTAAAAAAAAGATCCCCCATGTTTTTTGGGGCTTTTTCCCTTTATTTTAGCATGACAGTAATTAGGCAGGAAAGGTGGGAGAGAGATGGGGATGACAAGCAGCAAAGGGCCGCAGGTTGGATTTGAACACTGGCGGCTGCAAAGGCCTCAACCTACATGGGGCATACACTCTTACTGGGTGAGCTAGAGGTCGTCCCTGCTTTTGTTTTTAATTGCCATTATGCGTCATGTGATTTGCCATCAAGTGTAATAATCTTTCTTCTATTAGACCATCACATACCCTTTTAAGAAATTATTTTTACTGGTCTTGATATTGATAAAATTGTAATAGAAAGTATCGGTATCATATTGAAAAAGTTTGGTATCGCCCATCCCGATCCTGTTGTGTTTTTAAAAGGTGATAGAATGCAAAATTCCGACAGTTTGTTGGGTAAAATAGGCATTCATAGTACCTTAAAGTCCCATTTACATCCCAATTTGAATCTGCGGCTGAAAACAGGCAAATCTTAACAAAGCTCACTGTTGACGTCAACTCGGTGGCTGTACCTTATTTGGCTCTAGTCGGTACTTTTGTCATGCCCCCAAATTTACAAAGGCCACTGATCTGAGATCAGCTGTTCTTCTGAATCTAGGTCACGCAGAAATCGTATACATTGTTCGTCTGCTATTTCATTTCTAAATTCACTTCTCTACTATGTAGAGCTCAAATATGGTCAGTTTTACGTAAATTGATAGCTCATCGCAAATTTGGTATGACAGTGCCTGCCAGGGTTGCTGCCTTGCCGATTGGACTGTTTTATGAAATCTTTAGGCAGGATCGCAGAATGGTCGACTACAAGCAGATAGTCTCAAAGACTGTTTCCTGCTAGGATAGAGTGCTCGTCTACCCTGCCACAGAATACAGTACAGCTGTGTTCGACAGGCTCACACTGTCAACACACACACTGCAAAGCAAACCCTGCTTTACAGACACTGAATGCAAAGTGAACTCTACTCTGCAAACAAACACTCAGAGGCCGTACCTGCTAGAATAATGTGTCACTTTATTCCCCACAGAATACAGCAAAGCAAACGGCATGCACATGCCCTCAATACGTGATGCAAAGTATGCGCTACTTTCCGAGCCCTTACCTTGACACAGGACTGAAGAGCCGTTCAGTCCGGCAGGGCCCGCAATGCCCCGCATCAATGTTGCTGGACGTCTCGTACGCGACTCACAGGCAGGCTCTGTCGGACCGAGGGACTCTCCGTCTTTTTATTCTCTTAACAAACAAGGATGGTGTGTGAGCGGGGGGGCCCGTCCCCGCTACCAGCCCATTCCTTGGTGAGTCCGGCGCACCTGCCTCGAAACCATGTTTCCAAAACAGGAGCGCCGTCCTCAAAACATGACCAAACTTTTCAAAACATGAGCTCGATACGTGACCAAAACAGGTTACATAATTGATAAATGAAACACAAAACAATTATACAGTTGATAAATGAAACACATACAATTGATAAATGAAACACAAAACAATAATAATAGTTATACAACAGTGAATCAATAAGTTATACAAGTGACCCACTTAGCTGTTTTCAAGGATCATAATGCAAAATAAACCTTTTCCTCCACATGGACTGTCCAGCTTCACAGACCCGCTGTGAGCTGGCTGGAGCTCCATCAGGATCTCACACATGAGCTAAGCTGCAAGCTGCGCTATGTACTTTCAAAAGAAGAAAGTTTGGAAGTTTTTCAAGGATATTGAAAGTGAATCACGATCGTAAGTGCAGTGTTCCAGGCTGTACAACGCAATACTGGCAACGAGAAAGGTGAATTAGCACAACTTTAATGAATTTCTTTCACATTTACTGAAGTCAGTTCTCTGTGTTCTCTCAGAAGGAATCACGTCACGTGGGTAGGCACTTTTAATGACCTTTTGAACATATTTAGAGGATAAAAACACGTTTAGAACTTGCCCAGTTTAAGCCTGTTGGGTGCTAACTCTAGCAGGAGGATAACATGTTAGGCAGCACTGTTTTCATTTTTCTTGCTACTGACAGCACTCCAAGTTTCCAAACAACAGAGCTACATGTTGCAATCGACCGGAGTTCTCCTTTAAGGAACACTTTGAAATATCTTATATAACTATTCTATCACGCTTTAATTTAGCAGCATGATTATTCACTTTTCATTTCCAATGGCTGTTTCTCTCTGTTAGTGTCTTTTATTCTAGCTTTCTCTATCTATGTCCCATTTCACAGACTCTCTCTCTCTCTTTCTCTCGCTCAATCTCTCTCTTTCTCTCTTACTCTCTCTTGATTGATAGTCATGCCAGTAAGTCTGGCCCTGGATTGAACTCTCCAATCTCTGCATTTTAAATCATCCATGACCTGCCCGCCTTGCCACCACCTCAACACACAACAAACACACCCACATCCACACACACCTTGAAAAATAGTGGATCAACTGCATAGCCTTTGCTTTGGCTAAAAGCATTAGGGAACATGTGGCACGGTTGCAGCTGCTGCTTGACACCTCTGTGAAATGCTACAGTCATTATCACAGATTTCATCATTTTAAAGCTCTTCATCAGTCATCGAGCCGAATTCATCAATCAGTTGAGGAGATCTGGAAACTACAACATGGAAACAGGCAAACAACACACACACACACACACACGCGCCTCATATTAGACACATGAGGACAGAGAGTAAAATAGCTGTAGACACACAGTCACACACACAGTCATCACTCATGCCACAATAAAGACAACACCCCTCTCTTTTATCAATCCATCCCCATCATCGCTCCCTCAGTATCTCTGGCCCTGTCTGTGGGCGTCATGTATCACTCGTCCTCCATGGTGACAAGCCATCCCTCCATCCGCTGTGATGGAGGACACTTTGGTGGACAGCTGGATTCCTAAGCAGACACATGAGGTTCTGATTTGCTCAGTTGCAGGCCCAGGATCCTGGTCCCATTGATCAGTGCTGTGGTTTAGATGTCGAAACCTCAAGAAAAAATGAGTTTCTATTGACATACATGCGAGACAGGGAGGGGCCCCTGGACCTTAACTAAAAGCACTTGAAGATCACAGAACATGTATCCATCTTCTGCACTCTCACTTTGAAACCCCACCCCACCAGTAACAGTGCCAATTCTCATAGTTTTGTGTAGAAAACAAGTGTTTGAAGTCATTGTCATGAGATTCTTATGCTTATCACTTTACATTTCCCTCCTTGAAGTTACAGGAACAGGCACTTGTCAGAGTCACAGATGTTTTGCCCTAGTTTAGTATCAACACCTATTTTAATTCCTATAGGAGTTAGTGACCTTAAACTTTGAAGTCTGTATAATAATAATAATAATAATAATAACACTTGTATTTTATATAGTGCTTTAAAAGGTACTCAAAAGCACTTTACAAAGTAAAGACAAAGAAAAACAATAACAAGATCAGTACAACAGAAATAGTAACAACTAGAGATAAGATATTTTTAACCAAAATGCATAATCATATCAATTTCTTGCATATTTAGCAGATTATATTTTTGTTGCGTAAAGCAGTTTTATTATGTCAATGGATGTCTAATGCAGCGTGATTAATGTCAGTCCTGCAGGATCATATAATATTGCCATTGTCTCATATGGGTGAGGCAGTCTTGATATGCAGGAAATAATCTGTGGTGTGTAAACAAGGCTTAGAAAGTGCATTCTGTAAAGTTAAATTTCTCCCTGTCAGCGCAGTGCTGCAGAGCCTCGCGATCGATTACAGGCCCATTGACACGTGGGATGAGCTATGAGATGTGGATCTTTGTGAAGACTGATCGCTCCAGAATCCCTGCTCAATATCAGAAATAGAAAGGTGATTTTTAAACCCTGCTAACACCACGGGTATAATTCATTGTGATTTCATCAAACAAAGCAATGTTTGTGTAATTAGATAGGGTGAGGGCTGATAATGTGTAGTATGCACAGTGAGATTTGAAGGTGACTGGCTGTTAGCTTAGCTTGCAGACATTTTCCCCTTACACTACCACTCAACCTTTAGGTTAAGTTCATGTGTAACACTTTAAATGACCTAAGTTAATGATGAGAATAAGTCCACAGATTACTAAGGAACGTATTGGATTTGTGTTTTCTTCTTTATTTATCAAACCCCAAGTTTGATCTGTATGCAATATGTGTTGCAAGATTCTTTCCGCAATAGCCATTACATTTATTTACATTCTGTTTGCTCTGTGGGACGATGTGGTTGTACAGTGGTTGCGCTGTTGACTCGAAGCTGAAGGTCCTAGGTTTAGGCTTTTCTGTGTGGAGTTTGTATGTTCTCTCAAGTTCTAGCTAGTTTTCCTCCCACGGTCCAAATACATACAGGAAACTGGAGAATATAAATTGCACTCAGGTGTGAATTTATAACCATTTCCCCAGAAAACAGAATTTTTTATTGGACCCTGGAATAAATTTAGTGCCACAGGTTTTATTAACGTCCAATGCCAATATTTATTAAATTACTTTCTACAATATAACCTCATGTCCACTAATGTATTATGGGTACAATTAGGAAAGAATTGTGACTACAGGTTTAAAAAGAGGCAAACGTTAATTGAGGTTTGTGGCATGACCCTAACTGGTCTTTGGCATGAAAGTCAGATGTGCTACATGAAGTTTACACTTTTCCAGCATTTAATGTTGGCAAACTATTAATTTAGGGGTACAATCTGTCATCTTTCTGCAAAAAACGCCGTTTATATTCCAAAATACCTACTTCTTATGATTCATGTCCACTCTAGGACTTTATATTTTGTGAGTTCCCTGAACCGATGTCCCCCTAACATTTGTAATAGTAATCAGGGAATTTTTTTTCCTCTATATCCTCATTAATAAAATTGACTGTAAATCCACATCCACAACCACATTACAACTGGTCAAGGCAGAAGCTGTCCACCTAGAGCCTGGTTCTGTTTGAGGTTTCTGCTTGTTAATAGGAAGTTTTTCCTTGCTGATGTCACACTAAATGCATGTTCTTGCGGGAATTGGGTCTCGCTATATAGCGTGGTCTAGACCTACTGCACTCCATCTGGAAAGTGTCCTTAGATAACTTCTGTTATGGTTTGACAATATACATACAATTGAATTGCATTGATTTAAGGGTCAGCACAGCAACATCTCCAACCATCATCACCAACAGTGGATGTATTTATGCTGTAGCTCTCTCTCTCTTTCTCTCTTGTTCTCTCTCACAGACAGGCTAGGACTCTCCTAAAATAGTCTCTAAATTCATAATTCCCATAGCTGTGATTGTTATGCCCCTGAAAAAAGGGAGAAATAATCACAAGAGTGATACGGTTATGTTTCCTCACTGAGAACTTTAGTTCAATTTTACAAAAGTAAAAAAGGTCGAGTCACAACAGCATACACTGTAATTCACTGAAACATTATACTAATTTTTCAATGTAACTGTCAAGCACACCGTAGCTTTAACTCAGTAAACCTTAACTACATGTATCAACAATGTCAACAAAGTGCTTGAAACACATACAAATAACACTGCAAAATATTATTAACAGCACTCTGCTCACACACGCACATATTACACTCTGCAAACTCTAACTTACTCAAAATGTTACTAAAACATTTTTTTTACCCTTTGTATACTTCATGGATTTTAACTTTTTAACACATTAATATGAATTTTATCAATCTCTGTGAACTAGTACTGAATGCATGATCTATTTACCCTTAGATATTTTAAGATCCTCACATTGTATGAACTTACTTACTAATACTTTTTAGTGAATAACAGGCTATGAGTTTTTCCTTTTAACCTGTCACATGATAGTGATATAACTCACAGGAGATGAGCAGGAAGCTTTTATCTGTGTCTCAACAGAAATTATGATAAAGAAGCAGAGTCCTGAATGAACAGAGGAGGGGAATTTTAAACTTGCTAGACGTCAGCTAGCCTAGTTTCCCATTCCACTTTCTATGCCATGCTTTGGGTTTTTCTGCTCCTTGATTTCTCCCCCCCCCCCTCCACTTTTTTGTTACTTCTTTTTTCCCTCCATCTCCATTCATCCGTCTCCCTTTTCTGTCCTGCAACTTCAATAGCAAAGAGATCTTTTGCATTAAGGCCCTGACTGGCTTGGCTAAATGGGACGGTGCGCAATTAGTTTTGCGAGTACTTATCTCATTAAAGTAAATGAATTATTGATTTAACGACACTCATGCTTTTAGAGGCAGTCAAGCTGCTTTTATGACTCTCTCTGTTGTTTGAAAGGGCACTGTCAATCTCAGCATAACAAAATCTCTCCTCGATTTAATTGTCTGTCCTTACTTCCCCAGTTTCCCATCTTCAGTTTCTTATCATCTGTCACATCACTTTCTCTTCCCTCATTGAATAAAAACTGTCATCATCATCACTGGTTTCCTGATGCTTGTACGGAAAAAGGTAATATTGTAATTTAAATGTATATAAACTGGGCACAAAAAGTAAGGACATTTGTGTTTGGTAGATTATTTCTCTGTTGTAACAATACTTTTTGGCAATAAATCTTATACCGTTGGAAAGCCTGTTTAGTTCCCTTTCAAATGGTGCCCCATTTGTAAGGAACATGGATTTGTGGGATGAGCAGCAGTGCTGAGTATGTAGGTTGCGCCCATGAAAAATGTACTGGCACCTCCTCCTCATGCTGTTTACCATCCTGGTCACACACTGGTGTGGGATGGCATCCCATTCTTCAACCAGCATTTGTCACAAGTAAGCCAACCTGGCTGTGTTGGTCACTATGGCACAAACAGCACGCCCAAGTTTTTTAAAATTATTTTTTATTAGCATTTTTGCAAATGAGCAGCTTAATTCTAACATTTCTGTTATTGCATTGGCCTTGAAAGATGCCAGTAACCATTGTTTTATTCAATACAAACTAAAAAAAATCATTTTTCACTCTCTGCCCCCTGTCTCCCCTCTCTCCATGGTACTTTTTGAGGAGATGGAGGAGTAATGTGAGGTTGATCCGCTTGTGCCCGAGGGTGAATGGGGATCGTGGGGCTGGTGGTGGAGCTCTGTAGCCCCCCCTTGAGCCTTCTCAGAGGGTCCCTGACAAGCCTAGCTCCTGGGCTGCTCTGCACCTCCACTAATGACCCTCACTGGAGATGATAACCTGTAATCAGCACTTTTTCTGTCAGCCAGTCAATCAGTCACGCTGCAAGAGACTGCAGGGTCCAGGGAAGGGAGGCAAGGACTAAAATGGCTTAGAAGGCAAAGTCAGTACACAGTTTTTAATCATTTGGAAACGGAAGACCTACAAAAAAGAACCCAACAGATTTAACTCGGTACTGAGTCTCAAAATCTGACTTTAAATCTGGCCATAGATCGCTGGCTGAATGCACAGTCACGGTTTGAGCTCTCAGCAGAACTCCGTTCACAAAAATAAGGAAACAATAAAGGGAAGTGCAGTCTGGTGGTCACAAACAGGACTTTGATGCAACACTTCCTACTTTTAACAGCTTTTCCCTCATCAACTTCTCACAAAATGTCATCTGAATTTGTTATCCTCTCTGTGTCTCCCGTGCTGCAGTACCACTTTCTGCTTTAAAGGAGACCTATACTGTTTTCAGATTCATACTTTAGTGATTCTACTAGAACATGTTTACATGCTTTGATGTTAAAAAAATCTGCTGCACCTGTATTCACACTCAGTCTGAGATGCTCTGGAGCGCCTTTCTCTTTAAGTGCGTTTTCGCATGTCCACAAGTCTCTGGCATCTCCGCTGTTGTTGCACTCTGTTGAAGCCTGACGCTGACTGCTGCGGATTGTAAAGTAGGACTTATCACCAATAAAAACATCTCAACCAAATACTACATATCCGGATATGTTTTACGGGTAATGTGACCTGAAATTGGGGAGAAATCAACATTAGCAGGCAAAATTACAGGTTTCTGGTGTTAGCATGCAGCTTACTTTACTTGTAGTTAGTAGTGGATTGTAATAGAATAACGCAGCATTTTGCCCACTAAAATTCCATCAAGCTTTTAGCCATTGCCTGCTCTAAACAAAAACGCTTGAATCCTTATTTTGAAACCTCTGAATTGCATGAGACAAATGAACAACCAGAGGCAAAAATTGATTGTCAATTTGACAGCAAGTATGACCCTGCATACATAAAGTTTGGTTTCATATTTAAGGATAGTTGCCCAGCCAAGCCTGTCTGTGTAATTTGCCAAATGGTTTTTTAGCAATTAAGCTATGAAACCTTAAAAAATGCGCAGACATTTGGAGACAAAGAATGCACATTTTAAAGATAAACCTGAGGATTTATTTAAAAGAACGAAACAGAGCAAAGTGCTGCAAAGCAATCTGACAGAAAAAAATCAAGTGTCTTACCTTCTCTCCCATCACATCTCCAAATCCCATGCTCCTTTCACTACCGGCGAGAAGCTAGTTATGCCCTCAATTGTGGATGCGTGCCGTGAGGTTTTAGGCCCATCTGCTGCTACAACAGGGCATGGGCTGCTGTGGGACCGCTGTATTGGAGTGTGCACCGACGGGCTGCAGCAATACAGGGAGGCATGCAGATGTCGTGGCTCAAATCAAACAGGTGTCTCCCTCTGTTTAGGCAAATCACTGTTTCATTAATTGCGAGGTGCTAGCATCAAAATGTACGTCCCCTGAATTGAATGAGGTACTCATCACAGTGGTGAAGACAGTCAACTTCATTAAGGCAAACACTACCAACTCTACCAATTTAGCGGTTTAGATGGGAGAATTTCCAGGCCAGTGACAAAATCATTGGATTCAAGAAAAAACTCACCGTCTGGAAAGATTGCGTTGGTAACGGAGTTTATGATATGTTCCCATTATTTTCTTCTCTGGCTGACAAGAGC
This sequence comes from Etheostoma spectabile, assembly GCF_008692095.1. Taxonomy (NCBI): domain Eukaryota; kingdom Metazoa; phylum Chordata; class Actinopteri; order Perciformes; family Percidae; genus Etheostoma; species Etheostoma spectabile. The sequence continues at coordinate 27,109,462 of NC_045748.1, read as the reverse complement.
AAGGTGGATATGGGTCTCATGGACATTCTCATGGGGTACACTTGAGCCAGACTTTGCCCAAGGTTAAAGAGTGCTTTCAATCACAATGTGACCCACACACCTGAAAAAATTGGATGCGTAATCTGTTCACCAGTGCCGTGACTGACAGCACATTATCTCAGACTCTTGAGAATAGCAGTTGTGAAGTGATTGGGGGCTGCAAACTTGTTTTAACAAGATGCATGCTTTAGAGTTCTGAGTGAAATGGCAGTGAAAACAATTCTCTTTATTCATTCCCCCCCCTGTGCACGGTTGCCTTCTAAACTCTTGCTGCAAAGGATTTACTCCTTTGATTTTACCGAATGGTTGTGAGAAAACAGCAGCAGCCATCTCATTAGGTGAGCATGTGAATTAGTAAGCCCGATTGCACACTTAACTTTTGTTCCTTTCACGCGCACATCAGTCTGGCCAAATTAACAACTGCAATCAGGGCTGACCTCCACAAATGTACTGACAGCAGTGAACCCGGGCTCAGATTGGCCCAGCTGCTCTCATTACGCGAATGAATCAGTGCAAGTTCAACATTGTATTTAAAGTTACTTACAGTACATTTAATTTTCGTCATTATATCTCTCACCCTTCATGCCTTCCATCTCTGTCACACTCAAAAAACACACACACACACACACACAACACACACACACACACACACACACACGCACTAGGGCAAAATAATTTGTGGGAATTATTCATGAATTGAAGTTGTTTGTCTAATTTAATTTTTAAAGCTTATTAGTTTCTGCCATTTACTGCAGGGAAATAAGAATTCCATGATGGCAGGAAAGACAGACCAGACAATGGAAATGAAAACGGAGACAAACAACTCAGCATGACAACAAAGGGACTGACAAATAAGGATGATGACAGAGGCAATACACAGACATGCACATAGACAGACAAATATACATGAGATGGCACAAAGACAGATCCTTAATTTTAACTGTAACTCATTAATTAAATGTTTCATATAATGAAAAATAGTCTTTTTTTCCCCCAACATATTACATAAGTGGGCCCCAGAGGATGAGGTCCAAACTTTACTGGAGCCTTGGCATAAAAACGTTTGAGAAAGGTTGCTCTAGTCTTGGCGGTGGTCTGTGCTTTCTGAGTGCCCGTCTTGTTCACATTAAAATCGACAGCATAGTACAAGTAGTGAATGTTAACGCTTTGCTGGAGACTTTCAACTTCAATACATACATACTAGCAATAAATAGCAGGCCAGAAAAGAATGTGTCCTTTGTTATTGGTCCTGTTTTGCACAGGTAATAAAATAGATAAACAGATATTATCCTAATCATGTAAGCAATGCATGTATGCATTGTAATGTTATTGATATTAGTCACTCATGCTAGCCACATGAATGAATGAGATCACGTAATATACATAATTTAGCTAGATGAATAAAGTTAGTCTTCTAGCCTTGTTTCAGTGAATATACAATACTTTTCTAATTAGTTATAATGGTAAAGTAAGTAATTTGAGCACATTTTGCTGGAATTTACACACAAAAATGATATAAGTTGACATGATAAGCACAATTCTACTTTATTACTATTCCTATTCCTCTTTTCTCTTTGAATCCTTCTTGATTTGTAGTGCCACTCTAACAATATAGCACAAGGGGCTGTGGCACATCTCCACTACTGAATAGGATGCCACTCGTAACTATAAGAACTCATTAGACATGTTTGACATTTCACTCCATACACGTTTGACAGAAAATCCCCTTTGATCCCATTTGAAGTCATATCTTGGCGCTCTAAAGAAGAAGAAGAAGATGAAGAAGGAGGTATACTTTATTAATCCCTTTTGGGGAAATTTTGTTTCTGCTCTTTTTTTTTCACTCTGCTGTGTGCACACACAAGCACACACACACACAGATGTTGGGATAATGGGGCAGTCATAGTCAGGTGCTCCAAGTAGTCTACTGTTTTATTAGCAACTTGGTGAGTTATTAAACAATCCGATCATGATTGCTTTGTGGTTTGTATCCTATCATCTACTGCCTGACCTCTGTGAGTTGATTCTGAAAGCAGTTACGGGAGCTCAGAGAACAAGGTGACACGAAGCAGGGTTCAGTTCACCATTTTGTAGAGTTTTTGAACAATCGCTCCATTCACTTTGATGACTTGAGAGTATAATAGATAAAGGGATACCAGGGGAAAGAAGGATTGTTTCAAGATAGGTTAACGCAGATAAATCTTCAGAAAAGAAAACAGCGTAACAATTATGATGCCAATTTGTTAATCAAATTAAAACAAATGAGGTAGGCTTTGTTCAGAGTTTGGAATGGAATGTAACAGAGTCGCAACACAAAGCTTCATTGGTAACTTTGCCAAGTTAAAAAGTAACTTCAAACAAAACCAGTTTGAAATTATTATACAGAAAATTGGCAAACTTTCCCTAAAGTTACCAGCTAACACTGTTTGTAACTAGGTAGCTTGGTTACATTTTTCATGACAAATCTAGTTGAAGTCTTCCAATTGGTGACTCTGCTAGATCCCCAGTCTTTACATATTATGACATTCTTTAAGTTTAGATGTGAGAAGGTTTCAGATTTTAATCTTTTTTTAAAGTCTGTTCAGAGTCTTCTATTGTATGTTAGGCATTAGCTGTAGTGAAAAAATAATATCTAAGGGCAGAAACTGTGCACACACTAACAAATCTTTTGCATGTAACCTCAGTGTTTATATACATTTAGTAGCAGTGGTCCGCTGCTAATACAATATTGCTGTTGCTCCTTCAGCATTTTGTGAAATGTCATGAAGTCGTAATTACACAACTCTGCTGAGCTGTCTGCTCCACTGAACTCAAGCAAACAGTCATCCGCTCTCTCTCCCCTTGAATATTCTCCAAGCATGAATATGCAAGCGGCGAGTGCATGAAGTGACAGATAATTTTTCTGCTGATGGCCAATACATCACTTACACTATGCTGTGATAGCAGTCCCTTGTTCACAATAAGTTGGAGGGTGTGCAGGAAGCATCCCAAACTGGCCACTCCAAGACAATCCATTGCTTTTATTATGATACTGGAATTGTCTATTAAAATGACATGGACTTTACTCTTCTCAATTTTCCATGCATTTCACATCTCTTCTGTTGCTGTAGATATGGACACTCCTGTGTGTGAGCCACAGAAAAGTTTTCCAAGCATTTCAAAATAATTTTGCTTACTTGCTAGTAATTATTTAGATAAGCCATTTCAGAGATGAAATGTCGGCTCCAAATGTTCCATTAAGCATCACAAACCCACATTTTCTACCACAGAAAGGGGTTGGTTGCCCAATGAATTCATCGATGTTATCCATTATCAGCTTTACTTTGTTGCTGTCTGGAGGGAATTTCTCACGCTTCTCAGTTGTTTCTAGCAGTGTTGTTGCGTTGGCACATTTTTATTCTTGCCACTTGTTGCCTCTATATATTCTGCATACTATTTTTTGTAATACTTCTTTAGTGGTTTATTTAAGTTTCCAATGTTGCTGCCACCCCTTGAAACATTTGCATTTTTTATAAATATAAATAAATAGATATGCATTATCTAGTTATTAATTTATTGATAAATAAATATGCAATATCTAGTTATTTATTATCTATTTATTTATTCTGTATTATCTTTTTGTGCGGCACTTTGGGAACCTTGGGTTTGTTAAAATCGTGCTATATAAATAAAGGGGATTGGATTGGACTGTATGAATTTCTCTGGCTGTTTTTCTTTTTTCTTTGTTGAGCTTAAAATAATCCCATACAGATGACATTGTGATGCTGACAGGTTTCATTTACACTTTTCTAGCTCCATGCAATCCATGCTTAAGGCATGTGACACATGCTGCTTGTTGTTACATATGTTTACAGCATGTCACTTAGTGTTTAGTTTAGGCTAATGGATGGCCATTTTGGCCAGCAGCCGACGGATAATGTTACTGATTATTAGATCGGGACAGGGCTATGACTAACGGAAAGAAACATATTGATGACAAATCATATCCAGTCCACATCATTGTTAGAGGACTTAAAGTGCCCGTATTATGAAAACATTCTACGTCACTAGCAAGGTGTCACTAACCAGGCTTTCTACGTCACTAGACGAGGGGGCTAACCGTAGCACATGCTAGCACTAGCATGCTAGCTCGTTCTCAATGGCAAAACACTGCAACAACACTCACTAGTTCACCATAATCTACAAAAGAACAACTTCCATGTCCCTGTTCTGCAGGTATTCCACAAGCATGTCCTTGTTTAGAAGAAGTCTCCCAGCTAATCCTGCCTCGGACTGACCAAAGATGGAAAAAGAATTATCTAGCTGATGTGATCTTACCTAGCTACTGAGCATGTTTGACTCCCAACAAAGATAGTATAGAAGTGAAATGTCTCACTCTGTAGCTAAAACAAGTGAGATGTCTCATTCTGTAGTTAAAACTGAGACCCAAACACACATAGGGTGAAAAGAGGATCTTCAGCAATGTGCAATACAACAAAAGAAATTGTGTTTTTTGAAAATGAAACCATGCAAACCTATTCTGGCACAACCTCAAAATACAATTATGAACCTGAAAATGAGCATACTATGGGCGCTTTAAGAGCCCTCAGTAGACAGTGCAATTTTTTGTAAACCGTAGAACTAAAAACAGGTGAGTTTAAAAGTGAGTTACTAACACTGTGTGGTCTTTACCAATTATACAGTAGGCTAAGTGCCACTGAGTAATGCACTAAACCAACAACTGATACTGCAGAGCTGCGCTTCCAAGAGTATATCAAAGCTGCACAAGAAACTGCTTTCAAAGTGCATAGACAGCCAAATGTCAGGCCAAGACTTTTTGAAGTAACAGTATTATATGAGATTCATTCGTACTATTTCTGTGTGCTTCATTAGATGCTCAGGTACTCTGGTAGACTCTTACAAAATGTGCTTTTGATCCTCAGGGGCATATATCATTAAATACTCAGCCTTCCCTCACAACCCGGCAGTGTCAGATAGTGTTTAGTTCAAGGAAGATTAAATAGGACAAGTGTTGGTGTTTTGTCTCTGTGACTCTCCCCCAGGGGCTACGTGCCAGTTTTTTTCTGTCCTGGTAAAGTGGCTTGAGTGGTTTTACCCCCAGTGGGTAGATACATGGTCCACTGACCATAAAAAAGAAATGTAGAGAGAAAAAGAAAGATAAGAAAAAAAACGGAGAGACAGAACTGATAATACTGATCTCCTGCATACTCAGAGGTGTACATACTCATCTTCAAGAACTGAATCAGAATCAGAATCACTATCAGAATCAGCTTTATTCGCCAGGTATGACATACAAGTATACATACGAGGAATTTGACTTAGGTTGGAGCAACCTCCGGGCGGCAGCTATGGAACAGCGCCACCACACGCTTATCTCGAAAAGAAACAATGCAGACAGCAACATGGTACAATACAACATCACAACATAATGCACAAGACAACACACAGTTCATGTGGACATATGAAGGAATTTTTGAGGTGGCATTGAGAGGGAGCGAGAAACACGAAATCGAGCAGACAGACGAATAAGGGTGAGGGATGGGAGGGGGGGGGGGAGTGTATGGTGTGTGTGTGTGTGTGTGTGTGTGTGTGAGAGATAATGAGTTGTGTGTGCGAATGTGTAGGCGTCAGACTGACTATGTTGACAAAAGCTCAGTTCATCGGCGTGACCTTGAAGAGATAACCAGAGCACAGGACGAGATCGAATGGCCAGCTGCTGGTTGTTTTCCTGCTCGGGTGAAGGGTTGCGGGGAGGGGGGTATGGGTAGTTGATCAGTTGCAGTCCAGTTTAGGGTGACTCGGTAAAATTTATCCGAATCAATGTCCATCACTCAATTGTTACCGACCTCAGCGTCATGCGAGCATCCATATCACGTAGTGATTTTTGCAGTCCATCCACCTTTTCTGCCAGACCGGTGGACACACAAAGCAACTCCACCGACTGGACCCTGATGTTATCAATCCCCTTCTGCGCTTCCACGGTCCGGTCTGAGATGTTGCGAGACAGTTCACTGGACTGGTCAGCCCTTAGATGTAAAACCTTCATCCTCTCAATCACTCCATGCAGGCACTCTTTAAGTTCCCCAGACAGCTTGTGGGTGAATTTGCTGGCGGCTGTCTTACCAATTTTCCGATAGGTCAGCGAGACCCCAAGTCCGACAATCAGGAGTCCCACCAACAGAGAGAGAAGTCAGAGAGAAGGCGCAATGGTATAAAACATACATTTATCCAAAATAGATAGGTCAGTAAAGACTTAATACACATTACCTATTAGTAGACATTAAAAAGCATACTAAAGCAACTCATACTAATACTGAACCAATACCTTGGAAAAAGTGGATTAGATCTTTTGAAAAGAACCAATAAAATGCTTACTTGTCCTGCTGTGCGAACTCTACCCCTCCCATGTATGAGCCTGAGATCAATGTGCATCGTCGCTGCTTGTTTACAGTGGTCCTGTTTGTATTGTATCATTCTTATAATCTTAGGAGTTTGCTTACCAGTAAATGAGACGGGTTAGAAAGAGAGAGAGAGAGAGAGAGAGAGAGAGAGAGAAATGAGAGTTTTAACTCTTGCTAGCTTTCCAACAAAAAACTAATTGGTTAGGTTTGGGCAACAAAACTACTTGGTAAAGTTTAGAAAAAGATTGTGGTTTGGGTTAAAAAACATTTGTTACGTTACTTCACTTTGGTTCATATGACGTAATTGCGCATGTGACGTAGTTCCGTATAATAATAATAATAATATAATATAATAATTTGCTGTTTACTTTTCAAACAAGACACGAACATGGCTCTCTTAAGTGAACGTCCTGTGTTTGTTTGACTCGTCCACCCCCCCGAACAGATTTACTCAGTCTTACTAGAATGTTACATGACATCCTGCTTTGCTCCTGTTACAATTACTGCAACCATTAGAAACCACTAGTAATAATTGTAAATATGGGTCGTAATTGCTGCTTGTGCAAATGACATATGGCGTAGTTGCTGTTTTTTTTGGTGTAAGAAAGTCTTAATTCACAAAACACTAACAGGTGTATCCTTGATGCTAAACGCTAACATGTGCACCGGGTTCTGCGTTTACTTAGAAAAGCTAACCTTCACTGAGATGTGTAAGATCTTTTTCTTGTTTTTGACAATAATCCCTGATGTGACTGCAGAGCCTTATTCAGCTCAAGATGTTTGGAAACTGCTAGTTTTTGTTTGCTTAGATATGCGTGTGTCCGACTTATCTTATTTGGTTACATACTTTTGTTGATTCTATAAGTTTTGGCAGGCTATTTCATTTATGTAGCCTAATAGTGCTTGTTGCCCCTTGTCCATAGATCTTTTTATTTACTGTTGTACATTTGTGTTTAACTGAGTGTTGTCCTCTTTTCAAATTAATTCTAAGGCTATTCAGAGGAAGGCACAGCATATTTATAATTGATACTCCACACAGGCTGCAAGTATAGTTTCATCTATAGAAATGGAAGTCATTGTTAGTTTGCACTTAAGAGTGGTGTGATGTTCTTTCATTATTGTTTATGTCAACATTTAATGCAATTTAAAGGTATATCATCGTATAACCCTAAATGAAAAACAATTAATGCAGTAACAAGTACATTTTAACTGACCTACTTTTTATTTTTTATCTAAGTACATTTTTACACAGTACTTTGACTGTTAATTAAGTAAATGTCTTCAAAGTAAAAGCATTTTTACATGATTATGATATTGTAGTATTTGTTGCATCTCTGGATGTACTTTCATCCAAGCTACACATTGTGGTGTACCGGGGAAGGATGCCAGAAAATGTGGAGGTAAGAAACCTGTAGATGTGATTTGGACTGAGGCCTCTGTGTTTACCACAAGCTCAAAAGCAGGTCAAGAGTAAAGAAAGAGGTGATAAAGCAAAAGAGAGAGTTAAAGGATGGCTTGCCTGGGGTAGAAAGAGAGCAAACAAAGCAGGTCAAGTGAATATTTTAGGGGTTGCTTTCTGAATCCTGTCTGACTGAACCTTTTTATGTCAAGCACTAGTTTATCTGCAAACCCTCTGAAGCTGCTTTCAGCTGCTTTTGTTGCACAAAAAATGTACATTTTCCCTAATCGGCCTACATTATATGCCCACAGAAATTTGAGTTATAGCAGAGGCATTGATATTTCAATGAGAAACACCAGCAAAGCAGCATGTTCACGAATCAGTGGTTTTACCGCACAGTTACAACTGAAACACTGATTAATGGTTATGGTTATAGTAGTAGAAGTATAGTACAGTTATGGTTATAGAGAGAAAGTAGCTTTGTTATGATGGGGCAGAGTGAACCTGGGAAAGCAACTGAAACATACTAGAGCTTCAGTTACTGTAAAGACCTGGGCTGGCAACAGCAGTTTTAAAAGGCATAGATTGGTTTAAACAGTTGTTTTAAGTTTCACATAGGTTACTTCTATCATCGTATCATCTACACTTCTGGAGGAGGCCCCTGTCAAACAGAGTTTCAACTCACACCTCCGACAGAGCTTTTCGGTCATCCCTGTGGAGGTTGAGGGCATTGAAAAGCAGAGTGGGCAATGTTCAAAGCTTCCATTGCTGAAGCTGCGGCGGGGAGCTGTGGTCTCAGGGTCTTAGGTGCCTCAAGGGGCGGGTAACCCTTGAGTACCGTAATGGACACCGGTGGACAACATTGCCTGAAATTACAGAATGAGATGGTGCCTAAGGTGTGACAGACCGGGGTGATGATTCCCTTGTTCTAAAAAGGAGCAAAGAATTTGTATAAATTACAGAGGTATCACACTTCTCAGCCTCCATGGTAAAGTCTACTCCAAGCTGCTGGAAAGGCGGGTTAGGCCAACAGTCAAACCTCAGATTGAAGGAACAATGCGGTCGTTAATGGACCAGGTCTTCACTCTTGCAAGGATCCTGGAAGGGGCCTGGTGGTATGCCCTTCTGGTCTGCATGTGTTTTGTGGCTCTGGAAAGGTGTTGACCGGGTCCCCCAGGAGATACTGTAGGAGATGCTGTGGGAGTATGGTGTGAGGGGATTCCTTTCTTAGGTCTATCCAATCCCTGTACATCCAAAACGAGAGCTGTGTCCGGGTTCTTGATCAGTCTTGTGTCAAGTGAGGTTGTCACCAATCCTGTTTGTGATATTCATGGACAGGATAACAAGGCATTGTTTCGGTGGGGAAGGGTTGCAGTTCAGTGCGCTGGCAATATCATTGCTGCTTTTTGCAGATGATGTGGTACTGATGGCATCATCAGTCCGTGACCTTGAGCACTCACTGGATCGGTTCGCAGCCTAGTGTAAAACAGCTGGGATGAAGATCAGAACATCATAATTTGAGCCTATGGTTCTTAGTAAACCTTGCAGGAAACTGATTGGAGTGCCTTCTCCGGGTAGGGAATAAGTCAGTACCCCAAGTGACGAAGTTCAAGTACCTTGGGATCTTATTCCGAAGTGATGGACAATGGAGCAGGAGATTGGCTGGAGTATCGCACCGAGAGCTGAGCCAGAAGGCAAAGCTCTCAATCTACCAGTCTTGTTCCTACCCTCACCTATGATCATGAATGCTGGGTCATAATCAAACAAACGAGAACCCTGGGTACAAGCAGGCAAAATGGGTTTCCTCAGGAGGTTGGCTGGCGTCTCCCTTAGAGATAGGGTGAGAATCTCAGTCATCTACAAGGACGTTACTCCTTTTGTGTCAAATGGAGCCAGTTGAGGTGGTTTGGGTATCTGGTAAGGATGCTCATTGGGCGCCTCCCTAGGGAGGTTTCCAAGGCACATCCAGCTGGGAAAAGGGCTCGGGGGAAGACCCGGGACTAGGTGGAGACATTTATGGTTTGTTTGAGATGAACTGTGCCTTGCCTGTAAAGTGGATGAGAGCAGGCAGCAGCAACCGAGGGCAGGGACAAAAAGCTGTGGTAAAGTCGGACAGGTAAAGTTGCGGTAAAGTCCAGCCATTTCCAGCAACTTCAGGCTGAACAGAAAGTGACATAACCCCTGTGGTCCTATTCTGATTTCATAAAATGTTATCAGACCCATATATCAGCTTGTACACAGTTCCAGTTGTTTTAATCATGACAGTGTAGCTCTCAAAACATTCACCTGTTAAATCAGCTGAAAGGCCGGCGTTTCCCAGCATGCCCTGGGTCCGCCTGGGTCTTGCAGTTGGTGAAAAGCAACTGCACTGCCTGCGTCTCAGCATTGCGGCCGCCTTGCCCTTGTGAGATTATCGTTGCCTACGTGTGCAGAGCAAGTTGGGATCAAGTCGGATACAAATCTAACTGGCATGTAACGGCTCGGGAAAGGGAAGTTTGGGTTCTGACGACCCCGCAACCCGACCCCGGATAAACCGATGTCAATGGATGGATATTTTCCTCCTGCAAGAGAGCAATCATTAGTACCGTTTACACATAATGTTTCTGGAATGTCCCTCTGATCCCAATTTACAACTCATCTACCTAATGCCAGAATATGGGCAACAGATGCATGGGGTGCTGAGGTGTTTCTCGTCTACATTTTAGTTCTGTGCCGTTTTCTGCTAATTTAGTCATTCTCTCTGGATTACTGTCTCTCTGGGACATAATGTGATAATAGAACATTGCGTGCAATATCATGGACATAATCATGATTACAGATAAAGTTTGATCTAATCCTATTATAAATGGTATTTATAAAAGGTGTGTGTGTGTGTGTGTGTGTGTGTGTGTGTGTGTGTGTGTGTGTGTGTGTGTGGTGTGTGTGTGTGTGTGCACGCGCATGAGCTTTCTTACCCCGAACATGATTCTGAAAATGAGTTACAGTAAGTTGCCCTGAGCATGTCTCTGACCTTTAACACTCTGTCTACTTCTACCTTTCACGTCTCCTTTACACATTGGGGCCCCTGCCGGAATCCAAGGCCTTCCTACTTGCAATTAACCTCACCCACAGGGCAGAATCATACACACACCTGTGCTGATTAGCCCGCGCTAATGGCTCTCTAGTACCCACTAAATACTCTCATAACTCATGAAAAGACTTTGTGACCCTGCACTGACTCACAGCCTGTGGATCATGAATCAAACAGGAGCTTGAAAATAAGCAGCTCTGCCTTGATTGTTAATCAGGGTGGAACTCTGCTCACTCCAACTACAGCACCTAACAAACAAGATGACAATAATCAGACCACCTGTATAGACACTGGAGGTATCTGGGAGAAACTGTAGTTATGGAAGATACTATTTTAATTGTGGTGATTGCCATCTTTTCTCTTGACCCTTCCACAAGAATGTCAAAGGTCACAGTTAGCTACAGAGCAGCCCTAAATCTAGAAGGTTGGAGAATCTTGCTTAAGAATACTTTCCTGTGAGTGGTTAAATCTGACTTGAATCCAAATACAAATACACTAGGACTCTGACTCCATCTCTCATTTGTGATATTTGAAAACAATATACCATATAATAGTGAAAAAAGAGAGGCCAAGCATGTTTTGTCTCATCTGAATCTCCTGCTGTACCTTCAGCTATTATTTTGCTATGAGCAGAGTCATGACAGGTGTGTCTGCGTTAGGATTGCCAGCAGACCTGGGATCAGAAGACCACCAGCTTCATAAAGAAATCTGCAGGAAGAAATAAATAATATAAAAACAAATAAAAGTAGCTTGTTGAATGTATCTAATTGTAACAGAGTAAAGTAATATCTGCCTAGGAAATCCTAGTCAATATCTGCATTTCTATTGTACTTGTTGTGAATACGCTGGCCACAACAAGTAATTAGGTTTTGTTTTTGTTGTTGTTGGGTCACTTTTACTCAAGACATGCTAACCGGCAACATAGGATTCCATTTACTACGCTAAGCAAGCGGTGGTGCAGCCGGACTAAGACAATGCATGCACTGTGACAAAAAAAAAATGTTTTCCCACAGGAGAATGTGAATAACCCTATTTAAACAAACGGAGGCGTACTCTTTTAAGGATGATTCAGGTTCATTAGAATCTGAATGTTTTTGTCTGCACATGATGGAAGTTCCACACTTGGGTTATGTGTTGACACCTGAGCCAGCTCTAGTCACTGATGAAGAGATGCATTTGAAAACTCTGATAACCAAAAAATCATCTGGACTTCTTGAGCAAATATTATTTTGTTTTCATTAAATTTGAATCTTATTTTTAGTGTTCGGGCCATCGTTCCAATCAAAAGTCAATAACATTGTAGTCAATAAGTTATTTGCTGAATTCTAAGAATGCAGCAACAATAAAGTCTGCCAGGTTTCTTGCCCCATTGGACTTCATTGTACACTTTTGTGGTATTTTCAGGAGTCGGCAATTACTTTGGTGAGTTTAGTATAGATACAACTGATTGGACTATTGTACAAAAATACCTAAATAGAACCCAAGTTGCAATAGACTGAATTATGCTTAAATACTACAAAGGAAGATACGTGACTAGTTACCCTATTGGCTCTCTGTAGGCTGCAAACTCATATATCTACTGTGTGTGTGTGTGTGTGTGTGTGTGTGTGTGTGTGTGTGTACATGCATGCTTATGTGTTTGTGCCACATCACAGCCTGGGCTGAACAAGCTTATGTTCAATTAATTCCTGGGCGGCTGCTAATGTTTTGGCCGAGTGCGGTTTAATGGCTGGGGTTTTAATATGAGGGCAGCGCAGCAGAACACACTGCCTCCTACATGGAGAAGTAAAGACCGACCATAAATAGCTGCTGTGGCTCTAGTTAAATCACACCTTACATCTGCTCTTGTATATTTTTCATGTCTTCTCTCATCAATTTACTTTACTTTTTAAATAGACACACCCTTCAAACGAGTTTTTATTCAGTGTGATCATGGATGCCTTTTATTTTCACAGATCTATTGAGTCTACATTTCTTGCTGTTTTTATAATGTGTGTTTTGGAAATGTCCAATGTAGGCAGTGTCTTCATACTTACATCCTACAGTTGCCAAATCACTTCTTTTTTTTGGTGCAGATAGCTGCAGTTGTAATTCAGCAAGACTATTTTACCTATAATTATATGCATGCTATACACAGTGGCGTCATACAATGTCAACCGATCAGTCAGTGACTGCTTTCTAGCATTGAATAAAACTATTCTCTGCTGTTATAGTCCAATCTCTCATCATTGCTATTTAGTGTCAAGCTCTGCTCACATTTATAAAGAGTGGATAGTCCTGAAATGTGTCTTCAGGAGGCTTTTAAAGTGGTTCCACTCATGGTTTGCTGCTCATTCCAAATCTACCACGCACTGACGATTAGGCTACATTGCACGTGTAAAGGGGGATTAATGCTTCTGCGGAGGCTCCGCACAGAGCTTTTGCCTTGGCATATGTAGGTGGCCTGAAGTAGCTTCGAAGCGGGTACCAACTCGTGACTTATAGTGGGAGAAGCAAAGTGTCTCCCCTGTGCTTTCTGACCATGGTGGGAAATCTGTAGCAGGAAAAGTTAACCCTCTCCTTGATTTCATGTTGTTTATGGAGAAGGTAAACTTGCAAAATGAGTTGGGGTTAATGCAACGCTACCAGGCCACAGCTAAGCAGACTAATCACAGTTGTTGCAGTCTGTACATATAGTACGTACCCACGGCTCTAATGCAGAAGCATAAATTAGCCGTAACGTATGTGGACCATTTGCGGAGCGGATGTGCCAGGAATGCATCTTTTAAATGGCTACATCTGCATCACACATACAGCATAGGATTATGTGAGTCTCATGCAAGACATTTGGGGTTGTTGTTGTTTCTTCAGTTTTTGGACCCGGCACAGCGCTATTGTCAGTTACTATCAAAGGACGAAGGTGACAGGAAACAATACATTAAAAATCAAACCTCTCAGAACTAAATTGAAAATATGCTCACTGACAGTAATTAAGTAATTTCCTCTATATCGGTTGTTTAATTTGAAAGAAATATAGAGACTCTGTGATCCACCTTTGTGCAAAAGAGCACACACCTTGCATAAATAGAAAACTTTCCTATTTTAGGCTTGTAGAGTGGATTTCTGCAGTGCATATGCATCACTTACACTCCTCTCTCATGCCCAGTGTAGCCAGTTTCATTGATTATAATGGAAGTGTAGTGTTGGAGCATCCGCTCTGATTATATGTCACATGTGCAGTGTAGCTGGCCGGTTAGAATGGATTATTCTGCGGATCTTGGATACTACTGTCTGAAGACTAAAGACTTCTGAATTCAACAATTTGGCCACAATTTAGCACATTGACCATACACAGTCCAGTCATATAGGTGTTGACCTAGTTGTGATCTTCCTAGAAATGCTGTATGTTACAATATCAGCTGAGGAAAACAGTCCTGAAAGCTTTGCAGGAAGGATTCCACCTCACTCTACCTGTAGGCTTCTATACTGTAAGTATCTACTGCATATTATGTCAACTCTCTTATCTGATCTTGAAATATATTTTGTTTAGTGGGCCCTAAGTGAATTTTGTTTTTTTTATTTTGCTCCACTTTACTGACATCCTTAATGACTTAATGTTGTACTTTAAAAAGACAATTTCCCCATCCGGAACAACTGGAAACAATTATAATGGATTGTTATTTTTGTAAACATTATGAAACTGTCTTCATTCAGCCATACAGATTTGACAAAGAGAAGTGTGACCATGACATACTTAAAAGAGTAATGTGTGCATAACTTTCAATATTACATTTAATGTAAACATTTCTAGCTTTTATCCGCTAATTAATTGAGTATGATTCCCATTGTTAATAAGTAGAGAATCGTTTGTAGCTTAAGCTGACTAAAGAACCTTCTTTAACCAGTTTTATTGACTTTATCTTCTACAGTTTATTGCACATGGATCCTCCTTATTCATACATGAACTCATTAACAGTGAGAGATCTAATCTTCTGTCTCTTTTTCATTTCCATGTTTGCTTCAGCATTTTCAAGAAATCCCTTGTGCTCTCAAATGTTTTTTTTTCCCACATCCCCCAACCTTACAATTCATAATTTAAAATCTTTTTACTTCATGTCCACACCCAAGGAACAGAAAAAAAGAATATCCCAAAACTATTTCTTCTGGTATGGGTTACCTGCATAGTAGAGTATTCCCCATTTGCATTTTGCTAGCTGCACAGTTTCGGTATGATCTCTTTCTCTCTCTCCAGCCTCCATCTCTATAGAGCACTACAGAAGCTCTTTACACACCACTACCACTATCATTTCCATCCTATTGGGGGAAGCTCCATACCTTCGTTCCTTTCTTCTCTCCTCCTCTCCCTCCATGCCTGTGATGGCATGCTAAATGAGGGTTTGCACTGCATTTTTCCGCTGACTCTGCACTTTGCAGCCTATGCCGTGCTAATAATTGGCCATAAGCTGGCAATCGAAACAGAGTAAATGGCTGTGATGGTGAGCATAGAGGTCTGGGGACACCGTGCAGAGAATGATGTAGGTGACGATGAAGTCCTCAGTGAGTGTTTAAAGCGGCACATAAAACAGTTTAGTTCAGTGTTTTTCTCCTCAGCCTGCATTATTCTTTTGGACTGGTGCGGTGGCAGTGGGAGGGTCAACAGGTGTTGCTCATTGTGCCCGTGTTGGGTGTTGATTGGTTTGTGACATAAGTGGCCACTGAGCTGATGACACTTCTGAAACAAGCTGCTCTTTGTGATGGCAAATTATGATGAGAAATATTCTGTCATAAGGAGTCCCTTACAGGCTCATCACACCTGATTGGCAAATTATGATGTTGGGAAATATTTAGCAAAAATGCAGTTCGGCAAACTTTGAAACACAGAGTGCTTTTCTTCCATCACTCTCTACCTCACCTGCTTGCATGTGTTGCTTCTAGCTATGCTACATAACGTTGTCTCATTGGTTGAAAGGTCAGCGGCAAGCAAGGTTAAAATTGAAATAATTTGAATTTGCAATTCCCATCCCCATAGAAAAACCTTATAGGAAAACAATGGCACAGTGCTTTTTACACTGATAGTGTGTGGGTGACTTTATTCCAAAAATAAGCAGATGACAATAAAATTGGCTGAAACCCACTACACAACAAATGATTAAATGGAAGGAAACAAATAAAAAAATCTTTAAAAGCAGATGATAAATTCATAGGATTAGAAACATACCTTATTTGTTTAATGTGAGATACAAAAAAAATTAAACTGTAAAAGCTATACTTATACTACAACTATACTTCCTATTTTTATTAGTCAATATACAATACATTTCTTAAACCAATGTATTACCATTGTTGTTGTTATAATAACTTATTATATATCAAATGGAGTATAAAAAATGATTCAATAATTCCAGTAACAAATTCTGCTTTAATGACTCACGTGAGTCAAATCCAATTATTATTGTCAATTATTTACAACTAGCATTTTGATTACAGCATAGTTTTATTGTTAAAATATAGTGCTGCATTAATTACAGAACATACTTTAATACAGTGTTACAGTACATCTACAGCAAGGCCACATTTCTGCTCAGTCATCACTACTAGGTTATGCAGAGGCCAAAGAAGCAGCAGGAGGAAGCCTTCATTAATTTATCTCTCTGCTCTGTATTTAACAAGCGCTACATGTGCTGAGGAGGCACGTGCCTAACACAAAGGTTCGGCACAATCATTAAAGGTGCACAGGCATACCAAGGCTAATCATTTGACCTTTGCTTTTCTTGTTCTGGGCGTTGAAAGGAGCAGCACTATCTGCTGAGGATAAGTCCATTTGTTATATTGCATGATTTATGATGGGCCCGTTAATGTGGAGAATGCTA
The DNA here is from genome assembly GCF_008692095.1 of Etheostoma spectabile. Classification (NCBI taxonomy): domain Eukaryota; kingdom Metazoa; phylum Chordata; class Actinopteri; order Perciformes; family Percidae; genus Etheostoma; species Etheostoma spectabile. The sequence goes on along the minus strand of NC_045748.1, from coordinate 27,092,704 downwards.
AAACAGTCCAACTGAAAAAGCATGGAACAAATAGCTCCGGAGCCCAAAATTAGCTGGAGGGTGATACTTTGTTGAACCCTGGCAACAGCAAGTCTTTGAATTTGAATAAGCTTCTTCCCGTACCTCTGTCTCCAAAAACACCAACCAGCACTTTTAGGGCAGGTTTGGTTGGAAGCTCCTCGTCAGCAGACTTTAAAGCGCAACTCTTGCCAAAATGCAACCTAGGGTCTTTTTGTGAATGTACCCCAGTCAAACTTTCGTTTTAAAAGCAAAACTAGGATGTAAGCGTGTCTTTAAAAGATATACCGTTTTTTGTTTTCAGTCAAATGGCCTTTTGAATGGGAGTGTTAGTGGCACTACTATGATCTATTTTCAAAACACCAAGAAGGCTCGACACAACATGACTCTTTGCTCAATGCATCACCAGAAGCTCTACACATGAACTCCAGCATTGAGAACATTGTTTGGTTTCTTGGTTTGGTTGGTTTTTCCAGTCTCCGCAATCTTGCCAGTCCAAAAAAAAAACGATCTCTGAATGCGAATGAACGGACTCCAGGAGGAAAAGTCATTTCTTATGAGGCTCCTTTTTCAACTACAAGGTCAATATTGTATTTCTCTAATGACAAAACAACAAATTATCCATGCATTTATATGGAAATAAGCTTCGGGAACTTTCCATCTTTACTCTCCTCCCTGTTACATTGCATTAGGAGATCAACTCTTTGGCGGCGACCGGAAAAAAACAACTGCTAAAGTGAGTTGTTCAAAATCTTTCTTTTTAGTAAACTCTCTGAATACAAACAGTGTTCTCAATACTAAGTTTATATGTAGATCCCCTGGTAATACTTTGAGCAAGGTCTCATGTTGTGTTGAGCCTTCTTAGGGTTTTAAAAATAGTGATTTTGATGCTATCAAAGTAGAGCCCTTAGCAGTACCATTCAAAAGGCCATTTGACCGAAAACAAAAATACGGTATATCTTAAAAGTGACGCTTACGTCCTAATTGTGCTTTTAAACGAAAGTTTTGACTAGGGTACATTCACAAAAAGCTATGTTGCATTTTTGCAAAGAGTTACACATTAAGTTGCAACTCACAAAACCCTGTAGCCAATGCTTTTTTAAATTAATTATTCTATTTTTAACTGTAGTACTGACAGCCTGTTTAAAATTAGACCAGTTAGATGGTGAGATATTTAAAGGATCTTTACTAAAGGTGCTCTAAGCAATGTTGCACGTGTTTTAGGCTACAACATTTTTTGTCACATACAGCAAATATCTCCTTACTATCAGGAGTGTGTCCCCAGAACAAACTGTACGAAGCATACACAAACAGTGTTCCAGCATTCCAGGCAATAACCTACAAGAAGGATTTGGGGGTGGGGATTGGGGGTTAGTGCGTGGAAGCACAAAAGGGAGAGGACGGGATGAGGAGGAGGGAGGGGCATGCTTGTCTCATTTTGTTTAAAAATTCTTTGAACATTAACAAGAAGTAAAGTCACCCAACATTGCTTAGAGCACCTTTAAGACAGAAGCAGAATGACAGTTGAGTGTAGCCAATAGAGTAAGTTATACTGTAGCAGCCAGAATTCCAGCATTTTGTCTTTTATTATAGTGGGACAAAACATCACTTCAAACAACAAATTGCTCAGCATGTAGTAAAAGTAAACCACTTTACCTGGAAGTTTGAATCAAACCCAGCGCGGTGGGGTGTGCTCATCTCCATCACTGGGTTCCTCTGGGGCAAAACTGCGAGTTTGTTTGAAGGTCCACCAAATAAACATTGCAGAGCTGTACACCTCTGCAGCTGGAATCTGGCACAATTGATTCTGGCTTTTGGCAGGAGCTGCTGCAGTCAATGTCGTGTGGAATGGCTTTGAGGAGAAAGAAGTTGGAGGCCTGACCAACATTGGGGCCTCCCCAGGTTCTTGCCTTAGGCAGCAGCACGTCAGCAGTCTCATCGCCTCCAGTGCAGACATCTCTCACTCAGTGGACCAAAATAATTCTCCAACTCAACTTTTGGAAAAGTATTTCATATTGTGCTTTTGTGTTTTTATTCCATCTTACTCCTGCACATTCATGCAGAATCTACCTATTTGTCAGCGATGTGCCTTTGGAGCACCGCTATACATTTCGTTACATTACATTACATTTAGTGCTGTCAAACAATTAAAATATTTAATCACGATTAATCGCATTAAAGCCATAGTTTTTTATTTTATGAATTTATTTGACAGGGACAATGTTCTATTGAATGGAAGTGCGCCTGAAATCACAACAAAAAACACAGAACATGACTCAAATTGAAGGAAAGAGGGTGGTTTGGACGCAAGGAAGAGAAAGAGAATAAAGCTGAACTAAGACAAGAAAAGAGAGAATAGAATATACTGCAGTGAGGTGCATGTCAGGAGTGTTGGCCAAAGAGGAAGAGATACTGACAGCGCTAGGGGAAAGCATTCGAATTGAGCAGTTGAATTTGAATTGATATGTGGCATGACTGAGATAGTGAGAGGTAAGGAAGAGTTAAGGCAGAAAGATGGCAATGAATATAAGAAGGGAGGCCCTACAGGAGGAGTGGAATGGAGTTTTTCTCTTGTTTTCTCTCTCCTGCCTGACCTGTTGCTACTTCCTGACACTTACTTGAGGTATAAAGACATTTTACTGGCTAGAGTTTGGACATTAGAGCTACAAAAATTAATCAATTAGTTAATCGATTAGTTGTCAACTTTTCAATTAACCGGCAACTACGGTATATTGAGACATTTTTTAAGACAAAAGTGAAAAATTTGTTGATTCCAACTTTTTAAATGAGAATATTTTCTAGTTTCTTCTCCCCTCTGTGACAGTAAACTGAATATCTTTGAGTTGTGACAAAACAAGACATTTGGAGGATGTCATCTTGTGCTTTTTGGGAAACACTGATCAACATTTTTCAATATTTTCTGACATTTTATAGACTAATCAATTAATCGAGAAAATATTCAATAGATCAATCGACTATGAAAATAATCGTTAGTTGCAGCCCTAGTGTACATCTACAGTATGTTTCTGTAAGAAAGGAGTGCATTGCGGTGTGTACTAGTGTACACATACTTGTGTCAACTCTCGAAGCTAATAACATATTCCTCAATTCTCTCTTGGTGAAGTCATCTGTTACAATACTCCAACATTACCATTACTATATTCTTTAGCGTCCTTGCATTTCTTACAGAGCAGGATCAGACCATTTTCCTTTTTAAGAAATTGTCCTCTTCTTATGTTGTTCTTGTCAGTATGTTTCTACATCAAATCAAATTAGGGGGAATACTTATCATCATTTTTGAAATTTTGAATATTGTTTGTAGTGAGACAATGATGTCCTTGCCACTGCAACAAAGGGGAATTGCTCTTAGGGGAATGGTTGAGTCTCTGTAAATTATTTTTCATTAAAAACTAATAATGATGATGATGATTATCTAAGTGCAATTTAAGTAGAGCTGTAGGGCCCTTTCTAAACAGAAGGCCTTCTGCCTAGATCATTGGAGTTTTTTTTTAGTTTTAACCATACATTGCAGTGCAGGAAATTGGATTTTGTTCCACACCCTACCCACAGAAAAAATTGAAAAGCTAAATATATTGGGCTAACTATCTGCTGGCCTGCAGATATTCTATTGAATATGAAACACAAATTGCACCATACACACACAAAGTATAGATTTATACACCCAGCCCAAAAAAGTATGCTAATTCCCATGTTACAACATGTAATGCATGCATGCAAACAAACATAGAGCTACAATGTGCTGTGTGGTCTGTTTTTGGAGCTCTCGAGGTTATTAAAAAGGCTTTACATAGAAGTTCACATAAGTACCACCCCCCAAACTTCTTACATGCACAGAAACACAGAAACACAATAAACACACATATGTACTTCCCTACAGAAAAGAATCTAATCTGTCAGTATTAGGCCACAGCTGTGTTCAGATGCACAATCCCGCTGTACTTTTTCCTCCCTTTTGTTGCTATAAACTGAGTGCAGTGTTTGCTCTGTAAGCACTCAGATTGTTGCCCCGGCTTTCAACTCATAATGCCTTTGTACTTCTAGATAAAGTACAAGCTCTTCTAGCCATCATATTTAACAAGACAGAGAAGAAAAGAAAGCAGCAGAGGGTTCAGCTCCTGTGATGTATTTCCTCTTCCTCTCCCACTCTCGCTCAATGTCATGTGATGTAGACACTCTGTGTGTGTGCATGCGTGCGAGCGTGCGTGCGTGCGTGCGTATGTATGTGTGACTTTCATGTGTGTGTCATGTGTGTCAGGGTGTATGCACACACTGCAGTGTTTGAGGCACTTGTCACAGCAGGGAATGCTCGATAATTGATTTCAAAGTCTACTGCTAGCTGAGGTGATTCTCGTTGCTTCCCCTCCACCATCACCCCACACACACAAACACACATCTCCCCTCTATCCTCTTTTCTCCGCCGACAACAATAACAACAATGCCTACTTATGCCATAATAAATGGCTGAGTCGCGCAGCCTTTGTTTACTCATTTGTGACTGTCAGCCAGATGTTGTCTCCTGCCCTGTAAGCCCCCACCCTCCCACTTCCTGTTTCCCCAAGTTACCGCAGCCATCTTGGATGTCAATGCTATGCCATGTAAGAGCAGCTGTTACTGATATAAAAGGGCTGTTTTTTGCCGCAAGACATTTAGCACTGACTAACAATGCATTGTGCCACATATTGTGCTTGAGATAAATGTTGAACTATTTGTGCACAATACTCTCACACTATGAAGTAATTCATCATCAAGGCAATTCAATTTTGTTTTTACCACAAGGCAGAGAGATGTGGTTCTCATTCACTGGTTCCTACACAGTCCGATACACCCTTACTTACAATATTTGTTTAAAGGTCCAATATGTAATATATTTACTGTAATACATTTTAAAAAATCCCCACTGCGTCATCAGCTTTTAAGGAAACATGCCAAGTTGAAATTGTATCTTTTCTGACAACAATGCTAATGCCAGAATTTTCTCCTTTTGTAATTTCGATTCGTGACGGAATTTCTGTTTGTGTTTTGGCCTGTACCAGATATACCTGTAAAAACGTTAACCCAGCGTGCTACAGTACTGTACGCTAGTACAGCCATGAAAGGAGCAAACAAACAAACACGATCAACGTTAATAGATTCTACCTAACCTAGAAAAAACAGCATGTTTCTAACATTTCGTGACAGGAGATGTTACAAACCCCTGGTAAATATTGGAGATGTACTGTATTTGAAAGATGGAGAAAGCTTAGAGCCTCAAAGGATGCTGAGTTGGCTAATTTCCTCCTGAGCAGGTAAGCATTAGCTTCAGGCTAATTTATCATGGCTACAAGGGACAGGCATTTATTTTGTTTCAACATTTATGTACTCACATAGAATTCTATAGCTAGAGTTGCTAAGTTGGTTACTCGCAAAAACAAATTGAGATACAGCCAGTGAAGTGATCCCAACTGGTCCTGGCTAACGCCACAATGCTAACCCTGCTAACTGCTAATGTTACCAGAGGACCAGGCAAGCGGGCCAAAGCTGTTTACATGTAACGTGTAGCCTGTTCTGCGTCCGTAACAGACAACAGTGACTTATTTTAAGACACGAGAGGGGAGCTGTAAATTGAGAAGAGAAGACCGTGAGTTTGCAGTGTATTTAGCGATTGTTGCCAAGTCAATAAAGTGTGTTCAGTCGAATGGAGAGGACGGCAAGGTACTGTTATTTTAGCGGTTCCTACTGTAATTGTGAGTCGTGTGTCTGTCCGTCGGGTGGAGAGGATGATGAGGTTTTTGTGTTTATAGCGGTTTCTACCATAATTCTAAGTCTAGGAAGGATGTCTGTCTGTCAGGTGGAGAGGACGGCTATGATGTCAGTTGGGTACAGAGCTCCATGTGAGCACAGGCTTTTATGACTATAGCCAGAAGTATAGCCAGTGTCTAACGTTAGCTAATGTTGCTGTGAAGTAATGTCTGGCTATGTGAGACAAGCGTCTAGCAACATTGTTGCTGCGGTCTCAGCCTGGCAACTTCCGTAAACTTTGAGTCTGGGGAGACAACTCTCCAGTATTTAGAATTTGTACTGCAGTAACTATTTTAAACACTAGCTGTCAGTATTACATATTGCACCTTTAACAATATTTTCCGATGTTTTTAGGCCAAAGAATCCAAATCTCTACACATTTTTAATATATGAAACTCTCCAAAGCTTCCTCCACTGCGTGCGCACACACACAAACTCTAAGAGACATCTCCATAATGCAGATTCATAGTGTCTTTCTCTTAATTGTATAAGTCAATTACATCCTATAACAAGCAGGAGCTCAGTCGGACATGGATCTGAAAGCGCAGTGGAAAGGTGGGAGGCTCCCAGCTGGGGCATAATGGGAAAACAGCAGTCCTATGGGGAAATTTCCCCTCATAAATTTTACCTTTTGTCTTAGGTTCGGTGCCCAAAACCCTCCTAGTACCACTGACGAACTGAACATCTAACATGTATGCAGGGTAATGGAAAATGACCAACAATTAATTTAAAGTAAAGACTGCAATGAAATAAGATAGTATACCATTGAGCAGTAAAAATACAGGGCAGCTTGTAAAGCCTTGTAAAGCCAGAAGAACGGAGATTGCCTTCCAAAGAAAAATGACAGCATTAGTTGTTTGTTCCAATGCCTAAATACAGTGCATGTTTAAGTTTCCCTGTCAAGGACCTCTAATGGGGCATGTAAATAATGACTTGTCTGTCAGGAGGAAAGGTGGAACCAGCCCAGTGCTGCCTGAAAACCTCATAGGATGAGTCTTGCAACCTCCTAACAAGAGGGTTGGGGTGAATTGATGAGTGAACAAAGCATAAATCTTTGATGTGGGAAACTAACCTGGTTGACACCAGACCCTTCTCAGTTGTAACTGAGAGTGGGTCTGGGGAATGTTCCTTCACAGCCCATTTCCAAAGGGGATGTCAAATGCTTCTGTGCACAATTGGACAGACCTAAACCCAATCAAACTGATAAAGGATATAACGTATGCAGAGCTATGGAAAAACATCTCAACAAGCGAGCATGTTGCAGAGCTATTGTCATTGTGTAAAGCCTGCCTCAACGGTTGTGAATGGTGCCTCAATTTGGAAAAATGGGACTCAAATTTGCCGGTTGTTCATCAGGGTTTTCCCAGGCAACTGGGAAACCACTGTCCACAGCCCATTATTACCAAAAGTCGGTTGGTTTTCTACCTCTCTGAGAGCACGGTTCCTCTGCCGGAACCTGTTTTTCCAATTTGGGATATAACGTGTTTTCATTCATGAATTGCAAGCATTAAATCGTCACAAACACGGTCATGCAGCACATCATTAGAAAGCTTAAAGTCTCATGATTCCATTGAGCCCACACACAAAGTTCTAGCGGTTATAATCACGCTATGAAGTAAAGAAACACAGAAAGATTCTCCACTGTTTCTGTCTAAAGTCGAGCGTGCATCCCTACCTTTGTCCTTGTGTCTTTATCCACAGCGGTGAAAGATCGTCATAAACGTTTTTTTGCTACATCGCCAACAGTTCAAAGAATAAGTACATCCAATCCTTTTAATCCAAAATGAGCTGGTCCCCTCACAATCTTGTAAATTCTGGCCGACTTTCCTCGTAAACAAAGCTGAAAAGTCTATCCTTTTTGGACTTTGATCGCTTCTGCTGTCTGTCCTGAAGCAGCCACATTGTTTCTTTGCAAACAGAGGAAAAGGCTAAAGCCCAAGCTTTTGATTGACAGCTGAAATAAGCCAATCCGTCCACTGTAGGCTGGGTTCTCCTTTATGAAAGCCAATAAAGTCGCAGGGTTTACAAAGGAGGGTCCTGTTTAAATATTGAAAGCTACTCTATCCAATTACAACCAAACATTATGAAACCAGCCTCCCTGTGTAGCCAATAAGAAGACGAGTTGATTGATACCAAACAAGCTTTGTCAAAGCAAAAATAAGGCCTTCTTATGGCATTTCACCATTTCATCAAATTATGATTACTTATTTCTATAAATCTCTAAAATGTAGTTCTTTCAGGTATATGTGTGAGTGATGTGGATGTGTTTTTGTATTTCAGAAGGACTGCATTTTGCACTTTTTGGGCTTTTTAGAAATAAGAAATAAGAAAAACGCAAAGACATATCTGTAGAAATACATTCATATAAAATCCATTTTCTAAGTTATTTTTTCTGGATTTTTTCTCTTCTAAGTTGAAACATGTGGCTAGGGTACTATTTTTGTATGTAGCCCATCTTATATGCTTACAGTAGTGTTTTTTATTAATTTTTCAGATGATTTACTTGGACGGAAATATAAATTCTCTGTTCTAACCTCTGCAGCTCTGTGTCAGTAAGGCCTAGTGTCACAATGCCACTAGAAACAACAAATTGAGAGTGTTAACTTCCCAATGACCTCAGGGTCATCCCAGAGGGCCAAAGTATGTGGAAACTGCAGCACTTTTTTGGGGGTAAAAATGTAGGCGAGAAAAGCATATATTTTCAAGTGTCTCTAACTGTGCCAACAATTATACCCTAAGCATCAATTATTTTAACAATTATGGAGAATGTTAACAAACCATGTTCTCTTAACTCTTAACTAAACTAGTTTGTGTGCCTAAACCTAACCAAACCTTAACTTAGAACCATATACCATTAGAAAAATCATTTGATTATTTTTGTGATGGAGAATTATAGAATGCATTACAAATGGTGTTGGCGTGAAGGTAAGTGTGTCTATCAAAGTTATGTTTGTGATGTTTAAAAAAACTGCGTATTTTGCCTTTAATCTGGGGGAAATATTTGCAGAGCTATGACATTGGAAACGTTTCAGACCTTGGTACTATCTTTAAATTCTAAAAATTACATTTACAAAAAAGGCGACAGAGCGACTTTGGCAGGCTTCAGCCGTTACTTTGTCTGAGAATGAAAAGCCAGTTCTTGCACCCGGGCAACAAACAAATACATGTTAATAGAAAGCCTAAAAGCTGCTACAGCATTGTGCTGTGGGCAATTATCAAAAAATTAACAGTAGATTTTTTTTACCAAATTATTGCAGTGTTAAATGGACATATATTATGCCTTTTTCTATTATCCTCTTTAATGTGTTGTCTTAAAGCATTTCTTCTCTGGTTTACTTTTTAGTAGTTATTTACAAACTGTTTCTTAGTAAAATTGCATGAGAAACCAGCATGTTAGAACCTTGGTTGAATGAAGAAAGATGGCGCCAGCGTTTTTGGCCTGTCTTGGCCTTCTCTCTGGATGTCAACTCTCTACTGGTGTATGATCGCCAAACACAGCTAGATTTTTAATGGTGGACGTGAAACTTTGCCCCCATTCCTGGCGAGGCTTTGCCGCACCCTGGCCCCGCCTTCTCGGCATAAGCGCGCCTGCTGCCGGGGAAAACACAGCGGCCGGCTGGTGAGGTTGAAGGCCCATCTCGTGCTCTGTTCTGTTTTTCGATGCTCGCTGGACCCTGTCGACGCTTAGCTGGTAGCTGGCTAGCTGCTCTCCTCATCCCCGCTGGCGCAGGTTGCTGCCTCTGGGTCCGGTTCCCCCGGACAGCCAACGCCCGGGTCCCGCCAGTTCCTGCCAGGATTGGCCTGGTAAATGCTAGATCATTAGCAAACAATACTTTTGTCTTAACGGACTTCTTCACATCCCGAGAATTGGATTTTCTCTGTGTGACTGAGACATGTCTGAGTGTTGGTGAATCCAGTACTTTCACTGAACTTTTACCTAATGATGCTGCTTCTTAAACTCCCCGCAAACGTTGGGCTGAGGAGAAGGAATAGCGACTGTATATAAGAGTAGTTATAAATGTAAGCAGCTATTGCTATCATCCTCTTGAACCAGCTTTGAACTGAGCTTATTTGAGCTTGGTTGCTCTCATACAATGCTTTGTGCTGTGGTCTATCAGCCTCCCAAGTACAAAAAGGACTATTTAAATGACTTTTCTGATTTCCTGGTTGAAATCATGCCTAAATATGACCGTGTTCGTATTGTTGGGGATTTATTGTTCATGCGTGTTGTCCTGATAACCCAACGGCAAAGGGATTTTTAAACCTCATTGATTCTTTTAATCTTTTACAATCTGTGTCTGGACCCACACAAGAACATGGACACACACTTAATCTTGTTTTATCATATGGTCTGCCTGTTTTTAATCTAGAGATATATGTAACGCAGTGTTTTCTGACCATATGCCTGTATTATTTGAGGCTTCTCTTGCCTATAATGCAGTTAAACCTTGCGCTGCTACTCAGCGCTGGCGCATTATTAACCCTTCCACTGCTGTTCGGTTCTCGGCTGCTTTCAGTCCGAGCTCCATCATTCCTGAGTCTGTGTGCAATACAGAGGAGCTTAGTTCATGATTTCACTCCACCTACTAAACTGTTTTAGACATTGTGGCTCCATTAAAATCCAGCGGGCCTAAAACTAAATCTGACCCCTGTCTAAACGATTGACTCTTGCTGTCAGACGTAAGTGCCGTAGAGCTGAGCGCAAGTGGAAGAAGGAGAAACTGCAGATGTCTTTTAGTATGTTAAGGGACTGCTGGCGTCGTTATCAGGAAAATGTGAAAGATTCTAAAAGAAAACATTTCTCAGATATTATCCTGTCAAACTGTAACAAACTTTCTGTTTTGTTTAACACTATTGACTCACTTCTAAATACCCCGCAGACTGCCTGTATGGAGGCGTCCACTGCTATATGTGAAAACGTCCTTCACTTCTTTATTGAAAAGGTCACTTTAATTAGGGCTCAAATCTCACCTTCATCTTATCACCCCTCAATCTCTGTCCCCTGCTCTGCTGTTTTTGACCAGTTTCAGCATGTGACTCTTTCCTTTTTACAGGACATTATTGGTAATTTAAACCCCTTAGGTTCTCCAAATGATGCGGTCCCTCCTCGACTTTTTAAGGAGGTTTTCTCCACTGTAGGAACATCTGTTATTGCAGTCATTAATAGCAGTCTGTCCTCAGGTGTGGTCCCTTTTACATTTTAAACATGCAGTAGTACAACCCCTAATTAAAAAAACTGCTCTAGATCCTGCAGTCCTTGAAATTTTCAGGCAAACTCAAAACTACCTTTCCTTTCAGAAATCCTGGAGAAGATAGTCAGTCAATTATTGGCCTTTCTGGAAGAACATAATATTCTAGAGGTTTTCCAATCCAGTTTTAAAATGTTGCACAGGACAGAATCAGCTCTTTTAAGAGTTTTTAATAATTTTTGATATATTTTTAGCTACTGATTCTAGTGACTGTGCTATCTTTGTGCTTTTGGATTTATTGGCTGCATTTGACACAGTGGATTATGGAATATTGATGACACGTTTGAAGCAATGGGTGGGCATCAGTGGCATAGCATTGGACTGGTTCAAATCGTACTTGACTGACCAAACTTTATGTGTTAGCCTTGGTTACTGTGTATCCTCCACTGCTCCTCTTTCGTGTGGCGTCCCTCATGGCTCAGTTCTTGGCCCTTTCGTTTTATCTTTCTATTTGCTCCCACTTGGTTCAATACTTAGGAAGCATGGTATTTCATTCCACTGTTACACAGATGACAGTCAGATTTATGTGCTTCTTAAAAAGAAAGATGCATACTCCGATTGCTGCTTATGTGTCTTGACGACATAAAGGCCTGGATGGCTCTGAACTTTTTAAATTTTAATGATGAAAAGATGGAGGTGATGGTTTTTGGTGGCACCACTGGGACCCCCCCTGTAGATCTGGGTTCCTTGGCACAGTATGTTAAACCTTGCATCAAAAACCTAGGGGTTAAAGTGGACCTGGAGCTTAAGTTTGTCAGATCAAGTCTGTTCAAATCAAGTTTCTTCCACTTTAGTCAGCTGGCCAAAATAAAGCCAGTACTGTCAAGACAGCACTTTAAGACTGTAATCCATGCCTTTGTTACCACTAGACTGGATTACTGCAATGCACTTTATGTGGGGGTAAGTGGGTCCTCCATCGCCCATCTCCAGTTGGTACAAAATGCTGCTGCACGTCTTTTAACTGACACACGTAAACATGAGCACATTTACCCAATTTTAGCTTCACTTCACTGGCTACCTATTCAATTTAGGATCCATTTTCAAATTGAACTTGAATGGCCTTGCCCCACCCTACTTTGCTGAACTTATACTTATACTTATCCTTACATACCGACATGCTCTCTCAGGTCAGATGATCAGCTGCTCCGGAGTGTGCCTAAAACTAAGCAGAAGCACAGAGGGGACTTTGCCTTTGCGGTGTCGGCTCCAAAGTTGTGGAATGATCTGCCTCTGCACGTTAAACAGGCCTGTTTTTGATTCAAGTCTTAAAACCCACCTCTTCTCTGTGGCCTTTGACACCTAGTAAGATGTTGACTTCATTTACTGCATTTAATTATTTAGTTTAATTGCGTTTATTGCGCAGGTATTATTCTTACTTGTGGTATAATGTTGTGTTTTTCTGTATAGCACTTTGGTAAACTTTTGTTGTTTTAAAGTGCTTACAGATAAATTTGGGTTGGATTGGAAAATTATTTTTTCTTACTACATACCATTCAACCCTAGCTTTGTTTGGATGAGGATTATAGTATGCTACCTTTGAGCACATTATTGTAAATAATGGCAGCTTCCATATGGCTTTGGTTAATGAATTACAGTATTTAGCCCAGTGAAACCGAAAGCAGAATATTGAGGCAAACTACAGGTTTGCAAATGCTTTTAGAGTCAGAAGAATCTGTGAGGGCTTAGCCAGTGTTCCCATGTGTTCCAGCTGGGGCTGCCGTAGTGATAGATTGGAGCCGGGATGAGATAGGATGTGGAAGACCGTAGGGGCAGCAAGAGGGCAGGACTCATCCACAAATCCCTGCCACAGGGCAGGTAAGGGCTGGCAGGCTCCCCCCTATAAATGTATTTATTTCATTTTATTTACCATTTTTATCTTTTCTTCTCACTTATCGATTTACTTTATTATGTTATTTTGACTTGCAAATAATGAGGTACCTACTGAGATGAAAAAATTGCCCATGTCAGTGTTTTACTGCTGTTGCTGCAGGTGGTTATGGTTGTGCTAATTAGTACAGTATACAAAGACCACAGTTGGGTAATTTGATCTACAGCAATGCTTTATATTCCATAAGCTCATCATATGCTTTTACCGCCGTTGTCCTGTGAGAACAATGTATCGGGACGTAAAAAGTCAGCCTTTTAGAAAACACAGCCTTGATTTCAGTTTTTGTGGTGATGCATTTTACAGCTAATGCAAGAAGGATTTTTAATAGTTTATTTGAAGCTATAGTGAGTAATTTCTGTGGAGTAAAAGTTTGAAGTTGCATGAAATGGAAATATTCATGTAAAGTACAAGTATCTCAAATTTATACTTACTGTAAATTGAGTAAATGTACGTAGATACATTTCACCACTGACAGGATCATAGTAGGTAGAGGGCCATTATAAACTAGGGCTTTAACAATATGCAATATGAAACCGAAATTGTGACAAACCAGTGAGTGAGAAGCCAGAGTTATCCTTCCCGTCCAGATTAGAGCCCGATATTAGGGATAAATGCCGATACCGATAAAAATAAAGCTTTTTTTAAATTCCATTCTTCAGAATCATTTATCATGACAAATAAATGATTCTGATAAATTAATGTTAAAAATAAAATACAGACAGTCAACCATGTTATGAGTCTTGCCGTTGCATAGTTTGTCCACCAGATGGCGCTCTACAACGTCTCTGTTAACAACACTCTGATTTTTTTTGGGTTATTGTGTTTTTATTGAAAGGACTTAAGTTTGTATATTTTATACATTTTATTCAGAACTTTAATATATGTTGATGTTCCTCTGTTCTGTTGTGACAATAAAACAACAATTATCATTATTTTAGTGAGAACTCATAAATAACTACAAATAACTTATGATAGGGAAATCTGTTTAGTTTTGTTACGCATTTATGAATTACTTTTTAATATATAAATCGGAATATCGGATTTCAAAATAACCAAATAATATCGTATCAACCTTAAAAATCCTTTATTGATAGCGTTCTTAGCACCGGAGTTAAGTACGGACCGGGTACTGACCGGGCTAGCCCCCAGCCAGCTGCTAGCTGGCTGGGGGCTGACTGTGGATTTGTCTCCGGGCCGGGGCTGTAATTATATTGTATAGTTGCTAGCTGGCTAGGGGCTGACTGTGGATGTGTCCCCATACAGTTATTGTTACTGATGAACTTGTGGTAGCCAGAGTTGTTAACCGTGGTCAAAACAATCATACTAAAAACAACTGAGCATGTTGAACAATGTCATAATCTTATGTTACCCAGCACAAATTAGCTTATGTTATTGACCAAGCATTAGCTATTTTGCAGCAGCACCTTAGCTTCTCACCGGTGCTTAGGACCGCCCAGGGCAATTTTGATTGAAAGAAATGCCAATAAACCAGAGCACGTTTTCCTCCCATCCCTGAATGCTATGTGGAGTAGCCAGATTCTCCTCCAGTCCACTTTGAAGGAGGGCCTGGCAAAGTGAAGTATCCATTCATCTGTGTTAAATTCCAAGTCAAGTTGTAAGTCACTCTGATTTTCCTGAGTAGAGTCTAAAGTCATCAAATTTGTGACTCGAGTCTGACTCGAGTCCAAGGCATGCGACTTGAGTTTACACCTCTGCAAACAGACATGCTAAATGAACCCCAAGGTTAGACTTATTTGAAAGAGCTAACAAATCATATGACCCAAACTCGTTGCTTTCATTTGATGTCCTTTCGATCATGGTCTTCCTATTTCTTATCCCATCACTTTTCAACATCATTTCAATGGTTTTAGCCATGTGTGTGCTTTCAAGATTAAAAGTTATAATCTTTGTGATAATCTTACATTGAATAGTGCATTGTCTGTGCTTGGCACTGAAAAAAATGTTGACCCTCAGAAATTTAAGATGAAAGTTTCCCTTTGCTATTCTGTCATGGAGTATCATTGAGGTGGTTGAAGTGTGTAATATCCATGTTTGGGCAATTAACTATGGGCTTAAGAGAAGGGCATAACGGTATAATAATAACAGGACTTTGGCCTTTTCAATTGAATTTTCTCCTTGTGTGCCTTTTTCCTGCTAAATAACCAAGCAGGCTTGCTCTCCCACCCTCCCTCCAGCCATCCTCTGCCTATTTCTCTCTCTGATGAGGGAATGGTGATGACATGTGCTAGGAGATGGAGACAGAGTTCCTAACCAGGCCAGTTATGAGGCAGTAAGTTCAATATTGATTATCTGTCCACATCACTGCCTGGCCTCCTTTGTTTTCTCAAGCACACATCAGCACATATACAACAGTGGAGAGCCCAGATGGGGGTGACCTTTTATCACCTTACCCTCTGGTTTCTATCACAACATGTAGACACACATGCCTATACACACATATTCCCACTGCAGACTGAAGGCTAGCGGGCTGCGATTTGTGTTTCCTCTGACTTTGTTGTTTGACTTGGAGGCCACCAACTGTTGAGTCTGAATCCCATCTCTAGTCCCCAGTGTTCGAGTCTGAGTCCAAGTCTGAGTCACCAAAGAATAGTCTGAGTCGAGTCACCATTATCTGACCTTGAGTTTGAGTCCAGAATATAGCGACAAGAGTCAGTGACTCAAGTCAATCACTGCCTATTACACATAAAAGTAGTCAGAAACTTAATCCAGCTTCAGAATCCTATTTCATGAATGCTCGAGTCCAATTACATAAATCCTCAAGTCCAAGTCCAATTGATCAGTGTGGAAGTCCAATTTGAGTCACAAGTCCAGAGAAGAGCGACTCCAATCCAAGACTTGCAGTACTCCATCAGTGGCGGCCACTATGTCAAAATCACTTCACAACCCAGCACTGATCTAAGGGCTTTCTCCAAACGTTGTGCAATAGAATAATGTCACTTAGTTAGAAAATACTGGAAAAGATTGCAGGCAGTGTTTATGGTTCTTCCAAATTGTATTTGTATTATTTTTTTTGTACTTAAATACCATGTACCAGTAAAGTACTGAATTTTCATCGAGGCCTATCTTTCATAAACAAAGACTGTCAACAGTGTGATAGAAACTGGTAGGTATAACATTGAGCAGGGGCAGACACCAAATATTGTAAGCAAGTAACAAAGTAGCATAAATAAAGTATAGATTAGTTTTCTTTTCATTTGGAGCAGCATAATAACAATAATCAATGCCGTACATTTCTGTGCATGCCAGCCAACATCTAATTACTGCTAATTACCAGCGGCTGCCATGCGCGATATGATGTGTCTTCTTTCTGTAAGCCATTCCCAGTAATTATACATATATCATGTCATCCAGTGAATCATTATTGCATAAAGGATCCCCTAGTGGCTCTTTTTCCATTGGACAGAGGAGAGAAATGGCCCACATCCACCTGGACCAGTGTTGTCTAGGCCAGGCCAATCCACCCCATCCAGGCCTGGCTGTAGACTGGCATATGGGGAGGGCACTGCCTGCCAGGCTTTTACCGAGACTCAAGGGGAAGAGTGATCGTAGGGCAGCGAGCCCTACGACCCTGGACACAAACCACTTTAATCTTTACCTGCATAGCAAACGGTGTAATAGGAGGAGAGGAAGAAGTAAGATGGGAAGACAGTAATAGTATTTTCTTCTGGACATTGTCTTTTGTCCTTTTCTGTCTTTGCTCCCTCCTATTGTGATGGAAAGAGAAAAAAAAGAATAAACAAATGTGTGAATTATAAGAATTTGTAGTAGATGGAAGTGAAGAATATAATCACAAAGAAAAACTAAAAGATGCAATTACTGTAATTGACAAAACTGTCTGTGATTGATTTCTAAAATTATCAGTTTGATTGTATTTCGATCTAGTGTCACATGACAGTGTTTGTTGATGCCTTTCTAAACTGTTACAAATCACTGTTAAAAAGAATTTAACTGTTTTTTAAATTTTCACCTATTTTTAAGATTTGGTGAGGTTAAGCCTGAAGCTTCTTGGTTAAGGTTGTAGGAAGATCATGACTATAAGAGAACAGATGTTGACTGTTGTATTTTATACATCCAGACGTAGACCTTTTACTTATAAGAATACTTCACCCTCTGGACTCACGTGATTAACTCAACAGAGATGGCGGCTTAATGTATAGGCAATTATAGCCCAATTTTGCCAAATAGTTGTGTTATGTGGTTCCAACTCTGATATTCTTTCACTTTGTACTCGATAGAGTCATTTAACACAGAATGGCAAACAAGAACAAAACCCAACGCGGCGATAAAGATGCCATTGCAGAGGAGAACAATCTTTACTAGAGAAACAGAAAAGCTACCTCGAAGCATGTTTTTCTCAGATTCAGTCTCAGATTCAACAGATGGAGCTTGAGGAACGACAAGAAGCTAACTGCTATCCATGCTCAGCTAGCATCTCCAACTGCAAGCGTTGGCTCTATTAGATCTGATGTAAACAATCTAAAAACCACTGTGGAAAGCAACTCACGTACTCTTGATAGTCATTGACACGCTTTTCAAGAGTTGTAGGTGAAGCTCTCAGATATGAAGGACAGAAACCAAAGATGCGTCGGGTTGAAAGAGGAGCTAGAAGGCTCTAATGCTTGGGCAGAAAGATTTACATTTCCCCGGACTACAGCAACTTCACGGTCATGCGGCGCCAAACCTTTTACCATAGCATGGATTCCGCATGAGTCACTTTTGTTCCTGCTTTACCTGTCAACCCTGAAGATTAAGGAAGGCTCCCAGTACAGAGCTTTCACCTCTACTAAAGATGCTGAAGAAAACTTTGTTTTGGAGTGGAAGCATTTGGTCACAGGGAGGGATTGTGGAGGAGGTGCACTGTGCCTTCTTCAGTATGTATAGTGTACTTTTCTGTTTATTGTTATCTGGACATTGCATTAATTGCATTGTGTGTCTGTTAGAGGCACAAAGGCACTCAGTGTTGCCTGCACCAATTCAGGTTGTTTTTTTTCAATTGAAAGTACTTGCATATTTATAGCAATCAAGATTAACATAAAAACATTGGCCGGAATTCTCCTTTAAAACAACATCATGCTGACTTCTGCCTTTTGTTCACATGGCAAACTCTAGTTTCCTAAATGAATTTCAGTCAGTGTAAATTGTTGCCAATTTCTTCAATATGAATGCAATTCCAATGGGCACTGGGTTAAGTTAAATTCACTTTTTACCAGCCACTTTTTTGCCTCATAAAGGTGAAAAACAGGAATTGCTGTGTCTCTATGGTCCTATCCTGTCGTATTCATGGTAGCTTACTCTTGGACATTGCGCCATCATCACGTGCTGTAGTAGGGGGGCCCGCCTTGATAATCCGGGATAAATTCCCTATTCTGGGCTGGGACACACATTCAAAGGGTTTTAATGAAGTACTTATTGGACTTTAACTTATCATTGCACCTACGATAATGTAGCTGTTCTCAATTTAAGTCATCCTGTACATCTCATCTACAGTTTTTCCTGAATCCACTGTGTGATTGTGTGTGTTTGTGTGTGTGCGTGCGTCAATCGCGGAGGGAACGGAGCAGCAGCTCCGCCCGCTGTAGCAAGCCACAACAACTTTCAGTGGCTTTATAGTGAAAAAATGTTAGAGTACATTGATGTTAAAATTTATTCATGTTGGCAGGACGGTCTGAAATGTTTTGCTCGGTCTTTTGCTGTACACTTTGTTGGTAAACGTGAGCTGTTCGAGTCACACCGGTCTCGTCTTCATATCAGCATTTGACCCATTCTCACTCCCGCTTGGTCAGTAGCTGCACGTGGGACTGCTGGGATTGTCACGAGCAATGAAAATGCGATACGGGGCCCCGACTGTCAATCAATGTCTTCCAGTGATGCGGATCCCTGATTGGTTTGGGCCCGTTAGCAACTGCGTACCCTGCTTACCGATAGTTATGCATCTGAATCACTCAATTCTCATTGGCTACCAGCCAACACGGCAGGTACATTGACAGTGTTACCCGCCAATTGCAAAATTCACTCACATTTGGTGGGTGGTCGGATGCTAATTTCAGGCCCTGGTTAGGATGGAATAAATAGAAACATAGATAAATATTTGTGCATGGAGAGAGTAAAAGATACAAACTTGGCATTATGGGGGATGGTTTGCCTTTTCTACCGCACACTGTCCCTCCCTCTAGCCCTCCGCAGTATGTTGGTGGTGGTGTGGACTGGCAGGAACAGGCTGGCAGGTGGTACATTATACCAGGGGAGAGAGCCAGAGAGAGAGAGAAAGAGAGAGAGACATGGAGAATGAGAGAGAGAGAGAAGAGAGAGAGAGAGAGAAGAGTATTTATGGAAGAGGAACAGAGGCAGAAGGAAATAAAACCAGTATTGTGTGACACAAACAGAATGAAGTGGCATAGAGGCTGTTAGTGTGTGTATTTGTGTTCCTATGCAGTATGTGTGTGTGTGTGTGTGTGTGTGTGTGTGTGTGTGTGTGTGTGTGTGTTCCACTGAAAGAAACGGTTCAAGATAGGAAAGGGGAAAAGGAAAAGAAATGTTGAAAGACAAGGAGTGATGAAATGCTGACATTGAGGTAAAGAGGTGGATGAAGGGGAAAAATATGAGTAGAAGGCTGCAACATAGAGGAAACAAAGTAAAATAAGTCGTTAGTAAAGTAAGGTGAAGAATAATAATTAGTTAATTAATAGTGATTAAGTGATAACTTCCATTTTTCCAGAAAATTAACGTAATACATTTTATTCATTTAGTCCTTTTATGCCTTCAGTCCTCCCTAAATATATTAAATGAGTCTGGACAGACATGCATGTAAACTGCAACTTGAATGGATGGCAACGGCATACAATTGCAAGGCACTGATTCTAGTTCTTTTTTTAAAAATACAGAAATGCACATGTGCAGGAGGCTGCACAACTCACAAGCAAACCAAAATGAGAGACTCTGGCGTAAAATTAACTTCAGTATATAGCCAAATCACTGGGTGCTAATAGGTTTGCCCTCTCCTATTTCTTTCATCCACACACACAAACACACACACACACACACACACACAAACACACTCAATGATAACCACTGCTATTCACACACTTTGACTCATTCTTTGCATATGACTTCATAACATGAGCTCATCTTTAGTTGCTAAAACATACAACAAACCTAACCAACCAACACTTAGGCATCAAGAAACCCACACATACACATACACACACACACACACACACGATCGAAGAGTATCAGTCATGGGGCAAGCCAGCTGGCAGCCAGGGCAGCCCCACATCACCATTACCATAGGAATCCTCAATCACTGGGAACTGCTGGTAATGTAGTAGTGCTAGAGAGAAAGTGTGTGTGTGTGTGTTTACATGAATGAGTGAGTGGAGTAATGTGGCTGGGGAGAGAAGGAAAAAAAAGAGAAAAAGAGGTTGAGCATGAGAATAGAAGAGGGAAAAGAGAAGTGTTTGGGCAGTCTGTGTTTATTTGCAGTGTGGTGTGTTTTTAAAGCTGAAGAGAGAATTACAACCTGTTCTTTCTTTACCCCTGACTCTAAAAGTAAGCTAATGTATAATACATTACTCTCCTCTTGTCTATTCCTCTCTCCTCCTTTGTCCTCCTCACTTTATCCCTCCATCTTTGCATCCCCTCATCCACGTATCCTTCCAAGGTTGATTTTATCTTCCTTTAAGACCAATGGGATGAGCATTTCATGCATGAAATGACTAGTCTGGGTCCCCAGGTACCTCTGTGCTGCACACACACTGGAAAATCCAGTGATGTACATACATCCTAGTGTTATGGATTTAATGATTTCCCTGGAGCGAGCGTTAGACAGACGACATGTATGTAGCACCGATTACATCAACTGCAGCTCCCTTGACCTTGCAGATTATTGCTCTCCTCGCCAGCATGAAGTAGTTTGTGTGTGTGTGTGTGTGTGTGTGTGTGTGTGTGTGTGTGTGTGTGTGGTGTGTGTGTGTCTTTTCTTTACGTCTGTGCATACAGTATCCACAATTGGAGCGGATGTGTCCAATATTGATCTGTTTCATAAAAACATGCTTGATCTTTCACACTCACAGCTGAACTACAGGTACAATAGAAAAAGGGCTCTTCACCATTTGAACCTGCATGGAAGAATCACACCCTTTGTTCTTGGCAGACACTGCACACATAGGCTACTGCTAGACTCAGAGGAGCTCTTTCAAGTAATAGCAATCTCTACATCCAGGTTAAACATCCAAACATTTGCTTGTACTTCTTGAACTTTGTATAACTTGATTCAAGATCTTGCTTCAAATTCAATTGAAGTTACATTTAAGTATTTCTTCAGTATTAAAAATAATCCAGAAGATTGGTGAAGATATTTAGCAATAATAAACCAATATAAATCAATAAGATAAGACTAATATTAAAAATAAATAGTAATAACTGATGCAACAAATACACTTCTGTACTTCTGTAAAAAGGAAGTTACGGTCTACTATCAAACACTCCAACAAACAAAAGGGTGCAGACTGAGCATAGCCTGAGGCATCTTCAGGTGTGCCAGTAACACTTATCATGAATTCATGTACCATTATTATACGAATAGAAAGAAAGAATGCATGTTAATCATACATACATTTCTTCATGCAATGATTAATTTATTTCAGTCATAAGGATTTCTGATTTATTAATGATGCTCATGTCTTCTTTATCGATAAATCTGTAGATAAAGGGACAGGCTAAACAAACTGAATTGTACCGTTGTAATCATTGTTAACTAAACATTACTTCATCATGTTTATGGCCCTTCAAATGAAGTGCTGACCTCCTCCATCTTTAACATTAATAAATAAGATATGATTAATGGTGGCATATGCAGCTATTATCTTTGTGACCTCTGAAATACATAAAAAAAATGTCGACATTTCTGGTGTGCAGAGACGTAGAATTTACTAAAGTGTTAAATTAATTAATATCCTACTTGAATGAGCATTGTTCTCGGGCATTACTGTGCCTTATGTTGTTGTGAATAAAGGAACTGCAAAAATATATCTTCAGTACACTGTGTTTTGTGTCAGTGTAGTGACCTCAGTATAATTTTGCCAATCCAATTTAATTTGATGCCACCATTAATCATGTCTTATTCATTAATGTTAAAGTGTCTATATGTAACTTTCAGTTTGTGTTGATTCTAGCAACCACTTTTGGCAAAAGCTGTGGTGTTTTTACCACACCTGCTGTCAAAAAGCTCTTTTCTTTACAGCGCTTTATTGCCCACTGTAGATTACTGAGTTAGTGTTACAGAGAATTCATGTTTTGCTCAGGCAGAAAATCATTCTTTTGCAATGAGAGAATATGTTACAGATGCATTGTTGCATTTAAAGTGTTGCATACGGTGACTTAGCCTACTTTGGATGTATTGTGAGCTAAACCGGGTAATCTTATCACTGTTACAGTGTCACGAGCCAAAGCATTACGAGATAAATTTTTTCTACCGCGGTTGAAAAGCTAGATATTCCTGCGGTAGTGCGGCATACCGCAACCCCCTTACGAGAGAAGCGCAAGTCAGAGTGAGAATGGCAGGGTGCCTTAAGTGAGTTTTTTCAGTGCCTTTGTGGCCGTGCAAGGAGAGCGAGCGGAAACGGACAGTAGCATATGAGTGCCGCTGTGTGGAAAAGAGAGAGGAAAAAGAGATAGCAAAGTTGATGTAAAGTGAGTTAAAAGTGAACAATAAAACAACAAGCTAGAGCTTTTCAAGACACGGTTGCTTTATCTGTTGTCAATACTGCCGGTATATATGTTGCAGCACAAGTGCAGTCCGTCTAGCAGCGGAGCAGGCAGAGAGCAGAGAAGGCGACTCAGCAGTTTGCTAACTTGTTGCTCTCTCTACCAATACAAGCCGTTCTGTTTTAGGCTACGAAACGTGCATGCAGGCTGAAATTCAGCTGGGCTGTTTTTTCAGGATAAAGCTATAAACAGAAGGACACTCCGCTAGCTGCTAGGCTAATGTGCAACACTGCAACTGTAATGTTAATCTGTCTACCTCAGCTGAGAACGCAGAAATGTCTTTGCCTTTTCTACCGTAAATGTTGTTAAGTAACATCAGAGTACGGAATTAATTGAATGTGTCATCCAAAATTGCCCTCCCCAACTCGCAAAAGGTCTTTTCATAAGTTTTGTTTAGAAAGCCTTGAACCTATGTAAGACACAATGTCATCAGACACAATCCATTTCATTAGAATCAATGAACCCATGTCATTAGACACAACGTGGCCATGCACACGTGCAGGCCAATGGTATAGGTGTCACGTATAGGTGTCACCATGACTCTGGTAACCGTCCCAGCCATAGTAGCAACCAACGTAATATTAACTTATTTAGCGCACTTCATGAAACCCAGGGACGCTTTACACAGGTACAGGGGGGCAAGGGAAAAGAAAATAATAGGCACAACAAAAACACACAAACTAAAAGGAATAACACATCCGCAATAAATGGAAGGGGAACATCATTTTAAAGTCATCTTCTGGCGTAAAATCACATTGCGCATTGTAAAGTTATTTTATGAATGAAATAGGCATATTACATACCTAAAGGCCAATTCTTGGTTGTTTTTGAATCATTTACATCCCGTAATTGTCTCCAACTGTTGAAAGCCAGACCGAGTGTGACTTGGGTTTCGTACGTTGTCTTTACCTTTTATCTTTTAATTGTTCTTCATTTAATTTTTGTTCTTTTCTGTGATGGCCCTTCCCCAGTATCAGCCATAACTACAACAGAAAACTTCTAAAATACAATTAAAATACAATTGGGCTTGTATAAGCATCTCCTGCTACCTTTTACCTGGTTGAATACACTAATACAGACATTTACGGTGGTACACTGAAATCTGTGACCCGTCAGAATGTGTACTCCTCAGTGCCGTCTACCTGCCGTAAATCATTTGGTGACTTTTGGGGAAAAATCGTACCCGTGCAGAGGCATTAATACAAGCCCATCACGTGACTCCAACACTACAATTCCTATGTATACTGCTGTTGCTGGTCAGTACTTTTGGAAGAATGCATAAATATAATACTATTAATAAATCAGAAATCATAATGATTAAATTACTTAATGGCATTAATTAACATTTCTGTTAATTGTTCCTGTTTTAAGTCATCCATTAGATATTATAAATCATTGTACATTACTGATTGATCAGGAGGTACTACATGAATGAATTTATGCTTTTTCTTGCATGGAATTATTTATTAATTCAAGTGTTACAGGTGTGGGTTGTTTAGTTGCTGCTATAGGAAGAGGGATCATTTACAGCAGTACCACTGACATGTTTACTGATTGCATTACTGAATAGCTTAACTTATTCTGAACATATTTGTTTCAATGTCAGAACTTCATGAAGCTGCTTCTACTTTCAAGGTTCTTTTTTCATCTCTCTCTATATATGCACATTTCCTGTATCCCACAAGTTATATGAGGCAAACAGTGAGTCAACAGAGTATAACATGTTAAACAATGTGGACAGAGGCATATGGTGCTCTCCTAGTCTACTATAGAGTTATGGTGTTGCATTTGCTTCCTGTTGTTTCATTCTGATTTAACCAATATTTGTACATTTTGAATAATTCAGTGGGTTTCCTCCCTGTTGCAAAGCACCAGGCCTTAAATCTACATGTATAATAAATAGAACATATTTATGCTAATCTAATTGTTTTACAGTTAGCTGGCTTTGTAGTGCTTAGTCTCCGTAATAAACAGGCGACACGAGGAGTAGTCGGCACAAAGCCTAGCGACCCCTCCCCATCCCCCCAGCTGCCCCACGGGAATCATCCCAAAGCAGCTGTTGACAGAGGCGAACGAGGAAAGGTGATTCCAGGCGGGGGAGAGTGGCACATTTCCAATCTCACATAAGAACAGGCTTTGAAGCAAACCGTGCACCATACTGCGTTCACATTATACTATTTGTGTTGCGAAGCAATTCAAGTTAAGGCCTTAATGCCGGCAGCTGAATGCCAAGTTGATTCTATTGCACTGAGGCACTTTTCAGATTGTGAATGATTGCTCAAAAGAACAAGACTTACTAAAAGAACAGCTTTTCAGCAGAATACACTGAATATCTGCAGAGACTTGGAGATTGTCAGTTGCCATGTTGTTTAAAGGTAAATATGGTGCAAAATGTGCATACCGGTAAATTATCTAAACACTTATTAACTGTCAAACTGTGCACAACAAATGCCAATTTTAAAATATAAGTTCAATTTTTTGTTCTGCAAGCTCTCGCATCATATTTAATTCAATTCAATTTTATTTATATAGCGCTAAATCACAACAACAGTTATCTCATAGCACTTTTCATTAAAGAGCAGGTCTAGACCGCACTCTGTGATGTTATTTACAGAAATCCAACAATTCCCACCACAAGCAAGCACTAGGCGACAGAGGCAAGGAAAAACTTCCTTTTAAGAGGCAGAAACCTCGAGCAGAACCATGGCTCAGGGTGGGTGGTCATCTGCCTCGACCCGTTGGGAGGGAGAGAGAGAGAGAGAGACAGACAGACAGACAGACAGACAGAGAAGAGACAAGAGAGACATGGAGAATTGTAGCAGAGGGTGTCGAGCAGGAACATGGCATCAGGTTACTCAACCACAGATCCAGACTCCACAGCTCCAGAGCCAGAAACACCTGCAGGAAGCAATAGGAGGAGAGAGGAGAAGGGTGAGAGAGCACAAAACTCCGGGAAAGTGAAGAAGTTGAGTTAGTAACATGCATTAATGGGATGAGGTTGCATACAGATGGAGAGAAAGAGGAAGAGAGAGGTGTTCAGTGCATCATGAGCCAGCCCTAACTATAAGCTTTATCAAAGAGGAAAGTCTCAAGCCTACTTTCAAATGTGGAGATGGCGTCTGCCTCCTGAACAAAAACTGGAACCTGGTTCCACAAGAGAGGAGCCTGATAGCGAAACGTTCTGGCTCCCATTCTACTTTTGGAGACTCTAGAAACCAAAAGTAAACCTGCATTCTGGGAGCGCAGTGCTCTGGTGGGGTAGTAAGGTACTATGAGCTCTTTAAGATAAGATGGTGCTTGAACATGAAGAGCTTTGTAGGTGAGAAGAAGGACTTTAAATTCTATTCTGGATTTTACAGGAAGCCAAGCTAAAACAGGAGAGATGTGATCTCTCTTCCTGGTTCCTGTCAGAATACGTGCTGCAGCATTCTGGATCAGTTGAAGATCCTTTGACTTTTTCGAGCAGCCTGATAATAAAGAATTGCAGTAATCCAGCCTAGAAGTAACACATGCATGGACTAGTTGGAATGGATCTTCCTGATTTTTGCAATATTACGTAGGTGAAAAAATGCAGTCCTTGAAATTTGCTTTATGTGACAATTAAATGATATGTCCTGATCAAAGATAACTCCAAGATTCCTCACAGTGGTGCTGGAGGCCAGGGTGATGCCATCCATAGTAACAATCTCTTTGGATAATGCGTCACGGAGGTGCTTGGGCCAGAGAACAATGACTTCAGTTTTATCTGAGTTTAACATTAGGAATTCTATGTTCTACATGCGTTCACATTTTGTACGATATTTACTTTCATAATTTTGGCTTCTAGTTTTATAGTTATAGCATTGGCATATAGCTAGTAGGGTGAGGCTTGTGGCTGTATACAATTACATTACAGAATAGAAAAGAATTCAAGAAAAGTTAAATGAAATATATCAACTGATATTCATCACATTCTAAAACACTGGCAGCATTTGATCACTTGCGTCGAGGTTCTACAAATACTAATTTTCTGAGCTTCAGCAAATGCCTCACAGTAGGTTATTTAAGCAATAGCTCATATCTTTGCGTTGGGACAAATAATGGCCCTTAGCTGTGATATAATCAGAACATATCACAGACTAAACTGAACTTTTATAAAACTGTTGTCAACTATGGCAGTATGAAAGTTATAGTCTCAATCTAAATTTGTATTGATAAATAGTCAGGCTCTTGGTATGTGGTGTCTGACGATGCCAGTGGTGTGATGCACAGTGGCAGTAATAGTCACAATGAAGGATAATGGAACAGTGACTACAAATGGTAGTCATAGTAGTTCATGTCATAGCAGGGCATTGCAGGGTGTAGCAGAGAATTGGTGGACGTAGCGGGATGCTGTAGGGATCAGCAGGACACTGCAGGGCATCACAGAGCATAGCAGGGTGTAACAGGGAGTGCAACAGGACCACAGCAACAGCTGCAACCAATATCTTGTTGCCATCCTAATCCAAGGAATTGTGCTAGGCGAAAAGAAAACATAAGGAGTCTGGGAAGTAAACTCCCTAGAGCCACTGTAGGTTAGTAACAAGTATTGAGAGGCAAGAGCAGCTCAGTGTGTCAAAGGAAGGAAGGAAATCCCCCGGCAGTCCAGAAATATAACAGCATAACTTGGAGAGACAGGTTAAGGAGAGGAGCATGGTCAGGCTAGAACTCTACCCAGCCAGATCGGGCTTGATATTACTCTTTATATGGTAGATGAATCTGACAACTATGATGAGAAGAAGGTGGGCCTGGCTAGGCGAACGCTGCAACACCTCACTCCCTAACTATGAGCTTTTTCAAAGAGGAGGGTTTTCAGGTTATTCTTAAATGACGGTTTCTGCCCCCCAAACCCAGACTGGGAGCTGGGTCCACAAGAGCGGAGCCTGATAGCTGAAGGTTCTGGCAACCAACGTACTTTCAGAGTCTCTAGGAACCACAAGTAGCTCTGATTTCTGGGAACAATATAGCAATAACTTTAGTTTTGTTTGAGTTTAACATCAAAAGGTCATCCAGGATTTTAAAATAGTTAAGCTTGAAGTTTAGCTAACTGACTGGTTTTGTTGGGCTTGATTGACAAGTAATTCGCATAACAGTGAAAGTGTAAGTATTTCCGATTTACAGTGCCAAGAGGAAGCATAAATAAGGAGAATAGAATTGGACCAAGCACTGGGCCTTGGGGAACGCCATGGCCAACTTTAGCGTACTTTGAGGATTTACCATTAACATTAACAAAGAGAGATCAATCAGAGAAATATGACTTAAACCAGATTCTCTGAATAACAACTAAATGTCCCATTCTCTGTAACAGGATGGTATGGTCGATAGTGTTGAATGCAGCACTAAAATCTAGTAAGATAATTATGGAGACCTTTGTCTGAAGCAGATATAAGGTTGTTAGTCATTTTCACCAGTGCCGTCTCTGAGCTATGATGCTTTCTAAATCCTGATTGGAAGTTCTCAAATAAACTATTGCTATGTAGAAACTTAGACTTTCTCAAGAATATTAATTAATTGTTGAGGATCTATAGGATAAAAGCAGTTTCAAGCATAGGTCAGATTTTGTTGTTCTTTCTTGTATTCCGGCTTTAAAGGTGAACCGTTAGAAGTTGAGGGCAAAAGGTGATGAATTTTTGTCTCTGTTTTAGTTTTATCATTAAAGAAGCTCATGAAGTCGTTGCTACTCAGATCTATAGGAATATATGGCTCAATAGAGCTGTGATTCTCTGTCAGCCTGGCTACAGTGCTGAAAAAAAACCTTGGTTTGTTCTTATTTTCTTCTATTAGTGATGAATCTCATTTGGCATTTCTGAGGGCCTTCCTACATGTTTCAGACTGTTTTGCCAATCTAAACGAGATTCTTCCAGTTTGGTGGAACACTATTGACTTTCGGGTTTTTGAGAGATTTGTTTTAATTTGCAAGTTTGTGAGTTATACCAAGGTAATAGTTTCCTTTGCTTCATCCTCTTCTTTTTGAGAGGAGCATTTACTACATTTGTAGCAGTGTCTACAAATGTATCAATTTGGGAGGGATTAAAGTTAACATAAAGGTCCTCTGTTATATTAAAGCATGACATTGAGTTAAATGCTGTTGGACTATCTTTCTTAAATTTAGCTACAGCATTGTCAGATCTAGGCATCTAGTGTAGAAGCTTTTATCTAATTTACTATAGTTGGGTAGAAGGAATTCGGAAGTTATTAAAATATGGTCTGATAATACCGGATTCTGCAGAAATATTATTAAATCCTCAATTTCAATGCCATATGCCAGCACAAGGTCAGGGGTGTGGTTAAAACAGTATGTGGCCTTATGCACACTGACTGAAATCAATTGAGTCTAATTATAAAATCACCTGCAATAAGTACTTTGAGTGCTACACATGATTTAAAAACACTGAGAATTCAGTTAAAAATTCAGAATATGGTCCTCGAGCTCAGCAAATAACAACAAATGTAATTGGCTGTAATATTTTCATGTTGGATGTAGAAGATTAAGAACAAGGCTTTCAAACGAGTTATAATTTAATTTAGGTTTAGGATTAATTAACAGGCTTGAATAATAGATGGCTGCGACTGACCCAGTGGAAGCACAGAGGAGCGCATTGCACTGCACCTCTGATTACTAATATCAGACCTGGGTTGTAATGGTTTATGGTTGATAATAGACTCAGTCAGATTTATTGATATGAGAGTTGTTCTGTCCCAAGTGGGGTGAATGCCGTCTCTCTTATGCCATGAACTACTACAGACTATTATTTTTTTAGTCACTGTTCCATTATCTTTAACTGTGACGGTTATTGCCACTATTCATTTCAACCCCAACCGGACCGTCATTCACTGCCTACCAAGAGCCTGGGTCTGTCCGAGGTTTCTTCCTAAAAGGGAGTTTTTCCTTGCCACTGTCGCACTGTTGCTTGCTCTGGAGGGAACTACTAGAACTTATAAATTATGTGGTCTAGTGTGGTCTAGACCTACTCTATCTGTAAAGTGTCTCGAGATAACTCTTGTTATGAATTGATACTATTAATAAAATTAAATTGAATTAGTCAGACCATTATTTTCCCAGAATGCACTCCAGTTATTCACACAGCCCACGTCACTAACTGGGCACCATCGGTTGAAGGGTGATATGTGGCTGTACGTTTCATCACTGGTCAAGTTTAGCAGGGTTCCAGATAAAACTACTGAGTCCGACATTGTTTTTGCATATGCACAAAGTGACTTAACATTACTTTTAGGGATCTCCGATTTACGTAATCAGGTATCATTACTGTATTTACGGTTATTTTTAGCCAGTAGCTTTAGATGGGATTCTGCATCGCCCGCTCTGGCCCCAGGGACACACACGACCTCAGCCACTGAAGCCACCAGCCTCACATATC
Organism: Etheostoma spectabile; assembly: GCF_008692095.1. Classification (NCBI taxonomy): domain Eukaryota; kingdom Metazoa; phylum Chordata; class Actinopteri; order Perciformes; family Percidae; genus Etheostoma; species Etheostoma spectabile. Next base: position 27,062,570 of record NC_045748.1, on the reverse strand, counting down.
GCAGTATAGACCTCCCAATAGCCAAAATTGGCTTGTCAGCGGGTGTATCAATGAGTGGGGAGAAACTGTTGACACTGTTATGTTACGGAAAAAGTTGTGGTTGGGCTTACATTTCTGTGACACACGAGAAGAACAGGACGGTTAGGATTAGGAAAAGGATGAAGGTGGGTTTACGTTTCCATGACACGCGGGAATAACGGGACAGTTTAGTTTGGAAAAAGGTTGTGGTTGGCCTATGCTTCCATGACACGAAGGAATAATGGTATGGTTAAAGAAGAAAGCAACTTTAGAAAAGGTGCCACGCAGGAGACGAACCCCGGTCTCCTGGGTAAAATTCCTGTGTTTGACCCATCCGCCACCCCAACCAACCTCCCTCTGCAGAATTTCTGCCTTACATACTACTCGCTAAACCCAAACAAACACACTAAAGGGCAACTTTTTCGTCCCTTCAGATGCTGACAGCCACTGTCTAAACGTCCGTATTTTACGAGTTTGTAGTGAGAATGAGTTGCCTGGGTTATCTCTCTGCACATACTGAGGCAATTGTTATGGAACACAGCGCAAGTTAAAATGAGCCCACTTCAGACAGTTGATTCTTGATGAGACAAGTACAACATACAACTACTTGCAATGTGCCGTACTGCAATGTTCCTAAACCTGCCAGTTTACACCAATGCGACAAGACAAGTCTCCAAAGCAATGCCTTTCTGTACTTCTGTTCTAAATCTTGACTTTTTCAGGCTTTTTTGGAGCTGGATATATTTGTAGCGTCTTAAAATATGAATGAGGATAGAGATAGTAGAAAACCATTTTATTTCTGTGATTCACTGCTTTGTTTTAACGCTGCTTCAGTCTTTCTATCCCGCTCCACCCCATACCAGGCTCGTGGGTGCTCATTGAGCCTCCATCTAGCTCTGCCATTTTATGACATGCAAATAAAATGCATTATGGATCATTTCTATATTTTGTAGCTGACTTTACCAGATGACTTTCCTATTGGCTGTTGAACCCATAGACAATGGACCAACAGATCCCGTTGTTCTGAACCAGTTCTGGAGACCAGTGAAGTATATTAGAAGCACTTTTCCAGTGATGGCTGAGCATTACTTTGCTGCCTCCAACTGAGCTTGACGAGGTAGATGTTACGTGAGCAACGTGTCTGAAAGTTGTCTTCAGGTAGCTGTGCCAAGAGAAATCTCAATCATTTCCAATCTTGCAGAGACGGAGAGCATAGGTATATGTTAGGAGATAACATAGGCACAGGTTAATTATTTCTAACTAAAATTCCAGTTAACATTAGTAATTGAAACTAAACAGCTAATGTAAGTCTAAACTGTTTGTGAGCTTAACCTGTACTATACAGTAATTCCTCTACTGTGCGACAAGTTGCTTGGTTATGACACAATCGTTTGCCAATTTTTCAAAAACGTCTGTTATCTGTTTTTACATTGTCGTGTTTCTTTAGAAATATAACAACGGAAAAATAGAGTATTTACACGCATCAGATGTAAAGTTATTCAATGTCAAATGGAATGGTAACGGCGGGTGATAGCTTGGTAACATCAAAATGGCTCCATAGGAAGCTTTGCTTAGAGAGGAGAGGCGTACCCCCTTGTTGGCAACAGATGACGTCCCTTACATTCTAAAACCAGCCAATGGCAACTTGACAAGCTGAGTAGCAGGCGACGCCATCAGCTGGCTTGAGTCGAGCTAAGACAGGCCAGTTAAGACTGCTGCAACTTTTACCAGCAGTGTTCCTTTCTTTCTAAATCTTTGGTCTGAACTGGACTTTAGCTTACACTAACAACTAGCACAGGCTATTTCTTTTGCTTAACACAGAAGAAAGGCACACAATAACACAAACAAACAAACTGATTCAGACAGAAATTGACCAGCAACTTAGCAATCGAGGTAGCGTTAGAACAGAACTTTGTTTTCTACAAGGCAAAATTACTGTTTTGTCAGTGGAGTCTGGTGGCTTTAAGGGGAGCATAAATAAATGCTTCAGTTTCTAACCCGTTCTCACTCCCAACTCGTAAAATACTGATGCGTGGTCAGTGACTCTCAGCGTCAGATACCTTTTAGCGCCTGTATGGAAAGCTTGACCGTGACACTGTGAGAAGACTTATCATTAAGAGCGACAAGGGTAGCGAGTAAAAGTTTGAATAAGGAGGTTGGGTGGGGTGGTGGACGGGTCAAACAACACAGGACTTCCAACCAAGAGACCAATAGTTCTGACCCAAAGCATCAAAAGTGATGCCAAGAGTCCCTGCCAAAGCGTGTCTGAATATGACGCTAAAGCAGACTTTTTGCGTCAATAACAAACGCCAAAGGCACCTGGGATGAAGTGACAATGAATGAGAATGTGTTGCAGTTTTCTGACCATAAGGGTGGTCTGACGGCAAGGTAATGTGGTTAAAATATTCTAAATATAGCATATACTTAATTGGATACTTCCCACTACTTGAACTTTGCAGCACCAGCTGTCAGTTTGTTAGTCTTTTTAGCACTGCTATGAACCAATCAGGTTGCTTGATTTGAGCTTCCCATATTAAAAATGTACATAACCTATTTGGAATAAATTTGGCACTTATTGTGCTTGCATCCACCTACGCTGAGCCATGAATCGTTATTTAAAATCTTACATATAAACATGGTTACTATTTGACCACTCACTGCTAATAGCTTGTGTAAGTTGCATTCCTCATTCACACGTTCCTGTGACTTTGTCCATCTCCAGTAAGTATCTGTGTATGTCAGCCTGTGTCTTTGAGCTCTTCCCTGCCCCCCCCTCGCCTGGAAGAGTGTGTGCAATTATTTATATCTCAAATCTGGCATCAGGTTGCCTCCCCCTTTACCTCTGCCTCAATGGACTTTTGCAGATGCTGCCATGTACATACTTAATGGGGATGGGGGATGTTGGCCACTTTGTCTTGCCTAATCTAGGCGGTGGTAGGAGGGGGAGTGCTCAGGGACCTCTGGTCTGAATTGGGCCCTGTTGGGGCTCAAGGTTGTTGGTAGGGGATCAAATGGAATAAGACAGGAAGCAAGTGAGAGCTAACACAATAAACTAAAATGCTAATAAGAAGTAAGAAGGAGGGGATTAATTAAAAAAAACATGTTAGAGGAAAGATGGAGAAAACAAGGGGTACAAATTCAAGGAATGCTGAACAAAATGGGGAGAAGAGGAAAAGGGGGATAAGACAAAAAAAGACAGGAGGGGTTTGGTTTTAGATTAGGAAGTTTGAAAAATATAGAGTAAAGGACATAACGAATTGCAGAAGAGGAGAAGAAAGAAAACATGAGGGAAGTAAGATGTTGTGTACAAAAATTGAAGGTAGCTTTGTGGAGAAGACAGAAATAATGGAAAGAGAAAATAGAGGAGGGATGATTGAGCGGAAAGAATATACTTGAAGAAGAGGAAGAAAATAAAAGGAAGGTAGAGGTGAAACTTATGTTGGTAGTATTGCAATGGGAGAAAAGGCCAGGACAGTGCAATGGGAGAAAAGGCCAGGACAGTGCAAAGGCAGAAAAGTGGCAGGAGAAAAATAGGAGGGTTAGTAAAAAGCAGCAGTAACTACAAAGCAAAGAGTCAAGTGAACTGGAGACCTGAAGGTAAACTATAGCAAAGTGTATCAAGGATGTGAAATGATATCGAGAAAAATTCTTCACACACTCACATACTTGCACTCTGGATCTCATGTGGTATTGTCTGTAGGGGAATCAGCAGCAGTCCCAGGTAGCTGGTAGATGTGGCCTGGAGCCAGTGAAGGAGGATTCCTTATTGACAGGTAGAGGTGGGACAGGAGCATTTTCAAACCAGAAGCAACTATACACCTGGTATTATCATTATTAGTGTCAATGACAAACTTGCCACACAATTTGGTTTGCAGTGGATTGCCCCTGACTTCAGTTGCCGTACTCTAAGTTGGGGTTTTATTGTGAAGGGTAGAAATGGAAGAAGTGAAGCATGTTGTCACCATGGAGGTGTTATAATGTTTATAGGTTTTTACGAAGGGAGTTAATAATAGTGTGTTAGCTGTGTTAATTCAAGCTAATTAAGGTTGCGGAGCCTCTGTGTTTTTATCCAAAAGTTTGCACACATTAGCTCAGAGGGCTAACTTGGCTACTTTAAAATTCCTTCCTTTGAGACTGTTTATAGCCATACATAAAGTCCATCTGACGTATTGCACGTGCACATGCATACGTACAATAGCATGCTGCATGTAATATTATTGTGCATGGATGCTGCTTTCTTATGCCGTCTTTACATGCGACATCCCACTGCTGTCCACCCTGTGATAAGAATTGCATGCATGCAAAAATATGGCGTGCAAATTAGTTGTTTTTTTTTGTCCCATCTATTGCTTTAATGCGCTCTACGGACATTATGCAAATGTGTCAATACTGCTATATAGTAGAGCAACAACGTTGATCAGACACATTCCTGTCAAATTAAGGAGGGCGTTTTTGTGAAAAGTAAAAGAAAAACCCCATTTATCAGGTTTCTAAATGTTATTCTACAGGGGAAAATCATAGCAAAAACAATGACAGAATAATTAAAAAAAATTGTAATCACAATGTTTGTGGTTCTAATGTTAAGAAGCCCAAGTTAGTGACCTTTACTCTTTGAAGCAAGAGGAATTGTTTGCATAGGTTTTAGTGGGCTGTAGTGCTTCATATGTTAATTATGCATTGCATGCATAATATACCTACCATACATAAACGTGTATGCACACAGGCTTCCACTGTGCTTCAATAAGCAATAATAACTTCTTTCACTTTTTTATCAGTGCAGCACTATGCTAAATAAACATATAGTCAGGACTGCTGATATGTGTGCCAAGAAAGAGCAGCTTTATTAGGTTGCCGTTCACAGCGGTGTGTGGGTGTGCACGTGAGTGTGTTAATACTGGAGGGAAGGTTAGTGAGCATAATTGAATCATATTACTTCCTACACATGGCTTGTCAGGCCCTTTTTATGACTTGGAGTTAATCCGTAAGGATGCTTAACATTGATTTAGCCATGCATTGATAAGTTACGCCAGGATGCAGAATGTCAAAAAGCTCTCTGAACATTAATATCGCAAAACAAACATTTGGTATTAAAAAAGGAGGGTTACCTTAAACAACTCTTTGTCAACCACTGCAAAGCTGCTGTCTCAAAGCACAATGGACCCAAAAGCAAGACTCAGAGCAGAGGGTAAAAGGTAGTGGAGCTTTATTGTACTATTGTACAATCACAGACAAAGGTAAAATTGACAGGCAAAAGATGTGGTCAAAATACGGGCTGTGTACAAGGTGTACAAAAACACTATGAAGGTAACACGAGGGATAACGCTGGAGAGTAAGATACACAAGGTACCACAACAATCTGGCAAATGACAAAGGAAACAAGGTGAGTGTACAGTATATGCACTGGGACAGGGGCAGACGATTACACACAGGTGACACACATTCAGGAAGGGAAGGTAATAACTAGGGATGAGCCGAATACTCTGCTGAAACGAGTATCCGGTACGGATAAAGCACTTTTGCCGAGTACAAGTATAATACGAGTAATACGAGTCAATATCCGTGCTTGGATTGAATAAGTCTCCACTGACTGTGTCTCCATTCTGTGATAGGCTAGTCAAAGTGCTAGTCACAGCGCCTCTCCCCTACACTATTCTGTGATAGGCTAGTCCCAGCGCCCCTCCCTACACACAAAGATTCCTCCTGTTGTTGTGTCCCACCGGCCCTGCTCACACACGCTCAGGACACGGAGAAGTGAACAGCTCTCTTCTCAGGTCCGCGGGCTTTTCTGTTAACATTTAGGGTTTCTTCAGCTTCAGGTTTTGTTTTATACTTCGGTTCAAACTAGTACTTAGCAACCAGGAGACTTCTGGTAAGCGTGGGGTTTGTTCAGACATATTGCTTGGTAGAATGGGACTCGGGTTGCATAGCTGCCGTCTGAGTTTTTTTTGTTTTTTTAAACTGCCTGCTGGCTCTAACCAGTTTTTTTGAGTGTCTGAAACTTTCTTGCTGTGTTTTATAAAAATAAAATAAAAGGCAGTTGCGGTATAAATAAATAATATTACAAATTAAGTTACACACACAAACACATTCCAACCCCCCGCCCCCCCTCTCTCTCTGTTTCTCTCTCTCTCTCTCTCTCTCTCTCTCTCTCTCTCTCTCTCTCTCTCTCTCTCTCTCTCTGTCTCTCTCTCTGTATCTCTTACTCACTCATAGACACACACACTTACACATACCTGTGAAAATAAAAAAGAACCCCACCCCAAAAAAATGATTAAGAGTTAAAAAAAAGTTATATTATTGAGTATGGAAACTCTTTTTCATTACAATTTACTTAATAATTGCAACCCATTGTTGTATTTATTGTTGCAAAACTTGTTATATACTGTAGGCCTATATAGTTCGTTTGTTACCATGACAACACCACTGGTCTAAAGCTCAATGCTGATGCTGTCACGGAAAGTTTTCTAATCAGCAATAAATATAACAATTTCTGATCAACCCATATCAATTGCATGCTTAAAATAACATACCGGTTAAAGTCCCGCCCATTTCAAGACAACCCGACCCACTTCCGGGTTGAATCTGACCACTTCCGGGTTGGGCCCCGCCCAGTCCGAGTACGGATACGGATACAGATAATTCATGTGGTAAACAGATACAGATACAGATACAGATAATGTTGTACTCGCTCATCCCTAGTAATAACACAGGCGGGAAGGCAGACAAAGATGGGAAGTGACCTGAAACAGAAAGTGAGTGACAAAATAAAACAGGAAGTCAGGGAAACAAACAAACCATGTACTAAGCGTGGGAACTGAATGTGACAGCTGCTGTCTAATAAACAAATGCAAAAGAAATACAGCAGAAGCACTAACCCAAACCTGCTCAGTCTCTCTTCATCTAAGCTCTTTTTGTGAGATTGTATCATATAATGCAAGATAGATTTGCACCAGATTTGTCTCTACAGTATGTGTTGCCTGTCTTACCTAAACATTCCTGAACATGTAATAACACCAGGTTTCCTAGTGCTTATGATTATATTAAACAATATTACAAGGCTGTGGATTCTGCAGAAAGTGTGTAAATCTCTGCTGTAGTTAGCTAAGATGCTGTCCTAGACACATTAGTCTCCAGATGACTGGCTGGTAATAGAAAACCAAAGCAGCTCATCCATGGGCTTTTATTGGCCTTTAAGATTTTCATCAGCAGTTATTAATAACAGTGCTGACCAATCCACTGCTTGGCTTGATGAGCTGTGAAGTCTTTATTGGCTCCTTTGGATTGCTTGATGAAGAGCGGAAGACATTTCGGTTTCTGCTCAGTGTGCTACTGTAGTAGAAATGGCTCTGGATCGGCTGTACTTTTAATATTTTAGGCATTTAGCTGACAACAGTATCCAAGGTGCTGCTGTGAGTGAGGCTGTAGAATGAGCTTTGGTCAGGACAACAACCTACTCATGAATGTCAGCAAGACTAAAGATATGATAGTGGACTTTGGGAAGAAGCAGGGAAGGAACTACACCCCACTTAATATCAACAGGTTCTCAGTGGAAAGGGTGGACAGCCGGGACGTCACTAGGATTGAAAGACAGGGGGTGCTTAATCCCCAGGGTATTTGTAAGTTGCGTTTGCAAAATCTTTGCACTCACATCTTTTGTTACTGTATTAGCACTACACTTATAACAACCAGTCAACAAACCAAGATGTTAACAAGTAAAAAGTGGCTGATATATCCTCTTCTTCCATTTCTACTCTGTTCAACAAAAGTTACTGTTATGTTAGCTTTTAGACACATCAAAGCTGCATGGGGGAATTTACTTTGGCCAGACTTTGCTCCAGATAAGTTCTTTTGTAAGCAATGACTTAATAAATTCTGTCTGCTCATGTCAATGTATGATAAAGTAATAGCATACTATATCTAAAGAAAGAAAAAGAAAAAAAATAGGCATCACTGCATACTTTATCATGTAGGCTTTTGATACGGATCCGATTTTAAGTGGTTACTGTGTAAATACAATAACCTGATGGCGGAAGGAATAGAAGCTTTGGAGTAATGATTAGTGTATTTACAGTATGTACTGTATGTAGTATTGCTTTTATTTTATTTTCACACGTGTATCTGTTGGCATGTGCTCATCTTTAGCCTACATTTAGGTAACATCTACATATTTATTTAATTTATCACAGCCATTGAATGCAGAAAGTTAAATTGGTTGTAATATAGCTACCATATATAATAAATATAATTAAATAATTTAGTTTAGGCTACGCATAGTGCCTAGACCTGCCAACAAATGCTTATTGTTAGAAGAAAACAAAATAATCCTAGACCACTGCTGACCTCAATCACACCGCCCCCCTTAGAATCAGCTGCCCTTCCAATCTCTTGCTTTTCTTTCTCTCTGCTGAAATATCTTCCAATATCCATATTATCTGCTCAATGAATTGAAGGCTACAACGGTGCAATAGCCTTAACAGGGACCCTATGACATTTAGTTTTCAGTGACACAACATTCTATGGGGATTGACATTGTTTTAGAATAGGCCTACTAGAGATAGGCTGTATAATTGGCAAAGAATAAAGAGTTGTGATTAGCTTGCTAAGTTAACAATTTCTTGTATTTTGCTCGTTCACTCTGGCTAGACTATAGTTTTCCATAGCAATCCAAAATATTCCCTTTCCTTTACCTCAAGAAATTGTAGCTAAGGGTAAGCAGGTAATTAAAAACATCTTACAATTTTACTCTGTATCACTTTGTGTAATTAATCTTCCTTTCACCATTAGCGTGTGTATCGGCGTGTGTGGGCGGGAGGGGGCATAGCAAGTTCAGACCAAAGAGTAGACGAAACAAGACAAGATGAATCCTCCAATTACTTGCAACGCTCTGAAAGCTGCCAGTTCACACCAATGCACCGAGACGGTGAAAGAATTTAAGGACACAAATTTGTACTGTACATAAATACATTTTCTTCCTTAAAATACAGGGAACATAAGTATACACACCCCTATGTTAAATTCCCATAGAGGCAGGCACATTTTTTATTTTTAAGGCCAGTTATTTAATGGATCCAAGATACTATCCATCCTGACAAAGTTCCCTTGGCCTTTGGAATTAAAATAACCCCCCCACATCATCACATACCCTTCACCATATCTAGAGATTTGCATGGTGTTATTTCAGTTAGCTTAATAGCTGATTTTTGATTTGCATTGAGAGATGATTTTATGGAAAGTTCCCCATGCCAATCTCTAGGTAGGGTGAAGGGTATGTGATGATATGGGGTTAGTTTAATTCCAAAGGCCAAGGGAACTTTGTCAGGATGCCAAGTATCCCGGATCCTTGAATATCATTCATATCCATGAATATATATATATACACAGAGCAAAACATGTTTTTACAATACTCTTGTCAAAAATGTTTTTCTGCCCCAAACGCAACCATTGGCTTGGCTGCACCCACCAAATCCATGTCATGCCTTGCTGTTGCTGGTCTCGTGGGATTTGCTGACCAATATGCTCCGGCAGTGTCTGTGCACTGGATCCCAGCTGTGCCCCTGTGTCAGGCATTGGCACGTTCAGGGTTACAATACAATATTTATCCAAAACAATTATTCATGTTACAGTTTTTTTTAATAGCTAAACGACGAATGGGCACAACTGGAGCCACATGTGCAAAACTCGAAATACAGTCTGAACAGCAGCTGTTCTTGTGGACTAAACTCTAGTTCATTTTCCATTACAGTTTTTCAAATGTTCAAATGCTTATACTCTGCTGTTGAAACTGGTAACCACACATTCAAAACAGAATGGATTTTACTCAGGTGCGTTTCAAACACTGCTGATTGCAATTTCAGCTGAAAGCGTTAGCAGGTGTCTTGTTTCAGACTTGTTAGGCTGTGTAAATATTGTATACAGTGAAAGCTTAGAAGCCTTTTTTGGAAATAAACAAACACTAAATGACTTCAAGAGAAAACAGTGAACATGCGAAAACTGTGAACAGGTAAAAGGGCAAAGATACAAATATGTCCTGGTAAGATGTCTGAGGTTACATGCACAGCTATAAAAAAAAAAAAAAAAAAACGTGAAAAACACTACAGTGAAACTGTGCACTTACTGTTTTCCAGAAAGTAATGGAGGTGGAAGCTATGGAAACCCCACATTCATTTGTATTGCAGGTGCATGGCAAGAGAAGACATTGTGCTGTGGCCTTATGCTGAGAGAAGCAGGATTAGCCCCACAGTTCTTTAGTGTTGTCGCCAAAGTAATTAAATAAATTACTACAGACAAAACTAAGTTAAGTTTTGAAAAATACAATAACACCCTTGAGAGTTTTTTTGAAATACTACATTGGTGAATGAGACACATTTAACATTTTATATATAAAGTTACTATAATATTTATTTCGAACAGCAACATTGAAAATTACATAAAATTATGTAAACTATGGCAAAAATTAAAGTCACTTAACCTATATATTTTAGATATAATATATGTTATATATATAATACTGTTGTGGTTTGGGGTTTTTGGTTGGGTTCGTTTTCCCTTTTTCATCGGCCTCCTTGTGTTTTTGTCTGTTTTCTCTCTGGTCTTATGTTGCTGGTCCTGTCTTGTGTTTCTCTGTACCTGTTTGTTCTACTTCCTGTTTTATTTTTTGTCAGTCAGCTTCCTGTCTTGTCTTGTCTAGTCCAGCTTTACTTTGTTTGTCTGATTGTCCTGCCCCGCCCTAATGTGATTCACCTGACGTCTCACCTGTTCCTCATGACCTCGTTACCTTTTGTATTTAACCCCAGTGTTTCCTTTGTCTCTTGTCAGATCATTCTGGTTCGTTCGCCTGTCTGCACGTCAAGTTGTCGCAGTATTCCTGTTATTGTTCCCGTTTCCCTGCTTGTGGTGATTATATGTTTTTTGTCCTTTTTGGATGCTTGCCTTTTAGCCTTGTTTTGGACATTTTAGTTCCTTTGAGGCTTTCTTGTGTTTTGGACATTAAACTCCTGTTTGCCCCCATCTGCCTGTCTGCCGTCCTCCTTTCTGCTTTTGGGTCCAATCCTCACTACCCCCTAACATAATACTATACAATGTTTTAGGAATTATAATAAACTAATTAAACTTGTTTCTTTTCTAAAATGTATTTATTTTTTGTGGGTCAGTACTTGTCAATAGTCTTTTTTTATAAAAATGTGCTACATCGGGAAGCATATTTAATTGTGTATGAGACTCATTTACATAGTTTTAAGATGACAGAATGATCTTTCCTCTTTAGTTGACTTCACATTTTGTTTGGGTGGAGGCTGATGATCCCATTAAAGTTCTGTTAAACTTTGATGAGGTTCATGATATCATTAGCTGAAAGGGTTCATACAGAGGCAGCCCAAACATCCTATTATTCTTAATGCTCCACTTTTCCAGTCTTATTACCAATGGGTAGGCCTTTTCCCAGCGGACAGGTTGACATTTGACAGTATGAATAGTACACGTGTAAATGATTAAGTGAGTAATGATTCTGATTAACTGCTTCAGTTCAGGGTCCTTGTATTGTTCATGCTGGCTCACTGTTACACTGTCACGACTTACTGAGACACTTAGACAGAGCCATTGTTAATGTTTTTTTCCTAGTATGACAAGTCAAAATATCTTCTGTGAAAAAGGACTATTTGCACATAGCATCTTTCTGGCAGCACATTCCCATGAAACTAGAGGCCTCTATGTGCTCTCTTGCTACGTTTTTATCCTTTTCCTTTCCTTCCTTTCTTTCCTTTCCTCTCATGATTTCTTTCCCCTTCTCTCTTTTGCTTAAAAACACACCACACACACACACACACACACACACACACACACACACACACACACACACACACTCCCGGTGGATTACGTTTTGGTGCTCAGAGCCTCCCGGGAATGGAAAGTGATAAATACTGGGAAGTGAGCTACTGCTTTGAGAGAGAGTGGTTCTGAACACAGAAGGAGAGGAGGCAATAAATTGGTCTGGAGTGGGAGTGTACTGGGCACATCCAAGTCTCTAAAGATGACAGAGGGTGTAGATGTGTGTATGTGAGTGTGTGTAAAAGAGAGGGCCTACTTTAGGACCTCAGGTCTCCAAACACATCCATATACCCAACCCATATTTTCTTTTCCTCCTGTCCTTCTCTTCTTTCCATCAGCATCAGGTGAGCCAAGTGGGGTAGCAGACTGAGCAGTAATCTCTCTGTCTTTCTCTCTCTCTTTCTCTCCAACACACACACACACACACACACACACACACGCACGCACTAACAACCCATAGGGTGTTGACTGGGAGGCAAGCCTAGCAGACACACACTTGCCAAAAAAACAGGCCAGAACCAAGCCAACAGGCCATAACCGTGGTGTGTGTTGTGTGTGTGTTGTGTGTGTGTGTGTGTGTTGTGTGTGTGTGTGTGTGTGTGTGTGTGTGTGTGTGTGTGTGTGTGTGTGTGTGTGTGTGTCTGTGTCTGTGTGCGTGCACCACACTACTTAGAGTATTGGAATGTAAGATAGGCCCATTATAAGTGGAACCAGGAGAAACCAGCCAAATCCAGATCATGGCACAGAGGAAGAGATGGTGCAGTGAGGAAAAGTGGGATCTGGCTGAAGTGTATTTCAGAAACCCCAGAGGAGATCTTAATTTACTTGCTTTCCTTATTTAGATCTCATAATTTACTGCCATACACTGCAATCACATTTAGTATTATGGGTTACACTGTATTTTACATCTGCAGGCTGACATCTATCCATTCAGTCAGTGGCCTGTAGCTCGTGGATGCTGCTCATCTCTCATGGTTGGCTAAATAGAGGCTGCACTTGCGCCAAGGTGTTCAAAGTGGCTTATTTGAACTCTAAATGGTTTATTTCTCATTAAAACATGTATTCCTTCAGGTAAATTACTGTTTTGTTGGTTCAGTCAGGAGAGGACCTTCTAATTGTATTTCAGTGTATTTTATTCCAAAGTAGCTTAACTGTGTTTAGTGTGTTAGAGGTTAATATGTAATCCAAAATTATGTAGGGTTATCAATGTCATATTAGGTGTCTAAATAGATAGCAGAGTCAAAGACATAAAGTCAGCTTTGCAGACATTGTGTTATCATTTTTTAAATTCTTTTCCTTTTTATACTCTTATAACAGCAGCTCTGACATCAACTGCAGGCTTTACTGCAGGCTAAACAGGTACTCATGGCTCTATGGGACACAAACAGTCCTGTGACCTACAAAGTTATAAAACATCTAATCTTGCCATCTCTGACTTGCTGATAAGCTTCTGTTTCCCTCATTTGTTGTATTCTACAGCAGTGGGAAGTCCAATTTTTTTGCATTTTTATTTAATAAGGCAAAGGATAAAGGCCACTATAAACACAGACTATATAATGAAAATGCTAGACTTAATTTTATGAAAAGTAATTGTTTGTTTGTCTGATAATTTAGGAAAAGTATTGTGAAAGCAAACTGTTATAAGATTAGATGAGAGCAAACTTTACTGATTCACAGTAAGTCTTTTGAGCAGTAATATTTAAATTATTCAGTAAGAAAGAATACATGTTGGTAAGTATTTAAATACATGAAAATGGCATGAACATTGACAGTAGTAAAAGTCCTGAATGCTGATAAGAATTATATAGCTTCAATTCAAATACATCTTCAGTGTCTTACAAGCACTATACCAACAATAAGTGAAGAAGTGAGGTAGGATACAGAGGAACAAAGGGAATTCTAAAGAAGCAAAAGAAGTGAAACAGTAAGCCATAGCGAGGGGGTGTTGAAAAGGGACAAAAGTGTTAAAAAGGGACCAAGAGACCAAAAGAAAGATAAACAGAAAAGAAAGAATAGGCAGAGAGAAAAGAAAATGAGAAGAAGGGAAGGAATTTATTAAGGAGATATACTGGTTGTGAATGTGAACACCGTTGTTTACACGTCTGTTTTATTAGCAGTCTCTCACTGTTTGAAATATACGTACAGTATATACTGTATGTTTTATAATTTCCATTGATGGTGTACAGTGGTAAAATATGACTTGTGTTGTTTTTCAGAAACCAAGCCAGGAAGTGGTCTGTGCAAACCAGGAACCATTGCACTGTTTGGTAACGTGGTGTACAGCGGACTGCTCAACGAGCACTTTTGGCATTTTGGGGTTCCCCTCGTCACCAGACTGGTCAGTTCCTCCTGGCTTTTCCTCATTTAACTTGTCTTCCTAGCTTGTCTTACTAGATGTCATTATTCCCTATGCTCTATCTTTTTGCTTTAGCTGTTGGCTTGATGGGTGTTCTCTCAACCACACACACACACACACACACACACACACACACACACACACAGTGTAATTCTAACCCTAATCCTTAAACCAAGTCTTAACCCTCAAACACCCATTTAACATTTTGGCCCCACAAAGCTGTCGGGACCCCACAAGTATACTGGACACACACACACACACACACACACACACACACACACACAAACACTTATATTTCTGTCTGTCTTTGTGGTTTGGTTTACAATAGTACTAAGTAGTCCATGTTATGTGAATACATAAATTACATTAATGAAGTGTTTTAGAAAATATTGTAAAGTTGATAGAGGTTTCATTCATTAGCAAGACATCACCTAAAACCAAAATTGGTGTAATTGGTTTGCACCAGCTAAAGTACTATAGGCTAGATTTTGTTGTAGTAGGCTTAAAATTTCTGAAATGTGCCTCTTTCTGGGGGTGTTGAACAGATGTATGGCGCTCTTCTGGGTTATGGCTGGAGGCTGAAAGCTTTGTTTCTGTTTGTTTTTTACCCGCCCTATGAATAATGGATTGGGTTCTAGCATTAACACAAACTAATGCAATATTTGTTGTATTTCAATTAACTTTGAATTAGGCTGTAATCTCTTCCATGTCACTTGTTGATTGCATGGCTCTGTTTTATTGAACTGCTGATAAATGTTACATTTGATAGATATCGATGTTGTCTTCCCGTCAGGATACAGCTGAGGGTATTTGCTGGCTCAGTTTGATCACTCGCCCGTGAGTTTGTGAGACATAAACACATCCAGATGTGTCAGCTGATTTTGGTTCATGGGAAAATAATTGTTCTTTGCTTTGTTTGTATATATTTTTGTAAATATTTTAAATTCAAACAATTTATCACTGTTTGGAAATTGGAAACCAGATGTACTGTCAAATATTGAAGAGTAGCTTTCAGATGGTGTACTGGGAAATGTACAATATTTATTTTCAACATGGTGAATATTTAAACTGAAAATACCTATACAGCTGATATAATCAAAAATTATTATAAGCTACCTTGGCCATGTTTTATTTACAGTGATGCTTCATGACACACACACACACACACACACATATACACACACACACACACACGTACACACACGTACACACAGCTATTTTAAATGATTCAGGGCATTGGAGTGTCATGGAGTTGGAGCTCTATAACAAAGATACCGGAGTTAACAGCGGGTGTGTCCAAAGAGTAAGGTTATACTGTGCTGGCATTAACTTTTTTAATGACAAACTTGTTTGATTTAGCCTGTTATTGATAATGATGATGATGCTGTTCCTATTTGTTCTGTTTATATTGTTCCTGCATGAAAACCACCATGTTGAATCAAAGCATCATACTGTTCCTACATTGTTAACTAAACATACCAAATCAACTAGCATACATTTACGTTTGTATTACATGATCAGTTGCTTTGTTCTTTGTTCCCTGGCTTCGAACACATCACCCTGGAAGCCCTGGTCTCTCATAACGTGCATCTTCAGGATTCAATTTCTTACCAGTTGGCACTTGCAACCCCTTTGGTCCTCACTCGTGAGCCTTTTAGGATTGTGTCTTGACTCCAGGCAGTATTTGAAATACAGGGGAAAGATGTGAGCAACCCAGAAAGCCTCTTGTTTACTGTGTGTTGTTTTTTTATTGTTTCTAGGTCGAGGGTGGTTAAAAAAACATTGCACCAGTGAATACTTTTGTTTTTCTTTGATGACCCTGGCTTAATATTCTCTGTATCAAATGAAATGTATTGATTGTATATTTTTGTTGGTAGGCAGGCACATTCATGTATGCGTGTGCATGTGTAAAGTACCTCCCACCCCCGAAAAATTTGACTCCCGCAAAAAACATGTTGTAATTTGAACAATGACCACACAGGTGTTGTAAACCGGAGGGTTAGGGAAAGATAATTCAGTTCACCACCTTACACTGAAGTCAAATTTTGACAGCATGACATTTATTTGTAACAGAGTACTTCTACTGTAGAATTACAACCTTTACTCATATAAACAATCTAAAAACATGCATGAAGTCCTCTGAGTCTCTGGGGAAGCTTTGTCAAATATATATAGAAAATAACTCAGAAATGTGGTCAGGGACTTGGAGACAAAATTTACAACCAAAAGTCTGTGTCACACACTGGGGACATCGATATACATGGAGGTTGTAAGAAAAAAATAGCCTGGGCACCTAGGTAGCTCAACCTAGTAGAACGCACGCTTCAGCGTCTTCAGCTGTCCTGTAAAAATAAAGGCCTAAAACAACCAAAAAATATTCTATAACTAAAAAATAAGTCTCAAGTTGCATTAAGGGAAATGTAGGATCCTGTGTCTCAGCCTCACCTACTTCAATGTTGACTATTATTTTTATATGTATTTATTTGTTTTATTCATAAATTATGTTTCATGAGCTCCTTAAACTTTATAAGAGTTAGGTACTTAATCACTAGAGGGTTCCTTTCAAAAGTGAAAGCCCAATATACAGTATATCTTATAATATTCACACCTTGCCTCCAAGTTAATATAAAACTCTTCTAGTTGTATTCTATTGTAGGAGTCAGAAGGCTTTTTTTCTCTTTTAAGCCACTGACGTATCCCTTTATCTAAGGACGCGTTACTAATGTGTTAATTGAGCAAATTGAAAATGAATAAAGACAGATTAGGAGACGGACAGAGAGTGCGACAGCTGCACAGCACTCGCTCCACTGAGTTTATTGTGCACCAAGAACTGATGATGAAGGCAACTGCCTTAACACTAGGAAATATGTAAATGTGTGTGTGTGTATGTGTGTGTGTGTGTGTGTGTGTGTGTGTGTGTGTGTGTGTGTGTGTGTGTGTGTGTGTGTGTGTGTGTGTTGTGTGTGGTCAGTATGTACACTGTGCATGTGTATCTGAGCGTGATCCATGTCTGGCAGTTCCTAGTGGGCTAAGAAAAGACACATTGGTTCTTTGATACGCTTCTTTTTTCTTTTTCTTTTTTCGTCAAACATTTTTCCACTTATGTTTGTATGTATCTTGTGATATTCTGTATTTTTTTTTTTTTTTTACTAGTACAGTGCTTGTTCAAAATGTGTTTGGGAAAAGGCCGATTGCTTCTTGTAGCATTCTCCAGAACAAAATTTAACCTCAAAATTACTTTCAAAAGGACTCAAAAGCACTTAATATGCAACCAGCCTTCTACTGACTTACAGTGTTCTTTTATTTCAGAGGAAAACATCATGCTGCGACATTTAGAACGGGGCAGATTCGGAAATTAATTACAAAACATCACAATTAAAATGTGGAGAAAGCCGCGGCAGTGGTGCCGCTGCAAAATAGCCTCGGGATGGAACTTGTTTTGGTAGAATATTTGTACATTCCAAAGTTGTTTTAGTTGTGCAACAGAAAACTCAGATTGGACACATAGTCTAGCTAGCTGTCTAGATTTACCCTGCACAGATCTGAGGACCAGTTAAACATAGTCTGAGTTTAGAATGCCATCACAACAAAAGTAGAAGGTGGCGGACATTTAGCTGAAAAGAGGGACATCTGGCGGATTTTCTGGGAGCACCGGAACAATCCTGGAACGTCGTGGATATAGACTATTATTAGAGACTATTATCAAACATACATGCAGTGCTCTTACTTACCTTATCCTTGACAATTAGTCTAATCTCTCCATAAGGAGCCTGGCAATATTTCTCCCCTTTTCCTCACTTAACAGGCGGAAGGTACATGTCAACCCGGTCTCACGCTAGTTTGTGAAGTAGTCACGTTATTTTGATTTATATTTTTCTTTTTTATTTTGTGTACATTTCACGAACTGCCATGACACTGGGGGACGCAACAATGGGGAAATGAAACGCCACGCGTGGGACGGTGACAAAACCTTGCGCCGGGACACGATCTGCAGTCTCTGTGGCACGCAACAACGGGGA
This sequence comes from Etheostoma spectabile, assembly GCF_008692095.1. Lineage (NCBI taxonomy): Eukaryota > Metazoa > Chordata > Actinopteri > Perciformes > Percidae > Etheostoma > Etheostoma spectabile. The sequence continues at coordinate 27,044,354 of NC_045748.1, read as the reverse complement.
AATGAAACGCCACACGCCGGGCACAACTACGGGACGTGGTTATGAAAAAAAGGACGAGGAAAGGAACCGTCACAAGCAGGTCATGCCGACAACATTGGGATGGTTGTGGTCAGGAAAAGAATAGGGAAGGAACTACACGTGGGACGCAATCCCCGGTCTCTGGGGTGAAAGCCCTGTGTTGTTTGAGCTCTCCACCATCGCAACCAACCTCCCTGTGTGGATTTTCGGCTTTTTAATTCTACTCGCTACCGTAATCGTTCTGTGATCACGAAATAGGCTTGTCATTACGATACATGATTTCAAAATTTGTAATCAACACATGAAAATAACAACATTAACGTGACCTGTACACAGATCAATAGATTAAATAACGTGACCGTTTCACAAACTGCCATGAGACTGGGCTGTACGTGTAGGGTTTACCGAGGGGTTGAGTGCTGTATAGAAGACTTACAGCAGCCTCATTGTGTGTGTGTGTGGTGTGTGTGTGTGTGTGTGTGTGTGTGTGTGTGTGTGTGTGTGTCTCTCTGCATGTTTTTGGGACAAGAATATTGACTCATTATAAAATATACTTCTGAAAAGCATTTTCCAGCGTTCTAAACCATGATCTGAACCAGAGAATGCAACTCATGGTTTAAACATGTTGATAACGTATGCAGTTTGGTTAGGTGTTGGCATAAAAACTATGTGGTTATGTTTAGGCACGGAAGGGAATTAGTCAGGTTTAGAAAAAGACTGTAGTTTAAGTTCAAATCAATGTAGCTGCTACGTAACTACACTTAGGGTTACGCATGTGACGCAGAAAATTACATTGTTCCATTTGTTCAGTTTGTTACAAAAAGAGGTATAAACAATAATGCTCATTTTTATTTTCCATCAGGACATAAACCCCGGTCTCCTGGGTTAAAATTCTGTGTTTGTTTGACCCATCCACCACCCCAATCCACTTCCTCCTTATGTTGAATTTTGAGGTCTTCTTACTTCCTGCTAGCGTCCGTCATAATTACTACGCACACTAGATGGGGCCGCCACTATAAAGATATATATGAGCCACAATTGCTGCTTGAACAAACAACTTATGTGGCTATTTAGGGGAGGAGAGTCTCTTTAGATGGATTGTATAGACACACACACCAATGTAGTATTTTATGTCTCTAAGTGCTTAAAATGTCAGTGTCAGCTAGTGTGTTATTTATCATTTCATTCTTCTGATTGGTTAGTTTTTACATAACATGGCTCCTAAATTTCTGAAACCGTCAGAATTTTGACACATCCTGTGTTTAGTCTCTCTGAATCAGCCTCACAGTGATATCTAGGTCACATATTTTTTGCATGGTCTTCTTCTGTTGATTATGTGCCTTGAACAAACACTTTACCCCATTCCCTCCTTTTTCTTTGCCTCTGTCCCAAAGAGAAGCCAGTATTGTTCCCAGATATGCCCAAGGTACTTTAGAGGAAAAGAAAGAAAGGGGGAATACCAATATGCTCACTAACACACCGGTTATTAAGATACATACTGGTACAAATGCACAATAAGAGGGCAAAGCAAACAGTGATGGAGCCAAAGCAGCCTGCTGAGTTCTTCCAGGTAAAAGATTGCTTGGTGTGCCTGGCAGCAAACAGCGAGTCAATGCGAGGAACTCCTGTAGTAGGATTGAGATCAGGTGGAGCTGGCAACACTGCTCTCTGAAAATGTGATAGAGGGCTGCTGACAGCACAGAAAGCCAGACTGTAAGCACCAGACTGAGGGGGCTCATCCAGGAGAGTTTAAATATGTGTATGTGTGCACACGTTGCTGCATTCCAAAAATCCCACTGCAAAATTCCCAGCCCATAGGTTGTAATTATAACCTTTCTGCATTCAACTGAATTGCCATTGTTGCTTCAGATTGTAATAATCAGTGTGAAATAGTGAATTAAGATGTTATGCCTTGTGAGTATGCAGATTTGTTGCCCATGCTGTTTAGTTTGTTTTTAGGAAATTTCTGATATTCTTCAGATTTTCTTTGAAATATTCACACTATTTCTTTTTCAATTTAGTAACTAATAATTTTGTTTGTTTGGATCCCCTTTACAGCAGCTATTCTTTCTGGGGTCCATATACTACACTGTGACAATACAAATAAAAACTGCTTAAACACAATGACATAATGATTATTACAATTTCAACTTAAATGGACATTCACTGAATAAGAACATGAATATTCATATCAATCAAAAAATACAACATTAAAGACAATATAGCCTCAAGCGGCAATTCGCAGGTTCAAACCTTTTTTCTCAATTTCAAAGAAATTTCACACATGTAGTTCAACGTTGTTATAAAACATATCCTGCAAGCTTTGTAACGATTGGACAAACGGTGCACTGTTTAAAATGCTGAAACTGATTTGTCAATAACGTTTATTTTCAATTCAGCGAAATATGTAGCTCAGTCCAGCTCACGGCAATTTGAGAAGACGACCAACACAAAATCAATTGCCATTAAAGCAGCAAGCTGCGATTCCAAACTCAAATCTTGATTTGTGTCATTCCACGTCCAGGTATTGTGCATTTAAAGCGCCCCCTAGTGGTCGAAGTTTTGTGTTGACTCGACAAACATTTAGTAATTTCTAGCCTGATTTGCGCTATATCCCCTGCACTTTGTTTGCATTTAATTTCAATTGAATAACTTTAAAAGGCATGGAAGTATTATTGGACTATCCTAGGTTTGGTGAGATTGGAAAAGAAAGTGATTTGAAGAAATTGTGAAGCCACTCACCTACCACTTTTAGCACCCCTAGTGGTGAAAAAAAACGGGGGTAGCCGAAAAATTTTGGAGAAATTTTAATTGTTTTATTTTTTCCCCTGTTTTTTTTTTTATTAAAAAAGAAAAAGGGAAATTTTTAAAAAGATGAATAAATACTCATTTAAATCTTTCTAGACTCTGCATTTATTTTGTTAGGGGGTGATCCAGAAAAAAAAATAAAAAAAAGGATTTTTTTAAATGTGAACCATTCTTTTTTAAATTTAATCTTTACAATGTTTTGGGGAGGAAATTTTGGTAAAATAGGGGGGGTTGAGGGACCAGTTTATATAATAATCCAACCAGGTAAGTGAAGGCAATGATGAATGTTGTTACTCTAAATTTCGGTTGTGGTCGATAGGGGGCCCAGCTCGTTTTTTTATAAATTTGTCAACCTGCATTCCGGCACTACAACAAACCCTAGTACCCAGATCAATAAATCGGGGGAAATGACCTAAAGCACGAACTTCTGTAGTAGATTATTTCTTGTTTGGCTTTGGGGCTCCTAAACGAAACTTAGTTGGGACGACAGACCCCCTTTTTTTTCTTATGCTAACTATATTATTTGGCCTGGGGGTAGCACTTTCTGCTTGTTTCTTTAGGCAAACTATATAGCTATGCCTGCTGTAGCTTCACTGACTACCCATCCAAACTATGCGCATCACTGTGTCAACAGCAACTGCTGCCTACAGTACTTTTCTACACACGGAGAGCCTCACTTCCCATGACAAACCACGTCGGACTAAGGTCACATACACACCCTGCCCACATGGCTACCTGTCTTAAAGGGGAAGTGTTGGGCAGTAATAAACATGAAAAAGGAGAACGGTGAATTGATTTTCTATCAAGCAGTAAAAAGCTTTTAGCGTAAACATCGCAACGTCTTGCAATTTGACTATTGCGCATGCGCACATCGCAATGTCAATGCTAAAACACAATATCGTTCAGTGCTAGTGTCGGGGTATATCTGGGGCACTTATCTGAACTTATCTGACCATACCCTGTGAGTTTTGTGATGACTGGCCTTAAGGTTGGTGATTTGTGTTCATTTATGTCCAGAGCCACGCCCTTTCAAAGTTCATTGGTCAATAACTTGAAAAGTAATTGAGATATGGACATGCTTTACACAACTTTTAATAGGCTTGATCCATAGATGATTCACTGAAAATGTGGTGGCAATCAAACCTACGGTGTAGGCGGACCTTAATGGTCCTTGAGACTTTTTTTTAGAGCACATTAAGCTGCACCTGTGTGCGGAATTTCAAGTAAATTGTACTTACAGTGTGGGTGGAGTGTCTTTCAAACCATGTGGCCGATTGGGTTCATATTTCTATAGCAGCACATGCACACCATTTCCAGTTATTTCCCTAAGTTTCATGTTTCTAACCCATTTCAGCTCACCGGAATTTGAGCTGTCACGTTAGACAACAAATTAATAATAACTAAAACATACCAACATAGAAGGGTTCTACTGCTTCTCAGTTTGAACCCTAACAAGACACAGGCAAGCATACAAATTGACAACACAATAATTGGAAATAATTGTCTGTGTATATTTTGCATCAAAACTACTCATTCAGGCAGCAATGCAACTTTGCAACAGGTTCCAATAAAAGTTTTGAATATTCACGCCAGCTCATCTACCATTGTCAGTGGGACAGTTTGAGGTCCTTCTGGGGATGCTGCTTAAGAGAGAGAGAGAATGCGAGGGGAGATGCGGTGTAAACAGATGAGAGAGAGCAATCGGAACAGAGGAGTGTTAACGTTTAAGCGCTTTAGATAGCAAGTGAATGTACAGTAACTAGAGTCTGCAGTTTGAGCACAAATAAATGTTGCAGCTCCTCAATAACAACGATGAGGTGTCCTGTCTTGTTTACCCGGCTGTTGAGTGGAGTGAGGGGGGGTTATCTTTGGAGACTCCAGCCCCCGTCTACCCCTAAATTGTATTTTACGGCACAACAAAATTAAACTTCAGAAAGTCTCTTTTCTGAAAATGTTTTTTTTAATAATATATATAAAACTAACATTTTCTTGAATAATCTGTGAGGAAGTGAGGGAATTGTATGCACATATTGCTTTATTTAAACCAGACCAAAATGGCAGAACTTGGTGGAAAGATTACACTCCCATTGTCTGACTTGAAGAGCTGGACCAGTGTTTTTTATTGATTTGATGGCAGAAGGCAGTAGGTGCAGCTTTTGCGCTTTTATTTTTTAGGGGCGGATCTGACGTTTTCTGCCCCAAACACAGGGTTAATGATTTATCAAACAGTTGCAGCAGGATTTCTCTCTTAAGGGAGGATTGTGCAAATAATAGGAGACATGTTTACAGAGATGGATTATATTCTGCTGGATGTACTAAAGTCACAAAATTTGCCATGGTTAGATTTGCAGGAAAGATTTTCTGTTTCTGAAAAGCAAGCATAAACATTGAGCAGATGGGATTTACAGAAGCCACAAGGAGGGCTGCAGTTGGGGAAGATAATGCATTAAATATAGATTTGTATGTAGCTAAAAAACTATTATTTAAAAAAAGAATGAAGCAATAAAGCATGATTTTTATTCATGAACACAATATTGATTATTGTAACGTACAACAAATTATGCGTTCATGAAATTTAAAGTTGACTACCAACAAACTTAAATCCCTAAAAGCTGCAATAAAAGTTTTCCTTCTATTGTTAAGTGTGTGCTTGGTTGCATTTACCTCAGTATTGACATCCATAGGAAACCCATCGCCACCTCCACTTGCTCATATTGTGTTCAATTTCTACTCAGAAGCTGGATCAAAGTTGGAAACTTGCCCCCTAACCTCGGATTTTTGAGCTCGGAACTCGGACAACCACTGAAAACCCTGAGCTAAATATTATACAACAGTTGTAAAAGCTGTAGTAACATACAGAAATAAGCATTTCTGTCCTATTTGTGTCGTACACAGTGCTGCCCATCTTCCATCTGTGGACATGTTCCTACGCTGTTGGTATGCACAAATAACAGTCATACATATTATATAAACTGGCATTGCTAACAATAGTTAGCTGGCTAGAGCTAATGAAAACAATAAAAATCTGATTTGTAAATGGAACACATTCAACTCGGGTGTGAAGTCATTCCCTGCTTCGGCTTACGAGTTCCGGGGTTAATCGTATTAGTCAGTGTATCAGTAACAGCTGTTTTCTCTTGTGGTTTTGACCAAAGCAAATATTTTGAAATCCAGATCACTTGTCATTTCTTTCAGAGCTTAGGGACTTTATAAAAATCCCACTGCTAAACTTTGCCCATTAGCTTTCCTTTAGTAGCGGAATGTATCTGGAGGACATCCCAGGTGCAGTCCAGGAGCTGACTGAGCAATGAGCAACATGCAGATTGAAAACCCCACCACACATTTGTGCAACATCTTCTCATTAACTGGCCAGAGATGGCAAAAGTACTCACTTCCCATACTCAAGTAGAAGTACTATAAGTAAAATACTCTGGTAAAAGTAGAAGTACTGATTTAACTTCTTTCTGCAAGTAAAAGTAACAAAGTACCGGGTTGGCAATTTACTTAAAGTATAAAAGTAAAAGCAGTCTTGCGAATGAAACAAACAACAAATAGCTTGCAAGATGCATTTACCCCTATGTGTTTTTTCAAATTTGATGATGAATTCTTGAAAGCCAGCAGTTTGTGGTGTTTGTTGGTACAATTTGCAGCACGTTTGCCAGGAGTCATTTTTGATGCCTACTATCTCAAACATTTCTCTCAGTTAAAGCCGATGATGATTGGGAATGTCTTGCTGCTTCTCTGACAAATCTCTGGGATCTCGTTTTTCTTCATTTTCAATCGTGACTCCGTCCATACTATTATGTGCTAACGTTACCGCCATCAAGCTGCAATTATTTGCCGCAAACGAATACCGCAGAATCTTGTAGTGGAAAATGTAAATGTGTTGTATTTATATAGCGCTTTTCTAGTCTTAACGACTACTCAAAGCGCTTTTACATCTACAGGAAACATTCACCATTCACACACATTCATACACTGTGGCCGAGGCTGCCTTACAAGGTGCCACCTGCTCATCAGATAAACACTCACACACATTCACACTCCGATGCGCAGCACCGGGGGCAATTCGGGGTTCAGTGTCTTGCCCAAGGACACTTCAACGTGGGACTGTAGGGCCAGGGATAGAACCACCAACCTTCCAATTGGCAGGCAACCGCTCTACCACTGAGCCACAGCCGTAGTGGTGCAGAAGTGTAACGCATATTCCCACCCAATTAAACTGAATTTGTATGATGACACAAAATATAACAACGGTAACTCCACTGAAATGATTTGAAACTAAAGTAATGAGCCATTTTTGTAAAATGTATGGAGTAGAAAGTACCAATATTCATGGTAAAATGAAAGGAGTAAAAGTAAAAAGTTGGCACAAAAATAAACAGTAAAGTAAAAAATATCAGAAAAATCTACTTGAGTACAATAACAAAGTATTTGTACTTTGTTAATTCCCATCGCTGACTCTGGCCCTGTGTGTTTTGGGGGTACTGCACTGGACAGTCCAACACAGTGTTAAACATTATGTTGACCATTAAGAGTTCAACATGTTATACACAGAAAGACATCTTCAGTGACTGGATCAGACTGTTCTTTAGCAAAGAGGCAAAGCTTCCTAATAAGGCACTCTTTATGAAAGATTTACAAGGTAATAGTTAATAAATCATTTACTGATGCTTTGTAGGTGAGTTATAAGCCTTTAATTTAGAAAAGAACTTTTGGGTTGGCTTACTGAATATTTCCATAAAAGTCTGGGTCACTTAACCAAATATGATAGGATGCACACATCATGGAGACATTTCACCTGAAAGGTCAAGGGCCCTATCTTGCACCCGGCGCAGCATAGCCCAAAGCCCGACGCAAGACCGTGCGCTTGGATCGTTAAAATAGGGCCCCAAGACAGCATTCTCTCTGTAATTAGTTCATACTCTATACATATGTGTGTTGACTGACCTGGTGTTGCTTCTCTCCTCCTAGACCCCGACAACACCCACCACCAGTCTGTCGTCTTTTTTTGCATTAGCTCACTCACATGCAGAGTTTGGACTAACTTATTCATGACCCAGACCTGAAATAGCATGACGCCCATATTTGATAGGAAAATGTTCTCTTTTGAATGGTAGTTGCTAGGGAAAAAAGAGAGACGCCAACCCGTCTCTGAGTTCTTGGTTGTCTCAGAGGGAGGAGTGAAGGAGACCGAGAGCTGAGGTTGCACACCAGGCATGCATACATGTATGTAAATGGCCTCATTTCATGCAAGTCTTAAAAACCAATTTCAGCACAAATGGCTGCAGATAAATTGGTATTCATAATCTACTTTAACTATGAATTAGTTCATTATTTTTTTACATTGGTAAATGTCAAACTTGAGACATTTGCCAACGGAGGGTGTGGGCATGGTTCTGTCCACATGGTTTGTGTTGTAAGGCTTTTGTGCCTTCATTCCATTTAAAACTAGCCTAGTTAATATAAAAATGTATGCAGGGTTGAGGCAAAGGTCTTGTTTGTTTAGAATAATTATACCACTGTTTAATGTGATAATGTTTTATTAATGATGAAATGATACATACAACCTTCCATACACTGGGTTAAACTGAAAACAAAATGCACCACACTGAAAGTGTTTGATGGAACTTTAATATGGAATGTATCACCCCAATGCAGATCTTAAAATAAAACATTTGAAGTAGAAGAGTTAAAATAAAGAGCTAAACCCATGCATAAACCATCTCTCTGAATCAGCCCTGTAGATTTCAGAATCCACCCTTGTACATGCAAAGAATATGTATTATGACTTGCCATGCCACTCTCTTTAATATTCTGTTATCAGACAAGGATTGTGATTGCTAATCATGGTATGCATGACTTGTACTCACTTTTCCTTATTTGTAAGGATTATGAGAATTACTTCAAAAATGGCCAGTAGCCGAAAAGTTATATGGCAGAGGTTTCTTTTCTGCATCATACTGATGGCCTGGAAGCAAATGTACCGAGGCCTGGTACAAGCCTGACCCAGTGTTTGTGAACCAACAATGATTTGTTGCAACAATTTAGCATTGACTCAAAATAAATAGATTTCAATACAGAAATGTGGTTAACGCATACTGTTTTTAGCTGGACTAATTTATGTTTTTTTTTAACCTGTACTGAGAGACAAACGTGTATTGTACAAACTTGTATTGCCTTTTTTCATTTTTGATGTGGATTTTAGTGTTAGTGTTAGTTGTTTGTACTTTTCTGAATAGAAAATGAAATTGACTTAAATTGCAGTGATATACTGGCAAACAGAAACAGAGTGACAAGGGAGTGGCCCAGTATTTCCAGTGTTTCTAGTGTGTGCAGTGCAGTATTTAAGGCATGAGGGGGTTAATGTGGCAACTTCCCTCAGTGGTGTATTGACTGGGGTTGGGGCGGGCGGGAGGGGGGGAGGGAATGTGCTGAGGCAGGCTACAACATCCAACCCTTACCCACCTCTCTCTCTCTGCCTGCCTGTCACCCAGCCATATTGCAAACACACCCATCAAATGTATGCAGACACATACACACACACACACACACACACACACACACACACACCACACACACACACACACTGACCACTAATATGTTTTGTCCACTCTGACTTTGCATCTTCATCATACATATATTTGCGTGTGTGTGTGTGTGTGTGTGTGTGTGTGTGTGTGTGTGTGTGTGTGTGTGTGTGAGACACAAGTCATTTGCAAACTAATTTGATAGAGTTAAACATGCAAAACATGTATACACACACATATGTGCACACAGCTTGAGCACGGCAGCCCACACTATTCCCTCTGTACTACTGTGGGCCAGACCTGCTCAGCAACCCAACCAATACACACCACCATACATACACACACACACACACACACACACACACACACACACATCCACACACACATTAACAATAGCATACACCTCCCCTCCCTCTCTGCAGAAAAGAAAAACGGAGGGAACAAAAGATCAACAAAAAGAGAGGGATCAGCTCCAGTTTAGCTCTCTTTTACTTCGCTTTCACCGATTCCCCCCTCTCTTCTTACGCAATTGCCCTAATGGTATTTTGTTTTGATGGCTCTCTTGCATCTTACCCCCACACGCACCACCACCAAACCTCCAATCCTCCTACTCCCCGATGCTTCCAGTGCAACTTAATGAAACCGGCTGGTATCATTGGCTCTTCACCATAAGCAGCAACAAGCCAAGCTGCTCCCTCTTTGTCTCAGCCCCGTGCATGTCTTTTCCTCCCTCTCTCATCTTGCCTTATTTCCCTTGTTCCGGCTCCTCCATCGGCTTTCCCAGAACTTCTACGCAGCCTGTCGTCATTATCCACTACTCAGCGTGTGTCTGCAACACCGGCATCCCTCCACCAGCTCATTTCACTCCGTCCATCTCTCTCCTCTCTCGTTCTCCCTCTCTGCCCCCCCCCACCCACCCCCTCTCCACTTGTCTCTTCCCGGTTGAAAGCTTCTGTGCTACTGTACCTTGTGGTGATCTCCAGCTTTTCCCACCCTCCCAGCCTTTCCAGCACTCTTCACCCAGGAATGCTGTAGAAGAAAGTCTGTCTCAGACTTGCCTCCCCTCAAAACAGAGCTGCTGGACTGGTGCTGCCCGGATCAAGAGACGAAGGAAAGCAAAGAGAGAGAGTGCGCTCAGAATAAGAGACAAGCTTTAGTGGATGGCAGTGAAATAGAGAGCAGGATAGTTTACAGCAAGCAAATAAAAAAGAGGAGGCAGGGAGAGCTGAGCAGGCAGGAAAAGGTGGCAAGTTGGAGAAGAGGAGGAAGAAGAAGCAGGAGAAGTGAAGTCAAAAACAATAAACGAGGGGAGGTACAGTAACAACGCCTCACAGCACTTTCTCTCCTTGTTGCCTCTCTATTTACTCTTTTTTTTCTTTCCCCTTTGGTGAAGAAGCAGAAGAAGAGTTTTTTGAAAGGTTCAGGGGAGGAGAAGCAGCGTGAGAGCCCAAGTGGCGACTCTAAGAGACAAAGTCGCGCTTCGGAAGAGTCAGCGGGGGAGGAAGACCAACTGTCTTCAGTGGCAAAGGGACACTTAAAAGGGACTACGCTACAAAACCACAAACAAAGGGGCAACTAGCTGTTGGTCAGATAACACTGAGAAGAGCAGCGTTGGCAAAAAAAAAGCCAAGTGACTGAAGAAGATCAGTGCAGAACAGGACAGACATACTGAAAACACACCAACAAAGACAAACAGACAGAGGAAAAAGAGGAAGAGCGCTGGCCTCTCCGGTGTCTTTTCATATCCCCGTCTTCCACCCTCTGGTCTCCCATCCCTTCTCAGCCGAGATGATGATGTATTTTTGGGTGAGTACTAAGGCCCTGCAGGGGCTCCTGAACACTACTGAGGGACCAGGCATGGTCAAAGCAAAGGCATACTGTACACTGACTTACAGTGTGTGATCAAAAAGATGTGTGATTATTGATCCTATCTTTTTTTTTTATCATCTCATACCAGAAAATGCGTAGCAAAGGATTTCTTTGATGCCTGATGTGTGAGAGAGAGTGAGTAAAGTGACAAGGCATAAAGGTTTATATCATGTCCCACTTACTCGGCCTTTACTAATGATCCAGCGTTTTTATTGGCATTGATAGAGTACACCCCTGTTACAGTGATACTTTCCATCCCTGCTGCTGTAGTAAGCAAGAGCATGATGTCTTGTTTTACGAGTCTGACCTTAGAGATTTGACTTTAAAAGATACAGCAAAAACTGCACATATTCTTAGTAGTAAAGGTCATATGTAAAAAAAGAAATGGGACGTTTAGAATTGTAAAATGCACTTATACACAGATACGGTTTTCCAGGAGGGAACCTTGCATCTCCAAAGTGTCAGACACACTTTATTTTCACTGATTGCAAGTTGTTTTCAAATGATTACAGCCACCCAAGTCGGGAGATTTGTCTTTACATCTGTAGAGGAGTGTATTATCTTTCAAGGAAGTCAAGAATAGAGATCCAGACAGCATTGTTAAGTTATTTCACAGATTGGCTGTCAGTGCAGGCTGTTACAGGTTTAAGGCAGTATACTGCATGTGATGTGGTGCTGTTGTGGCTTTGCAGTATTCACACTCCTGGGAACTTTTTGTGTGTGAGTGTTTGTTGTTTTCGCTATGAATGTGGAACGGTCAAAATGGTTGTTGAGGAATTTTTGCGTCATACCAGTAAAGTAGTCTTTCATCACACATGGAATTTATGTACAATAACGCCACATATACAGTATATAGAGACTTCCAGCAGTTGACTTTATTGTTTCAAAGAAAGACATTGCTGCATACCACATATTGTGCACGTTCATACAAAACCAGAAGAGATTTACAATAAAAAAGCTACTTATACAACACGTTGAAACACAAACTTAGTGTCCGTGCGTTGTCCAGAAAATCTGACAGTGCAAACGTCTCTCAGTTTTCCCAAATAAAACAACATCTCTTTCATTTCAATTTATGGCCAGCACTTCCATCACTAACATAATGAGTAAGAATAATCCCACAGCTGGTTATTTGCACTGATGGACACCATTTAGATTTTGTTGTGTGATGCTGCAGTACTTCAAATTCCGTTACAGAAAGATACTCTGACTCCAAGTTGGGTTTAAATTTCTAAAAAGTTAAGTCTGAAAAAAGGCCCCCACTGCCAGCGTAAAACAAGACTAGCTCATCCTGTCTCTCAAGTTCTTTAATCAAAGGCTACATAGGTCCAGTCTGTTTGATTTATTTAACAAAATATTCATTTAGAAGAAGGCTGGTATAATTATAGCTGTCACCCACAGCAAATAAAATCAGCTCAACATTTTTTTTAATCTACAACACAAAATCAAAACAAGCTAATTAATGAGATGTTGCTGAGAGATATGTGGTGATGATAACAACAGTGATTAATTGCCTTTTTTTAAAGCATAGCAACATCACAAGACAGTTTGTCAGAGTAAACCCAAACAGGTAATAACATTTCAGCAAGTGAAGCTTGCATTATTGGGCAAGTTTACATTTTAGGTGAGCCGTTCATTGTCGTGTCATTTCATTTTCTGGATTTTTATTTGGAAAGAGCCACAGTGGTCCTGCAATATTTGCACAAAAATGAGCACTGTTAAGTAATAATATGAAGGATGAAGAGTATTTTCAGTTGTCTGACTGGCTACATCACTGATGGGTTTTAAATAGAATGAATCACACATTAAGATTTTCCCCATAAAGCATGTTCCTGGATATTCAGAATTGTACTGAAAAATAAGTTAGGGATGGAGTGCTGATTTTGTTATCATTGTGGTTTAGTGTTATATATATATATATATATATATATATATATATATATATATATATATATATATATATATATATATATATATAATTATATAATATATAGCTTCAACAAAAGGCTAGCAATACTACTATTGCTGGTCGAAGGAACTGTGATGCTTTTAGATGACATGGAAAATCCAACGGAAAAAAATTAACCTTATTTTCTCTGGAAACATAATTGTAACTGAAAAAGTAATTGAATTCAGAGGCGTTTAATTATGAAAAATATATTTGATTGTGACAGGGCCAGCAGTGAAGGCTCTGATGGCCCTAATAGCCCGCAACTGTGTGTGTGTGTGTGTGTGTGTGTGTGTGTGTGTGTGTATGTATATATATATATACACACACACACACACACACACACACATACAGGCAAAAAATATTCTCTGGACTTCATTCACAGTGTTTTCTTGTTTATTAACATGATTTTATTATCTTTGTGCAGATGATACAGGTAGATGATAATCAAACAAGCTGCACATTTAATATCCTTATGTGTATTTAATCTCATTTTGCTCTTGCCTGTATGTTAATCTGACAAGATTTAGTTCAGACTTGTAGGAGGTGTATGTTGAGGATGTACTATAGACATGTTATACAGTCTGATTTAGTAAGATTGCTGGCATCAATTGTATGTAAAGGAGACTTATACAGAAAGAAGATCAACTAGTTTTTTTTTTTTTTTTTTGCTGTTCTTGCTAGGAAGCATTACTGGAATATTGTGTGAAAGAGGAATTCCACACACTTAATAATAAAATTTACATAATCCTTAAATGAACAATCAAGTGTAGGAGCCAGTAAAGTAATCAAGATGTTTTCAAACCCAGAGCAAAATGGGAATGGGCCGCATCCCATATCCACTTCACAGTATGCTTAGACACAGTAGATTGTTTAATTGGAGGTAAACACGCTGTCAAGAGTTTTTTTCTTTTCATTATTTGTTGAATCCTTAAGTCAGCATAGAAAGTGATACACACATCATTTTCAAATATACATCCACCATTATCTGGATCCAGACATGCTTGAGCTGCAGTGTGTCCCATTATCAAGGTTAAACATCAAGTGGATGAGCAGCTGCATCATACTGTGAGTATATTTTTTAGGATAATTCTGTGTTTCTGCAGTGCCTATCATGGGAGTTGGGCCTAGACAGGTGATTCAGGAGATTCAACCGAAGGTGTGTAAAAGAGGCTTTTTATTGACGTGCAGTGTGGAGTTAGAAACAACGCAATACAGCATGCGCTGACCTTCGCCTGATGAAGCCCACTGTTTTGCAGACCTACCGGAGGTTTCTAGCATGTTCTGCCTGGCTGTCTGGAGTGCAGGGACGCCCATCAACTCAAGTGTGTGTTTCCAAACTATCGGTGCTCTGTATTGACTGCTGAAGAGGGCCGGTGTGTATTGTTTAACAGCAAACCTCAAGGCTTTGCCTTAACACTTTAGTACAAGCGTTGCATTTTGATTCAATATCACCTATAGCTTTTGGATGCTTTCAAGCTTTTTAATACTTAAAAAACTTAATACTCAACAGGATGCATGGTAAATAACTCTGAATGGAAATTCTCTTCCCCTCAGGCGTAGTTTACCCTATTTAGTGCAACACTCTTGGGTTAGTAAGGAGTATAAGAGTTCTAATTGTGAGCAAGCAACCATCAAAGGGTAAAGTCCTGATCCACCTATGCCACACTGCCTTTAACTGCCTGTTGGCAAAAGAACATCTGCTTTACTACAAATGCTGTTTATTTGCTTAAGTTTGGTGTCACACCGATACTGCAGACAATGGGGTTTGAATTTCCGTACGTGAGGAAGTAGGAGGGTTTATTTATAGTAAGGGAAAGTAAATAAGTAAAGAAAGGAGAAGCAAAAGAACAGAGGTTAAGTAACTACCTCATGGTGAACTCAATTGAACTTTGTCTTGGTCATGCTTTTCTTTGTTGCCCTCATTCTCCTTTCTGGCTCTTTGAAGAGTTCTTTCTCGCTTTATCATCTTTTCCTCCTGTTGTGTCAGTGCCTCTCCACCTCTCTCAGTCCGGTGTGATGTACAGTAGTTAATGATGGGGAGTCTGTTACTGATGGCTGTCTGCAGATATGAAGCAAGCAGGGTGCTTTGATACAGAGGCATCAGCCAGTACAGTCGACATTAGCTATTCCTCTTCATCGCTGCTGCTGACCAATTGTCTCTATGCCTTCTCTTTTTCTGAGACCAAAAACATACTGTACACACACACTCACAGACACACACGTGGAATTTATGTGCAAATATACGTGCACAAAAACATTATGAAGCTGTTAATGCATGGTTATTGTATGCTTATGCACACACATGCACACCTGCATGAACACAAATTTAATAAGCAAGATTGTAAAAAAATTTTTATACTGAATATATTACACTTTTTACTAAAGTGAAAATGTATCCATTGTGTAATATATTCAGTTTGACACAATATGAGCTAGTTGTACTGCAGTGCTTCTGCACACACACACACACACACACACACACACACACACACACACAGTGCTGAGGTTGCAGTGATCTCCTTGATGCTGCTCTGACAACAGTAACAGAGTTAAAGTACTTCCATCTGTCTCTTTGGAGACTCTCGGCGAGAACAAAGACCTCCGGTGTGACGAAGGAGAAGAACAATAACGGGCTTGAAGAGAGGAAACAAACGACTATCCTGAACTAATGAACAGGTACACTAAAGATGGAGGTGAAGGAAAGAAAAAGAAGGAGAAAGAGGACAGGATGTGGGGGAAAAAAACTGCTAGAGGTGCAGGTCAGGATTCCGGTGCTTACCAGAGACAAAGACAGGGCAGGAGGGGACAGGTGATGACCAGTGTGTTTTCCTTCCTGTTTTTTGCGCCGCAGGGTCATTGTTAATTATTCATGCTTTACATGGAAGGATAGAGATGGAGGGATGGTCGTTTTTGAAGAGGAGGAGAGGGAAAGAAAGGAGCAACAGTGAAGAGCAGAGAGGAGGTCTGCGGCTGCTGCTGCCTCCTCCCTCCTCTGCTCTCCTCAGTGCGTCTGTAAGCTGATAAATAATTAAGTGTGCCGAGCAGGGGACTGCATGGTTTAGAGGAGGAGAGAGAGGGGGGCCTGCTGGAGCGCTAGACAGTGAAATGAGGACCCGCTACAGAACAGAGATTGCATCCTTTTAACTCCTCTTCTTCTTTTGCTTGTCTCAGTTTTGATCCTCCTCTGTCATTCTATGTCCAGCTCAAATGTCCTGATCTGAGGCCGTTTGGGAAGAAGCCCTGCTCGGTCCTGCTGCTGTATACTTGACTTGTGCTGGGCTTAAGCTAAGATTTTCTCTGACAGGATAAACCCTCCAAACACTCCCTTTTTAGAGAGGAGCAGGTACTCTAGATAGGATTGTATTGATCAATTCTATATCAGCCAAATTTATTCAATTGTACGAGGAACAATTCCAGTGAAATGTAAAATGTAATATAAATGTATCATATCCATTATTTCAGAGGATCTGATCCATGATAAAATACACATGAAGGCCTTATTTATTGGTTATTTATTGTGTGCACAGAGGAGGTAGGATTGTGGCAGCAGGCTGTCAGCTGGGAGCTGAGGTTGCACAGCCACATCCTTCATAAGCTTTTTGATAAACTTTCCCATTCAGGTGCCTGACATTACTCTGTAGCAGCCTACACACTTCATTTAGCTCAGTGACAAGCTAGCAGACAAGAAGTGCGGTTGTCGCTACTACTGCTGTTAGAAGAGCTGCAGTGTCTGTGTGAACCTTTGCTCCTTTCCATATTCATTTCAGAGGCCGTGTGGTGGTGAGGTGCTGGCAATCAGCTGCGTAATCCATGTAATTCTCCACTGCAAGAACTGTGTCACACTGTTAAATGGACAAGTGCTGCCAGTGTCCACTCTAATGTTTAATTGATCCATGTTTGTGGCCTTTCACAAATGGCCAAAAGCAGTGAGCTGTGATGACTGAAGCTCTGGTAAACAGCTGCTACTTTAAAATTAGTAAAGGAAAAGGGTGTTATTTTTTTTATCAGAGGCTTTAAGTGGTCCCATTCTAGGCAAATAATTTAGGCTGGTAAACTCCATGTTCAGGCAAGTCCAAATAGATGTTATCTAATGAGTGAGAGATGCTGCTTAGTGAAAGACTCGTTCAGCAAACTAATCCAGTAGCACAGAAAGGGCAGCGACATTTTTTAATTGATCAAGCAACTTACTGTCTGATCAAGATGTTAAAGCTAGAGTTTTGTAACATTCAAAAAAAATAAAAAAAATGTTGTTTGTTTGAAACTGTCACTATATCCTGACTGTACGATATGGATCAGATCATCTTGTTCCTCTGCTTCCTCCTGGTGCTCCTAATGGCACAATGGAAAACAACCAATCAGAGCTGAGGAGTCTTGAACGCTATTTCAGTGACAGCTCATGAACTACGGTCAAACTGTAAAACTAGGCAGCACTGATATACATATGAATCACGATTTTGTTAAACTTTGGCTATTTCTAGCATCTAATGTTTTCAGAAAATTTAGTGCACTGTTTATCTGTGAAATGAGAAAGCTTGTCTGGCGGGTGACGTTACTTGGTTTTGGCTCGACTGTTTTCAACATGGCGACAACATTATCTTTCAAAATGTAATATATGCCTCTTGCATGTTACATCAATATGGCTTTAATCTTTTTTCTCAGTTATTTTACCTTTTTTGGTAGTTGTGCTATTTTCATATTTGCATTCTTTTATTTTATATTTCATTGTAAATAGGTAACTAGTTTACTAGTAATAGCTTACTGCACTAGGTTACAGTATTTAACGTTGCAGCTATAAAGCCCATCACTGGGGTCAGTAACACACTCACCTGTGTCCCTCAGGTGAATGTGTGACTGTGATGAAAACTGATGTCCATATCCATCTTTATAATTAGTATCTCTGTGTGAATTTTACTGTAGTTTGTAACGCTAAAAGTCTTCGATCCTGGACCGTTGATCCTATTTTTCAGTTAATTGTTGTTGAGCTTGGCTACAATAATCATTCACTAGTGTTGTAAATTTCCTTGGATTATTATTTTATTTTAATCTTAATAGTTTTACTAAAACCATGCTTTTATACCTCAAATCCCTGAGTGCTTGTTAGCAATAAGTAATTGAATTCACATTGTGGCTCTCTATTTTTTCTCTCAGCTGTTAGTCCATCACAACATGGTGGTGGTGTTACATGTGGTGCCCTAAACCCGAGACACTTTCAGTAAAGCTGTTCACCAAAAGACCTACTTCAACGGAGAATAATCTCCAACTGCCCAGCTGAGTATTTTGGTTACTATGCAAAACAAAAATAAGCTAGCTAAGCTACGTAGCTCCCTAACATTTTCCATTGTCTACTAACTAGCTTTAGGGGGAATACATTTTTACTGGTACTGTTTGATGCAGGGTAGTCTATAGCCACAAGGTGGAGCTTCCGGGATTGCTGTGTTGCTGACAGAACGTCAGTCGGATTTCACTCTTTTCGGCCAGATGTTTGTAACCTTCAGCTTTCTTTGTGTTGGAATTTTAATCTCCAGTTGAAGGACTATGGTGAACTGCTTTTCAGATCTTTGCAGGGTAAGCTAGCTAGGCTATTTGTCCAATCTGAGTTTTCTGTATCATGACTAAAACAATTTTTGAACACAGACGTTCCACCAAAACAAGTGGCTTCCCGAGACTATTTTGACAAGGAAACGAGGCTCTGTCCGGTGACGATTGTGATTGGTTTACAGAAATGCCAATAAACTACAGCACATTTTTCTCCCATCCCGGAATACTGTGTGTACTAGCCTGACCCTCCTCCGCAGCGCTGTGGAGAAAAGTCTGGTAAAGCAAGTCTAGATGCAAGGTAACTGTGGGATTGAATTGTATCTTCCATGATTCTTTTGTTCCTTGGATAGCTAGGTTTTCTAAAACAGGGGAGATAAGGAAATGAACCGCTTGAAGCACTCTGTCAGTGTTGATAGGGTTTTCCCACATGCAGTGACATCATGCCTAACAGGGAGGGGCTTGTGCATGTAAATGATCTGCTCTTTATGATGGCTTGGTCTAGCCCCCAGTTTGTTTAATCCACAAATGGTAATGGTTGTAATTGTCTTACAACCAGTCCCTCTGTCTAGCACCCTGTCTTGCTTAATAGACATGCTCTCGAAGCTCCTCCATGATCAGCAGGCTTAGTGCAACAGACCAAGTCCCTCCTTTAACCCTCCATTTCAGAACCAACGGCCCCATAACATAATTGTGTCTGTGATAGCAGAAGTCACAGACCGCACAAATACACACTGTGTTCAAAACCACCTGTGCTTCTCATGCTTTTCAAGAGACCACGCATCAAAGACTGCTCCAGACGCCAGCCTCTCCCAGTCCCACACACAGCATTTAATGGACATTGAGTCTCTTGTATTTTAAATATTCTGCTGGAAATGAAAGCTTGGAGGGCTTAAACAGTACTCTTGGCAGTATGCTACGAGCTTTGCCCCCTCGTGAGAAGAACAAGTAGCCTCCTGACATTCTCATACAATTCTCAGACCAGACATGAAACAACAGATTATGCCCCCTTCTATCTCATGTTTTGAAGGATTCCCCTGTACAACCAAGAGGAGTAGACCCCCCGTTACACATAGATAGACTATAAATATACAACTAACTTGCTACTTTATGTAAGATAGGCCTACCAGCTAATTTGGATCATGCTTTAACTGTTACTATAACCTGCCATTTTTAAAGGCCAGATTCTCTGTAAACATGAGTTTAATCAGGAAGACTATCTTGTATAGTCTTCCTGATTGACTTTACACTAAAATTTATATAATGGAAATATTTGCAGTATTTAATACAAAATTAAATCAATTAAAAGTATTCCATACAAAAAGACTGAATAGAGTTGTTAATATAAAGGGAGCCCCTGCTTACTTCCTTTTGGCAGTGAAGAACTTGTACTATCTACCAAAGATTCCTTCATTGAATCCTCTTCACTCACACCTGAAGCCCTCTAGCATTCTTTTGCATGAGATCATGGTAATCCCTTGAGTCCCGCCATATCACAGTACAGCAGTTTTCCATTCACTGTGTGTTGTAATCTCCACGCCGGTAAGGAGATTAAACAGGTGGATGGAAGAAGGGATTTCTAGGATTTCTCCTGTGAGTACAAAAGGATATCAGTGGGAAGGATGAATATTACCCGAGACTTTAACACCGCAGAGGGATAAAGAAGAGAGGGACCAGGATTGTCGCACAGAGATGGAGCTAGAGGGATTGTGTGAAAGAAAGAAAGAAAGAAAGAAAGCTAGGTGTTATGAGCTGGAGATATCATTAGCACCGTTTACAGAGGGCCACCAGGGAAAGGTCAGTGTGCCATCATTCTCTTATCTCCTCAATGACATGCTATCACCAGAGCAAAAGTACTGAATGTTACCTGCTCCGTATCTTTGACCCAAGATCAGGGTTTAACTGCAGACCGGTACTCACTTCATAAAGTGTGGGCAGAGAGCCAGATAGACTAGGGGACTGATAATTTGTTGGTTGTAATTCAGGACTAAATAGGGAAGTGGGGTGAGGAAAGTGAATAAATACTTTTCGTGAGATTAAAGAACAAATTGTGTACAAATGCCAAGTGTCTTTAGAAAGTATGAATATGTTGGACATTCTGCACCACAAGGATTATGTCCAATTCTAATATTCAGTGCCTATAAGTTTACCTATGGTTTGTCATATAGCAAAGCGCATGTAATGGTTTTGGCGGTCAGGGTCGTGGATGTGGAGCATTAAACTTTAATTTGGAAGTCCAGAGTGTGCGTCTTGTGATGGACCAAAAGTTAATCTTTGCAACTTTAACCATGTTCTTTTTCTAAAGTTAAACATGCCATAGCTGCCTTGCACAGATACTGATAAATAAATAATTTGAAATTGGTGGCATTGGGGGGAGGGGGGGTGAGGATACAGACATTTTCTACATCAGATGTAGGCCTAAATAACACAAAGCTGCTGAACTGCCCATTTTAACCCGTGCTGGACCTGTTTATGGACTTCAGTCTACATTGTAGTTCATACACTTGTAAACAACACCATGGTACAGTTACACTAGGCTTCATAACCAACGAATATTTGTGTATCATGTCTACAATTTTATTCTATACTGACATCCCACCTTCCCTTAAATTGCCCCTAGAAATACTCCAAACTATTTTTTGTAATTTTAATGAAGAAGTTAGAAGACAATAAACCAGTGGTGGAATGTAACTGACTACAATACTTTACTAAAGTACACATCTTGAGGTACATGTGCTTTATTTTTAATCTTTTCTTTTCATGCCACTTTCTACTTCTACTTCTAGAAATATTGTACTTTTTACACCACTACATTCATCTGACAGCTTTAGTTACTTTACAAGGTAAGAGTTTTACATACAAAACACATGTAGTTTATAAAATACTATTAAACAAGTAAACTACCCAACAATAATAGGCCTAAAAGTATACCTGAAATGATCTGCCGCTTAATCCCTCAGTTGATTACCAGAATTGTTTTGGTTGTTTACAGTTTGTAAGACGTGAGGATTTTTCTGCATTGAGTACTTTTACTTTTAATACTTCAAGTAATTTTTTTCTTATGATACTTGCACACATTTACTTAAGGAACATTTTCAATGCAGGACTTTTACAGACAGAGTCATTTTTTAGTGTGGTATGAGACACACAAGGCAAACACACAAGGCTTATGATTTCAGCTCACTACTTGTGTAAACTTCAAAGTGAGAGTGCGCTGCTATTCAAGATAACCCCATCCAAGATTCAGATCAATAATTCAAGTGCTTTCAAGGAACCAAGTTGTCTGGATGTGATTTGAGAGGATCAGTTTAGCTGTCTCACAACATGCTAGCCATATTAATCTTGTGTGCACGGCACTGAGCACCGCCAAGTCAGAAAAAATAACTCATATTATCGTACCTTCTATGTTATCTGTTATATATAGATTTTTTTCATAAAAAGAAAGAAATTCATGTGATCTTGTAATGGAAATGTGAAAGATTTCCATGTGAACTATAAATATCTCGGTCTTGGTAAAATAATTAAATCTGATTCTCTTCTGAGACTTTTACTTCCCTAGCTTTCTACAGGAACCATCTCACCACAGATGGCAATGACCAATTTGATACTCATTGTGGACTAAGATCAGGTAAATTTCCGTATTTCCACACACCGACTAACACACCAAATGACCAGTATTTCTTATTAAGAGCTTGTTTTGCACAACACACACACACATGCGTACGCACACACACACACACACACACACACACACACACACACACACACACACACACACACACACAAGAGCAGGTACAGTAAATGTACCAGCCCAGTGACATTAATGTTATAGGTTATTGAACGATTTTTTTAAAGGATTTATAGGGCAGGGCAAGAGACTGTGGCAGAGAAAGAGCGCAAGGTAGAAATAAGACTTTGTGGAAACGCACACTCATACACACACCTCTGTGCAGAACACAGTAGCCGCACCATTGCTCATATAAATTACCAGAGAGTTTTATACCTCTCAACATGTCCTGTTTCCCTCTGTCTCGATTTTTTCTTTTACTACTTCTCCCTCTCTTTCTCTCTCCCCCTCACTCCCTAGCTCCATCATTCCTTCCTCTCCCTACCAGGTCAGCCAGGGAAATAGCTGTTGTTTGAAGTCATCTCTTCCCTTTGTTCCCAAATCCCAAGCAGCTTGACATCAACACTGTGTGTGTGTGTGTGTGTGCGTGTGTGCGCGCGTGCGTGCGTGTGTGCACGTTTGTGTGTGTGTGCATAAGCACTTTGTAGTGGCGCCTGCATCCATGTATGTGTACTGTATGTTCTTTATATATGCTACTATTTTTTCCTTATAAACAAATTCTGTCAGAAAGCAGGGATTTATACTTTTAAGGGACATATTTTCAAATACATTGCCAGTATAAGTATCACTAGCAGAGCCATAAAAAAAGAACTGTGGGTGGACATCAGAATAACTGGGTTTGCCACATGTCATTATCTCTTAACTGACCCACATATACCGGTAGATACAGTGATGCTAGCAAGTGGTTTAATTTTTTTTCATCCATAAATATGTTGGCATAAGATTACTGTAGGTCTGGCAGGGAAAAAGTCGTGAAATGAGTATGGCTAAATGGGGGTCCATGTGTAGAAGCGGTTCTGTCCATAGAACTGAAACAGAGCTTTGATAGTCATAGCAGAAAGACGGTTTTTTAGTGGCCATGGGTCTGCTTTTTGTAGCCTTATTGTTTTCAATGAGATTGCAGCTTTTTGCTCTCTGCTTTTACGTTGCTGAGGACCTCGCAATTTTCTGCTCTATGTAGCTTGCAGGAGTGTCCTGGGAGCCTTGAGTAGAAAAAACTTCAACTCAGAGCGGAAAAGTGTGCAATGCAGTCCGGTGTTACTGGCATAAACAGCTGTTTCTATGAATCTCCCCCTTGCTGATTATGTGGGATTCTTGTGAATATTGCTATGTAAGCATTGTAAGGCTGGCTCTGAATGATAGTGGATGTTATTAGAAGAAATATTTTCAAATTTAATTTTAAATTAACTGTTATTATAATACACCATAATAGCCTAAGTTTTGCGCAAATGTTACGGCTATAACTAAAAATGGATTCTCCATGTCACTCTCTCTCTCTCTCTCTCTCTCTCTCTGTCTCTCTCTCTCTCTCTCTCTCTCTCTCTCTCTCTCTCTCTCTCTCTCTCACCCACAACCTGTTGAGGCAGATGACCACACACCCTGAACTTAAAAGGAAGTTTTTCCTTGCCTCTGTCGCCTAGTGCTTGCTCTTGGTGGGAATTGTTGGGTTTCTGTAAATAACATCACAGAGTACGGTCTACACCTGCTCTTTTAATGAAAAGCCCAGTGAGATATTGTTGTGATTTTGCGCTATATAAATAAAATTGGATCGAATTTTGCATCTGGCCATCTGCCCCTTTGGGTAGCACAGACACACTATGTCTATACCACAGATAAGTATGACTCGCATTTGTTATCTGTGATGTTTTTCAAGTTTTTAATCCTGTTATTCACATGGGAGCGTATAAATATCATTTGCAAATGTTTAAAGCAAATGTTATGTTATTATTGCAACAATCCAAAACAATGACACATCTCCAGCTGTGGTAGAGCGGTTGCCTGCCAATTGGAAGGCTGGTGTTTCGATCCCTGGCCCTGCAGTCCCATGTCGAAGTGTCCTTGGGTAAGACACTGGACCCTGAGTAGCTCTCAATGCTGCTGACGAGAACATGGCACCTTGTGCAACAGGCTTGGCCAATGTATGAATGGTGAATGGTTCCTGTACTATGTAAAAGTGTTTTGAGTAGTCCTGGAGACTAGAAAAGCGCTATATAAGAACAGTCCATTTACATTTACTGCATGCTCAAAAAATATGCTGAAAGCATGGAAAAATCAAGCCCATGAAGCAACATGGACAATGGGCATATTGACCTAAATGTAGCATTACTTAGTTATACTAACACAATGTACCATTGTTTAAGGAGTTTAACACAAAACATTGGACCTTGTGTTTCTTTACAGCAACAGACACATTGTACACATACATTGGTCAGCTAAATGTAACAATGTAATGTAACAATGTAATTGTGTTTCACCTCACATGGGGGAAATAAAGGCTCACAAAAACATCCCCTTCTACTAAGTGGGATCAAAACAAAGGCATATGCTCCATCGGGAGTTTCCTGGCCGGTGTGCTGACTTTATGTCTCACTGTCTGGCTACTTGCAGAAAGTGTTTGGCGCCCGCGCTGGCACAATACTCAAATGCAAAGTACTTCAAAACAGTTAAAGCACCAAAGTTCCCACTGTGGGTCAAAATAGTTTGCTGTGACCTTGACTGTGATTACCGAGAGAAATCCACGGTGAGTGTGGTGGTGCTGCAGTGCTTTCTGATTTCCCAAACTACAGAGCAGTAAAAAGTCAAAATCACAGAATGTTTGTGCGTTGATTGCACGTCAAAAGAATGAGTGCTGTTAAAAGGAATTTGTATTAACTTGTTATTATAGTGTTACCGGAATTGTCGGGTCTTTGTAAATTATAGAGTGTGGTCTAGACCTACTGTGTCATGAGATAACTCTTGTTATGATTTGATACTAAAAATACAATTGGATTGAATTAAACTGGATTATTATGTCTGTATGACAAGGTGGTTTTGTTATACGATTTTCTCATTTTAAATACCTGCTGGTGGAACTTTAGCAGTGTTTTCAGAAAGTTATTTATGTTTGCATTAAATGTTGTAAAGTAACTAATTCAGACTCAGGTCAGTGCTAGCTACCTTTCTTTCATTTAAATGGATTGTTTTAAACCCATAGCTTATGTTCTTTTCCATGTTTTGTAATGTTTAATATACAAATTCACCTAAAGAATCACCAAATGAGGGCATCTGCTTACTAGGTGTACCTCTTTGTAGGTTTTATTTATTTTGCATTTCAGTTGTTGACAATATTGAAGGAATTTTTGCCTTGTAGACTGTTTCAACCTAACAGGTCATCTGCCAGACGTTGTGACCTGGTTTATTTTTTTAAGGAAGCGTGGGCTAACAACTGAACATACAAGATGTATGCAATTTTACAATTTAGTTTTTAAATCTGGTTGAAATTGCCAGTTGCTTGACCTGGAATGCTGTTTTAGGAAATATGTTTGTAAAGCAAACACTGGCAGAAGCAAGAGAAGGAAATCATCATAAAAATGGGTAAAAGTCTAAATGATCAATATTTTCGCCAATGTAAAATTGTTATGTACTTTTACATTCAGTAGTGTTTCAGAGAATATTGTCTATTGAAGTGGTTTACAGATTCTGTTGCACATGTGCTTTCTGGTGTACAATACAAGGGCCGTCTGCGGTCGGGATTTGACTTTCAGTCTCTCAAACTATTAAATTGTTTGTGTGTGTGTGTGTGTGTGTGAAAAGGTTTGGTTTAAGTAACATTCTCTAAAAGCCTTTTTAGTTGGCTTCCGTTGCACAACAGCTTTCTGGGAAATGGCAAGAAATGAAGGGAGCTGTGGGATGAGAAGAGAGAAGGAAAGACCCACTTTTCTGTTTACATCTAACTGCTGCTTTATCCAACAGCACCTTTCCTCTCTCACCTGTCATTTCTTTTTATTCGGCTGCCTTTCTTCTTTTCTCCATTTTTTATTATCACTACAGTTAAGGAATCCTGGGTTTATTTTCATGTTTGGTTCATGTTAGGCAAAAAAGCAGCAGATCAGAGGTCATGAGGCGTGAATACTTTCAGTCAAACCAGCCAATGTTGAATGAAAAGAAGATTCTCTGTCAGCTTTAACAGGCAGTTTGTTTTTGATGCCAAAACAGACCAACTATGGCTGTATGGTTGCATGAATTCAAAAGCAAAATTCACTCAACCCATGTACTGATCGTGGGCACTTTCAAGAAAGGGATCTCCTAAGCAATCAACAAGTGAGTTGGCGACCATAGTTTTTACCATATTTATCATTGGCAATTTTCACTAATAATGATCGTAACTGAACAATTTCCTCCTGCAGCTCTTTGTGACACCAGAGAAGATAAACAAACCCATAAAAAAGTGTTCAGACAGACAACAGCATTTCTCTGTGTTTATGTTGAGAACACTGCGTCAGCACAGCAGGGCTCCCGACACAAAGTTCTCCTGCAAACTAAAAGAAAGAAAGAAATGCAGAGAAGGCAAAAAATGTAAAACTGTGCTCAACTTTTGTTGCAACACAATGTGACGTCATTTGGAAAGGCACTGCATTGGTCACTTTGTAGCTTGAATAGGGGTAATTGTACTGTTTAAATTATTACCGTGTCTCATTTTGCTGTGCAATGTGTTGGTATCAGATAAGCATTGATCTTGAAGTCGATGGATAAAATACTCAACTGGCAGTTATGGATTGTATTGCATCATTTCACTTCCACCTGAAACAACCCGTCTCCATCAGCATAGCCTCCTGTGTTTCTAATGCACAGGGTTCCAGACTAACTTTTTTTTTTTTTTTACAAGGAGTACTATAGCTCCTAACTAAAAAATGTTATGGGCACAGGCAGAAAAATTAGGGGCTCACACCTTAAATTGACCTGCAACGTAATGCCTTGGTAATAGATACAAAAACGACAATATTCTGTCTGATTTTAGTTCACAGTCACATTGTAATTGAATTGTGCTTTACAATTGGGCATTCAGAAATGTAAAAGTATTATTAATTTCAATATACTCTACCATTGCCTCTGCCTGATACCGGCTCTCCCTCGCTCTTCTGTCTTTTTTTTCTGAATTGGAGTAAAAAAAGTCCAGGTACTGTAGCCGTTGCATGACATGATCACCACATGTGTCTTAAATATATTTATACAGTATTTATACGCATATCTCGGTAATATTTATCACTTCAAATGTGTTTTTATATGCATTTCATTACACACATTAACGCCTATATTATGCTCATTTTCAGGTTCATAATTGCATTTTGAGGATTGGTTCTCTGTTTTAGCTACAGAGTGAGAAATCTTACTTCTATCTTTGTTGGGAGTGGCACATGCTCAGTAGTTAGGTAAAATCACATCCGCTAGATTACGCATTCTCCAATTTTGATCAGTACAAGGCAGGATTAGCTGGGAAGCTTCTTTTAAACGAGGGCCACTTGTGGAATATCTGCAGAACAGGGACATGGAAGTAGTAAATTTTGGAGATTATGGTCAACCAGTGTGTGTTGTAGAAGTGTTTTGCCATTGAGAATGAGCTAGCATGCTAGTGCTAGAATGTTAGCCACCTCATCTCGACCAGTTACATAGAAAGCCGTACAGATTTTGAACAGCTCACCCGGAGACTGAAGACAGACAACATTCAGGAAACTGTATCTCACTCAAAACAAAATGCATAGTTTTTTTTCCAAGTTTGTATGCGTGTGGAAGAACCAGAGACACAAAATAACACCCCTTATAAACAATATTATATATAAACATTTTTTTTTCATAATATGGGCACTCTAAGTGTTTTTTGCTCACCACTCGCCACTGTGGCAAGTGGTTTTCCAAAGTTAGTGACACCGCATTTTCATTAGCCGCTATTTTGTATGAAATTACATTATTATTATTATTATTATTATTATTATTAGGGACAGTTTGGTATGTATGGAATGGACTATGGGGAGGGTCATGTCTTTTTTCCCAATCGTATTGGAGGGTCATACAAAAATGTATTACTGGCGAAGGGAGTCTATTTTGACTCAAGATCCCATTCAGAAAAAGATTATTAATTATTATATATATATATATATTAATAATTTAATTCTTATAATAATATTACAATTTACTTGAAGAACTAGAACTATAACCTTTTTCTAATGACCACCAAAATAACATAAAATGTAGTCTCTAATACTCCAATGATGAAAATTTCATTAGCTGTGATAAGGCTTTGTGTAAAACTCCTTATGTATGAAAACATGCAACTGATAAAGATTAAGACATAAAAAGAGTATAGCTTCTTATAGCACAGCAGGGACGGAGAAGATTAATTGAAAGTGGGTTTGGATCGTGCACTCGCGTGTCACTTAAGCGGAGTCAGCAGCTGGCACGCGCCCTCTGTGACGAGAAGCAGAGCACACTGAGCAAAAGTCTGCTGTCCTGCTGCACGCAATCTCAACTTCTTCTACAATATTCCTGTCAAAAGGTTTTTTTCTGCTACAAACACAATGACTACCTTTTTCAATTTTGAAGTTATCGTCACACTGAAACAGAATTTGCAGCCCTCTTTGAATTATTTTCCAGTATGTTGAGACATACCAGTAGCCTACCAGCCTAAACAGTATCCTTTACAAAACCATGTATCTCTGTGGAATTCACATGAATATAAAGGGCAGAGGGTAAAAACATGCCACACACGGAACAAGAAAAAAAAACTTTGTCTATTTAGCTAATCACACTTGGTTATTCTGTACACACATGCTCTATTGACATGCAGCACAGCGAGTGGAGGTGTATGCTGGTTTAACATTGAAATTCCCAAATGTCTGTGCGTGTGTGTGTTACAATGTGTGTGTTTGTAACACGTTTTTGTGGCATGCACTTTCACAATGGGGTCAGTATTTCCGTGCACCTACAGAATGTGTCAGGGTGTTTCTGCTGTTTGTTTAATAGTAGCTGCTATTTAATAAGAACATACATCCCACTAACAACATTCCTGCACACTGGAGAATTCCAATGCCTTCAGCTCTACCAATAAGCTCTCACAAAGTTTTTTTAGGTCAGAGTCTGTATTGATTGGATGATTGTTCCTCTGGAGAAAAACAAGTGTGTGATCCTGACTGCATTATCATTTTCAGCCTATTTCTCGGCCTTTATTTGTAGCAAACACTCTTCTCATTATTGTAACAAAGGCAACTCACCAGAAGACCGTGGCGCTGCTCGCTTTCTGCTGGGGATTTTCTGTGGGCTTACTGTGCAGCAGGTCACGAAATGGCAGTCACAGGGGTTTCCTGTGGGTTAATAGTCGTTGAGTTAGAGTTGATCTCATTAAGAGTTGACCTCTGGCAGTGAACTGGCTTTGTTGTCTCAGGCTTAGATTGTCTGGAGACAGACAGGGTTGACACTTACAGGATGCTCAGAACTGTTTTCTGTGGAGAACAAGATCTGTATAAGATATGCAACATATTTAAGACCAAAATGCACTCCATTACAGTTCATTTCTGAAAGCTTGCAATCTGGTCAGCTCTTTATATGGAATTAAAATAGTAAAAACTTATAGTGCAATCTTTTTATTGTCATCTATAGTACAGGCCAAAAGTTTGAACACACCTTCTCATTCAATACATTTCGTTTATTTTAATGACTATTTACATTGTAGATTATCACTGAAGGCATCAAAACTATGAATGAACACATTGTACTGTACAAAAAAGTTTGAAATAACTGAAAACATGTCTTATATTCTAGTTTCTTTAAAGTAGCCACCCTTTGGTCTGATTGCTTCTTTGCACACTCTTGGCATTCTCTTGATGAGCGTCAAGAGGTAGTCACCTGAAGTGGTTTCCCAATAGTCTTGAAGGAGTTCCCAGAGATGCTCAGCACTTGTTGGCCCTTTTGCCTTCACTCTGCGGTCCAGCTCACCCCAAAACATCTCGATTGGGTTCAGGTTTGGTGACTGTGGAGGCGCAGCACACCATCACTCTCCTTCTTTGTCAAATAGCCCTTACACAGCCTGGAGGTATGTTTGGGGTCGTTGTCCTGTTGAAAAATAAATGACGGTCCATCTAAACCGGATGGGATGTTGCATGTCGCTGCAGGATGCTGTGGTAACCATGCTGGTTCAGGATGCCTTCAATTTTGAATAAATCCCCAACAGTGTCACCAGCAAAGCCCCCCCACACCATCACACCTCCTCCTCCATGCTTCACGGTGGGAACCAGGCATGTAGAATCCATCCAGTGACTTTTTTTCCGTCGCACAAAGACACGGCGGTTGAAACCAAAGATCTCAAACTTGGACTCATCAGACCAAAGCCCAGATTTCCACTGCTCTAATGTCCATTCCTTGTGTTTCTTGGCCCAAACAAAACTCTTCTGCTTGTTGCCTCTCCTTAGCAGTGGTTTCCTAGCTGCTATTTGACCATGAAGGCCTGATTCGCGCAGTTGTTGTGTTTTTATTAGGTTTCCCCCCTCCCCGTGTTTTTTGGTCCTGGGACACGTTCTTATGTCTCAGTGTATTGTTTGTTAATTGTATAACAAAAAATATTTGATCACAAAAAAATCACTTCCACACAAGCCAAGAAAAACTTTCTGAGGTAAGAGCTGGAAAGGAATATCTGTCTGCCTGCGTCTCTGTGTGTGTCTGTGTGTGCAGCACTCACTGTTGCAGAGGAGATGCATCGCAGAGAGAGAGAGAGAGAGAGAGAGAGAGAGAGAGAGAGAGAGAGAGAGGGATCGAGAAAGTCTAATCTCCCAATGTTTTTTTAGATTTTTTTAATTCAAGAAACACCTGTTAGACAGGGAAGCTGTGTATCTTTATTAATAAAACAAAATGACATGCATGCAGAAAAAGGACACTTTCTCTCGAGGAAGAATAAGGGCAGGTGCTCAAGCCCCTTTTGATTTCTATGTGCGCACACGTGACTGCTTTTTAGTGAGGAGGTCTGGGTGGATGGTATACAAAGCCTCTCGCTTTTGACTTTAGAGGCAGCACCATCTCATACCAAAAGTCAACAATGTTTGCTTTTTTAAACCCTGTGGGGTCTAAGCCATTTTTTCAAATTATTTGGGTTGCCTTATTTTCTTGATTAATAATGCTTGTACAACCTTAACCATGCATTGCACAATCAAGACATATTTTGTGGAGGACAACCCGTGAAATCAGTAAATGTACTGCAGGATGTTGAACAAATTGTTGACTATAAAGACAAAAAAAAACTAGTGCTTTCAAACGATTGAAATATTGAATTGCATTAATTAAAAATTACAAAGTCTGCTAGGCCAAAAATGTTAATCTTGCAATAAAAAAACAGAAGCTGTTAAAATGGGTTTGCGTTAATGCCGTCAGGAGACTGACACATTCTGACATGAAGCTTAGCGAAAGTTCAGCCAGGAAGACTATCTCATGTTACTCACTCATTCTCATTCACCTTCTTCTCCTTCTCCCTCTCCTCCTGCTTCTCATGTCAGGGGGCATGTTCAATCTCAAAATCGTATGCACCGTTTTGCTGTGGTTTCCTGGTTGAACGACAAGCTTTGAGATATGTTTTCTCTTTTTTGGTGGGTGTGAGTCTCTTGTTTATTGGTGTCACAGGTGATAACCAATCAGCAGAGATGTGTCTGTAAACAAGCTATTAAAAAGGCAGAGCGCTTGCGCACACAACAGGGTGTTCAACGCGTCCCCGTTTCAGTTTTTTTTTAAACGTTGCTACGTCGAGTAACCCCAACATTTTGTCCGGGTTTCTCTTAGTAGTTAAACCAACCTGATTTAGCCAAAGTTTCTATCAGCCAATCATAATCTTGCTGTCAATATTTAAATGTTCTCCTCTTTGTTGCTGTCAGCTCTCAGAGAGAGAGAGAGAGAGAGAGAGAAAAAGAGAGAGAGAAAATCATCCATGGGCCTCTGCCTTTCCAGCGCCCAGGTCTGAGCTCAGCAGATCTCGCTCTTCTTCTCATTCATCCAGATCACAGCATCCTCTTCATTCATCACCATCACCACCAGTGTCTAGACTCCATCAGGGGGGTATCCTACATACTCACTGCGTCTTCACCCGCTTTAAATTATGATGATGTCGCGGTGGGAATTTGATGATGTCCCAATCAAGTTCAAAATATTTTCTTGCAGTAAATCAGTTGTTTTATGGTCATGATTCATCTCGTAGCTGGTTTGCTTTATTTCAGACTCAAAACCCCTTTTATAAGCAAGTTTTAAAATGTCAATGGAAAATCAAATGGGGAAAACCACTTCCAGAACCAGAGCCTTTAAGAAGTATTGGTTAAACAAGTTTCCTCTATAAAAGTCACAAGAACATTTGTGAACATAGTCCATATAGCAGATGGAGTTTGGTCAGTTGTCTTCAAAACATGAACACCTCCATGACAACAGACCTCCAGAGGAAGCTCATAAGATCCTGTTGAAAATGCAAATAAATAGATTTTGAGTTAAGATTTTTTTGTTGTTGTAATTATTAGATGTTTCCAAGGTCAAGAATGGAATTTCACTCGCAAATAATGATATTGTAATAATAACTTGAAACTTTCAAATCATAGAATGTTTTTATCTTTTTTGGAAAGGGAGGTCATTTTAATATCATTCATAGTGCAACACTCCCTTGAGCAGTTAGGGATCAGCACCTTTGCTCAAGCTTGCTTTAGCGAGTGTTACTGGTGTTTGAAACTGAGTCAAAGCTTTTACCTCCACATCCAACTTGAGAGAAAATAAAAAGTTTCATGGCCAGCGGGGGTTTGTTAGTAGCAGCTTCAAACTTTGTACAGTGTACAGACTCACAGTCAGCTCTTTCCATACAGAATTAATCAGATGACGCCAAACGTAATACCATAATCTAATATTCCCTTAGAAATGGCCAGAACAGTATTGATTTTGCTGTACAGCCAATGTAAATGCCGATCTCTGCTATCACTTTTTGACCAGACGATGTAAGGCACCTGACAGCTTAATTTGACAGCCAAAGTGCCGGCACTGTTTAACCGATCGGCTCAAGCAAAATGCAACATGCTCGGCTTGTAGTCACTGCATCATTTTATTTTCACTACAAAGAACTTAGTATTAAATCATACATTTGTCTTAGAATTTCTTTACTTGTTTAAATAATTAAAAAGCCTATGAATTTATTTTAGACTGAAGTAGAATGTTCTGTTTTTTGCATGGCTCCAGAATATTTTAGGCAAACTGTGACTAAGAGCTCATAGTGATATATTACTGTCCCCTCAGAGATGAAAACAAGGGATATTGACTATTTCTGTAAATTGACTGGACTGGATCTTTTTTGCAGCCTCAAGGTGTGATGTCACCTGCCGTTTTTGTTTTCAAATTATCTGCGAAGATCTTATTAGTTAATCTGCTTTATTACCAAAGAGCTGGCTAATGCAATTAGGAATGTAGATCCCCGCTGTTTCACTGTGCTGCAAATAATTTTGTGACATTTGTTCAATAATGGGGTTTTAGTCAAAATTATGACCCAATTAGACTTAGTTTCACATTCATTTGATTTCACAGACCAGCTGGTTACTTTTCACCTCACATGTAATAACAGCAGAATTAATATCAGCCACAGTAATTGGGTTTCATGTTAAAGTTAAGTAAGTAATAGCAAAGAGGAGAGGCTAAAGGGAAAATATGATATTAAAACTGGGGGCAAAAAACTGCTCACTGCCGGAAATGGATAATTTATCTTTAAGAGGATGGAAGAAATTACAAGGGACTCAAAACTCTAATGAACCAATCAGGATATCTGTCTTCAGCATTTGAATGAATACTCCTGAAAATGAGGTCACAGATAATTTTCAAACTGTTTTACACACTGTTTATGCATTTTTATGCCTGCATTTATCAAAAGGTTTTTAGGCCTTATTCACATGCCGGGCTGTTGGAGGTAGAACAGTTTGCAGTACAGTGTGTGTGTGTGTGTGTGTGTTTGTGTGTGTGTGTCTGTGTGTTTGCCAGCCAGCCACCCCAACCTACCCCCTGCCCTTTGCAGCCTCTCTTCTACATTCTTTTCTTTTCCCAAATTGAAATTATGCCTCTGAGTTTATCTCCTCCATCAGCTCATCCCATTATTAATATTTAAAGCAACACCTTGTGCAAACTCACTCGTCAAAGAGAGAAAGCGATAGAATGAGGAAAGTGGGTGAGGGGATTGTGTCTGCTGGAATCCTTTAATCCAGGGGAATTAGCCGCCTAATAGTGAATCGCCATTTGTAGATTACAGGGCTTAAACTCCGGGGAGCGAACACTCTCTGACACCTTCTTAAACACTTAAGACATGGAAACTCTCTCTCTCTCTCTCTCACACACACACTCACACACACACACACACACACACACACACACACTCACACACACACATTGTGTGGATATTTAAGATTTCTATTAGTCTTTTACCTTGTTTATTATAGCACCATGTTAGTTTGACAGAGGTGACAACTCTGTTAATAACGCCACCTGGAAATCAAAAACATGAACTGAGAGGTTCCAGACTAAAGGCATCTGCAAAATAGTCTGGCGCTGCCAAGCTATAACATACCATAACCTCAATTATCTTACATATAACAATAATCTTGTAAATATGCTGATGACATGGTCTAATAAACAATACTTATAAAAGACAGGAGCAATGTTGAGCCAGTTATCAACAAATTATCGTTGTCCCTCAATCAGTGTATTTGCTCATTACACACACCGACACACACGCACACACACACACACACACATAGCCTACTCACACACATACTAGCTGTAATTTTGCCGTTAGCAGGAGTTGCATGCCAGGGGATCAAACAGCTACTATCTGGTCTTATTCTCATGATCATTTTGCAGACGATGAAAACGGTGTGTTGTCCCAAGCAGAGATAAGGCCCATACAGGAAACAGCACTGTGTGTTTTTAATATTCAGCAGGCAGTAAGTCATTTACTCCTCAGCACATAACTAGATGCTATCTTCTCTGCTTCCCTCACCCACCCGTGATGAGTGAACAAATACAAAGAGGATAGAAAAGGAGGACGGAGGAAGAGATCAGTTGCTGCCTGTTCTTTAAATTAAAGAAAAAAACACATTCAGTTTCTACATTACAGTACATTATATATATTTTTTTAAATTTAAGTATTTCTTTTGACAAAATTACAAATTTATATAATATTCATATTTTGCATTTGTGATATATTTTTGTATGTATATATATAATAAATGCATGATATACTAAATATGATATGTGATGTGTAGTATATACCTATATATCATATTTAATACATCATGCATTTATGGTAATTTATTTATCACAAAACATGTTTCCCTTTTTTTTTTAATCAAAGGCATTGTTCATTGCATTAAGAGTCTATTCCTCCTCATCATCCTCATCTTCCCCTAACCATGCTACTTAAATTGCCATCCATAATCATTATAAGGGCATCTTACACTGTACTTTTTTGCCAACTGAAAATACACAAAAACAAATTAGGAAAGCCATGCATCCTCTGAATGCCATAGGTTACATTCCATTGAGCTAGGATCACCCTAGACGCCACAATAGATAATTTTATTCAAGTAGATCGAGGTTTAACAAATGTGCTTTCTACAATGGAATTTTATAACAACTTATTACAATTTGTAATGGCTACTATGGGGACTATCATCACACATAAATACCATTGGGCTCATTAAATCGACAAGATTCTCAGTATTCCATTCATACCCAATTCATGCAATATTGTTTAGGGACCCAAGTATGCATAAATATTAAAATGCACCCTTTTAGAAGGGAAAAAAAACGGAAATAATAAATGTGTACTACCTGCATGAAGATGCTTGTTTTCTTTTTAAAACTGCTTGTGATTAGTATAAAGTGAACATGTCTGTAAAGGGCAGGCTTGTGGGTACCCATTTTATTCAGAAATCCTGAGGTCAGAGGTCAAGGGACTTCTTTGAAATGGCCATTGCTGTTTTCCCCTTACCAAACTGTTGCACCCTATCTGGCAAGCTGGCATGGCAGGGTTGGTCCCAATTCAATTCAATTCAATTTCAATTCAATTCAATTTTATTTATAGTATCAATCAATAACAAAAATTATCTCAAGACACTTTACAGATAGACCACACTCCGTAATTTACAAGGACCCAACAGTCTAGTTTCCTCCAGAGCAAGCAACAGTGCGACAGTGGCGGGGGAAAACTTCCTTTTAGGCAGAAACCTCGTCAGACCCAGGTCTTTGGTAGGCGGTGTCTGAGGGGCCCGGTTGGGGTTAGAATGAAAGTGGCAAAAAAAAAATAGAAAAAAATTAGTAGTTTGTAGCAGTTCTTTGTGGTAGTTCATGGCATAGCAGGACGCTGTGCAGCATTACAAGGCACAGCAGGACGTAGCAGGACTACAGCGTAGCAGGGCACCACAGTGTAGCAGTTGAACATGGCATCACAGAACGTGTAGCGGAACCATGGCAATAGCTGCTACCCTGATTTCGGAGCCTCTCTATGCATTCTTCAGATTGTCTAGTTTTACAGAAAACCACAATCTTGGAAATTAATTTGAATAAATAGGCCTACCGCTGAGCCACAGCCGTCTTGTGATCAGACAAAACTCTGGTTAAGGTTTGGTTAGGTTTTACTCAAAACCACTTGGTTACGTTAACTGAAAGATCATGGTTTGAGTTAAATTACATTCTTAGTTCAGAGTTAGGGATACATTGTGATTTGGGTTGAAATTGGTACACAGTCTTTAATGTTACCTGACTTCATCCTTTGCGCCTGTCATAATTACTACAGTCACTTGAAGGCCTTTTCACTTGAACATGAAAATATGTAATAATGCTAAAACACCACATTTTGTTGTTTGTCTTCAGAGCCTCGGAGGAAAGTTTCAAGAGTTTTAATTTAGAATGAAACATTTTCACTAGTGCTTTTGAAATGAAATTTTCCTAAATTGCTGCAATATTAAAACACTTTCCCTTCTTAAACTCATATTTAGTTTTAGGTAGATCTGCAGGTGGTTTTCCGCTATAATTTTCCAGTAGGCCTACTGTGCTTCTTATGAGAATAGTAATCCCCTCTATAGGAACCTAGAGATAGGCATGGAGAACTTTCCATAAAATCCTCTCTCAATGCAAATCAAACCAGCTATTATGGTAACTGAAATAAAACCATGCCAGCCTCTAGGTATGGTGAAGGGTATGTGATGATGGGGGGTATTTTAACTCCAAAGGCCAAGGAAAATGTATCAGGATCCATATTATCCTGGATCCATGAAATAAGTGGGCTTTAATATTAAACATCTGCCTGCCTCTATGGGAATTTAACATAGGGGTGTGTATACTTATGCCCCCTGTAGTTTAAGGAAGAACATTTATTTATTTATGATACATAATTAATTCACAAAGAAAATTGGTGTCCTTAAAGGTTGGATTTTTCCTCAATCAATTTCCATAAGATGATTTTGTTATTCCTCTTTTTAGTCAACTTAGACATGGCAAGCAAGGCTGACACACGCACACACACACACAAACTTTGGTACAGCAC
Source organism: Etheostoma spectabile (assembly GCF_008692095.1). NCBI lineage: Eukaryota > Metazoa > Chordata > Actinopteri > Perciformes > Percidae > Etheostoma > Etheostoma spectabile. The sequence goes on along the minus strand of NC_045748.1, from coordinate 27,006,450 downwards.
ATGCACTGTTGCAATAATGTACAAATACACAAACTAATTTCACAGTCCCTCCACACATAACAATACACACATACACACAAATACACACCTGTCCCTAAGGCAGGCAAACTGCCCACATACTGCGCCTGTGAACTGGTGTCAAATAGTGCCAGCCTGCCTATGCTGAGGTGGACAACATGAAATATACAATGTGGTTTGTGTCGCCTCAGAGTACTGTACACTTGGTTTAATATGATCACATAAAGAACCACATAACAACACAGCTAAGGAGGAAGGCTGAAACACACACACACACACACACACACACACACACACACACACACACATTGGCGAGTGGTCCACTGTCCGGGATCAAGCCAAGGTCAGCTGTATGATTAGCACACATTGTGTGGTAAATGAGACCAAGGTGTCACTGTAAATCCAGCTGTCCAACTGGCATCTACTGTAACCAGTGGTCCATTCCAGACTGCTCTACTAGTATTTGTGTGTCCTAATAAAGTTAACCATTTTGTCAAATGATCCAACATTAAAGGTAAAAACTATTAAGTAATTGTGAACAAAGTGATTATCCCATCACCAAAACACAAAACCCAGGATTGGAACATGGTTTAATTTAAAAATTGACTCACAGCATAAAAAGGGTCACTTCAGCCAAAATACAAATACATAAATAATAACAGGATAAATCATGATTATTTGAATCTTAAAAAAATACATTCTTATCATGTATCTCTACTTGAATCTTAAAGTAGTGGTGAGTGAGAATGTAATTTTTGAAACATAGTTTTTGGGTGAACCAAACCTTTACAATACGGACAAACTTAGAAAACTGAATCCACTTTCACAATGCTTTATTTTGCTGTGAAAGGTTCGTTAACATCAATTAAAATGCAAACTAAACATTTCCATATCACGTCAAACACTTCAGGTTTTCATACAGCGGCTGAATTCTGAGGTGTTATTGGCTCACCATATCGTACTGTCGTTGTTCTGTATACTGAACACAATGTTCAGTATACAGAACAAGGACACTACGATATGGTGGAGGTAAGCAGTACGGCACATATCGTAACAGCTTTGTTTAATTCAATAAAGTCTAATTTTTTTTTTTATATCCTCACTAATGAGAGTTTGTATTTTATCAGTAAAGGCCACAAACTAGAACATGCTGTGTCGGTGAAAAGGCAATATCAACAAAAAGGTGCTTGCACACAGAGTTAATGCAACATAAAGTATGACAGGGCATCATTGTGGCCTAGAGTGACGCCCACCAATAATATAACCTTATAGTATTTGTGAAGAGCAGCCCATGCTTTACACATCAAAACCACTCGTATAATGTATCTCATGCTTCTGTTTTCATGTCTTACTGTTGCATTCTGAGAAGATGTAGTCAAAGACAAAGTTGGACATTTGGACAACAAAATGTGTTGTATTATTCTTAGCCAGGCACCTTAGTTGCATGTCTTCCTTTTCTCTGTCTTTCTCTGTCCCACTCTCTCTCTCTCTAACCCCAAATTTCATGTCCATTTCTATACTCGTCGTATGATCATATACACATATAATCATCATCAGGTGCTCAACCTGTAACCAAGAAAGTCCTTTTGACTTTTCCTGATTCAATGCTGGTTTCATAACATGCCCTACCATTCATTTTGTCAAATTGTTGACAGTTATGACACCAAAAAAAATCTGTGATATCAGTTACATATTTTCTTGGATGAGACCCAATACATCAAGGAGTGAAAGTAATGTAATTATATAACTTTATTCAAATGAAGGATGCCTTTTCATTTTTTTATTTTCAGAAAATGCTATTTCATTAGTTTTATTTGTTTTTGCCATTGTTTAAAAAGCATAAATATGGCCCTTATAAACATGGACATATCATGTATGAATCTAGTCATATAATTATCACTTCATTTCATTTAGAATTTATTGAAATTTAGCATCCCTGCTTCCACCTCACATTCTTCCAATTGTCGTCATTAACATTGTTAATATTCCAAACTTTTCTGGGCCCCGAGCAGAATCCGATGAAATAACATCATGTACTTTGGTTCAGGGCAAATTAAAGGTGTTCAAGTGTTAGATGGAAGCTTTTTTTTGAGAGTGTAGATTCCAGGCTGTACGGTGTCATGTAAAATATATGATTTTTCTTATGGACCCTCACAGTGCTCCTTAAGCATACTGACGAAGCATTACCACAGGCTATGGAGAGAGAGAAAGAGAAATGGAGAAACAGAAGGACAGAGATGGGCAGAGAGATAGACACATTTATTTGATGGGGGTAAAGTCCAGTTACTCAGTTGACTTGACGTCAATGAGGGAAGGCTTGTCTTTGGCTATGAATGTAAGCTGATTCGTAGATGAGGATCTCAACCTAGCACAGACGCAGTGTGGCATGACAGGTTGCCATGTCTCTTTCATGAGGTGTAGCTGTTGAGTTTGACTCTGTTTGGATTGTGTGGTCCTGCAGACAGTCAGACTGACCTTTCTGACATCAACTTGATTAAATGTTAAAATGGCAAGAGGTTTTGGGGATTGCTCGACATGCACCCGTCACGCCCGTCCTTGTCTTGATGGACATTGATCTTGCCCAAAGACATGTGCTTAAGGTGGATAAAGGACCAACTAGACTGGATAAAACTTTTACAGATACTGTTTCAAATTACACTGTAGTAACTGGTAGGTTATCTGTATGCACATGTGAGTCTGTGAACAAATTAAATTACTGTAAGAAATGCTTTAATTGGATGAACATGCTATAGTCTCTGGTTGTTACTGTTCAGGTTTCATTAATTACAGTGGGCTGTTTGTTTACACCAGGGCTTTATTTTAGAAGTCTCAAAACATGTTCTTGCTGCCTGTCCAGTCAGAGCAATTGTCACAGAATCAGTCTTTGCTATTTTTTATTAAATTAATTTTAACTAATTTGCACTGTATATACGTCTTTAATTATTCTACCGTGATGAGATTGATCTTACATATAACATGTAACAGACTTGCAGAAATTGTGCGGACATCACAGAAAAAGCTTAGACATTGCAAAGGAAAGTAAAGGGCTCACAAAAGGATTTGATATCGGTGTGTGTGACTTACGATCCCCAGATGAGGCAGCCTGGGTTGTGTGAGGTGCACTCAAAAGTTGTGGTGGGAGGGACGGTGGGGTTTTCAGTCCCCAGGGAGACAGAATTACCCATCTGACTGCGGATAAATCAGCTCGCAGCACACAGGAAATTTATGAGTCACACTTGATAGATAAAACAGAGAGCAACTCAACGGGGATTCTCGCCCTCCCTCTTGTAACTCCTCTTCCTCTCATCCCTCTATCCGCTTATGTCCACTAATTTGGCTGTCTGCCTTCAGTTTTTTCACTTTTCTCTCTCATCCCCTGTTCCCACTCAGTCCTCCTACTCTGTTAAATCCGTCCATTCTGTAATTTCCTCTCTGCAGAGTCAGTTTGTTCCCCCACTCATCCCCTTCTCTTATTTACTGAGCAGAGAGCAGGAATAGAGGAGCAGTAATGATAGCATGACAAAAAAGGTTTGTTGTTTCTGCGTCTGCTCACCACTCTGTATTATCTCCCTCTGGGTTCCTCCTGGGCCTTCTTTTCTCATTATTTTCAACTCTCTCTTTCCAGTTTTATTCCATTTCAATAATGCTTTAGCTTGATGCCTCTTTTCCTCTCCTCTTTTTTCCTCTCCTACCCTCTTACGTCTAGATCAGGGGTCTTCAACCGGGGGTCCGCGACCCCTACGGGGTCCACGGAGGTACTGCATGGGGGTCGCGAAAGTTTTGGTTGATTAGACTTTTTTTTATATCCCCCCCCCCCGCAATTTTTTCCACTAATTGAAATGTCCACCCTACTCACTGTGCCTCGCACATGTTTAAAATAAAAACATGAATATATGAACCTGTGTATTATTTGAGTATCTTAGTATTGAATGCACAATAACAAGGTACATTTACACATGGCACTATAGGACCAGTTTGATATAACACAATTTTATACAATATATATAATTAGGGGGTCCCCGCTCCATCTTGCCATCAGTTTGGGGGTCCTTGGCCTGGAAAACGTTGAAGACCCCTGGTCTAGATTAAATAAAAAGCAGGCTTTGATGCTCTAAAGAACGAAATAATTCTGCTTAAGGAAACCACCCCTAACTTCTCCCTGCTCAAGTTTTCAAATCTTCTTGAAAATTCATGCTCACACACAAAGTGGTTTTGCTGCTTATTCATGCCTCCTTCTTTCCTTCTTCCCTCTTTTTCTTTCTCTCTCTTGTTTCTGAAATTCACCAGCACTGCAAAACAGCATCTCTGTAATGCTTGCTGCTGACATGGCCAAAACATCCCGCCTCTGGGAAACGTAGTTTGCATCCACCCGCCTCATTTCCCAAGATGCTTCAGGCCTCCTCTGCGTCTATAAATCAGATGCACTTGATCCACAGAAATGCAAATGTTAGCGGTGGTGCACTTACATTCTCCCAGAGATATATTACTGACTCTTGCAGTGTGTGTGTTTGTGTGTGTGTGTGTGTGTGTGTGTGTGTGTGTGTGTGTGTGTGTGTTTGTTTGTTGTTTGTTTGTTTGTTTGAGTGTGTGCGTAAGGCTAAGAGATGTATTGCTGTCAACCATTGGGAGTGCTAAAGCAGAACAGGGCAGATTGAGAATTGCATTTCCGTGACTGAATATAAAAAGCCACTGGACTGCGTCCTGACGATTGGGGACTTATTTTGTTTCTGAATGCATGAAGATAAAGAAGAAAATTTAGTCTATTTCACCCTTTTCTCTACTTCTCCGCAGCAATTCATCCGGTTTGGCTGAAAAAACAGAGGGAGCGTGTGTGTGTGTGTGTGTGCGTGCGTGTTATGGAGAGAAGAAGGGAAAAGAGGATTTCTCTAAAAAAGGTGAGGTAAAACAAGTGATGAAGAACAATATAAGGAGTGATGAGTACCTGACGTCTGCCATGGCCTCTTGGCTGGGCAGCTGGGGCATCAATGATGGATTTTCCTTTAACAGATTTGCTGAACATTAAAGTCTCCATCCCTTCACTGTCCTCTGGGTAGCTCTCGTTGCCTCACGGCCCACCGACGGGGCCTCTGTCCCAGGCTGCTCCCCTGCGTCGAACCCTGATGTCAACCAAGTTTGGATGAAATACTGCCATGTCATGCCCTCTATTACGCCTCTGAAGAGGGGAGAAGAGAGGAGTAAGAGAAGAAAGTATGGCTGGGTATTAATGGGTATTTATTCTAAAAACCCTTTTTGGTTCTGATCAAGTTGTGTGAGTATTGAAAAATGCAAGGAGTTGTCACTGAATGTCTGGTCAGGCCCTGTCTCCTAAAATAATGCTAAAATACTTAAATGAGAGATAAAAAGGAGTTATTTTGCTACTACCTGCAAAAAAGTAGTTTCAGAAGTGTGCTGGAATTCGTGAAAAAACATTACCTTCACAATGTGATGGTAAACGTTTTGTTTACTTGAGTTGATTCTGAAGTCTTAGGTACGTAACAAGCACAACCACTTTCATCCGCTCCATTGTTTTATACAATTAATTTGCAATCTGAAAAGTGTATGTCTGTTGTTGTCTTTTGTTACCAAGAGTTGGCGGTGGGAGGTTCAATTGCTCTTTACGCTGAATATGAAAAAAGGGCTGTTCACCAAGCTCAGTGCCCGGCGGGTGAACCTTTCCCTGAGCTATTGTCAATAAAATAAATCATATTCCTGAGATCAAAATACTGAGGGAAGTTTAGAAAGAATGAAGAATGAATGGACTTGCTTAATAATTGGCCATGTGGATTTCAAGAGGGTCAAAGACTGCATACAGACAAGGTCCGTTACTAATCTCCTCTGTATTGTTCCCAGTTTAGTATATGTGCTACATTTTGTAACACTCGTTCCCGTACCGTTACCTGCAGAGCTTGTCTCCAAATGACTTATGCTTGAACCTGTATGCTATTTTATTTGGTTTGTTATGGGCATTGTGCAGTGTGACTTAGGTCCTCCCGCAATACTGAAGCTAATTGGCTTTTAAATAGAGATGCAAACACAATACATATGTATATATCTGCATATGAAATATGTTACTGTAATAGTATTACTTTTCACAGTAACGAGTAGTGCAAGGGATTACAATATCCAAAACAGTAATTATATTACAGTTACTAATCCAATTAACACTGTGTTACTGTGTTACCCGAATGTGATTTGTATTTTGTCCAAGGTCAGCTTTCTTAAAAGATGACGTGACGTGCATGCTTGTCATAATTTAGCGTGCAGCAGGTCAGGGCCAGGGCAGATAACGTCACATTGGCTACTAGCCAAAAAGCTTAAACAGCTGGAAGTATTGTCATTATATGAAGGCTTTGATCCGAGCGGGACTATTGATGACACTCAGCGACTAGCAGTGCGGCTTCCCTCTCCTCTCTCACCTTGTGCACGCAGGCACAGCGAGTTACTATGGTTATGGCAATCTGCGTTATCAAGTACTTTTCATGTTACAAAAAAAGTAACCAGTAAATGTGCGATAGTTTCCATAACATGTAGTTCTGCAGTTTTGCTGATTGTTAACTCCTCCTGTAAGGTTAATTATTGTTCCAATAAATGGAATGAGTTCTAAAGGAGCTTGCAGGTTTTGGTTTTTGTTTGGGGGGAAGATAAATTATTATAGTAACATATCTAATTACTTCAGATACTATAATATAAGTAATAATAATAATAAGTAAAGTAATATTGTTTTATTGAGTCATAAGTAAAGAGCAACATATTTCACTTTCTGAGTAGCTTGCCCAACACTGATTAGTTGGCAGTGGACACATTACAAAAGTGTAAATTATAAGGTTTCTGTCAATACCCAGAAATTTAAAGAGTTAAAGCTTCACCTTGAACAGACTTTAAGTACATGTAAGTACATTGAGATTATAATGCCTCTCTTTTACGTTAATTTTGAATGCAGGACTGTGTGGGTGGTTTTACCATATGGCATTGGTAGGCAATTACATGGGGTCTCGTCTGCATTAGTTTATTTACAGTTTATTAAGCTGTTCAAGTTCATTGGGCACACAGCAATACACCTGCCAATTGTGAAGTAGATTGGATTGGCTGTTTTTGAGATATACGAAATACAGACACACCACACACACACACACACACACACACACACACACACACACACACACACACACACATTCCTGCTTTTTTAGATAAATGAACAAAAAAGAGTTTTGTAGAAATGTCCATATCTCTCAAAGTAAAGCATCAAAAAAGTATTATTTATTATTGTGGTATCTGTCCTAAAACTCAGGTATCAAATTGGCTCAAGTATCTACATTTTTCAAATAATTCCAAGTCCTAGGAAGAACTCAGGGGAAATGCTGAAAGCCACTGTGATTGCAGTCAGCCCAAGTTGAGGAAGTGAGTACGATTTTACACAATACAGCAATCTGTCTCGTAATGCAAAAATAGTATATCAAATATCTTATGTCTCTTCGTTTGAGCATCTATTAGACCTATCTTACTGTCAAAATGGCTTTTAGGGGGACATCCCTTTCACCTTGTTCTAATCAGCACTGGACACGCACACCCTCCCACACACGGATAGCACTGCAGCAAGCAATTCTACACTAATTACTTTCCAATTAGATTTACTATTATTTCCTAATAACCCAACTCGAGCGGAGTAATCATATGTCGGAGTTGTGCTCCAATGCAATCAGGCCCAGTGTGGGGTCAAACTCAGTTTGGTTTAGCAACGTGGGAAGAGTAAGCTCTCCCCTTTGACAGCAAGGCCATTCCAAGCCAGGCCATACTGGGTTAGAGAAATTTAGTCCATTCAATTGAGATATAATTCAGTATTGTGTTTCCCAATACCTTGTCAATGTGTGTTTCTTTTCATTTATCTCATTTATCTTTGATATGTCACATCATATTAGATGAATTACAGGATTACTGGATACACTCTAACACAAATGTAGATATTGTAGATGTTAATGGCTGCTCTTCATAAATCATAAATTGCCTTTATGAATTAATGATGTAGCCTAGAAGTGAGCGATAATTTACGAAAGTATAAATTTATTAAAGTATTGCACTTTTTGCATTTTTTTTATGCAGACAGCTTACAGTATATATATACTGTGCTGATACCACAGTAAAAAAGAAATTGGGTGTGCGTGTGTACATGCCTGCGTGCATGAGTGTATGTCTGTGTGTGTTTTTATGCGTGTGTTATGTGTGTTAAGAAAACAAGGAAAGGAGAAAGAGGCAGGGATTTTTTTGTTTCTTTATTTGCTTTGTAAGTGTGGTTCCACCTTGCATAAGACAAGCACCTTATAGGATGAAGGGAGGAGAATGTCTAATGACGTTGCCCTGTCAAAAAAACGTATTTCTGAACAACCTGCCTGTGCTTTGCATTAGGGCTCCTGTGTCTCCTGCTACACACAGGCAGGATATCTCTCATTCTCTCATTTATCGTAACTTATTTTCATTGTCTCTCACTCACTGTCCTTTGCGCTCAGTGTAACTATGGAGCAGTTTTGCTCCAAACAGCTCTATTTTAGTCAAGCCTTTACTTCCGTGACGAATGTGCATCATTTTGTAACACCGTTATAATGCTCGCCTAGCTGCTAGCGTGGCACGCCCTCATACTTTGCTTTTGACTAGCAAGCACTGCTTACCTAGCTACTGCGCATGTACGACTCCCAACAAAGATAGAACAGAAGTGAGATGTCTCACTCGGTATCCAAAACGTAGAGCTCAATACACAGGGTTAACAGCAATGTGCAGCACTACAAAAATATGGTGTTTTTTGAACATAAACCATGTAAACCTATTTTGGTGTACAGTATGGTGTATAATACAATTATGAACCTGAAAATGAGCATAATATGAGCACTTCAAATAGTTACAACATGCAAACCTACACTCAGTTGAACCAACATTCACAGATCCAGTTGCTGTGAGAATAAAAATATAGATATTTCAATACTTTCAAACTGTCTGTGATGCTGAGGCGGGGCTTTGAAGCCTCAATGTCACCGGCCTTTTAAGTTTTATCATTCCCAGGTAACATTCAAAGAAAGACTGCATAAATAAATAAATAATATTCCCAAACTTCCTTGAGAGGTGTGACTTTGGTGAGAAAGATCAATAGCAGATGATAATAGACAAACAACTACAATAGGTGTAATTTGCATTGGTTAACATTGAAATGGAGTGGCTGGAGGGATGTTTTCTGTGCTCTACTTTACATTTCAGAGGAGAAACTGATCAACATGCTACTGCCTCGCCTCTGATATGACATTATGCATCACTAGCAATAAAATGCATTGGAGGTTACAAGTAATTGGTGACAGTTTATTGACTGAGAGGACAGAAAGTCAAGATTGCATTAAAGCTTCCCCAGATAAGATTGTAAGGAAAAATACACTTCAGCTGAAATCATAATGTGACTCTTGCTTCTGGAATGTAATGTGTTTAAGGTTGTGCTTTACTGTATATATTGCCATCCGAATCAAGATATGCCCAATCTCACACAATACATATGTTTCTTTTGGATGATTTTGCAGTAAACAAATCACAAGTTTCAGTAGTGAGACTGGAAGTAGTTGGACAAAATATGAAAATGTAGAAATCAAAAACTGTAAAAAGAAATACTGGACAAAGCTTCTAAGTCTGAAATGTGAAGTCAAGTGCTTTAAACCTGCATTCTTTCTAATGGCCAGCAGGGGAAACTCTGTTGTTTGCTTTAAGAAGTCGAATAGATTGTATAGAAGGCTATGAGAAAATGGCCCTACTTCTCACTTGATTTATTACCTCAGTAAACATTTTCATAATGGCTTTATGGTCTCAATCACTAGTTTCATACAGCATAATGTGCATTGTGTCAATTATGGTTCCATTTAATTTAAAATGGACAATAAAGCAGTGGATGCTTCAGGGCTTAGCGACACGCTGACCTTTTAATCATGATAGATGCTTAGTATGGCACTGTGTACTTTAAAATAGCCGTGAACTTGTTTTGAAGTGTTTTCAACTTAAAACAGTAACACTGTCTATTCCCTTCATCAAAGTAAATTGGAACATTTTGGTCCCCTAAAATATTTTGTTCAGCGTTCAGTAGCACCTTGCCAACTAGCATGATCATTAGTTGATAACTTATGGGAAAGTTAGCTGATTTTCAACTACCTCTGTGTACCGCCATGTGTGCAGAAGAACGGCGGCAATGCCCCTCTGGAGCGTTTATCTGCTGGCAAAACTCCACTGGATGACTAACTCCACTGGATGTGGTGGATGGATTTGAATTTGGTGCGCAATTTGATACATCAATTCGGCTACTATACTATATCTAAACTTACATTTCCTTCGGGTGGGTAAAAAATGCAATGTCTGTCCTTTCTTAATACAAAATTGCATGAATCTTTTATTTCACTGTGACCTTAAAGGGGTGTACCGGTCAATTTCAACACGTAGCTCTGTTGTTTGTAAATTTGGAGTGCTGTCAGTAGAGAGAAAACCAAAAACATTCGGTGCTGCCTACACCAAGTTATCCTCCTGCTAGAGTTAGCACCCAACAGGTTTAAACAGGGCACGTTTTAAACTAAATACTCTAAACATGTTCAAAATGTCATTAAAAGTTTTCTGGTGACACACTAGTCGATTGTCAAACTCCTACAATCCAATATTCCAAAATGTATTTTTACCACAAAAAAAATAATTTGCCATTGTTATGTCCTTAGTAGAGACAGGCTGTAACCTGACACCACAGTGGAGCCAGCAGAATATACTGTAGCTGCAGCCTGCAGCAGGTCAAAAGTTCAAGAAACCACTGTTGCTTAGTTACCCATGGGCATGCATGATAGCTCTTCAACTGCAGCTGTCCTGGCTCCACTATGGTGTCAGATTACAGCCTGTCTCTACATAGTCATTACTAGTTTTTTTGTGTTGAAAAAATACATTTTGGAGTATTGGATTGTATGAGTTTGACAATCGACTAGTATGGACTTCACCGGAAAACAGGAAATAAACTGAGGTATAGATTAACACAACTTTTATGCCTTTCTTACACATCTACAACATTCAGATTCACTGTGTTCAAGGAAGGAATCACTGCACATGGGTTGGCATTTGTAATGACATTGCTAACATGTTTAGAGGCTAAAAACACGTTTAAAACTTGCCCTGTTTAAGCCTGTTGGGTGCTAACTCTAGCAGGAGGATAACACAGTGTAGACAGCACCGATTGGTTTTGTTTTTCTCTCTAATGACGGCACTCCAAATTTAAAAACAACAGAGCTATGTGTTGAAATTGAACAGAATTCTCCTTTAAGTGAGAGACATTTTTAATAAGCTCATTGATGTACATCAGATTATCTTTTTCCTATTAAAACTTATTTCGAAGTCAGTTTTAGATGTAATGTAGCACTTAATATATTTTTTCAGCAGATTTTGATATAAAAACCATTATATATATAATATACACATGAGCACACACTCAGGAAATTCAAAACATTGGCTAATATCTTTAGATAATGACACATTACAGCTAGATTGGAGATTAGATTGCCATTCATCAGCCTGTGTGTGTGTGTGTGGTGTGTGTGTGTGTGTGTGTGTGTTGTGTGTGTGTGTGTGTGTGTGTGTGTGTGTGTGGTGTGTGTGCGTGTGCGTGAGCATGCGTGAGAAAGAGCGTGGGAGAGATAGTAAGGCTAAAACAAGTAGAAAATGGAATGGAAGAATGATCACGCACTGTTGTGTGTGTAAAACATATTCCTCTTCTTTTTCTTTCCATCCCTCTGTTTCCTCCTCCCTCCCTTCTTCTCAATGGAGGTGTATAAAACTGACTTCCCTCCACCAATGTCAGATTAACCTAAATCATTTAGTCAGTGTTGTAGTACATCAAAGAACAAACATAACGCCAAAATATAAATAAACTGCTGCTTGCCTTCCCCCATCTGAGGCCCCACAAAAGGAGAAACGGAAGGGAGGAAGAAGTGGGGGATGTATATTTTACTGTATCTCATTATTCAGCCATTAGCTCTGTTCTTTCTAGGGAAATGCTATGCTTAAAGAAAATATCCACCCTACAGCTGAGGTATAAATTAAATTAAGCCATTCAGCTCTGTGATTTTTGCAAAGGCGTTAAACACGCTATAATTGTTTCCACCCTTAATTGTTTCTTAAATAATATGAAATAATTTGGGGGGGGGTTGATTTCACCTTGCAATAATGCCTTATTTTCATCCAAACCATTAGAGAGTAAGATATATGCGGGGCATAAGGAGATATATTTATTGGAATGAACAAAGCCATATGGCAGCGGGTTGTAATTCTTTCTCATAGCATTGGAATTGTGCAAATCCTGGAAAAGCACACAGGTAACTTGATTTACACGTGGACTAATGTATTGAGATGGAGATCAATGGAGTTTTTTTTTATTGTGTTTCATTTTTGCATAAAGATTTGTGTATATGGGAAACTTTGAGGAGAGCGGGTTTGTGATATTATTTAGTTTTAGTTTTAGCTTGGCAAAAAAGCAGCAGTACAACGGCTGTTACTATTATGAGTTGGCTATTTCCGACTAGTCTATCCTGAACCTCTCTGGAAAGAGTTAACAGCATGGATCAGCTGCTCTCATATTGTTGTGTGTGAGCGTTCACACACACTCTTCCTCTCTATGTTTCTGTCTCTCTCTCATGCTTGCCCATTTGATGTTAGAATACCCCAGAGACATCCCTCCTCCTCCCTCCTCTTCCTCCTCCTCTTACTCCCAGCCACTCCTCTCCCCTCAAATCCCTCCCTCCTTACCCCTCTTCTTTTCTCCAATCGCTCCCTCTCTTTCCTCAAGGACCTCCCAAGCCTCTTTTGTCCCGCCTCCTACCTCTGCCTCCCCCTCTACACGCCTTTCTTTTTCTCTCCTCCCTCCTCCCTCCTCAGTCCCTCCTTCTCACCCTCCCTTCATACCATTTGCATGCTTTGGCTTCCCCACTTCTTTCTCAAAGTAAACAGAGGAGAGAAGGACAGAAGCAGAAGCATCACTTTGCCTGTCTGCACACATTAGATTCCCACACACACTCTTTCACTCACCCGTCCAACCATCCAACGCTTCAGCTGCTCAGAGTGTGTGTTGGCAGCAGCAGAGGTAGTTTGTAGCATGTGTATGTGTGTGTCTGTGCAGGCATCCCTCTACTGCATCCACTGAAGTAGCAACTCTCTGACTGCTCATCGCTGCTGCTGACAGAAGTAAAGAAGACATAAGGGAGGGGACAAGAAGTAAAGACAGACAGAGTGGTCAAGTGAGGTTAAGAAGATAGACAGAGCGGAGCTGTAACTGAGTCTCTATGAGTAAGGTGTCCCGTCTCCACATGCTGTGCTCTATGGCAAACTCTGGCTGTGTGCTACTGTCCGGGTCCGGGATGTTACCCCATTCTCTGCAATGCCCCCCTGCTTTCCTCTATCTGCCCCAGGTAAGATAGCACCCATCACACCACCCATCAGCACACACCTCCCTCTAAGCTCCCACCTCCTAAAATGTGTCCTTTTTCCCTTCCATTCACATTTTTTCCTTTCTTTTTTCCAGGGGTGCCTGCTTCTTTTTTGTATTTCTCTTTTTCTTATTTCCCATCCCTCCATCAAAGTGTTCCCAAACATATCTCTTTTTTTTTCTTCTTCGTAATGATCTCCAACGTTTCCCTCTGATCATTCATATTTTTGAAAACTTCCACTTTAATCTGCAGCGTCTGCTTCTTCATCACACTTCTTTATGTGACTTGCTGCTGGTAAACACTCAACTTCTTTTTATCGTGTGCCTCTCCTCATCACACTCACATACTCTCAGTAGTGTTGAATTGATGAACACATGGAGAAACCCACCCTACCCCGCGTGTGTGTGTGTGTAGTGGGCAACAGAACAGGGACAGATGTCAGCTCAGAACTGAATTAGACAATAGAACCAAATGACTACTTGGAGTGGCTGCATGCCTGTCATTCAGATGGCTGTGTTTCTATTAATTGTGCCTCGTTTTTTTCAGTTATCACTCTGTGTGCCTCACTCTGTTTGTTTACTGTAAAAGTACTCAATTGACACTGCATCGGTCAATTGCCATGTTACGTGCCAGCTCATTTAACTATGCCTCTGTGTGTGTGTGTGTGTTTTGTGTGTGTGTGTGTGTGTGTGTGTGTGTGTGGGTGTGGGTGTGTGTGTGTGTGTGTGGATGTGCTTGGTTTTACTACTGGCAGCATGTGCAGTGGCAGGCGGCCCCCTTTTCTCTAGACATTTTGTTATTGCGGCCGTATAAAATATGATAAGACTAGGGAGAGCTGCCATATAAAATATTAGCGGGCTGCAGTGAGCTAACCTGCCACGTCCAGACTCCAAATAGCCGCCACACATCACCTTTACAGGGCGGCCCAGACCACCCGCCTGCTGGCAACACAAACACTCACACACACACCACACACACACACACACACACACACACACACACACACACACACACACACACAAACTCATATACACAGAACATGCACCAGCTGGTTTCCCACACACACACACACACACACACTCTTTATGCGGCAACACAAACACCACGAGTCCTCAGGGAAGCAGTCTGTTAGTCGCTTGTAGTGTTGGTGTGTGTGTGTGTGTGTGTGTGTGTGTGTGTGTGTGTGTGTGTGTGTGTGTGTGTGCGTGTATTCGTGTGTGTGTTCATTTACTTTCATTTCTTATGGCACACATGGGATTTCCCTATCACATTACGGGCAAAGTTGTACTACGTTTTGCTTCTTAATTTAGATTGAATTTTTTAATCTATGAAATATAAAAAAAGTTTTACGAAAAGAAAAGACAAATCTTTGCCAGTGTGTCTACTCGTGTCAAAATATTTGTGTTATAGCAGTGGAGGGATGGGTTTTAAGATGTAAATCCCTGTATCACTGAAAGCTTCTCTTTTCACTGCGGATTTTCATCTGAAGCCAAGGAGTAACAGTGGACTTTAGACTGCGCATGCATGGTTTAGTGTAAATGCTTCTTCTTTTTAATTAAACAGTGAAAGGTTTCCATCTGAACGTCTTTTCTTACAACTTGATTAAATTTCAAGTTAGTTATCAGCATGTTTTTCTCTTTCTCCGTTTCCTGGGGCCAGTCAGGCTATTTGTTGCATCGTAAGCCTAATGTACAGTAAAAAGCTTAAAGACTCCACAGCTATGCAGCTACAGTTATGCAAGCTAAGCTTTTTACACTATTCTACCGAGAACCAGGAACATAGACAGTGAGCATTACACAACTGTCACACTTTGAAAAGAAAAAAGACAAAATTATGTTGTTTCATCCAACAGTGAACTTTTTAGTGTTGCATGCTTTTTCTTGTTTTTTACACCAAGCCTGGGTTTTCTGATATGTTTGTGGGGAGTGATGTGCAGGCTTTTGCTGATAGAGAGTCATTATTCATCCAGCATTCACTGTGGTCCTTCTTTAACATGATGGAGATTCTTGAAATGAGCATTGAGCTTCTAACATTAGCATTTTTTATATCTGATATTTATCTAGAAAAATGTGTGTGTGTGTTGTGTGTGTGTGTGTGTGTGTGTGTGTGTGTGTGTGTGGTGTGTGCATGTGTGTATATGTTTTTTTTGTTTTTTAAAGCTATGGCATGTAACAGTGGCCCCCGCCGGCATGAATTGGACATTGCGGTTATGTACTTAACGTCCCGTTTGTAGAGTTGTCTTGATGAGGGATTTATGGAAACTATTATAAGAATTTCTAAATGAACAAGACTGAAGATAATAACGTGATAATACCTAAGGGAAAAAGGCCAAACATATTTGGGTCACTAAAGAATTTTAAAGTCAGTACGCGCCTTAAACAGTTTGTATTGGTTGAGTCTGACTTTTGACTAAGTACTGTGTGTATTGCTTTTGACTCTGACACTGTGTTTAAACCTACAGTAGGATCCCACTATACATCTGCCTGCTCCTCCTCAATCCATCTATTTGAACAGACAACATGGATCACAGCTATCCCCCCCACTCCCCTCACCCAATACATTCATCTCTTCCAACCCTGTGTATTGGATTTCCACTCTCTCTCTCTTCTTCCATCCTCCCCGTTGTCTGTCTTTCCGATCTTTTTTTCCAAGGCATAGCCTTGAAAAAAAAACGTCTTCTCAAGTCAATACCATGTGCTAAATCTGCTTGTGCAAGCTTCTCTTCTCTCCCTAGGGAGGGAAGGAGGGGTTGGAGGGAGGAATCTTTACCAAGGCTCACCTAATAGTTAAACACTTCCTGCCTACTGGTTGTAATACACCGAGGAATGTGGAGAAATAAGCCCACCACTGCTCACTTTATTCTTTGCTCTTTTTCTCTTGTGTCCCACTTGTCTTTATTCTCAGTGTTTTCTGTTTTCTGCTTGTTTTGTAGAACGTGTATTGTTTTGTGTAGCAACAAACTATTTGTTTCTCTGTCTCATGCGGATATTATTTAATTTCATAGAATAATAGAGTATGTTTTGTGTGTTACAGCTTTTTTGGAACACACAACTGATACCATTTAGCTAAAATTAATCCCACAACACTTTTTACAACATAATGATTTATATTTATCACTCCCCCCCCCCCCCCCCCCTCCCCCATAATTGTTTGATCTCCTCCAGCGTCTCACTCCCTCCCGCTCCCTTAGATCCTCTTCCTCCATACACTTCTCTGTCCCCTCTGCCCGATCGTTTCATTCCCCCATTTCAAATCACAACTCAAAAAACATTTGTTTGAAACGACCTATTCCACTTGAATGTGTAATGCTCTGTCTTTTTCTGTTGTTATTTTTGTATAGTATTTTTTTTTTGCTTTTTTTTTTAAAATGTCTTATGTAACCCTGTACCCTGTACGGCGTCCTTGAGTGCCAAGAAAGGCGACTTTAAATAAAATGTATAATAATAATAATAATTATTATTATTATTAATATTATTATGTATGTTGTTACCTCACAGTTATTGCAAAGCAATGTTTTCACGTTAGCAGTAATTATATATATTTTTTTATTTCAGACAAACTATAACTACTACCTATCATGTAATCAAATTAAACTCTCAAAACAAATGCAACAAATGCAAAATGAGAAAATAAAACGAGATGATGTGAAAGATAAAAGAAATTGATTAATTTTCTCTGTTATGACTTAGAAATCTCAAAAATCAAACTAGCAAAATAAGGAGTAAAAATCAGAAACCATGTCATAAAAAATAAGTATAGTGTATGCATTTGAACAAGCGTTTGTAATTACTCTGTGCTACTGGCACATTTTGGTGGTAACAAAAAATAATTCAAAACATATTCAGTTATGGATTGCAGAAAATCAAACCACTGTTTGAGCATGTTTGCATAATTTTTTTATTCCAGCATTGGAAACTCTCAGTGTGTGTTCTCCGGTCTTGTGTTGTGGATCCTGTTAATGGGAACAGTGATGTAGTTGTTATAGCTATTTCTTTGGAAAGAAAGCTCTGAGCTTTCATCTGAGTACACAGTACAGTACACCAGCTCCACACACACACACAGACACAAACACACACACACAGTGCACTACTGTATGTTTGTTGTATGCCGTCTTTGCTGATCGTCTTCAAGACAGAAATGTAGCTAATGAGTTTAGTAACAGCCAAGGGATATAACAGAGGATGAGAGATGCAGCAAGTGAGAGATTAAGAAAGAAATGATTGGGGGGAGCAAAAAAACAACAACATGAGGCTGGTACTTAAGAGAAATGGCACATATCAAACAAAACAGCACAAATTATTTGCAACAAATGTAAATTGTAATTACATGTAAATTGTTAATTGTTTTGCTTGTGTTACTGTATTTATTATATACTGTCTTTTTTTTATTTTAATTGTTAATATTGTCCATACAGGGATTTATAATTTTACTAAATGGTACACTAACACACTTTTAAACTGTTACTGATGACTCATTGTGAGTACTATTATTTATATAAATGTAGAAAGGGGGAGCCTTTACGTCCAAACCAACAGCCTTCATATCAAATGTATTATCTTTTATAAATATGCAATTAGCTTCGTCTTTGTCTTAAACGGAAAAGAGGACAGAACGACAGACAATAAATAAATAAATAGATAAATAAATAAAAAGAACTTAGGGCACCACGGAGGGTTTAAGCAATATTAAGCCACATGATTAAACAGATGATAAATATATAATTTAATAACCTGTTACTCTTCACTAAGACAACACAAATATGTACAACAAAATAGACTATAGACAGTGACTGCAGCCACCATAACTATAACACATAATTACATCCTTGTTTTTAAGATTATTTTTGGGGGCATTTTATGCCTTCATTTTCAGGACAGATAAGGGAGAGGGAGAGGGGGAATGACATGCATCAAAGGGCCACTGATTAGATTTGAACCCAAGGCCAATGTGTCGAGGAGTAAACATCTATATATGTGCGCCTGCTCTACCAACTGAGCTAACCCAGCCAGTAATTGCATCATCTTTAATTTTATTGCAGTTTTGTGCATTTATGTACTGTTCACAAACTGCAAGCCCTGGCCCCCATACCACCGGACCCCGGTCAGCCAGTTAACGTACACATTCAATATGTATCTTTTCCAGAGTGTCAGCTAAGTCCATTCTCACCTCTCTGGACATGGAGCTCTGCCCTTCTGCTCCCGCCAACACAGCAACAGCTTCTTCTCTGCTGTAGCTCCTTGTCCATTTGACTTTTTTGTTTACTCTGTAATTAATGCAATACAGTATAGCAATATATATTAATAAATAAAAATACTTAAGTAAAAGTGAATTTACAGTTTTTAGTTACAACCGCATTTTTAAACCGATTTTCAGTGTCAGTGCAGGGCATCACTCACACACTACCTGCTGACTTCTGCATGTCTAACCTGCTGCCATGTCGCGTATCAACTCGGTCGCCTGCAGCATTGCTTCGCAACGCTTTATGCTTGTGATCTCTTAACACAAAGCAACCTCCAAGGGAGACCCCTAACCCCTGAAAGGCAGTTCAACTGAATTGTTTTTTCTCTTATCAGACTAAGGGCTGCCAACTCTTCTGCATTGACCGTGAGACTCACACAATTGACACTTTTCACACGCTCTCACACCTCACTTACTTATTATTGACCATGACTATTGACTTAGCTTTTCATCTATAAATGATTTGGGATTGTGAATTTGGCTTCTGAACTGAACATTCTTGGGGGTCGAGGAGGGATGATGCTGACCCCTGCGGTGGTACTGTTACAGAAGGCCTACTCGTAAAATGCACCAACTACACTGATACCAAATTTCACACCAAAGTAAATTCAAAAGTTGACAGCCCTGCAGACTGCTGTCTATAACTAGGATTAAAGTGAGAGAAAGTGGTTTTGGTTAAATATTGAAAAAGTCAAAGTTCAACAACGGCAAATGCATTTTAAAGGAGATGTAATGTTGCATAGATGTTTTATAAACATGTAAATGTTATTAATTCACACTCACAAAAGACGCAAAATGTAGATGCTGAACATGTCCGTGAAATGTTTACTAACAATGTCCTGTATATGTGTGTTTGACTTGTATTCCTGACTTTTATGGTTCAGGTTATGGTTAGGAAAAGATCATGTTTGTTGTTTTCATTTTGAAACGACAATTTTTCCCTTACCTTAACCAAGGTGCTTGGGATGTGAACCACAGTCTCATGTGAAAGTCTTGCTCTTTGTAAATAAATGTAGCACTTCCTTCACACAAAACATTGCCTGACAATAAGCCAGAAGATACGTTTTATAACATAAATGGGAAAAAAGTAGATAAAAAAACAGGTCTACGTTACCGGATTCCACTGAGACACGGTTGGTTAAAAGTAAACATTGATTTATTTCAGTATTTAAGAAAGTCAACCATCTTCTTCAAACCTTAACCAAGTGATTTATTAGCTTAAATGGAACCCAAAAAAACGCTGATAATAAACAGTGGCTATTATAGGAAAGCAAATATACCGTAATTCCTCAAATAAAGACCGGTAGTCAATTAAAAGCCGTGCCTGTGATAGTGGTGGTCAACAGAGACAAATAAAGGCCGGCCTCAAATAAAGGCCAGGGAAAAAATCGTGTGGATAATCTCCTAAGTGCCTTTCATATAATGTGCATTCAAGTTTATGTACATTTCTACCAATTTAAGTTAACAGATTCAACAACAAATTCATGCGTTTTTCCACACTTTGTTTTTCTGGGTTATGGTACTCATGTAAAGTATGATTGTCCTACCTGTGTCAGGTGGGAGGAAAAGAGGTAGCCTGGAGCTAGAAACGAAGCTAGCTAGCTACCGTCTGTAACGTTAATCAGATACTGGTGTAACTACTGTAAGATCCTATTGTAATCTACCAACAATACCGTAGTACCTGTATTTTAAATAAATACCCGGTACATTTACAGGGTTCAAACTTACACAGTGGTGGTGTTTGATCATTTCTGATCCAAATTGCTCTGTTGCCCTTCTGGCTATTGTTGTATGGGGATAGTTTTACAAACGTTTCTAAATAAAATGAATGATCTCTGTCCACTGGAATGCTATGTCTTTTTTAAAGCAATTATACTTATCAAACAGATGGAATGTGTATAAAACAATACAAATAAATAAAGGCCTGCTTCTTATAAAAGCCTGCTTTAAATAAAAGCCTGGTACCTTCTGCAGTTCAGGTAAATAAAGGCCCTTGCTTTTATTTGAGGAATTACGGTAGTCACTGAACATTTTGAAGAGGCACTTTAGTCAGTACATTCTGTGTTGTTAGTGAACAGTTTGCAGATTTGTCATGCTAATGAAGTGTTTTTTGTCTTTTCTGTCTTTTTCCACTTCTTCTATCGTCTCCCTTGCTCTATCTTTCCTAAGCCTCGATAAGCCCATCTGCTCTGAGGCCAAGTTCACACTGAACATGTTTTACATCTCCCAAAGTTAGAGCTGAATTGCTAATGTCATTCTTTCACCTGTTTTAAACACAGTCACATTCACATATGCTTCTGACAGAGACACGCACACATGCACACACACACACACACACGTCTTCATCAGACAGTGTGTTCTGCCTCTCATTAGCTTTTCTCACCCATGTCCCAATTTATAAAACAAGAACAATGTAATTGGATGGTGCAGCGGCCTTTTTTCTTCTCTTTTCATCCCTCCTTTCCTTGTCTTTTTGTGCTTCACTTTCATTCTTGATTTTATTTTGCCTTTTGTCTTTTCCCTTCTACTTCTTCTTCTTCTTCTTCTTCTTCTTCTCTTCTGTCTTAATTCCCACACTGTTGGATGAGAAAATATGCATTTGACATTGATGTCACTCCCTTATAAACAGCAGACAACTAATGATGTTGCAGTTAGGATTACAGGGTTCAGTCTGCAATGAATTCTAATATGCTGCAAGTCAGACCGTGCTGAAAGTTTCCTTGTACTCCGTTTTAGGTTCCATTGAATTTATTGGTCTTTTTGTTATTAATTTTTAAAGAAAAACAACTCTCCCAAAGCTGTAAACAACTCACAGGTACCATTTATTAACAATGAAACAAAAAACGTTGCTTCTTGAAAAAGAAAATTAGATTAAAAAAATAATTGAATAGAAAACCACTATTTTACTCTATCCCTCAATATTTTTCTCTCACTCCCTAGCTCTCCCTCTCTCTGCTATGAGTTGTCAATTTGACAATGACAGTCCATGGGAAAATGATGGGTTGCTACCAATATATTTGGTTCTCATAAATTACCCATCATTCAGCTGTTATCTTTTGTATGGTTGCTATCACATTGCTATCACATCACCTTCTAACCCACCATAACCACTAACCAACTGTAAATTTACATCTTTTCCTTACGTTGGCACTCGGCTATAAACAATGTTGGAAATACCCATAAGACCCTAATAAATTAATGGTTAAAGAAATACTTTTTACGTTTTGCCAGACTTTCTTAACCCTAACCCTAGTTCTAACCCTAGTTTGGGTTGAAACATCAGCTCCCAGGATACCTACACCCATTTCTTGTGTTTTCCCCTTAACTTGTTGCAGGACACAATCTTTGCTACCCGGCTTAAAAGGACCTATCCAGCCTGACCTCCCTCTTATGCTCGTTCACCAATGTTTCACCAAATTTTAGTCTTTTCTGTAGTGATTGGGATACACCCGCTTGACCAATCACTAGTCAGTCACAGCTGTGTTTCAACCCATCTTTATAACATTAAATAATGAATTAAAAACAAACTTATCAGAATAATTAACACTTCATCAGCTTATCGGCTTGATAAGAGATACCTAAAATGACTGAAACCTAGTCTGGCTATCACCAGACATACGCAATTGGATAGTCCTTCAACCAATCAGACCAACGATCTGGGTGACGTAGAGGCAACAGCAGGATCAACAGCAGGATCAACGAGTTTGCCCTTCAGTGCATGAATGTATTAAGAGAGCTTCGGTGGCGTTTGGTGGTCGCTATGTTGAATATAAACTAGATACTGCTTGCTTGCTTCTCTATCGTCATTGTGTTAAACCCGCTAATAGCGTGCCATGTAGATAAGCCGGTTTGTGATTGGTTCCCGCAAAATTGTGAACTGAAGCATGAGAATTAAACTTGCAGATTTCCAGAACGAGCAGCAGGGTGAAATCAACTTGCCGTCAGATTGGGGGATGGGGGTTTACCCAGTCTAACTGAAACTTTGGGAAAGAATTACTTGACGTGTACTCTGATTGTGTAGTTTGGCCTATGTCCAAAGCGCTTACATGGAGGGGGCAAACAATTACCTATACTGCAGCCAACCACTAGGGGGTGATCAAGATGTTTTGGCTTCACTTATACAGTCTATTCATCACCTGTTTTTCCTTAAGCCCTTTAAATCTTTACTTACCACAGAGTGCAACACTATGCAGAGAGTATCTGGAAATGTGTGTCGTTATCCCCATATTTAAACAATTACTTTTCTTACCTTTACTTATGATAGATGGATTTTCTCTCCATCTTCAAATGTGGCTGTTCTGAACATTTTTGCCTTCCCATGTGGTCAGACAACACTTTGTACAAATTAGTTATTTTCAAAAATAATCTAGCCTTTACACTGTGCACATTTGTAGTTTACATGTTTACAGTAAAGGTCAAGTGTATATTCACATTTTTCCTTTTTCTAATTTTTTCTTTACATGTTGATCACATTCTCATAATGATCTTTTCTTCGTATGCTTTTTTAATGTGCTAACTGAAAGAGTCCTTGTGTTCTGTACGCTTCTGTGACCTGAAATTTGCTTTATTTATATTGATGAGCAGCTGCCATGAAATGTTACTAGAAAATAGTGTAGTCCTTTGTGGCCTTAAGTAAAGGTTAGAATAACTGTCTACGAGCAAAGAAAGAGAGCTGCTGTGACAGAGAGGAAAAAAATAAGAGATAAATAAAAAATGAATATAGTGGAAACACTAAGGAAATCTAGAGGATATGTGGGGCTCAGTAAGGAGGATGACGAAGAGGGGCACAGTTTGAAATGGCAAAGGTTTTAGGTATCGTGTAATAGCGAAAAGTCTCTGAGAAACTGGACGACAGTACAGTAAAAGGTTATTCTGACAAGCCGGCTTGTTAGTGCTGCAGTGATATGACGGCGTACAGTAGAGAGAGAGCTCTCAGGGTCACAGGTCACAACCCTGGGGAAGACCCTGCTGTCATTTGTTTAAGGTTACACACTTTTGGTAGGAGTCCCGAGTTTGTTTGTTTTTTTAACAGTGCTGATAGAAAGGTGATGAGTAATTACCCCTAGTGTTTACACCGGGATTCAGTCAGATGACTAACAGGACAGGCAAGTGTGTGTGTGTGTGTGTGTGTGTGTGGATCAGAAACATCTATGTATACAGCAGTGTTAATTTTGGCCCTTGATTTTTAATTAAGTCTATTGATCAAAATTCTAATTAGTTTTTGTCACACTGTAGTCATTTGATTCTTGTTAGTTTAATGCTAGTTTAGAGTGTTGAAGACACTTACTCTACTCCCGCACACGTACACATTCACACGCATGATAGATATTTACACACATGTACCAGCCTAATCAAACGCCTCTGTTCCTACTCGTTTACGCCTCTTAATTAATTGTAGTCATTAACATGGGAACAAGGTGTAAATGAAATCATGAAAAGAAGACAAATATTGATGCTAATTGACAGAGCTTTTTTGGGAGCAGTTGTCACCCCACATGCACCAAAAGGTTCCCATCAACCCTTATTTGCATTGATTATTTAGTGACATTTAAGAATTAAGATGATTACTAACCAAGCCTTATCGCTAGCTGGGCAAGCTGTCAGAATAGTGTTATAGAGACAGGTTGCACTCTTGGATTTAGACCCAAAATACTAAAAGTGTGTTACATACAACACACACAAACACTCACACAAGAACACATACAGCAAGGGGAGAGGGCGTGAAGGAAAATGGTGTGTTTCCATGTGTTCATTTGTGTGAAATCTAATAAGCCCATTGGCCATTGCCATAGAGTTTTGGGGAGGAAAATGTACAACTCAGCACTTTAGGACATCAAATCCCTGATACTGAAAACCTTGCACAAGCCAGCTCTCTGATCTGGCAACCTCATGAAGCTCACCTATTGATTTGAATGCTCAGGCATATTTAGAAGATCACACACAGAAGGAGTTTCTGAAAACACACTACTTGGTAACAACTTGGAAAAACAGACATTTATTTGTTTATGTTTGCGTTAAATATTTGATTCTATGTAATTAAATTACCGTCATTGGATATTGGACAAACTGACATTTTTACCTGATGATGGCACAATATTGTCATGCCTGTAGCAATGCCTTGAGCATGGCTAAAAATAATTGAAGTTCTTGAAAAAAGGAATTAAGAGAGGTTTGCAGGCATGTTAAAAGGAAAGATTTCACCAGAGCCTGCCACTAATATTCCTGAAATTGTCAGTGTGCCAAAGGGCTGATAAGTGATTGTGGAGCTGGCTGAATTCCAAACGTAAAGTGTGAATATTCTCTGGTGATGGTCTGACAGACTGTTGGATAGCGGCGGGGAGAGCGTCCCCACAGGGCTCTGCATTGTATAAAAGTAATATGATGTTATTCAGGAGTATAACATAAACAGATGCAGTACACATAGCCTTCAGAACACTAAGTCATACCAGCAACTAACCTCCAACCTCCTCAAACTTGTGTGTCACAAACCATTGTGATCTTTCATAGTAATGACATGATGTCAAGTTATTTTGACTGGATGGAAAAGTTAGTTCATCTCAGTGTAGGGGTGTGCCATATCATATTGTTAACGTTAAAATCGGTATAATTACCAGTCACAAGAGTGACACCAATGCTGTTTTAAGCTTGTGAGTCTGTGTGTGTGTGATCATGGCAAAATGTGGTCCTGGAGACACCTACTTGAGCGGTAACTACCATAGATGGGATTTTGAGTACAACAAGCAATTATAAACAAGCATGGCTGAAAAGGTGGAATGTCAAAATGAAAGTACGGTGGCCTGAAGTGCAAAGCAGGAGAGCAATTCACACAACACAACTGAAAATTGCCACAAGATCAAATTGCCACAATACAGCAGCAAATCACACAAAAAGTAGTGGCAGTCCATCTAGGTCTGGGTGAGGGGAAGAAAATTCAGTATCTCAATATTCTTTACCAAATACCTCAATATCAATATTGCGGAAATATTCTAAGGTTGACAATTGGTGCTTTAACAAAATATTTTCACACTTTTACAATAATAATCATCAATAATCTGGACGTAATGTCTAAGTGGGGAAAAGGCAAATAATAGAACAGGTAACAGTCTGGTAAGTTCATAAAAGTTCATCCCTTTATTGTGATGCAGCCTTTAAAACCAGTAAAAGACAACACGTGTCATATCACAAAATGATGATATCCAAAATCTAAGACGATATCTAGTATCATTACAATATTGATATAATGATATATTGCCCTGCCCTAAGTCCATCCCTTATTTATATTCCTTTATAAGGAATATTGCAGCTTGATCTGATTTGTTGAATGGTAGAATTACCATCCTCGAATGACAATAACAATGGTCCTGGGGGCTATTTCACAAAAGCAAAATTTATAAATTAAGGATAACCAATAAAGCGAGGCTCGGCCTAGTCTAATCAGTGCATCCTGGCTTGGTGCATTTTTGGTAACAGACAGTTTGAATTAACACCTGGTGGCCCAGTTACATAGAGGTTGCCATAGTGTCCCATGTCCTGTTAGGATCCTTGTCCTAACGCAAGCCAACTTGGGATTGGGTAGAAGACTGGCCAGGTCTGCCAGTAGCCTGTTTCAAACACGAGATAGTCCTCCCCAAGTTTTTTTTTCTTTTGCCTTCACACAGACGCCCTATCATTGTTATTGTTGTTGCCACGGTGAACATCTTACAGGATCTCTGCCAGCCACATTTGATCAGCACACAAAAAGCGGGTGAGTTGAGCCATCCCAAAGTGTGCTGCATTCATATATAATTGCTACTAAAAGAATTTGTGGATAAAGACCCCAAAACAACCACAAGAAAATTACACAATAAGTTATAATAATTTGGTCGGCCAAGCTGTGTCTTTCCTGCCCCATACTAGTTTTAGGTATGATGCGTTATTTTGTTTGCCCATTAAAAAGAGGACAAGGAATAAGAGATTTATCTCTTTACAAAAGCAACCTGTGGGAGTCGGTGTTGCAAAAATAAATTACATGATGCCGTGCTTTCATATCAAATATTTCACCAACCACCTTTAGAGTGTGGGGTTGCGCACAACGGTCTCTGTGTGGGTGTGCATAAAAGTGTGATAACTCATCGTCTGTGTGTCATCATTGTGTTTGTTGGTGTGTACCCATTATACGTGGTAAAGCCTTTTGTATCATTAATTGTGTGATTAAGACCCCTTGGTGAAAGGTTCGCAAATGCACGCACACCCACACACACACACATACAGACATGCAGACCTGCTGTCCTCCAGCAGTGAGCGACGCCACTCAGAGCCATTTTCATTAATTCCACTCCATTAATGAGCGGGAAAACGAAATGGAGAGGGAAAATATGGCTATCAATCGCTGGTGTTGTTGGCAGGTGTATAATGAAGTATCAGAGTCCAATTGAATTGGCCCTAATTACACCAGCCTCCAGATATTGCTTCATCTATACCAGTCCTATCAATGAGTGTGAGAGTATGGCAGAGAGTGTGTGCATGCGGCACATACTGCAAACGCTTGTGCACGCTTGTTTTGAAATAAACACACACACAAAGATGCACTGGCTCAAACATGCACTTGCTTTTACACACACACACACACACACACACACACACACACACATACACACACACACACTCTGTCATGCTTTGCTAACCAGTGGGTGGTCTGTGCCCTGCGTTTCCCCATACTTAATTAGTGGAGTAGCACTTAAGAGGAAATCAAATTATTAATTTCATTAATAATTTAATTAATCTGATGATATTAGGCCACCGCTTTACTGGTGATCTATTGCTGAAACAGCAATCAGATCCGACTACAATACACCACAGAGAGACAGAGAGGTGGTTATGTCAGTGTGTGTGCATTGCAAAAAAATACAGACCCTTATTATGTTGTAATCGCTTCAAATGTGAAAGAATCTGCCAACATAGTCAAATAACATTACTGTTTATCAGTTTATATGAGATGAGTTCCTCAGATTTTTGTGAATCAAGTCATAGATAGAAGAATATACAATCTGTATAATAATAGATATGCAATATTTTATTAAGTTTTTAGATATAAATATTACTGAAAACTGAAGCAAAGGGTCCAGAAAAATACATTTAACAGACAGAAGCAGCACAGTCTCTGTGTGGAAAACAGTCTGAAATGAAAATTAAATGAAAATAACTACTTTGACGAGTATTTTTTAATGCCAAGTAAAATGAAACTATTTTTTTAGACATAGTGTTAATTATGGTGGCTGTAGTTTGTGCTGCTGTTAAATTGTATTGTGCATGTGAGACGTGCTAGGCGTGGAAAAGTTTAAATGGGCTGGCAACGCCACCTAGGTTTGACCGGGGCCTAGGACCTCTTAAAACTACCAAGATTCAAATTTAAAATAAAATTTTAAAAGATTGAAAGGTCCTTAATGTCGGGAGAGAGTAGTTAAAACCAGTGGTATTTAAAACTACATAAAATCAGCTTCCGCCCCGTGACATGTAACCTTGGGAATTGCTTCTAATATTGGGTGTTTGCAATATACCTGCCGTCAGCCTTATATTAATACCAGGACGTTCATTAGATTTTAGTGTTCCCGGATACTTCTGTTGTATGACAAATTTGGTTCATTGTTCTGTAGTTTCTGTATTTGCTTGTGTTTACAGGTATTTGTATTTGCAGTGTATTCTTTAATGGTGTGTATGTTTTGCCAATGTTTTTCCTAATTTGCTTGTGTAGGTTTAAATTGCAGTGCATTGAGCTCTCTTGGCCACCCTAAGAAACCGTATATCGCAATAAAATTCAACAGTGCGGAAAAACTATAGCGTATTAAATCCTGCAAATACAATAAATGAAGACATGACTTAACAATTTATATTGCAGTGGCAAAAGCACAGTAAAAGCTAGGAATACTTAGTCAGTCAGTGACTGAGAATAAAGATAAAAAGATTATTAAGAGAAGTGAAGTAGCACAATAAAGAGCTACAAAAAGATAATGAAAATAATTGGAAGTTAAGGGTCCACCTCCTATTTTTATGCTGGATAACTGCTGCC
This sequence comes from Etheostoma spectabile, assembly GCF_008692095.1. NCBI lineage: Eukaryota > Metazoa > Chordata > Actinopteri > Perciformes > Percidae > Etheostoma > Etheostoma spectabile. Next base: position 26,977,683 of record NC_045748.1, on the reverse strand, counting down.
TTTATTTTATGGATCTAAAAGCTTTCTTCTCTCACCTTCCTGATGGAAGGCGGACTGTGATCAATATCAAGGGCTTGAAGAAGTGAAGGATTGCTATTAGGCATCAATATGTCAGGCCAATAAAATTACCAAATTGGGAACAACATTTTTGGTTTGTACCATTTCCAGTCCTTCCAGCACGATGAACTTGTCTGTAATTTAGCTTTGTGGTCTTTAAGACTTACAGAACATGAACTGCTGAATTTGAGCAGATGTGCAAATCTATGGGATATTCTGTTTTACTATGTTGCTTTTAATTAACTGCTGGTTATCTAATGTCAACATGTCATAGAAGTTTTTCTTTTGATGTTGTTTCCTTTCGCTAGTTTAGATTAAACTCAATGATTTACATCACAGGTCATTTGAAAATGGACTGAGATCTGCATTTAAGGTGTTTCCCATTTCAAATAGATCACTTTTCTCTGTTGCTCTCCAAATTTGTGGCCCTTTCCTCCCATAAGTGTCCAGACAGTGATTTTTTTTGTCTCTCTATTCTCCTGGCTACTTCTTAACCCTCTGCCGTTTGTCAGGGTTCATACTGTGTCATTATTCCCAGCACTGTGGCCTCCTCTTTCTGTTCTCCACCTTGTGGCTGTTCCCAGTGATGTGAGGAATATCTTATCTTTTCTCTGTGAAGTGCGCTCTGGCTTACTCTTCTTTTCCATGTTGTGCCAGATGAATTATATATGTGAATTACAGCATAGAGATATGCTCTTTCAACTGCTGGAGAGATATCTGTAGATCTCGTTCTCTAGTCATGTATGTATATTAGATTCTCTCTCATATCATGTGCTGCACTTCTCCATATGAAATCTCTCATGTTTTTTTAAAGGCATTGTATGCATTTTAACCAGTACACTACTGTACTACAACAAACCCCTTTGACAAAAGAGGGGTGGGCGGTGGTGGGGGCGGGGCCAAAAGTCATAATGGCAGAGAGCTCAACAAGGCACTCAAGGATTAAATTAAGCCTTTTGTTTTCATAGGAAATAGATTATATGGAGGAAAGAGTCAATGAGAAATGGATACAGTGAGTCATTTTTTACAGAATAATACTATCCATATATTAGCACTAATAGTCAGCACTTCGACTACAATTGTATGTACCATTTGGCTAGTAGTTGTGATACCGGAAGAGGCAGTAGTAGTAACTTTATTGTTACTATGCAAGGTAAATTAATTTGCAAGTACAGAGCAGTACATATGCAAAGATTGTATAAAACATTGTATAAAATAGGGAAGTAAAAACCTTTCCAAAATCTTCTTTATGTTCACATCCTCTCACATTTTCCCTCCCTTAGCAGGAAAGAAATCGGACAAGCCCTAGCTGTCAGCTATTCTATGGCCTATATGTGACCATCATCCCTTGCTTTTGTGTGTGTGTGTGTGTGTGTGTGTGTGTGTGTGTGTGTGTGTGTGTGTGTGTGTGTGTGTGTGTGTGTGGTGTGTGTGTGTGTGTGTGTGTGTGCGAGCGAGCCCTGGGTCCAGGCCATCCATTACCAGTGCGAGCAGGAGCGTGTGTGCCTCATTCATAATAGATGCCCTGACCAGTACCTGGGATGTATATCATCCCCACTATGAAGGGGTCAGGGATTACATCCTGATGGAGTCAGGGAGTTAGAGAGAGAGGAAGGCGAGGACTTGGTGTTGTGAAAGGCAACATTTGTTAACTATCACTATAGGATCCTGACATCTAACCTGTTTCATAAGAAACAAGATTCACTGTTGCGTAATTATTCAACAGCCCAGTCAAATAAAAAACTAGCTTATATATAATATATAGTAACTTCAATAAAATGTGTATATATTTAAAAAAAACTGTGCGGTTGACCGGAAGTTATTGTCTGAAACTATACAGGTTAGCGCAAAGGTAATTCAAGTCAGAGAATTAATCTTCTACTTATACAATAAGAAGATCCTCTTTCCATATATGTGTCCTAATCTTTTGCATGTTCTCATACAAAAGGAGCTTTACACACAACCTTATGAAAGCTGAACATTTCATGACTGTAAATTCTTAGTCTGCGACACCCCTAAAAATACCCCTAAATAGGTGAATGGAAACAAGATTACAGACTCAAACAACGCAGAGGTGACAGGATGCCATTCATTGAGAGCTGAATCTTAAAAGACATGCTAACTCCAGTCACCACTATTCCAACACTCAGAAGGCACCCAGCGACATGACATGGGAAAGGTGAAAGGGAGGAAAAACTGATTGTTTGGGTCAACAACTATCGAATTATGTACAACAGAACTTTTATTGATGCATTAAAACACAGAAATGAAGTGGTTTGCCGTACGCTTTGTCTTACACGTGGCAAATACTTGGAGCAAGCCTGAAACTTGTGGATGGAGAGCTAGGACTGGTTAAAGCAGCAGTGGCGATGCTCTGATACTTTCAGTGAGCAGTTGCAGCATTGTTGAGGAAAATGAGTATACGTTTACAGACTGCCGTATAAGGCAGGCAATTTAAATAAGCATAACTCAAACTGTCTGTCTGTTGTCTCAAGACTTTAGGATTAGCAGTTTTAGGATTATTTATGCCTCTAGTTAAGGAAGATTTAGAGCTAAAACTCCAGTCTGGTTAGATGGGTTGAATTGGTCATGAAATGGAGGGTGTGGTAGTCTGTAATTGTGCAATTTCTGTGCAGTTTATAGATGAACAGATGCCTCCCCTGCATTCTGCTTTTTAACACCTCTATTTACTTTAATGGTCTCTTCTCAACATGTCCAAATCAATTACATGGACTGGCCTGGTACAACGACTGATGCATATCACGATGTGGACACGCACACACACACAGACACACAGACTTACACACACACGCACAGAAAGTTTTAGAATTAATTTCCTCTTTCAATAAAATTACCAAAGTAGGTAGTTGTGGAGGGTGAACCAGTTTGCACAAGCACATGAGTTATGACCGTAGCAACATGTTTCTGTGTGTGTGTGTGTGTGTGTGTGTGTGTGTGTGTGTGTGTGTGTGTGTGTGTGTGTGTGTGTCTCTCACATCTGCACTTTTCAGTGAGACAGCAGCGGGAGGAAGCCGGCAGCACCCAGAGAATGTATTATTCAGCTAGCTTTTATTTACCTCATTGAGCATCTGGATGCTACCAGGCTGCCCAGCACTAATTGCTACTGTCCTAGCTTTACACCCAAATACACACACATGCATTTACACATAGTTGCATATACCCCCGTAAATGCCTTAAAATTCCAAAAGAGCGGTTGGTCAATAGTGTCAGGCAGATGAAGTATCATGTCTTGTATTCTTTAATACTTTGCAATAACGTCTATAAACACAGATTAGTCATTTAGTCCAAACATATCCAATCAAGTGATATTGTCATAGTTCCCTTGAGTCCAAGGTGACATGTTACTTGTTTTGTCCAACCAACAGCCCTAGACCCCAAGATATTCAGTTTGTCACGGAAGACAAAGAAAAGCTACACTTGCTCACACGAGATGCTAAGACTTATAGAATATTTTAACATTTTTGCATGAAAAATACTGTAATGATTCAATTCAATTCAACAACTTTATCAATCCAACAAGGGACAATTAGTTAAGACCAGCTACAGACAACACACATACATTAGTCACACAAGCCTACATATAGGCCTACACCCTAGAGAGTAGATAAAGCAGGGGCCTTCCATCCAAGTAGGCTATCTCCTTTTATTAAGTTGTCAAGATCCGAACAAACACACTCACAATAAACAACATAAATAATGAACTTTGATAGCACATAATGCCAATTAGAAACGGTGCGCGAGGCATAACTCTGACTCCAGTATCTCTACTCCTACTACATCCAAAATGTCTTTGGATTGTTTCACATCCAATAAACTTTTATAAATAAACTCACGTCCATTTCTCCAAGGACAGCATCAATTGCACTGAAACAAAGTCTCTTCAGCTCCGTCTTTCCATTTGTGTAGTTTTGTCCTACACTTTCCTCAAGAACTTATTCATAACACGTCTCCTTTTGATGGGTTATGAGGGCTTGCTGTAGTTTACTCCAGGGTTTCATAAATGCTTCTTGACATCACAGATAGCGAATACAGTCTATCACACTGTACACTAGTTCCACTGCCTTTAGTGGGTTAATTTCCTTCACCTATAGCTGTTTGTAAGGCAAGTCCAGAAGCAGTAATATCTTGTGCGCACTATGTCCTCTGAACACAAAGCTATGCGCCTTTATCTGGTGTAAAAGGCCAGTTGCCTGCACTCTCACTTCTGATTCATAGGCCCAAGAGCTGCTTGTCTCAGACATTACCGCAGTGATATCCTTCAAATTTTTAAGGTTTATGGAGACTGTGGCTGGGTGGCCAGTCCAGTGTTGGTCCAAGAGTTGCTTCAGAGTATCATCTTTATAATGAATGGATAAGATGGGCTTTCTGAGGAAATAATTAAGAATGCCACACATATTAAAGAAGTCACCATTTGCTTCTTTAGCCAACAGAGCATGAAAGACCACAAGGCACAGCTGGTGGTTAAAGCAGTGGATGTACAATATGTCTCTGCAAAGTAGCAGCTTTTTGACTACTCTGTGTTTTTTAGACAACAGGGATGCACTATCATAACACTGACTTAATATTTTTGCACTGTTATTATTTTTACACATGTTGCTGACTTGGTGTGTGTTATGTACTACTGTCTGTAACTTTGTATAATGTGTCCTGGTTGTCCAGTTTGTTTTGTGGTGCTCTAATAATATGTGTATGTTTTAATTGTAGACTGCAGATGAAAACACTAGTACTATAAAATAATAGCATGTTTCATCAAAGGTTTTACAAAGCACTCAAGTAGATTTTTCTGACATTTTTACTTTAATTTTATATTTTTTTGTGGCTACTTTTTACTACTCCTTACATATTACAAAATTGGCTTGTTACTTTAGTTTTGTACAAGAGGTTGTCATGTCGGAGAATAGCACGGACACGCAACTAGTTCTCCCGTCGGAGGATAATCAGTTGCGATTGTGTGTGTGCGTCCTTGAGAACTGTAAGTCATATAACTTTTGTTGTCAGTTCATTTAAGCCGGTTGTTGTATTGGTCTATAGTTCTGGCAAATTTAAAGTAAGTTAGTTGTTGTTTGTGTTCTTCACCTGTTAGCTATGTTGCACGTTGCTTGATCTTAATGAAGTATCAACAGTTTCACCAGTTTTGTTTGCATGTGTTTGTTTTTTTTTACTGAACTTCAGATAATTTGACTGACAAGTAGATAGAAACTTAGCTAGAAGTTGTCTCCGTCCGTATTTTAACAGATACACTCAAATCATTTCACTGGAGTTATCGTTATTATTGGTTGCGTCATCAATACCACATTCATCTGAACGGATGGGAATATACTGTATGTTGCGTTTGACGCACCACTAATACGACTCAACAGCATTGAGCATTAAGTCACAGCAAATCGTTGCGGCTTGATGGCGCTAACATTAGCACATAGGGGTACGGACAGTGACGTGATTGAAAATGAAGGACGGAGATTCCAGAGATTCGGCAGACAAGCAGCAAGACATTCCCAATCATCCATCATTATCTGAGAGAGATGTTTGAGACAGTAGGCATCAAGAATGAATTAGTTCACTTGAGTTACCATTATTATTGTTTGGAGTCATCAATTCCAAATTCAATCTAATTGTCAATACAGTAGGCTACTGTACGTTGCAGATGATGCATCACTACAAGATGACTCAACAGATTCCCAATCGTCCTTGTCCTTATGTGAGAGATGTTTGAGATAGTAAACTATGAATCAAGAATTACTCCTGGCCAATGTGCTGCGTAACTCTTAAAGTATGGGGAACTTCTTAGTGTCTGTTTAGTCATTCAAATTGTATTATTTTCTTTCCAAAAGCCATGTTTGAGCACACACATACATGTAGATTAATTTAAATGTTAAGGGGATGATTAAAAAAGAGAAACTGGATCTGTCATTTCTCACAGAATCACAACTGAATTCAGATCTTGCTGCTCAGTCAGAATCTTGTTAACCTGGAGTGCCAGTCTCTGTCATAATAATCATATATGTGATGTTTTAGTCCCATTGGCCGACATCCATAATGTAATCAATGGCATATAAAGAGCCTTTTTCCATGTCCACTCAAGTTTCTCAGCGTGCTCTAGGAACATATTTGATCCAGGTAGCTTGCATAAAAAATGGTTGTCATTTGCAAGGCCACTTTTACTTTTATACTGTACCTTAAGTAAATTTCCTAGCCTGTACTTTGTTAATTTTACTTGAGTAAAGAAGTTAAATCAGTACTTCTACTTTTACCAGAGTATTTTTTAAGTATCTGTACTTCTACTTAAGTACGGGAAGTGAGTACTTTTGCCATCCCTGACTGCAGGGATATCACTAAATTTATCTGATTTATGTTTTAACATCATTCCTGTAATTGGACGTAAAACTTCCTGCTTCAAATAACTTGACTCATTTCTAGTTTGAAATTTGTAAATGTTAACCGTTGTTCCCAGCCCCCCTTAATACGCACTCTCTCAAGAAAGTGAAAGCGGGAGACAGGGGAAGAAGCTGGGAGATATCAGCAAAATCCTCTGTAATAAAATTTGGCTACCTAAACCATAAAGAGTTCATCTCCAAAACAACATCTAAAGAAAAACAAATATTAGCTATACATATTAGCTAGTTGTGTATATTCTGTATGTTATGGCAATAAAAGAGGTGAATGAGGAAGAATCTTAATTTGTTTTCTGTGGGTGTTTTTAATGGGAATGTGGATCTTTCAGATCAATTTGAGGAGTGCCAATGGTTAGCATTTTCCACATTTTATAGTGTCATACAGGGTCGGACTCACACTGGTCTGATTTTGACTTGGTCTTACCCTGCCTTGATCTTGGTCTTGATTCGGTCTCAACCCCTCAAAGTCTTGGTCTTGTCGCTCTCGATCCACTCTGGTAATAACTTTGTCTTGGTATAGGTGGTCTTGATTACAACACTGGTTTTTATTGGCCATTGTCTTTAAGCATGCTTCAATGTATGCCTGTCACTCTTTTTTCCCTGTCATTAACTATCCATCTCTCTCTGCGTCCACTCCATGCGTCTGTCTTTCTATCTCTAGATCTCTCTTTTCTCTATTCTCTGTCACATTCAGCTGCTCTGGCTTCTCACACCCCCTTTCCCAATCTCCATTACTTCTAACCTCTCCATTTCTCCATCTCCTCCCAATGTAACCTCCATTTTCTCAGGCGTCACCTTTGGCATGTCTTGCAGAAAATTAATTTGATTGGGCAGAGTGCTTGCCAGTCAATATTTCCAGCCAGAGAGGGAGAGAGCGGGATTGTGGGTAAGTCTCCAGACAGGTGCTGGGCATCCATCCAGATTTCCCCCATTCCCTCCCACTCATCCAGGAGTAAACACAAACCATGCTATTTTAGGTCTGTAGAATAACATATAGCTCTGGATAAGATTCTAGACCCAAACTGTGTGCGCACCTACAGTGTAGAATCTAATAAAATTCGGACATTTAAGACTTTAGACATTTAATCTTACATGGGCCCATCTCTTGTTTGTCAATTTAAGGGATCCGAATAGTGAAAAGCACCGTAACACACAGTAAACAGGGGGAGGGGGGAGGAGATGGGGACAGGATAGAGTTGTCTACTGTGGTTGGCACGTTGAAGGGAGCAAAGTTATTTATAAGTGTGAGAGAAATTAAATAGTCTTCAGTCTTCAGTCTGGGAAAAAGAAATGATGTCTCATCTCATCATTTGAGTATATAAAATACTTACGTCATTACATTGTGAAAATATTTTGATTTTGTCAGAAGAAAGCTTAGAGAGAGTTACATTTTGTGAAGCATATTTAAATGACATGGCCAAAAGGATGTGGACACTTGAACAAATGATGTGGAAAGCTAAACGTTCCGTTATTGTGTGATAATTTAACGTGGGATTCGTAAACCACCTCAACATTCATCAGCTGCTATAACAAACTCCACTCTTTTGTTCAAGGCTTTCCACCAAAGGATCATTAGTCGGCTTTTGATGTTAGGTGATAAGGCCCTCCCATTGTTGTTGGATAGGGTTAAGGTCAGGGGTCTGACAAGCCAGTCAAGTCCTACCTCAAATAAATTCCTTTCCTTGTGGAGCTGGCTTTGTGTTGAAACAGTGAGGGGACAATCACAAAATGATGATACAAAGTTGGAAGCATAGTTTTTGTCTAAAATATTGTATGCTATAGAGAATTAAAGTTTTTTTGTGATTGCAAAACGACACTGGTCACAAGCAACAAGTGCAGTTAACATCACCTGCAAAACTCATTCCAAGCAACAAAACTCTTCACACATGTCTCAAAACAGGCTCAGTGCAGCAAAACCCTATGAACAATCCTCATCTCGATTACAAACACTCAGAACACACTGAGAGTAAAAACACTAGCATCAAACACCAATACAGAAAATATTAACTTTTCATTAACTTTTCATCTTTACAGTTTGGATAATTTAAGTGACTTTACACTAAACAATATTTTCTATGAGAAAAGTGTTAAATTATTTTCTTGTTTGTTTTAAAATTTTACTATATAATTATAATTATAATTTTTTAACCTACAGCAAATATAAACACATATTTTTTATTTGGTCTGTAGTAATTTACGTAATTACTGAAAACTATAACTACTGTAGGTACAAAAACCTACATTAACTCTAAATACTAATGACTGTGGTTTTACCATTGCGTACACCACATTACTTTGTGAAAAACTGTGACTGCGCAGTTTTACTATAGTAAAGCAAGTGTTTTTCACATTTTCACAACTGTAACGTCAGACATTCTACCTGAACATATTGGTATCTTTCTTCTTTTACCTGTTCACTGTCTTTCTCAAACTGTACGGTTTCTTTATTTTCAAAAAAACTGTATAGTATGTGTTCACTATGTAACAAGTCTAAAACAAGAAAGTATTTTACAGTAATCAGCAGTGTTTGAAATGCACCAGGCTGAAATCAGTACTGTTCTGAATGCGTGGTTAACAGTTGTGACAGCAGTGTGTTAGCATCTGAACAAAGTGTTGTAAATTCACAGTGTTGTGCAGGTTGTGGTTAAATCCATGTGATAAGTCTGTAGAGTTTTGAAAACTGTGTTCAAGCAATGAAAAACAAACTAGAGTCTGGTCCACATGAACAGCTGCTGTGCAGACCGTATTTAGAGTTTTGCACATGTTGCTCCAGTTGTGCCTGCTGTCGTTCAGCAATCGGAAAAAAGATTTTCTGTCAGTGGAACTACAGGGCCTATCAGGAAAAAAAAAACCAGTCCAAAGTGCCTTTATGTGCACAGGGATGATCATGTAACTATAATTTTGAATTATATTTATAATATATTACATTTAATTGGGATACGTTTGTGTTAACAGTCTAGAAGATGGGAGAGAAGGATGAAGTTAGTAAATAAATGAATAAATTAGAGGCAGAGGCAGAATGAAAGAAGGAGAGACAGGATGGAATGAAACGCATACTCAGGAAGGAGTAAAATACTGGGAGAAAATAAAGAAATATCGCAGCATGGAGGAACAAGTGAAAACATTCTATAACAAAAAGGAAAAGACTCCAATTAAATATTTTAAACATGTTCACACACTGTGGGAAAGGGAGATATACAATAACGAAAAGAAAATTAGAAAAGAGAGAAAGGGTAGACAAAGTAAAAGGTAATGGCAGGGAGGAAAATGAAAAAGAATGGTGGAGATAATGTTGGACAGCAAGAGATTGAGGAGAAGGAGAAAGGGAGAGGAAAAGGAGTGATGAGATAGAGAGAGATGGAACAGGAGATGAATGAGGTTAGATGTGAGTGCTGATTTTAGAGGAATAGCTCGTACTGGCATCAGATACCCCCCTTCTCCATCCTACTTCCACCTAGTGTTAGTGTGTTACTCCCCATGGCCCAGTGGTGACATGGCATTTAATAGACTCCCCGCTGTGAAACAAACTACCTCAATTAATTCCTCCGACTCGGCCCTGGCCTTTCTCTTGCTCTCACACTCTTGGGTGTGTGTGAGTGTGTGATTTAAGCCATCTTTGGTCCAGTCTTTTTGTCTCCCCACTGGCTGGCTGTATAAGCTGCATTACAGTAAAGGACAGAACCAGTAATGCCTGCTCCAACATGATCTACTTTTATTCATTATCTCATTGGTTTCATTTCAGTAGATAAATTCACCCCCTGTGGTCTTCCTTATGAAACAATTTTTTCATACTCTTTTTCTCCGCCACCTGAAGTATCAGCTCCACGTTTTGCATGGTTATTTGTGTGTGTGTGTGTGTGTGTGTGTGTGTGTGTGTGTGTGTGTGTGTGTGTGTGTGTGTGTGTGCATCCTGGTTTTCAGAACAGCAGACAAGGCCAGATGTGTAGTGAGGCCAGAGGAAAATGGCACTATAGTGACTATAGTGTTGTACATTTTATGTAGTCCTGATTTAAGTGGTAATTTACATGTCAATAAATCAAGTGCAAGACAGAGGACTTCTAGGCTCATAAATAAAGAACAACATTACGTTAAAATCAGTACCAATTAAATATACTATTATCACAAAATAGAGAAAAATTAGTAGTAGTAATATTAGTATTTTGGTTTTATTATTATTAGTTGAAAGGTTTTGTTTTTGATCAGCCTCCATTATAAGTCAGTAATTTTGTCTGATTAGTGAAAATGCTGTTTACAGTTTTTTCCGACAGCTGTTATTTCAGATTAAATAAGGGCTACCCTATAGACCATGTCATAAACCATGGTTTTCATTACTGTAATTCCGTAAATTACTACAGACAAAATAAATAAATATATATATATATATATATATATATATACTGTAGATATTGAAGCAAACTGCTAATTTTCATTTACCTCAAAGAATTATGTTCTGAAATTAAGTGAAAGAATTTCACTCTTTTCTTTGAAGAAAATATTGCTTTGTATGAAGTTACTCAAATTATTCAAATTGTAAAGATAAAAAGTTGTATTTGCTGTACTGGTGTTTGATGCTAGTGATTTTAGTCTGTGTTTTTTTGATTTTGCATAGTGTTTTGCTGCACTGAGCCAGTTTTGAGTTGTGTTGCTGTGAAAGAGTTTTGTAGGAGATGTGAACTGTTTAGTTCAGGTGCCTGTTGGTAGTGCAGACTGTGGTTAGAGTTTTGAAAGACACTAAAACGTTTCCGAAAAAGAAAAAACAATGTGATAATATGCTTTATTATCTATTGGTAAGCTAGATCTGCAAGCAGGGCTGTAGTAGTATGAAGAGCAACACTGGTAGGGTGTAGTTTAAAGAGGGAACCTCCACGTAAGTTTGTTAGTGGATGGGTCAACCAAACACACGACGATCCGGGAGACCAGTGTTAGTGTTGTATTTGAAACCAAAAGTCAACATTTATGTAATGGTCTTAACTACCGCTACGAATGTATGTAATTTTAACCCAAATAACAATCTTTTCCTAAACAAGTAGTTTTGTTGCCTTGACCTAACCAAGTAAAGCAAAACTCATTCAGTATGAGTGTAAGGAGAAAGTATCAAACAATTTGCTTGTTTCACTTCCTGAAGGCCAATGATTTAGAAGATGGCATATAACGCTCAGTTTAACTATTCTTCTAGCCATGTCTCCATATATTCCCTTAGCATGTCTGATGTGTAGACTGCTGCAGCTTTAAATCAGGCAGGTCCTGTTGGGCTGACTGGCAGTATTTCTCTTGCTCTCTCCATGCAGTGATGGCTTCATTAAGGAAAAACTGCCTGCCAGTGCTAGCCTCCGGCGCAAAGCGCTAATCATACAGCTGACCTTGGCTTGATCCCGGACAGTGGCCCACTCGCCACTGTGTGTGTGTGTGTGTGTGTGTGGTGTGTGTGTGTGTGTGTGTGTGTGTGTGTGTGTGTGTGTGTGTGTGTGTGTGTGTGCGCGCGCTGGGCTTAGGGGTGTGCCGTAGGAGAGACTTGGCTTGCATGTGTGTTGGCACTGAGATGAATATATGTGGGATGAGAAGGCTGTGGTGGCTATTGGAACCAAAGAGCTTTCATGTGTGTGTTGTAGACCAATAAGTAGACAAAATAATAGACCTTTACTAATGAACTTGTCCACATGTCATTCTACATCAGGGATCTTCAACAGGGGGTCCGGAACCCCTAGGGGGTTCTCAGAGTCAATGCAGGGGGGCCTTCAAATTATTGTTGTTTTAAAGTTAAGTTTTTTCAATGAAAAATGAAAAAATATTATTAGCAAAAATAAATCCCCATCTAGGATAGGCTTAGATTAGATTATACTTTATTTATCCCACAACGGGGAAATTCTGTCGTTACAAGTAGCAGCATAGCAGCAACAGCAAAAAACAAAAAACAAAAACAAAACAATAACACACAAACAAGTAAGCACGAAAGAAATACAAGGCAAGAAATAGACAATGAAAATATGGTAGACTGAGTAAGTAAAATGCCGTCAAACTAAAGGAATTTTAAAGTGCGGTTGCCATGATAAGAGAAACATATTGCGGTGTAAGTGACGTTAAAAATTAAGTTGAATGTGTAATTAGAGCAAAGAAGCAAGAGTCGGTAGCATAATTTAAATTATATTAACCTGAGACCATAAATATTGAAAAGTAAGTACTTGTAATAAAATAATAATACCAATATTAAAGATAAACAGAAAGTGTGTGATGTAGAGGGAGAAAAACAGGAACAGAAACTACAACACTATCAAGTAGTGCAGGCGTTGTAGAGTCTGACAGCGGCCGGGATGAAGGACCTGCGGTACCTCTCCTTCTTACACCGTGGGTGTATTAGTCTGCTGCTGAAGGAGCTGCTCAGGGACCCCACAGTGTCATGTAGGGGTGAGAGGTGTTGTCCATGATGGATGTCAGCTTGGCTAACATCCTCCTCTCCCCTACTTTCTCTATGGGGTCCAGAGGACAGTCCAGGACAGAGCTCGCTCTCCTGATCAGTCTATTGAGTCTGCTCCTGTCCCGGTCCGAGCAGCCCCCCCTCCAGCAGACCACAGCGTAGAGGATGGCAGAGGCCACCACAGAGTCATAGAAGGTCCTGAGGAGAGTCCTACACACTCCAAAGGACCTGAGTCTCCTCAGCAGATGGAGGCGACTCTGGCCCTTCTTGTAGAGTGCTTGGGTGTTATCAGTCCAGTTCAGTTTATTGTTTAGGTGAACACCCAGGAATTTGTAGCTCTCCACTACATCAATGTCCAATCCCTGGATGCTCACCGGTGAGAAAGGGGATGTTTTCCTTCTGAAGTCGACTATCATCTCCTTCGTCTTGCTGGTGTTAAGCTGAAGCTGGTCCATAGGTAAGGTAGTCAAGGTATCCACCCACAGATGCCCTAAGGATTCACTGGGCTACATGTACCGTATGTTTCACATTAAAATATAATTTATAAAATCATGCCAACAATTATAAGACTATTTTGAAAAAATAAAAAGGCTTTAGGCTGCCCTAAACGTAATTGTTGACCCAATTTAATATGACATTTCATACAATATAGTAAGGAGTCCCTGCACCCTCTCTCTTTCCACCGGAATTACTGAAAATTGGCTGCAGTAGGCCGCAATGGACTCTACAGTACGATATTCAGAACTTGGATTCATTTTTATGAAAAAACAACAACTTTTAATTCTTTTGATTAGTGGACACTTATGGACTATAGGAATATAAATAAGACAGGAATAGACACAGATTCAGCATTTACGACCAGCTCAAAGGTAGGAAATTGTCATGATTAGCATGAACACTAATCATTATTATGATAATAATCAAATATCAAAAAACTAATATACATGTATATATATATATATATATATATATATATATATATATATATATATATATATATATAACACACATGTATATATAATTTACGTAAAAGGAACTAAACAATTGAATTGTTGATGTAACGATGTGTAGCATGTCCATATTGACAAAAGGTTTTAGCATTTGCGGTTAAATGCGTAAAACATGTCAGAACGTAACTGGGTCAGAGGCAACCGGTTAGGTTTCATGAGGATTTTATTGAGTTGGCACTGTTACTGTTATTATTTTATTGCCTTACGTGCTCTATTTAGTATTACAAAAACAGTGAAAAACCAACCAAAAACTCAAACTAAGGAATATGTAATCAGCTGTTTAAGAAAAGGAGTCGTCAGGGTCTCTACTTACATATCAAATCATCTCTGATCTTGGCCATTTGCAGTTGGAAACTAAAACTGGGTTTGTTTAAGATCTTTTCAACAGCCTGTCAGTCTGGTGTAAGATGAGACAGCCACCAAATAACTTAAAATATCACAAGATCTTTCTTTCACAATTATATTTCTACATGTGATAAATGATGGAGCTGTGTCCAACTAGTTCCAATCTTTGCTTGCTTAACTGCAATATAGATGCAATTGATATCAATCTTTTTGTTGAAATGTAACTAAACTTTAACCATAAAAGGCCAAAGTGGATTTTTTTAACAGCAAGGTCCTTAGAAAAACATAGGATTTTGTTATGATAACCTGTTAAACTCTGGGTAGGAAAAATATGCATATTCCCTTGGACAGTTCGCTCAACCCTGAAGTGCCAAAACAAAAATAAACCTGGTGAAGAAATGTGATTTTGCAAAAATGTCACTTGCACCAAAGTTATACAACTCAGGTTTTCAAAAGATATCTTGTGAAGGAAAAACACATGCATATCCACAACATGACTGCTGGTTCAGGGCTCAGTTCAAAGAGGAGAATATGCAACCACACCACGCTGAAAGAGAGATACCTTAACACACAGCAGCCTCAAATGAATAGGTTCAATCCTCCCTCCCCCACTTGAAGTCAAGTAGCATTTCCATTTTAAAATTGCTTCCCGTCCCTTTGTGAATGAATCGAATTACACTGGAAAGCATTGATTGATTATTTCTGAACACAATGGTTTTCATAGTGTAGACCTGCTGGCCTCCTCTCTATCGCCTATTGAATCCAGTCAGTGTGCCCATTACTGGTTTCACACAGATTGAATGGGAGGAGAAGAGTGTAAATAAGTGTGTGTCTGGGTCTGTGTGTGTTTGTGTGTGTGCGTGCGTGAGTGCGTGTGTGTGTATTTGTACATTGTGTGTGTAGTGTGTGTTTATATAACGGCCACACCACTGCATTTTTTGAAGCATTCTCCATACATCCATTTGGTCCGCTTATCCGGGGTTGGGTCGCGGGGACAGCAGCTACAGCAGGGGACCCCAAACTTACCTGTCCCGAGCCACATTAACCAGCTCCGACGGAGGGATCCCTGCCGTTCCCAGGCCAGGTTGGAGATATAATCCCTCCACCTAGTCCTGAGTCTTCCCCGAGGCCTCTTCCCAATTGGACGTGCCTGGAACAGCTCCCTAGGGAGACACTCAGGAGGCATCCTTACCAGATGCCAAAGCCACCTCAACTGGCTCCCTTTGACGCAAAGGAGCAGCAGCTGAGCTTCTTACCCTATCTCTAAGGGAGATGCCATTTCGGCCGCTTGTCCCCTGGATCTCATTCTTTCAGTCATGACCCAGCCTTCATGACCATAGGTCATGGGTCTCAAACTCGCGGCCCGGGGGCCAATTGCGGCCCGCGGGATGATATTTTGTGGCCCCCTACTTGACATCAAAGTTAAGTGTTAGTGCGGCCCGCACGTTCTGAAACTTTTTGTCATTGCGCTTGTCACTTATGGGCTACCGTAGTAGTCTCCTGACAGCGGCGTAATGGTTGTCAAGCTAGCTAAGTACTTTTTGCGGCAAATGCCTGAGGTTTGACAATGTGATGTCTGTTGTTGTGAAATTCACCAACCATATCAGATCTAGGGGCTTAAAGCACCGGCAGTTCCGCGCCCTGTTTGGAGGAAATAGTTGGGTTTTTTTGGAATACTTGATGCGGCCCAGCCAAACCCAGACTCTACTTCCAGCGGCCCCCTAGTAAATTGAGTTTGAGACCCCTGCCATAGGTGAAGGTACAAATGAAAATTAACTATGCCACGATATCCTGTCCATAACTATTACAAACAGGATTGGTGACAAAGCACAGCCCTGGCGGAGGCCAACCCTCACCTGAAACGAGTCCGACTTACTGTCGAGAACCCTGACAGAGATTGGATGGCCCTGAGAAGAGACCCCCTCACCTCATACTCCTGCAGCACCTTTCATAGTATTACCCAGAGCTTTCAATATTTCTGGATGGATCTCATCAATCCCTGGAGCGTTGCCACTGTGGAGTTGTTCGACTACCTCAGCGACTTCCACCAAGGAAATTGACGACAATCCCCCATTATCCTCCAGCTCTGCCAAAAGACATTGAGGGCGTGTTAGTTGGATTTAAGAGTTCCTCAAAGTGGTCCTTCCAACGCCCTATTACTTTCTCCGTTGAGTTCAACAGCATCCTATCCTTACTGTACACAGCTTGGATGGTTCCTCTCTTCCCCCTCCTGAGGTGGCGAACGGTTTTCCAGAAGCACCTTGGTGCCAACCAAAAATGCTTCTCCATGTTTTCTCCTAACTTCTCCCACACCCGCTGCTTTGCCTCATTCACAATAGAGGCTGCAGCCCTTTGGGTTCTTTGGTACCCTACAACTGCCTCTGGAGTCCTTTCGGATAACATTTCCCGGAAAGACTGCGTCTTAAGTCAAACGGCTTCCCTGACCACTGGTGCCCACCGCAATGTTCATTGGTCACCGTCCCTTGAGGCACCTAAGTCCCTAAGACCACAGCTCCCCGCTGCTGCTTTAGCAATGGAAACTTTGAACATTGTCCACTCGGGTTCAATGCCCCCAGCCTCCACAGGAATGTGAGTTGAAAGTCTGTCCGACAGGGGCCACCCCCAAACATTTCCAATTTACCTGCACTACCGGTTTGGGCTTACCAGGTCTGTCCAGAGTCTTTCCCCACCCTCTGACCCAACTCACCATCAGTTGATGATTGGTTGACAGCTCCGCCCCTCTCTTCGCCCAGATGAAAATGATTAAAAAATCTATCATTGTACACATTTTACAAGTACACTTTTGAGCATCCCTATGTTCGAACATGGTGTTTGTTATAGACAATCCATGACTAGCAAAGAAGTCCAACAACAGACAACCACTCTGGTTTGGATCAGGGAGGCCGTTCCTCCCAATCACACATTTCCATGTGTCTCCGTCATTGCCCACGTGCTCATTGAAGTCCCCTAGCATAACTATGGAGTCCCCCACTGGAGCCCCATGTAGGACTCCATTCAAGGTCTCCAAGAAAGCCGAATACTCCAAGCTTTTGTTTGGTGCATATGTACAAACAATGGGCAGAGTTTTCCCCCCCATAACCTGCTCAGCCTTGAGCTTGTGAGTATCCCAACTCCCACCTGGCGCCTCACACCCTGGGCAACCCCGGAGAAGAAAAGAGCACCAGTTCCAGAACCGAGACTGTGCATAGAGGTGAGCCCCACCAGATCTAATGGGTAGCGCTCCACCTCCCGCTGCAGTTCCGGCTCCTACCCCCACAGAGAGATAACATTCCACGTCCCCAGAGCCCTCCATCTGGGCCTGGCTCCAGATGGGGGCCCTGGACTTACTTCGTGCAGGGTAACATCCGCACCTCTTCCTCAATGACTCATAGGGGTTTATAAAACATTCTTTGTCTGGCCCCTTACCTGAAACTACTTTGCCATGGGAGACCCTACCAGGAGCACCAAATTCCAGACAACACAGCCCTCAAGTTCATAGGGACACACAAACCTCTCCACCACGATAAGGTAATGGTTCCAGGAGAGGAGATACACTTCCACCACAACTTTGTGAGATGTCATATGCTCACGGTGTGTTTTTAATGTTGTTTACTTACGAAAGCACAAAGCCCATAGCCTCAACTTTTTACATGTATTAAACTTTAAACTGAACATGCCATGACTGATCAAGAACCCATGTTTTGCTTGGATCAAAAAGATTTGACCTAAAGATGACCAAAATGTTCCATGAACAGGTAACCTTAGCTGACATTACTGGCAGAAACATAACAATACCGACATGCTAGATCAGGTGTGTCTAACTCATTTTTGTTCATGGGTTACATATAGCCCAATTTGATCTTACGTGGGCCGGACCATTAAATTCACTCTTGTAAGAACTGAAATCCTATCTGCCACAGAGTTTCTCGTCAGGCTGATTGTTGTCAAAAGCTTGTCGGGACACGCAATTTCTGCAGCCTTCAGCATGTCTTCACAAATGTATGGCTTTGATAATGATGCTATTTCATTTGCAGTAAGGTAGCTAGCTTTCATAGCTGCATCACTAATTTCTCGGCTACAACTAAAATCAGACTGATGTTTCTTAAAGCTGCATCAATGGCACCTTAAGGAAACATCAGTCTGTTCTCAGTTGTCCTTGTAAGTTCTTGTATTTTTGCCATGATGAGTATGGTAGTACCGCCAAATATTCCTTGAGCACTGAACGGGTCTGTCAATACACAAAGCAAACTGCGAAGCAAACTACCTCTGCAAAGAAATAAAAACTGTGCGGTTCTTCTTGGAAGAACCGACTGTCCCCATTTTTCCTTTTTGACATAGATTCTTTTCACCGGCAGCCCATGCATGAAAAATGTTGTGTCACGTAGCCTCTACGTAAGCATGTGGGATCTATAATAGCGTATCCAGGCAGGGTTTTGTACTCTTTTTTTCAAGTATGGTACCAATACCATCGGTACTTTTTTTTGGTGCTTTCCCTCTGTAATAACAAAACAATAATTTCAGTTGTAAAATAATTCCAAACCTATTCATCGTATTTATTTAGAACATTTTTAATTATTAAGAACTTTTTGCACGCCACACAACACAAACCACCCCCTTCTCCCTTCGTCCTTACAACTTATGTAATAATTATGAATTTCTTACACTGAAATACAGTATATCTTTTATTCTTGTATTTGCATCTTATTCCATTTTTATTCTGTTTAATGAACTGCTGTTTTATTTAAAGCATTATGAATTGCCATGTTGCTAAAATGTGCAATAGAAATGCCTTGCCTTGCCCTACAACCTTAGCCCGTCAGCCAGTCAACTGGGCATAGTGAACAGTGTGGTGCTGTAAAATCTTTATTTATTAATATTTGGCCGCCTGTTTTATTTTTGCTGTTTTGACTGTAAAATTGTCAAAGAATGTGCAATGACTTAGTGCTTTTGCCCCTTTATCCAGGATTAATTAAACTTTCAATATCTGGCAGTTATTTAATATTATGATGTGTTTTGACTGTGTATAACTGTGTAATAACAGTTTAAAGGCACATGAACAATTTGAGACTTGAGCTATATTACATGTCTCCAAGATAGTTTGTGAGCCTTAGGCTTTCAGTTATTATTTCGTGGCCTGATTTATCCAAAAATAACTGGGCGTTTATGGGCCCTCGTGGTATTCCCTGCAGAAGCTTCTCTCGAGCTGCAGACACTGGTCCATTTGGACTCACCCAAACCCAACAAGCCTGTCGGGTGCTTTTCTCACTCTGGGTGACTTTATTCACATCATTTAACACAAAAGTAAGTCAATTGACTCAAAACCGTGAAACTCTCCAAAAAATAATTTTCTGTCTATATTCTTCCTCATCCTACAACTTCTTTTCGCTACCATACTCTTCTCTCATTATTTACTTCTTGTCGGTAAATGGTTACACACATTATGCAGGATGCACAGCCTGTGACATTGATCCTACCGTAATGTATAATGTATAGGCAGAAAGCACTTGTTCTCTGTTTTCAGGAATGTCTTCAATAGCACAAACATACTAGGGAGTTACGGTAATTTCAACCCCACCTGCAGTTGTGTAACACAGCCAGTAAATCTTGTTTGGGATTGGACGGTCACATCTCTGTACTAAGCAGCTACCGTAATGCCCCATATATGAGTACAAAGCTCCTGTTATCTTTCAGGAACTATTTAAATGTCCTTGATAGAACAAATGGTTTAGAAATGAGGCTGGGTATAGCAGTGGACGTCAAACCCTAACCCACAGTCTTCCCTCATACTGCTGTTCTCTTGGGGATGAATTGAACCGCTTTGCTATGCTATTATTTAAAGCGTGCTGTCCTATTACGACTTGGTCCCTCCATTTTAAACCATTGATCAGGGTTGTTGGAAACCCTAGTTTCACATTGAAATTGACTCACGTCCGACCTGCATTCGACCCATCTCTCGACTTTGGTCGGGAAGCTGAATTGATCATAGCGGGTTAACTCTTTCAGACACAAAGTTTACCCTTGTACACTTGCCTTCCTAACCCTCTCAACCTCACATGGTTTAATGATGTGAAGCTGGATGATTGGGCCTGAAGCATGTCCTATATATAGAATACACCATGCACCAAAATGCAGTGTCTAAAAACCTTTCTCATGCAATGAAAACCGTAACAGTGAGTTAATTACTTTCTGACTGTTTATTGCCTTCTCAATCAGATGGATTGCATTTTGAAGATGATGGATGAGTGGGAAAATACTTTTAATTAAAGTGGTCACTCGTTTCTAAAGATCATTAAAACATCTGGCAAACATTCACCTCTCCATTACAGTTTTTTTAGATTGATAAACAACAGTTGAACCAATTAAAACCACATGTGCAAAACTCTAACTACAGTCTGCATTACCAGCAGTCACCTGAGCTAAACAGTTCACATCACCTGCAAAACTCTTTCACAGCAACACAACACGTCTCAAAACAGGCTCATTGCAGCGAAACACTAAACAATCCTCACTGATATAACACACACCGTCACTCAGAACACACTGAGAGTTAAAACACTAGCATCAAACACAAATACAGAAATTTCTAAATAAATGCGTCCAGCGCGACTTATATATGTTTTTTTCCTGTTCATGACGCATTTTTTGACTGATGCGACTTATACTCCGGAGCAACTTAAAGTCCAGAAAATCTGTTAAGCAAGTTCCGTTTTCATGTGTAGAGTCCATGATTCCGTCCGCGTTTTCCGCATCACTGTAATAATATATATATCAATATATAAATAAAGCCTATAATATAAATAATTTTTTATAATTTAAAATAATATATAGTATTTCTGATTCGGATTCTTCAAAGTATTTCGGATTCTGATATACACATGATGTGTTCAAAAACAAGTGCAGTGTTAGAAATGCACCAGACTGAAATCCATTCTGCTTTATAGTTTTTTTTTTTACAATTGCTTTGACAATCTTTTCAATTCTTTAGACAATTAAACTACACTCTTTACACAGTTAGCACAACATCTGTCTGTGTGCCATATAATTCTTGTTGCTTTGACACAAAATGCATAGCGTTAACACAAATTTAAAATACCTAAACTTAATTAACACACAATCTCAACCAAGACCAAAACAGTGGATTTTTACTGTCAAATTTACAAATGCTTTCACACTTTATGTCATAACAGATAACATCATGTTCTAAACCTAACTTATAAAGTCAAAGTGAACAGCTGTTCATAATATAAATTAATACACAAACATATCCCCTGCATTTTATTCCATTGCTACTGAGGAAAAAGCTGATTAAAGTTTTGCAAATAGATCAATCACAGCTGATTCCCATCTAGGAAACACACTCAGGTGTTAAGGTTCTTTCCATCACATGACTTTATGATAGTACATAAAAGAGGACCTATTTGGGCTATTCTTGTGTGAAAAAGGAACAATATAGATGAACACAAAGCAAGTAAGAAAAATGTCAGCATGAGGGAGAGGAAGACGAGTAGTAGGACAATTTTGTCAGTCTTGTCTTATTTTTTTCATAAACCGTACATTTTATAAAGCTACTCTGATATGGATCATTCATTTTTGTATTGAATTTCTGCAGAAAAAGAAACAAAATGCATGCATTTGCTAAATCTAACAAAAAAGTAGAGGGGCTTCAAGAAAAACTGCAGTGCAAAACACAATCTATATTCAATACAATATATGTACTATTGACTAAAGGCAGATCTGACACATAAAATAATGCAGTTTCTATAATTTCATCTGATGTTAGTGTTTTTTATGACATTGTGCTATGATTGACTTAATGTTCCTGTTGGAAGAGAATAGGGATGCAACGATTATAGATTTTGTTTATACTTTTATAGTAATAATAACCACGGTTTCAGGATTATCACAATTGTTGATGCATTAATTAAATTCACTGCTAATGTATGAAATTATACAATAATGTGTTATTTATTGCTGCCTTTTGAAACAGAAATAACAGTAACTGTTTTGAATGTTTTGAAAATGATTACATGATCAATCATCAATCTTTTTATTCAAATTCATTTGAAAATCATAGAGACTGAGGTGAATCAGCCCCACCACAAACAAAGGCTAAGTTGGCAACAACAGTGCTGTCCTTTTGGCTCTCAAAAAGCCTGAAACGGCTAGCTGGTGATTCTTAAGTTGGAGGAGCATACTGTAAATACAAATGTTGGCTCCTGACTCGTTAACCCTAACTCTAACTGTAATGTTACTGTTAACATTAAGCAGGCCAATGTTAGCTAACTGGTAATATTAACAAGCAAACAAACACTTTACAACAACGTTACCAAACAATAAAGTTGCTAGCAAGCTTACCATCTTGGGTTGAATTGCTACATATTTCATGTAGTCAGTTAACACTCGGTGCAGCAGAGCCTTTACATTTAATTAACAGTAATGTTTTAAAGCATATTTAATAGTAAAATAAGTGAACCACTGCATCCCTAGAAGAGAACATGTGTTAGTAATCTGGAAGAATTATTTGATTTCGAGACATGTTTGCATTGTTTTGGTAGACATTGTGTTGGTGTATTATTGTATTTTGAAAATTATTGTTAGCGTTTAGTTTGGAATGTGTGATTTTGAGCATGGAATTAACCGTTTTGCCAATTGTGTGTTGTAGGTGTGTTGGTGCGTTAAGAGTTTAGGAAACTTTCACTGACATACAGTATGTACATAGGATTTACTCCCAATGATAGAGCTTTTTTCATTTTAATAGTTGTTTACCTCATGATGACAAATTGGGTGTCATAGTACAGTATACTTACAGTTTATTTACATTATTGGAGGTAGCTTTAAGTGTGTGTGTGTGTGTGTGTGTGTGTGTGTGTGTGTGTGTGTGTTTGAGAGAGTGTGGCGAGAGAGCAAGAGAGAACACAAAACCTGAGGAAAAGGCCCTTTATTGGGGATGGATGGAGGATGATGAATTGGACGAGAGGTGGTGTGGATGTTGAGAATTTACTTATAAGTACTAAGTGTAAAGTGTTCGCTGCTAAATAATTGATTGTCCCCCTGCCCCCATCCTCCCTGCACTCACTCCCTTTTTTGCACTCGTACATGCTGATGCAGTGATATATCCCTGCTTAGCAGTGGAGAGAAGCCCCCCACACCTACTGTATATCCTGATGATGGGGCCCAGTGAAGCTCATTAAGATTTATGGAGAAGAAGTAGTGGAGGAGAAATACTGAGCATGTCTTCTTCACTGTCTTGAAACTGGGACTGTTGTGTCCTTTTGTTGTGGTTTTGATCATGTTAATATTTGTAATTTTCTGTTTAACATGTTTAATCCTTATATTACAAGTATGTTTGTGTGTGTGTGTGTGTGTGTGTATGTGTGTGTGTGTGTGTGTGTGTGAGAGAAAGAGAGAGAGAGGTCAAGAAAGACTGTTGTCACTGTTTCTACAGATGATTTGTGTCTGTATTCATTTGCTCTCTTCCTTTCCCCTCATTCAGCACTTCTCCTCAGACACAAGTGGTCAAATTAGTACTAATTAGCCTGTGTGTGTGTGTGTGTGTGTGTGTGTGTGTGTGTGTGTGTGTTGTGTGTGTGTGTGTGTGTGTGTGTCTGTGTGTGTGAGAGAGAGAGAGAGGGGGAAGGCAAGAAAGAGTGTTGTCACTGTTACTACAGATGATTTGTGTCTGTATTCATTTACTCTCTTCTGTTACCCTCATTCAGCACTTCTCCTAAGACACAAGTGGTCAAATTAGCACTAATTAGCCTGTGTGTGTGTAGCAGACATATTCTCCAAAAACTCTAGAGGTATCCAAACACCTTCAACAAATCCCCTCTCATTTTAATGACTTTTAATAATTTTTTCTTGTGATTTCTCTGTGCGAGAACTTAATATGCTTTTATTAAACTGCTTTTAATTTGCTACAGGTGTTACAGTGGCTTCACAGCCATTTATTTAATTTCTTATTCATGATGGTCATGTTCACTACTGTTCACTACCTTAGCTTACTACTGTCCCTCACTGACCGTCCCTGTCATTGAGTAGTGGAGGACATGAAGATGATAAAATTAAATGGGTAATGAAAGGAATAAAAGGGTGAAAGGACATCCATGCAACTTCAGCAGCCGTGAACTGCATCTGTGTTTATTTTATATTAGTACTTTATACATATTTTACTATTATTTTGATAGAGCTGGTGATACTTGCTCTGAGTTGAGCCGTGACCAACCGCTACCAGTCAAGCCATACTTGCACAGCTCAAAGGGTTTTCCACAGGACAGAACAGCAGGCTGTTGTTGATGGCATGTTATTAAAATATTTAAAAATAATCTGCAGACCAAATACACTATAATGTTCAAATCTTGTTGTTTAGACCAATTTGTGTTTTTGCTACTTCAAAGCACTACTAATCTCAGTGACAAACATGTTGCATTTCTTGTAAATTAACACAGCTCTGATACAGCTGTAGGAATCAGAAAACAGTAATAAGACTGATCTCACTAGTACACTAAACTCCAAACCACAGAGGTTCCGTTACAAAAAAAAGTTACAAAAGTACTGAAGATTCTCTTTCAAGTCCCTAGCGCAGCCAAATATATTGAGCAGTTTTGAGCATGACATGCTTTGGTTTGAGGGAGGAGACGTCAGAAGTCTGCCCAGGTTGGCCGTACTACCTTGAATTTCCTACTACAAAATGAGATGAATGAAGTATACTTCTGAACTAGTAGTAGAAGTGCAGTTGCTATTATAAACTGCTGTTGAAAAAGAGCTTTCAGTATTTCTGTCACAGTATCACGCCACTTGAAAGACATTGTATTAACTGGTAATCACACCTGTCCCCATGTTTTTACACCATCCTCTGTTCCTTTTCAGCTAAGCAATTTACTTATCAAGTTCTGTGAGGCAAAATTAATTTTGTTTTCCCTTTTGTATAGCAATTACAGTGCAGATATGACAGTCACTAATTTAAAAGATTGAAGTCCCACTCCACTCAAATATGTGTTTTACTTATGTTTATGTCACCTTAATTGTCTGACCTTGTATCATTGCAAGGTTTTACTCAATAGGTGTTTTCACTTTCTTCTGCTGAAGGGAGAGTTTTCTATGCTCTTCCCTTAAATCGGAGATTCAAATGGGCAAATTTCATTAGGTACGTCACTAATCCAAAAAGCAATCGCTAGCAAGGAAGCAAGAAAGCAAGGAAACCTCTAAGCGGCCTGCCTGCCAGTCAACCTAGCGCACGCAGCTGTGATGGGTGGGGTGAGTCCAGATACAGAATTTCTCAATGAGGGAGTAGATTCCAGTCCATTGTAATTTTCTTTCTTTCATTTACTTTTTATGCAGGAAAACATAAATATTACTAACTAAATATTATTCACACAGAGTATTTTTACATATTTTAATTTAATTTCTCCATCCTCTCCTCATTTGTACTAGCTTGGTGTGCTTGCGTCCGTGCGTGCGTGCATGCGTGATCTCTAACTTTCTTTATTATTGTTATCAATCACCCTTCAAAAATCACCGTAATAGTAGCCCGGGTCACTGCCCCCCCCCCCCACACACACACACACACACACACACACAAACACACACACATACACACACACACACACACACACCAATACAATAGAGGGAAGAGGAAAAGACGACATGGAAAAATGCAGAGGAGAAAGTTCAACTAAGCATATTTTCCTCTTTTATGACTCCCTATGACCTTTAGGGATATTAACATCTGACATGATGAATATTGCGCCTGTTAAAGAAGAAAAAGAGGAGATATGGAGGAAAAAAGAGAGAAGGTCTCATTTCTCATTAGAAAGCTGCGATTTGGAAGATATAGACACTTCTCTGAGTCTTACACCAGCAAATGAATGTCACACACGCATGTACATACAATATAAACAGAGAGAAGAGTGTGTGATATTAGTGTGAATGAAAATAAAAAAAACACTTCTCTTCAGCCTCATCCTTCAAACGTCAGCACACACACACACACACACTTATAAAGGCTGCACACTGCAACATGCACCAACACACTTAATTAACGTCTGACTTTCTACCCTCTTTCGGCACTGATAGAGTGTTACACCACTGTATCTTTGTAAGCATGTTACTGTCTCTTTGTGCTTCTCTTTGTCTCTTTCAGCATGTACAGTCAGCTCCATAAGTATTTGGACAGTGACACAATTTGTTATTAAGGCTCTGTACACCACCCAATAGATTTGAAAAAAAAAATACTAAGTATGTGCTTTCAATGTAAAATATATAGTAATTTATAGGTATTGACAGCAATATTTGGTGAACAGTGCAGGAATAACAACCATTATTTTGGGATACTAAAGGTAATTGGACAAATAAACATACTATTAAATAAAGTCATCATATTTAAAACTTGGTTGCAATTTCTTTGCAGTCAATGACTGTCTAAAGTCTGGAACCCATAGACATCACAAGACACTGGGGGCCAAATGTACGTACATTTGTGAATGTAGCGTTATCAGCGCCGTGGCCAACGCACGCTCTGACACATCAGCAAACGTCGTATTTACCAATCCCCCATCAAATTCATTGGGTAATCAGCGCCTTTCTCAGCCCTTTATTCCATAAATTGCGCACATTTAACAGTGCAATTGAATGGCCAATGTCAAAGAAATCCAACTTGATGCGTGTTATTGCGGCATTAGGGGTGTAGCTAAAGCGTTAAGTACTTGTGCTATGATATCGCTGAGTGCAGACTGTGATGTTCCCACTGCTGATGCTATGACTGTTTGAAATTATCCTGAGGCCAATATTGTATGTTTTTATGTAATGTAGCAAGGAGTTTAACAACTGCTGGGATAGAATGTGAACTCTGAGTCTGAGATTCAATGTCATCTTTGATTTCTTCCAGTAACTGTAATATTGCATGGCTGCCCAATGTGTAACGCTTAATGATTGAACTTAAAAGGTGTGATCCTTGTGGCAAAAATACTTTCAACTTGTCTCCTCGGCCTGTCTTCGTCTTCCTGCCATTTCACCAGGAGGTAAACGCGAGGAAACCCTTTGCTTTTAAGAGGTGGAGAATTTTCTCCATAAAAAGAGGATTTTTTGTACACACCACATCATAAGGCGCACTTGACGCTTCCCCTCCCATCTCTTTATGGGAAACTCTCACTATCCCCTTCACCCTCCCATGAATGCATGCATGACACGGAAAAGCGCAATTTGCCATTTTCAGCTCCTGCGACAGGCAGTCTGTGCTTTTACATCAGTGCTGCCTGTTTGTACATACCTCGCCATGCTTTTATGCGCACGTTGTGAAACAAATATGCCTGAAGTGGGTACAAAAGCTTTAGTAAATCTGGTCCTGGGTTTCTTCCATGGTGATTGTCTGCCAGGCCTCTTTCTGCTTGTTCCAGGGGCTTTTTGCCTTCAGTTTCACCTTCAGAAAGTGTAATGTATGCTCTATTGGATTTAGGTCAGGTGATTGACTTGGTCATTCATGAGCATTCACATTTTGGTCTGTGATTGCTTTGGCAGTATTTTTTGGGGTTATTGTCCTGCTGCAATTAGATTTGAGGGACTTGGTTGAACTGAATAAATATTTCATACTGCTGCAGTCATGTCATCAATTAATACAAAGGAGCAAGTTTCACTGACAAGCATACCATTACATTTACCTTGTTTTTCCACCATTCTGGTGGAGGTTCATTACAAGACAGACCGCTTTGCATTGGGCCAAACATTAGCTGTCCTTTAGCTGTCATATAATCACAACCTATCATGGACTGAAGTGAGCTATTTGTTTTAGAAAGTGTTTAACATGTAAGTAATTATTAAAACATACAAAAAAATCATGTTCACAATAATGACACAATGGAACAAAGCTCAAGTAACGTTAGCCTACACTAGCAGCTAGCACAGGCTGTCTATTTTGCCTAATGCTAGAGAAAGGCACAAGAAAGAACACAAACTGCCTAACCGATCCAGACAGCAGTAAACAAGCAACTAACCTATCTAGGCAGCGGTAGAACTGCAAGTAATCAATGGAGTCTGGTGACTTTGACGATAAATAGATAATGGCTTCAGTTTGCAAACGGAAAGGTCTGTCTAATGGCAATGCAAAGTGAAATATTTTAAGTTTTATAGCGTTCACTTAATTGAGAATTTGCCAATTTTAAACCAGCTTTATTTCAGGGGTTGTGTGTGCAGATGAGCAGCCTCCCTCCATGGCACCAGCTACCATCAAGACACAAAGTGATACTTACTGTGTAAATAAATTTGAATCACAGCTGTGGTTATGATGTCATGGCTATGAACAAATCAGATTGCTTGATTTGAATCACAGCTGTGGTTATGATGTCATGGCTATGAACAAATCAGATTGCTTGATTTGAGCTACCCATTTTCTAACGGTTGTCTCATCAGTCCACAAGATGGTTTTCCAGAACTATGCATTTTTTTGAGATAATCCTTGGTGAATTGTAACCTGACCTTTTGGTTCTTCAGTTTTATAAGTTGTTTTGCATATTGTGGTAAACCCTCTCCAGTCTTCTACCATAGGGATTTTTTGACACAGATATACCTACCTCTTGGAGAGTCTTCTTGATGTGACTGACAGTTGAAAAAGTGTTTTTCCTTCATAAAAGAAAGGATTCTTCTGTCATCCACCACAGTAGTATTCCGGGGTCTACCAGGCCATTTCATATTCCTCAAATCACCAGTGCATTGTTTTTAGTTTTTTAAGAATGACCAAAATACAGCGGCATTAGGGTCATTGAAAAATTTCGAAAGCATCAACCTCATCACACAACAGTTACTAAAAAAGGATAACAAGTATAAGCAAATTTTATAAATAAATGTCAGCAATTCCTACACCGTTGATCCAAGATGAATGTCCCGTCTCACAGGCGGAAACCTGCGTTTGATTACGCTTCAAGTCTATTATTTAGAACACTCAGGTACACAAGAAGTTGATACCCAATACAAAGGTCTGAATAAACATATGTATCTACATTTTGCAACCCAGGTGGTGCAGAGGTGCTGTGTCTCTGTACAGAGCCAGAGAGCGGCCCACTCTGCTCCGGTTTGTAACCTCAAAGACTCTCCCTTCACTTTTACCCAGCGGTTGGGAAGCAAGACACAGGGATTTCTTGGGTTTTGAGGAGCTTCAGTGTTCATTCATGAGGAAACTGTAAACTACACACTGTACACAGTGTACATTTACTGTCACTAGACAACTCCACTGCCAACATCTCCCTGCCGCTTTGAAATTTGCAGACCAGTCAAAACCTGTATAGACACTTGCCTCAGTGTTGTGTGAATGCTGTCGCAGCAAGTGTGACGCTCGCATGATGTTTGCAGTCAAGGGGCGGCTGTGGCTCAGGAGTAGAGAGGTCGCTATATACATTCTTTATATTTCGCTATATAACAACTTTACATTAAATTTACATTTAGTAGGATAATCAAATTGTTGGTTTGGGTCTGCACATTGGATACAAGACAAAAGAAACAAGACAAAATTGAGATTATCACCACACTTATCCATTCTTGTTGGAATCATAAATAATAATATGTTACATAAATGTTTGTCACAAGCATGTTTTCATGTAGACATGACAGGACCGTAATGGAAAGAGCCATGATAAGGGTCACTGATGGAGAACTGCGGTGAGTTGGAAGGTTGGAATATATTAGGATGTAGGAAGAATAGTGTTCTCAGTTCTTTTGCATGCTTCATCACCGATGTAGACATACATCATTAATATGAGGGACGCATGCCCCAGGTCTCACAGTGAATCAACTACCTAATTGTATCATAAATTTTATAATTTATTTATATTTTTTCATTTAAAATTCAACTGCCTGATTTTTTCAACACAAGCATAAAACAACAATATTGATTAATTAAAATCCAGTACATGCTGAATGTAAAGTGTTTTGCTAGTAAATTTTTGATTTCATCAAAGAAGTTGACAGGGAATGCATTTTGTAAGGACGGCCATACACTATGATGAAACGCATTAGAAAAAGCTATGAAGTGAACCTTATGGTTGGAATATTTTATCACTTAAAATGAACTCACTAAATATGTTCAATCAACTTTGTTTCTTTGTGTTTAAGAAATAATAATTAAAAGATACATTTATTACAGTGCTCCCAAGAAGGCAGAAGATAGCCTGTATTTAATATATATCTCTGTGCATGTAACGTTTTGCTGATCTTTAACTTAAGTGGGTCAGTGCTCGCTTAAAACATGCTTGTTCAGAACAGGCCAATTGCTTGGTCTGTGGTGTTGCTGCTTGCAGCATTCTCGAGAACTGCTCATACAAACAAAAACAAACAAAGTCGTCACTTCCTTAGGTCCTGAGCAATACACCTGCCAAGACATAGTTCAATGCATTCTCGTGAACGGGTTTGTATGATATCGTGCGAAAATGTATGCACAACTTATGAATTATTTAGTATCTTTTCTTTTATTGTCCATGTTATGGATGGATTCGTTATTTAATCATCCTGTTCATGATGTATGTATATGTTATGTGGGATGTCTTTAATCTACTGGGACCTTGAACATCCCCTTGGGGATCAATAAAGTATCTATCAATCAGGATCAGCTTTATTGGCCAGGATTGCGTAAACAAACAAGGAATTTGACTCCGGTAAATCTTACGGGGGTTGGGGACTTTTTCTAAAGTCCATTGTCATCTCTACAGTCTTCTTGAAGTTCAGACTGCACCATTGGACCAGCTGTTCCATGTCCTGTCTGTAAGCAGACTCATCCCCGTCCTGGATCAAACCAATTATGGTGGTGTCTTCTGCAAGCTTCAGGAATTTTACAGACGGGTTCTTTGAGGTGCAGTCATTAGATAGTCCCTTCAGGATTTTGCGATGTTGCGAATGCACCAATGTACGCAAATTCAACCAATTTTCATTTCCTTGTTTCTAATATGAAGACGAGACTTCTGTGACTCAAACATCTCACATTTACCAACCAAACGTACAGCGAAAGACAATGCAAAACATTTCAGACCATCCTTCCAACCTGTATACATTTTAACATCAATGTACGCTGGAATGTGTTTTCACTCTGAAGCCACTGAAAGCGGCTGCTGTGTCCATCCTGTTGGCTCTCTGCAGCAGGTGGGACTGCGCAGTTTCCCCCCTGCGACTGACGCGCGCGCACAAACACACACACACAGACACACACAGAAACACACACACACACACGCGCGGTGAATGCAGGAAAAACCGGAGATGAGATGTACAGGATGACCTAAATTGAGGACAGCTACGCTTGTTATTGTAAGTGCAATGATAAGTTAAAGTCGTATAAGTACTTATCAAACCGTATGAATGTGTGTCTCAGCCCAGGATAGGAAACTAACTAGCAATTTAAAGATTAACAAGTGACACTGACAGACATGTTCAAATTTGATTCATTCATAAAGTATTATTTTGTTGCCTTAAATCCACTAGCCATTTTTATTTGCAGCATCCTGAGCCACTTTGAAAGGGTTACTAGGAAAACTCAGCCCAGAGTAGTTTTATTCTCCTCAAAACAGGTGTCTTTTTTATCTTTAAAGAACTAACAAACAAAAAAAACATTGCAACTTTTATTGCAACGTTTTACAAAAGCTCCCACAACATCAAGCATTATGGGCCACAACAATCTCAAAAAAAGGCTTCAATATCCTGGTGCGACTGATTGGTGTAGAGGGAGAAGAGCAGCGGGGAGAAGACACACCCCTTTGGTTAGAACCTGGTTTTGGATGAGATGCTCCCCAGTCTGACATGCTGCTGCCTGTCAATCAGGAAGCTGATGATCCACTGACAGGTGGTGGCAGGCACTGAGAATTGGGTGAGCTTCTTATGTAGGGGATGATTGTGTTGAACGCTGAGATGAAGTCCACAAACAGGATCTTGGCATACGTCCCTGGGGAGTCTAGGTGGTGCAGGATGTATTGCAGTCCCATATTGACAGCATTATCTGCTGACCTGTTTGCCCTGTAGGCAAACTGCAGGGAGTCCAGAAAGGGTCCTGTGATGTCCTTCAGGTGGCTCAAAACCAGTCTTTTAAAGGATTTCATGATCACATTCGTCAGGGTGACAGGCCTGTAGTCATTTAATACTATGATGGAGGGTTTTTTGGGGACTCGGATGATGGTGAAGCATTTGAATTAGGAGGGCACTTCACACAGCTCCAGGGAACTGTTAAAGATCTGTGTGATCTTCTATCTAACTATCTATCTATCTGATATCTTAAATATGATATATTATGAAATTACCGTAACCACAGACTCGTCACATGATGGGGACCTGTCACCTTACAGTTACGTTTAGCTGTCACTACAGTTAAGTTTAGCCGAGAAAAGGTGACTGGGAGCTGGGTAGCGGTCACCGTGATAGTGCTCGTGACGGTAATGATAGCAGCTGCGACAGTATCTCATATTATATTTGTGTATCAGCTTGTTTCAGCGCTTTTTTTAAATTAGGCTATATTGGTT
Source organism: Etheostoma spectabile (assembly GCF_008692095.1). Taxonomy (NCBI): domain Eukaryota; kingdom Metazoa; phylum Chordata; class Actinopteri; order Perciformes; family Percidae; genus Etheostoma; species Etheostoma spectabile. The sequence goes on along the minus strand of NC_045748.1, from coordinate 26,944,967 downwards.
AAACTGGTTTTGTCAGATGTATGACCTCTACACATTTTTGCTTTGCTGCATTTTGTTTTTTGTTAAATTGGCATCAGAGACTTCGGCGAGAGGAATCCATTTGATTGGCTACTCAGCTTAAGCAAATTAGTGCACAAGAAGAAAAACGGTAGTGAAGAAAGCAAGCAAACAACTTTCAAGAGGGCGCACACAGAAGGCTCTTTTTCTCATTTTTCATCTTTGTCTTATCTGATCATTCCAATACGCATACAGCTGTCAAAACCTGTACTGTTGAACTGTTAAACTATTAGAAAATCTAGTTTTGAACACGATGTCCATAAGAGGGCAAAAACATATGAGATACATAACTACTTGTATAGGTATATTTATTTCAACATAAACATGTCTTTAAAAAAATTGACATACCCACACATTACAAAATTAATAACAATGTCCTCAATTGTAAAACTGAATATACAGACTGTATATCTCTCTTTCCTCTGTTCCTCTGCACCATGGTTAGTGCTAGACGTAGAAATAAGCCCCATTTCAAACATGCTAGCTAATGGTGTTTTTCCACCACATGGTACCTTCTTAACACTCTGGGCCCTGAGGCCATTTTTACAGTTTAATTTCCGTCTGGATTTATTTTATAAAAAAGCTTGTAAAACATCAACCCTGTTGTCTACAGTCAAGATATGAACATCATTCTTTTCAGGACAAACTGGGTTATTAGAATATTTGGGTTGCAGTGAGGTCACTTGCATGTTAAAAATGGTTGTAGGGCCTTAAAGATAAATAAATAAATAAATAAATAAATAAATAAATAAATGAATCTTCCAGATATGTATTGATATCACAGACATATAAGTAAAACCTAAGCCATTTTCCATTCTAAAACACTTCTCATATGTCTTGGGAGTCACACTGTGAAGAATTAATCATTATAACTTATACAGTTGACAAAATACATGCATTTTTTCCAAAAAAGTCAAGACGTTTTGCTCTCATGACATTTACTTATGCCAATAATAACATAATAATTTCATATTTATTGATATTACACCCACAGCAATGTTATACAAGCAAATATGTGTCTAAATAGTGCATTATTTTGCCTTCCATAGAGTATATAGGCATTTTTGTCCCCTCTGGCCTTCCATACAAGAGGGGTGCCTTTATCTCCCATATATGGGCATGTACTTCCTGAAACAATAGACGGGACAGACAGGGCAGACGCGGAGGAGTGAGCCAGCGACAGAAAATGAGCCAAAACGCGATGAAAATGGATATAAAGTTGATCAATCTTGGATATAACAGTATGGATTTAAAGCCCAAAGAGGCTGAAGTTCCAGGCTGGATAGAAAATCCCCTGTAGAGGCTGGAAAGACGGGGAAAAGACCGCCGTAAACCCGAAAACGTCAGGATTTAAACGAAACCGAAAGTGAGTAAATCGCTTGTATGGTTCAAAGGTTATTAAACTATGAATCAGAGGTACTTTTTTACTCGTGGGCGAGTGTCTCGGGCTCAGAGGGTTAACTCACCTCGACATTACTCGTCTTTTTTGGTTTTCCATTATAAAAAAAAAGTCACTAATACCTTCTAACAGGTACTTTTGTTTAGTTCCACCTCCGTCGAGGTTCCACGCAAGCTAAGGCAATACCAAAAGTTGACGTGAAAATCTCCAGACAACTGATTGGTTGGAGAGAATCATCACTATTCACTGCGTCATCATTACTAGCGACAGACAGGGGTGTCCTGAACAAACTTGCCATGTTTAAGTAATTTAGACAACGTTTTTACATACCGAGAATCAAAAGCAACACACCTTCGAAGTTCTGTGTGTGTGTTGCGTTAGGTCACGGCAGTGTCCTGCTTTGGCATCATATTCCCATAATGAGGTCCATGTCTTACCAATTAAGGCCTCTTTACAGTTGCCGTCCCGACCTGTTGTGTGATGTCAGAATGACGTAGAGCTTGCTGGCGAACCAGGATTTAAAGTGTGTGACCACTCTATTTTTTTCAGAGGCACACGACAAAGTGATCGATCCGACAATCAACTTGATCCAACAAAGTAGGTCATTAAATCGTTCTGCAGACATTCTGAAGTATTCAAAGTCAGGTGCTTCTCTTTTTCTATCCTCCTCATTTGTTTTTCGAGGATAATAAACTCACCATATTTTTGTCTGGCGATAGTCAAATGATGAACATTCCACCCTCTTTTTTTGTTGTTTCTTTGCAAGCAGGCTCTAAAGCATCTATTCTTCCTCATCTATTGACTCTAATATTATCTAGCTACATGTATGTCAATGCTGCTACCAGTAGTGCCATTGTTTACCTTTTTCCTCTTCTTCTTGTCCGTAGAGGTAGCCTTTCCTCAGTTGCGACATGTCGGGAACTGCGGTTATACTGAATGCTTTAGCTGCCTCTACTTTTATTTTTCTCCTTCATTTCTCAGACTGAGCAGACACAAGCAGAAGTTACCATCCCCCTCTTCCATTCTTCTGATAAGAAATGACTGGGTTTGCTGGAGTTCAAATAGAAACAGCCCCTGCCTCTGGTCTTGTTCACCCCTCAGTGTCATAACAGTCTATAGAAATCACAAAGGCCAAAGCACATGGAGGAGAGATTTTAAGTAGCGCTTGGAGACTAATCCACTCTGTGAGCATGCAGATAAAGCCGACTGGACTCGGGAAGAGCCACAAACACTCGCTTTACACAATCAGTTGTGAAAAAATACATTTGACTACACTAAAAAGGTCAGGCTGATTCTGCTAGCACTGCTGCCACATGCTGTTACTGTTTATGTCCAGTAACAGAGTCAATGGCCTCTTAACTGTCAGAAAATTAAAAACCTTGCCAGTGCTACGTGTTTTCTTCCTTTGTAGTCTAGGCTACTTACTATCACAGGACGCAAAATATCCATAGTTAGTTTAAATGTAGAGCAAGAATATACATACAGAACACTATGGGTGTAACTGACAATATTATATATATTAAAAATGGCATGCCTTCACAGCAGTTAAGATGAAAGAAAAGGGGGTTCAATTACAGTAGGGAAGCGATGGTTTAAAAAATGGCCCAAAATTGTTTGTAGTTTCATTAGTTAACTACACAAAAAAATGGCAAAACAGCATTTTATCTAATCCACTTTTTTTTCCAGGCTTGTTTTTGTTGAGTTATGAATATTCGGCTGAGGTTTGGGGCCATGGGAGTTACCCTTCCTATGAATATGAATGTTGATTGACAAGCCAACTAATATTTAAATGGGGGTAAACAACAAAATGGACCCTGTATAATGTACATGTACAGTGGCTTGCATAAGTTGCATAAGGCCAGTTACTTCACAGATCCAGGATACTGTGCATCCTGACAAAGTTCCCTTGGCCTTTGGAATTAAAATAACCCCACATCATCACATACCCTTCACCCTACCTAGAGATTGGCATGGGGAACTTTCCATAAGATCATCTCTAAATGCAATCAAACCAGCTATTAAGCGATGAAATAAAACCATGCCAATCTCTAGGTATGGTGAAGGGTATGTGATGATATGGAGTTATTTTAATTCCAAAGGCCAAGGGAACATGTCAGGATGCATCGTATTCTGGATCTGGCCTAAAATGTGCCTGCCTCTGTGGGAATTTAAAATAGGGGTGTGTATACTTATGCCCCCTGTATTTTAAGGAAGAACATTTAATTTTTGACGATACATTATTCATTCACAAAGAAAATTGGTGTCCTTAAAAAGTTGGATTTTCCAAAATGTTTGAATCCAAAAGATGTTTTTCATTCCTCTTTTAAATCAACTTTAGCATGGGAGTGTACACTTATTTTAGCCACTGTATAATATACCTATGTGTTGTAAATATGGATTTGAAGAAACAATTCTAGAATAGGGAGGGAAAAGATGTTTTACTGGGCAAATGAGATCTTGAATAAACCAAAAGTTGCTCTAATAAGAGCTGCTTTTTCAGATTTAAATGTGTGGGACGCTGTTTTTGGAACAAGAAAGTAGAATTTGTGCAGTGTGTGATCTGGGGGGAATAAATAATAAATATAATTTTTCTATTTCATTTAATGAATACATTTATTTATAAAGCTAAAGGAAAGCTTATATTTTGTCCAAAATATAATTGGTTTAAACTATGCAATCTATGAATTTGATTCATACTGTTATCTCTGTGGAGATTTTGGCCTGATGGTGAGGCCAGGGCAAAGATCAGGTCACAAAATCATTAGGATTCACTGACTGTGGTAAAGGACATATACAAACATGGTGGAATGTGCCTTACATTTTTGTCGATTCCCCATTGATTTGTTTTTTATTGATTTTTCTTTTGCTATATAGCATATTATATTTCAAAATGCACATACCATTTGTTGTCCTTTTTACTCTTGCCAATAAAGCCAATTTGAGAGTGAGCTGGAACGTACAGCATGTCACTCATCAGAGACTTCCACCGCACATTCTTCTTCTACATGAATAGTGCATAGCCACTTAAGTGTGTGACCCTGAAATTGTCCTCGTTTTGGAAAGAGAAACATGCTGTACCCGACATCTGCCAGCTCAAGAATTTGCATTATTCAAAACACATTATGCAAGATATTCAGCAAGTGGGGAGCCACCTTGGCCCAGAGGAATTCCTGAGTAGAAAAGCATCGTTGTGGGGTTGTGTGTGTGGGTGTGTGCATGTGCAATTTGATAATGTGGTGTGTTGTGTGTGTGTGTGTTGTGTGTGGCATGTTATAGGGTTGGGTGGTGTTTTGTGGGGTGGTGTGTGCTTGTGCATGTGTGATAGAAATATCCATGGGTGAATGAAAAAGGCACTTTGGGGCCTCTGTACCCATTAGTCAGGACAGGCAGACAGGGACATGGCAGCAGTGGAGCACAAGAATAAGGAGACAGTGGAGGGGGAGCAAGCAGACAGACAGGAAAAGAGACGGAAGAAGGTGAAAAATAGGTCCCCAGGTGCTAAGGTGTTGATGAAATATTTGGGGATTTTTAAAGGATAACAGAAAGTATACACAATGATGGAAAGCTAAAGTGGGTAAACATTGCTGAGAGGTTTGTTTTGTGGTTCCATACACAATGCGTCTAGGCGTGCACACTTGACCTAAGTCCCTCAATGTGACATAAACTCTCCATCAGAGATAGTATCGCATATTACAGAGTAACAGCAGTTCTCCACATAGGGTTCCTGGAATTCAGATCTGCTTAAGGTGCTTTCAGTGAACCCCCTAAGGGTTAATAAAAAGGAAGAGAAGAAATGTTTCAAATTGAATTCATTAGAAAATAAAAACCGAGAATGTTTTTTTTTAACTACCTTGATTAGCTACTTAAGTTGTTTCTGTTCCATCTTTTCCTGTTTTCCTCCCTTCACTCGCCAACCTTTTTCTAGGGTGTGTAATAAAACACTGTGTGGTGTTGTGTGGTATGTGGTGTGTTTGTGTGTGTGGTGTGTGTGTGTGTGTGTGTGTGTGTGTGTTGTGGTGTGGTGTGTGACAGGGTGGCTTTGGGGAGCGGACTAGAGAATGGCATAGAGATACAATAGGCATCTCACTCCCCCTTTATTACAGGAACGTATAGGGCCATTCTGGAGAAATAAAGTGTGTGTGTGTGGGTGAGTGTGTGTGGGGGGTGGGCAAGGTTTTGTAGGACTCAATGTGCATTTGTGTACTGTGTGTGTAAATGCATGCAGTGCTTCAGGGTGGGGTCGAACACACACGGACATCTCTGTGAATATTTAAAATAATTACAGGCAGTTGAGCCTGAACAGAATGGAAGTGTCACTTTGGGAAATTGTATTTTTATTTACTGTGCCAGGTCTCTGTTATCACTTAACGTCACGCAGCATGATACCTTTTATACTATCGCTCTGTTTGTCTCTGTTTGTGTAAGTGTGTTCTCAATGTACATGTATGTGCCATTTACTTAATCTTTTTTAACAATATTTTGATTCATTTTTAATTGTAATTACAATTTTCAACAAAAGCATGAATGTTCCTTTTTCCTCTTTGTATTTCAAACAAAGGTCAGGTTTGTTACTGGTGTATTTATTCAATGTAACAAGTTGTGTTTGTCTGCATCAGCCAATTATATTTGAGGAGCTTTAAATGAGAGTTTGCAGTTTTCTGAAATGTCGTCTTAAATGGAATGGTTATATAGCGCTAACGACAACTCAAAGCGCTTTTGCGTAGTACAGGAACTTTTCACCATTCACACACATAGCAATGTTTCTTTAGAGCCAGATGCAAGCCAGTAATATATTGATGAAATCAAACCCCTCTCATTGCAATTGTTTATAGTAATTTCTTCTAAGGATGAGAGGGCAGGAATCCTGACTGATAGAAGAAATAAAGTTTCTCACAAGATATTAAATTTTTTTTTTTCTGATTTTGTCAAGAGAAGAGGCATGTCTTTTTATTCATTTTGGCAGTACAGTATATTGAAAACACGCCTGACATTATGAAATCCTTGCCTTCCCTTCACAAATCCATTTTGGTCATCCCCCGCAAAACTTGGAAGCACACCCTTTAGCCTTTTTGCCATACATTTTCACCAGGATTTTTGTATCAGTGTGTATTAAACTTATGGGTCGCATATTCTTACATTTAGTGTTAACATCTCTCTTATTAGGGCCAAGATGTAATCTTTGTTGTAGAATTTTAAATACATCTCCTAAAGCAGAGTTGCCAATATATCTTTTAAGCATTTATATACTGTAAGTCAATTGGCCATCTGGACCTGCTGCTTTCCCAGCTTTCATTGCATATCTTCTAATATCTCAAGCTTAATTGTTTATCCAGGCTTTTTTTACTTTCCTCACAGATTTGGGGGATATTAAGTTTGTTTAAAATCTCAGTCTGGACATCTGCATTAGTAATGTACTGTGATTTTTAGAGATTTTAATGAAAACAATTCAAAGGCTGTATTAATTTCCATATATTTAGTATATTATTTCCATTTGCATCCTCAGTGAAATGTATTGCCCTTGCCTGTTGTTTAAATCTGCCATGCAAGAAGTCTACCTGGCTTTTCTCCCTGGTCATAACATGTTTGCTCACGCCTCAATACGTTTTCAGCAGCCATAGTGGATGTAATCTCATTATATTAAGTTCTAGGAGGTAATAACTATTTGGAGATTACATTTTCATTTTGTCCATGGTCCAAGCTTTTGTTTTCAAGCATTTTGGTTTTTAGATTCCAAATTACTAATTATTTTTTGTGCTTTTGTTTTCCTGCTTGAGCAGCTTATATTAATAATAAACTGTATATATAATATAATATTATTTGATAAATGCCTTAAAGGTTTCACCACCTAATTGTTGCCGTTGTCTGGGATGTGTCAAACTCAAAGTCATATCAATCAACAAATCAAATTCTTGTCACCGCGGGAGGGTGACAACAATTTGCACTGGGACACGATCCACGGTCTCTGTGGGATGCACAACGCGGAAATGAAACGCCACAAGCCAGCCACAACAATGGGACGGTTGGGGTTAGGAAAAAAGGAACGGTTAAAGAACTGTCACACGCAGGACACGCCGAAACAACGGGACAGAGGTGTTTAGGAAGAGACTAACATGGAAAGGAACTGCAATATGTGGGACACGATCCCTGAACTCTTTTGTAACCCATCCACCTCCCGACCAACCTCCCTGGGTGCATATTCGGCTTTTACTTTTACTTATTTTTACTTTTTCAGCTAATACTACACTCTCCGTAATCATTCTGTGATCATAAAATAGGCTTCCCAATACATTACTTTAAAATTCGTAATCTACACACAAAAATAACGACATTAACGTGACCTGTACACAAATCAATAGATTAAATAATGTGACCATTTCACGGATTTCCATGAGACTGGGCTGCCCGTCTCGTTGATGTCCTCCTCCACATCTGCAAGTGTTTTTTAGATGGCCCGTGCACTCCCCATTGGTCAAAAGCTTTCTGGCGGGGAAGTTGATCTGGTGTTCAAGGAGTCTCCTTTTTTTCACTGCCTGAGGCTTTAAGGTTGGTTTACAGCTTGGCTGTCATTGGCTTGTCAGAAGTTCACAATTTCTGAGTACAATGGAACGCAGCATAACTGCCACTGACAACTTCCACCTGGGGAGACGGGGAGAGAAAAAACCCCAGCTGAATGACGTAAAAAGCATCAATAACACGCGCATTTGAATTTAGGAGAAAAAAGTCGCCACAGACACTCAGAAAGCAGTTTATTGTCACAGTGGTGGAAATACATTGAATTTGCCTTGGTGATTCTGTGCATACATACAAACTATAGACTGTATATTAATGGACAATGCATTTGGTTTTGACAAAGTGCCTTAAACCTGCATTCTATCTGAATTCCAGCAGAGGGCAACTCGTGTGGTTGTAACAGGTGGTTGGTTTCTGTAGAAGTTAATGAGAAAGACCCACTTCTCACTTGATTTATTACCTCAGTAAACATTTTCATAATGGGTTTATGGTCTCAATTGCTAGTTTTAAGACTTCTGCAACACAGAATGGTTTTAATTTTTTTAATCATGGTCTCGATAAAGCAGGGGGTGTTTTAGGGCATAGCCATGATGTGATTACCAGTGTATTTGTGCAAGTAAACTACTAGTAACTCAGATTTGTACTTAAGTACAGTACTTGAGTAAATGTACTTAGTTACATTTACATCTTTCAAAATTATTGTACATGATTTAAATAAGGATTCCTATGTTCAAAAAACTTAACTTAAAAAAAACTTTTCTGGCTTTTTCTATTCTTATACTTCAGTTAAAAACAAAACAATTGAAGTCTTCACTTTTGACGCATTGCAAGAGGCATATTGTTTTTGGTACACATGACTATCTAAGAATCTTGTTATGTTTTTGTCCAGCTGTGATCTCTCACTCTCTTAGCCTGCTCTTAACTTCCAACCCAAATCAGCCAAATCATCATGGCCTTCTGTAAAGAATAAGACAAAAATTTGGACATTGATAAATTAATCAAGTCTCATGTAGCAGTTCGACTTGAATGCCCTCATTTGCATGCCTGCCCCCTAACTCTGCGCCCAAATTGAGAATTGATTAGCATATCCGGCAGCTCCCCATGGGGCAGGCTCATTGATCAAGAACATGGATTGGTGGGAATCACAGGGTGGAACACAGATGTTTGCCAGTGCATCCAATTATAAAAGTCTCAGAGAAGGCATCATTTTACTCCGTTCCATTCAGCTGTAAAGGGCAAAGTATCTTGCTAGCTGCCAAGGTATCATTTTGATCAGATCGCTCGGCTCATGATGGCTATTTAGGTATTGACTCAATGTGGTTCTTGAAATTTCATTGTGAATAAATCATTATGATTGTAGTGGTTGAAAAAGTCCCAGTTTTATAGCCTTACACTGTTGGATGTAATTATGATTGCCAACACATTCAGGTACTTTGCTTAGCTCAACTTAAACTCCATAGACACTAGCAGTGAAATGGTTTACAAAATTCCCAGTTTGGTTCATATCACGGTTTCTACTATACTCTACTATGTTCACAGGCAGTCTCTAACTTTGTGTGTCTGCTGTTTGGTTAAGTAAGGGTTAATGTCCGATGTGGTGTCCATTATAATGAGGTGTCTATTAGGATGAGGTGTCCATTAATACCTGACAATGGACACCTTGAAGGGTATTGACCCTCTTATACTGTGGTCACTTGCCAACATTTTCCCGAACCATTAATTTATAATTAATATGTGTATTTTACAATAATTTTTTCCCCCAAACAATAACACAGTTTTCCTGATTACAACTGAGGATTTGACTAATACCAGGAACAATCAAAAAAAGATGGACCTTAGATACAACTTGCCACGCTAGCAACGGGAGATACTTAAAGTCCGCTCATCTCAGACAGCTACGAGCCGGAAAAGCTAACGCTGTGCTAGCAAGATTTAAACATTGTGTACAGTTGGCGATCAGTAAATATAATTTGAAAGTATGCGGTTGTGTTGTAGCAATAACAACTCTGTCTTGACTTATTCACTTTACTTTATTCCAACTAACGTGAACCAGTAGTGTGCCAGCATGCACGAGTCTAACTCAAACTAGACTCTTCTTCTCTTCTACACATTTACTTCTTCTAAACTGGATTCATTATGCACGGTGCCACCTAGGACTAAGGATGAGACACCACATATGCTTAACAACAAGACAAGCTAGCTATCCAGCCATGTCATTGTCCCTAAAACAATATAAAGGATTTCTCAAACAAATGACTACAACTGCCGGTCATAGTCTGAAGTAGCGACCTGAACAGTGAACAGGATGAGAGAAAACGTTATTTGCTGTGAAAAAAGTGAGTTCAGAGAGGCAAGTAACTTACTTTTTGCAGCTTGTGAGTTATTGCCATCATGTGTTGTTCAGTGGACAAGGCACCGAAGCACCACACAGTGTTGGAAATACAAGATTCAATTTTTTTTATGTAGCGCACCGGAACTCCTTTAGTAGGTGTCTTATGACACACCCTGGACACCTTGTGGCCAATCAGAATTGAGTATTCACCCAAACCAAGGTATAACAAGAATGTATTAACAATGGGTAGACCAGAACTGTTAATTACCTGATAAAGGACACCTTTTACTATGGTCACATACCAAATAAGACTATAAGACTATTAATTTATATTTGAATAATAATAAAATAAAACTATTAATTTATATTTGAATGTGTTACTATCCAAATTTTAAATTTTTTTCAACAATAACTTAGTTTCCCTGGTAACATCTGAGGGATTTACTAAAACTTGGAATGATTTTTCTCATCTGATAAGGTTCTTATGTTCTACTTTTTCCATTTTTCTGCTCCAACTGATAGAACAGTTCTCCAGAGCAGATCCAGGTGCTTTGTGTATCTTCTGTGCACTTTTGAACAGTCTCTTTTTTTGGTTCTTTAGGTGTTTACTTTACTTTAGGGTCTGTGATAGTAATTCTTTTTTATTTGCGCATTGATTGTTCATCTATAAGTTAAGAATCATGTTCATGTCAGTCTACCTGCCCTCCCAAGCTCTTAGTCTCACTCTGTCTGTCTTCCTCAATCTCTCTCACTCTCCATCAGTCTCTCATTGTTCTATCTTTCTTAAAGTCTCTTCCTCTGTCTAGCCGTCACTCTCTGCCTCAGACAGAAAGCATTCAGTGATAGAGGGCCCCTATGAATAATGTAATGTTATCACTGTGCTCTGGTTCCTTTTTACAATAAAATAGTCTTAAACCATCAAACATTTAGCAGGGCGTCTCTTCATTAAGGGAAAGGGCTGCTGATGAGGCCTATAGGCAACTGTACAATTTTCTATTCAAATCCTCTTGGACTAGTTACACATCTTATGACAAAATACCATGTCAATTTCAGTAATATCAAAGAACATATTTATATAATTTAGAGTTCATAGAATTTCTAGAACTTATTTATATAGTTTTGTCCATCATTCCTATCAAAAATTATAACAAGCAAATTTTCAGCAATGTAGTATTGCGGGCTGGTCCATGAAAGGGCTCATGTATATCCTTGGCAGATCCCCACTTGGTCCTTGGCTGAAATCTAATCCCCCTCAATGACTTAGTGAAAACGTGGCCACCTCGTAATGTCTGTTGAAACAGTGTCAATGCTGTTCACCAGTAGGAGCAGTGATTATGAAAGCTAAAGTTGTACTGTAACTATTTTATTTGAAATATATCCATTGCAACTGGACATTTTCGGTGGCCCAGTGTGCCTAAAATCAGCTGTTCTGATCACATATGATGTGGAAGAGGAAATTTGTCTCCCACACTAGTATACTTTCAATGAAGCAGTTTTTTATCATCATACCCCAAGTAATATAAAAAATATGCTGATGTTTTTTGTAAAACACTGATACAGATTGTTTTATTCATGCATTATTATATACAATATAAAGATTGTTTATATTAAGAGAGTGAGCAAGCAAGACAGCTAAAAGAGACATGCTTGTAGTTTATTGATTATAAAGCGGCAAGAGATGCGTTATTCAACAGAACTGCATGAAATATGTAAACAATACAGATAGAAAATAAATAGTATCCAAAACTAAATTACTGTATGTGCAACGGTGTGTGCAGCACTCATCTTTGCAGCCACCTTTATCTGCAGTGACAGCACACTGGGACAAACATGTTTTTACACAAAGAAAGGAATAACTCGACAGTGTTTTATAAATGTTATGAAGTTTCTCTAAACTTAACAACTCACAATCTATCTTTGTCACAAATCCCAGCAGCACAGCTTATCTCGCTAATTCTTTCCAAATGAAAACACAAATTAGCTATTCCTCATCCTAATCCACATTCAATTGAATGTTTACAATAAAGAGGGCTCGATTTATCCCCTTGCTCTCTTATTCAACTGTGTAAGCACTGCCTCAATTGTTCACTATCGATACAGCCCCCTGTCCAAGGCATTCTCATTTCATTCTCATTTGAGCTAGCCACAGCCTATCTCTATAGCCAGGTTATAATCATTTAGCCTAATGGTTTCAGTGACCATGGCTGATAGTCAATACAGGGGGTGTGTGTGTGTGTGTGTGGTGTGTGTGTGTGTGTGTGTGTGTGTGTGTGTGTGTGTGTGTGTGTGTGTGTGTTGGTGTGTGTGTGTGTGTGTGTGGGTGGGTGGGTGGGTGGGTGGCACGTCAGCTGATGCTATTCTGAGAGCAATCCTATGGTCTAATACCCCTGAGACTTTTTGCTTATTAAAGCGCAGACAGAGAAAGAGAGAGTTTTATCCATATGCAACAAATACGGTAGCATTTCAATTTACCTGGGCACATGCACATAGATCCAAACAGAATGAGGGCAGTCATTACGGAGATGAGAGTGGTGACTCATAAGGGCTGATGATATCTGGTCGAGTCCCAAAGGGAAGCTGTAGATTGCTAATAGTTATCCAGCTGCCGCTATCTCTGATCATGATACACTTAAGGCCTGCTGATTCCCACTGCCTTCTCATAATGAGATCAGAGACATATAGTGGAGGCTCTGCAAATCTTTGTGTGTGTGTGTGTGTCTAAATTTTAACTCTTGGAGTGAAGACCATTTTACAAAGTGAGGACATTTAGGCCGGTCCTTACTTTACATAATTGACTTAATTAACTGTAATGCCCTCTAAAGGCTATTGTTTCTTTCAAAGTTTTAGAGAAGTCCACGGAAAAGTAGTAAACTGAAAATAAATGCAAACAATTGTGTGTGTGTGCTTTACCTAAATACACACACTTTGTGTGTGTGTGTGTGTGTGTGTGTGTGTGTGTGTGTGTGTGTGGTGTGTGTGTGTGTGTGTGTGTGTGTGTGTGTGTGTGTGTGTGTGTGTGTGTGTGTGTGTGTTATGTTAATTTAATTACTTGTCACATGATCCTAATAAGTATTGTATCAAAAGTCCCATGGTTCATTTGTATAGCATTTACTAAAGTTGTAGATTTCTGAATGCATTGTTCCTAGTGTAACAGACAACATTTTGTTTCCATTCAAGATTACAGTTTAAAAATGAATTAGCAAACTCTTGAAACTTGTGTAATCCATCACAGTGAACATCAAGTCTGCATTCATTTTTGCAGTTTTTTCAAGGTTACAAAATCATTGCGTACCTTTGTTTGTGTACTGTGGGGAGTTATATAATAAGTTTCAATACTCTGAAAATGCATTTTCATATCGTATGGAATTTAATAAAAAAATCCAATGGATGCCTGAAATAGTAAAAACAAATATTTGTTTTTAAATAACAGCAGCAAGGTTTGCCAAATAGTCCGCTGTGGTGTTAAGTACTGTATATACAATTAGTAGTATGTATGCTAAAACTTGCAATCACTTGAACAATACTTTATTTTAAAGTGTAAAAGGCATAGCATTTCCCAACACATATTGCGCAGCAGCCCTCTGTGCAATATGTGTAATAAGAATGGGTCAACAGAAATCTTACTTTGATACCTTTACATCACTTAGTTGCTGTTTAACGGAAAACATTTACAAAGAAAATTGCTGTAAAAAAGGATTAGAAAGTTACATTTTCATTCTGGATGTTGTAAAACTACCTAATCATCTTAGGGCTGTTGGAACGAATTCCTTAAGTCTAATATAATTTGAATAGTAAAATAATCAGTACTATTCAAATGCTGAAATTACTATTCAAATGTGATTTTTATAATATATATATATATATATATATATATATATATATATATATATATATATATATATATATATAATAAATAGGTTGGCTATCATTAGCTGATATCCCTTTTCTCACGTCTGATCAACAATGTGTTACGGGAGTGAGAAACACAAGGCATTGTGAGCTAACGTTATGTGCCGAGAAATGTTAGAACAGGGGGAGTAACAGACATCCACCAAGCAAAAAATGCCTATGATATCAATAGTTAGCTTGTTCTGGTTTCCTAACTGCATCACGAGTTATAGGAACTTAACTGGGAGCTTGATGGAGACAGCTAAAGTTTATGTTAGCTGCCCTACAGCTGTCAGAGTACCTTTAACTTCATATATCACCTTCTAACAGCTATATTCTAAGTAACCTGACAATCTGCAAGAAACAGATTGCTTATAAATCACTAAAATAGTTGTGGCAGCACCGTTTGACTTAGCTATCAAAGCCATTAGCGTCACGGCTAACACTGTTGTTACTTAGTTTAAAAAGAAAAATTGTTTCGGCTGTTTCGGCATAACAAGATGTTGTTGTGCTAACCGAGCAACGTTAGCCTTTACAACAGAGCCGCTTCAATACACTTGTTAGATAATGTTTCATTAAGTAGTTCTCTGCTGATTTGTGTTTGTCGCTGCGTGCAGTGTGGGAAATAATATAAACAGAGAGCGCCTTGCCAGTAATGCAATGCACCATGACGTAGGTCCCCTTTAAGGCCAGGCTGATGTTGAAAGTCCCTCTAGTGGATAGAATCTGTAACAACAACCACATGCTTATAGTGGCATTGACAATACATAAGCCTTAGAACTGTAGTACATATTTTTAACAAGCTGCATTTGAGCATTTAATATTCAAATATTCGAATGGTATTATAGAGGAAGAATGACAACATTAAATCATATTACTCGAGTTTTAAAGTACTTAAAAAAACATTGTAAAACTCTGCACTAGCCCTGTTCAGGTACAAGGCCTTTATAGAGTGTGGGCATGTATGGATAAAGTGTATATCAAACACTTTTCCTCCTTTTAGTGTGTGTCTGCCCTGAAAATGTCTGCTTCCGCTGGGTGTGCCGGCGGTGTTGGTGGCTTTGTGCTGGGGTCTGATTGAATCAGGCTCACAGGCCGATTTACATATGTTTGCCATTGTTACGGGGGTTAGTGAATATCATGTAGCAGGCCTAGAGGGAGCTGGCAGCCAGCGGACCTGCGACACACTCTGAATCCTAAACAGTCCCTCCTCTCCACCAGCCCCACTGCTCTACTCCGTCATGAACATGATTTCTCTCTCACTTGCTCTCTCTTTCTTTCTCTCCCTCACTTACTGGCTTTCTTGTTCTACAGCTATCATCACACACACACACAAACACAGAAAAACACACACACACATACAGGGGTTTGGTCGTGGAGTGTCCCTGCTTGGCCGGTGAGGGACTGGGAGTGTCGGCCAATCTCTGCTCAGCCAAGTGTTAAATTAGATTCCGTTGCCTCTCTGTCAGTGTGTGTGTGTGTGTGTGTGTGTGTGTGTGTGTGTGTGTGTGTGTGGTATGTATGTGTGTGTGTGGATGTGTATGTGTTGTGTGTGTGCACGCGCGCGTGTGTGTGTGTGTGTGAGTGAGAGAGTAAGCGTGTCTCACACACTCGTGCATGACTCACTCAAAGGGACTGGGTCACTGTCACACACACTGATATTCATAGAAGAAAACTGTTTTCAGGGTAAAGTCAGTGAGTTTGCTGAGCTGTGGCCGCTCTAATGATGATGATGATGATTATGATGCAGAGTTAAATTAGTGTGTCGGCAAATATTTTGAAAAATATATATTGTTGTGTTTGTTTCCTCATTAGCGACCTGTACTGCTCCCTTTACACTTATTTTCTATCTTCTTCTTACTTCTTTTTACCCTCTGCGTAGGCAGCTTGCACATTTCACCATAATGAAAGCAAGAGGATTAGCGTTTATTTAGCATGGGAGGGCTTAATTTCATGACTGGATTATGCAGCAAACAGATGGAGGCTATTTTACGCTGTACAATATATTATAACAGTATAAGATTTCCGATGTTTTGTTATCTAATGATTATATGATCAGTACGGCGTGCTTAGCCGTATGTGTGTGTGTTTGTGTGTGTGTGTGTGTGTGTGTGTGTGTGTGTGTGTGTGTGTGTGTGTTTGCAGGTAACTACTATTGCACATAATAACTATGTGAACTATTCCTCCTGCTGTTGTTGAGGCCGATATATAGTATAGTATATACAGTATAGTATATCAGACTTATTGATGGCTGTGTTCTGTGTTGGTACAGCGTCCCTTGCTTGGGAACAACCTGGGCTTGTAAAAAGAGGATGGTGTATAGATGCCCAACACTTACACTTTAAAATTTCTTTAAATATGTATCAGTTCATCATGAATTGGATCCACTGCACAGCACTTATTTAAAAAGTAAACATGTCAATTTTAAAGCTGGTTCTGCTGTTACTTCTGGTATTTCCATATAAGCAATCTAGCATTTTTAAAAGAATAATTTTTAAAACGGAGTCCGTCCCAGTGCTTCCTTCACATAAAATGATACATTACATCAGTTCCAGCAAACGTCAGGGATAGTAATGAGGGCAAAACGGCATTACCGATTTGCTTTAATCGAATATGCACTGGCCCAGCTAAGCTAAAAACACAACGCCAAAAGGCATTCTTAAAAAAAGATTTGTCTGGCCCACCAAGCCTGTACAATAATAGGGGAAACACTGAGTCAGGCTGACATAAAAAAAGACAGCACTGATTAATATAAATTATTAAAAAGCCATTGTCACAGCAAAAATGAATGAAACAAAGCTGTAGAGAGACAAAGCTTGAGACAGAGAGAGAGAGTACTATTATATCAGATGTGTTTACTCCTTGTTGTTGTTTGTATTTTTGCTTGCTCTTATGCTTTGGCAAAACGGTTGTATTGATTTTGTCAGAACAAAATCTGAAGTAAAATAATGACATGGCATCTGGTCATATGTTGATTTTTAGCATAAGATGAATATGCTTGGAGTGGATGGATGATCACTTGCATAGTGATTACTGACTGGAGTAACAGTCTTATTAGAAACAATTTGTATTTTAAGTTCCCCACAAACACCAGGGGCCTGTTGCACAAAACCACAATAAGGGATTAAGCCAGGATATTCAAGTTATCCTGGATGAATTTAGCTTTGACTCGGTTGCACAAAACCAGATTGAATTAAACCCAGCCAAGTAACCATGAAGATTTATTCTTTGCGGCTAGCCTGGTCAGGAGCAGGCTAACATCCAGGCTAAAATGAATACTGGCGTCTCATGTGTTAAATCAGCTGCCGCTCTGATCCGACATAAACGTGTTTAACAGTTATTACGTTGTCTTCTGAATGTGTTCTGCTTTATTTTTATTAACATGCATTATTTGACACTATTGTTGTAATGAGATGATTTAAACCCCTACAATTGCAGTTGTTTAGATGGTTAGAAATGGTTTCACTGGCACCCAGATGTGTAGTGGCAATCGTGAGAGTCAGGACTTTTTGCGGTGGGACGGTAGTGTGTCGAGGCTGCCTGGTGTGCGGCCGCTGCCCGGTGGCCGCTGCCCAGTGGCCGCTGCCCAGTGGCCGCTGCCTACTGGCAGACCTGTTCATCGCGCCAGTGACCACTCTCTCTGTAAAAGTAGAGATGAGCAATGCAGCGTCCGTGGTCTGTGCAGCTTCAGGTTTATACAGGAAGCTTGTTTGAAATTAAGCCTATAGTCCTTAGAGTACATTTCCTGAGGAACATTAATTCCCTCTGCTCACTTTTAAGGTAAAGTAGGCTAAATAATAATTCATTTTATTTATATTGTGCTTTACATGGTAGGCTACTCAAATACACTTTACAGTAAAACCAGCACATTTATCACATAAAAACAGAAACATGAAAATAGCATATTTAAAGCAATTAAAACTGTGTAGCCTACAACTTTGTAATTAAAATGTGGAGTGACTAGTAGGTTAAGTAGATATTTTTGGATCCTTACATATTCAGTCGGTGCGCAGTAGTCTGTTGGGCTTTTTCTCTCCGTTTGATAACAGTCGCATTTCCCTTTCTGCATATTCAATTCAATTCAATTTTATTTATAGTATCAATTCATAACAAGAGTTATCTCAAGACACTTTACAGATAGAGTAGGTCTAGACCACACTCCAGAACTTACAAGGACCCAACAGTTCTAGTGGTTTCCTCCAGAGCAAGCAACAGTGTGACAGTGGCGAGGAAAAACTTCCTTTTAGGCAGAAACCTCGGACAGACCCAGGCTCTTGTTAGGCGGCGTCTGACGGGCCGGTTGGGGTTAGTGGAAATAACAAAAATAGAAAAAATAGTAGTTTGTAGCAGTTCTTTGTAGTAATTCATGGCATAGCAGGGCACTGTGCGGCATTACAAGGCACAGCAGGATGTAGCTGGGCACCGCAGAGTGTAGCAGATGAACCTGGCACCGCAGAACATGTATCGGGACCATGGCGACAGCTGCTACCATGATTTTGGAGCATCCCTGATCCGAGGGAACATGCTGGGGAAAAAAGAACATAAGGACTCCGGGGAATGACTCCCCAGAGCTAATTATCATATTATATGCTTCACCTCCTCGTTACTTTCCATTAGAAGCTGCTGCTCATTGGGTGAAACATATGGCGCATGCGTCTTCTCAATTCTGCATCAGTAAATAAGTGATCGATACCGTGGTCTATTTAAGAAAGCCGTGAACCTGCACTTATCCCAGCTATCTACACCTGTCCATCCTGGCTCTGCAAACGTGCAACCAATTAAACCGCTATGAGCAGATCACACTAAGTCAAGCTGCGCTTTTTCACTTATCCTGGATATCTTTATTCTACTTTAGTGCAACAGGCCCCAGGTCTTGTCATGATCACATTTTAAATACAAGATCAATCAAACTCCATTACGTCCATTTTGACAGAGGTGGACCACACTGAATGCAGCTCATAGAATAATATGTGGATTAACAAGGGGTATTGCAGTTTTTGATATTAGAGACTCTAGATAAAAGCCTGTTTCATGCTAAATTAAAGAAGAAACACACTGTTTTTATTTTTATTTCAATTTCAAGTCTTTACTATAACTCCTAATTCTGTAATTCCTCTGCCTATGTGCTACAGGTGAAACATTTTAAGCCTAATTAAAGTGGAATCCAGCAAGGCCAACCTAATACTTTTTGTTTACTGACAACATTTCCGCAGTGTTTTGGGAGGTTGCTTCTTCTCCTTTCTTTTAATCTTTCTCTCTCCATCTTTTTCTTACCCTCTGTCATGTTTTTTTTGCCTGATGTCTACAGTGCACATCAATATTAATTGCTCTAAAAGCAGCAAGTTCTGGCATGTTTATACAGTCTGCTCAAAAAACCTGCATAAACCACAAGACTGTAGTCTGTCTTAGCATGTATGTGTGTTGCTGTTTCTAGAGCCTGCATTTTAGGCAGTATTGGAGGCATTTTGTTTTGGAAATGCCTCCGATACTGCCTAAAATGCTGGCATTGCAGAGTATGCATGTCTTGCGCCTATACGGTGTCCAGGAACAACAACATGTGCCACTCATTTACAGATATGAGAAAGAAGCAAAATGACTCGTATGTTGGCTGCGTCCGAAATCAATCATAAAAGTAGCTAATGAGTGAGCCATCTCACTTCTTTCTCATCTCTGTTGAGAATTGCACATTTGCAATAATGTTGCAGATGCTAGGCCAGCTGAGTGTGTAACTTCAGAGCTAGCAATATACATGCAGAGCTGGCAATATACATCGGAAAGTCCCAACAGTAAAATGGAGACGTGTACAATATGTAAGACAGTTGTTTGCTGAAGTTGCACTAGTATTGCCAATGTCAATACCAGCAATATTATAAAGCACGTAAAGACGTGTCACCAGAAAGACCATGTTGAGTTCACAAAGGCAAAGAGGAATAAAATGGACGAACTCCAGTAGTAAACTTTGGAAACCACATTCCAACGACATGATGAAGTCCACAAAGACAGCCCAAAAGCGTTAGAGATAACCTACAAATGCCCACCAAACTTCTGAACCAAGACTCGGCGATAAGGTGAAACAACAAATTCTATATGGTCAAGAGGCTACTGGAGCAGAATTGATCAATTTTATCAAATGGTGCTGACCACTACCTGCAAGAAACCCTGACAGTGAATGGGCTGTGGGCTTTGCTGGACCACCTCCTCCCTCGGTCACAGTGCTGAAACGACTGTTTGCAAGGGAGAACCAGGAAGACAGAGGAGTTAAAAAGATGAATACTATTCTTCTGGAGGCTGTCAAGAAAACATTCAGAACCATATATGCAGTTGCCACTCTTTTGGACCCGCGTTTAAAAAACAGGTATGTCTAATAATATGCTTTACGTATTATGTAAGTTATAAATATCAATATTAAAATAACACTTGTTTTGACATCTTATCTAATGTTCTGGTCAATCACATGGTGATCAAGTTACTATTATTATTTATTGAGTACAAATGAACATGGTTCATGTTCTAGATATTTAGACTTTGCATTGTTCTTATTTGCACATGCATTGTGCATCGTACATGCATGTGCAGTACTATTGCACTGACCCATATCTATCTTTCCATATCCTATCCATATCTATGTTTTATGGTTATTTCAGATTTACCACAAGTGAAGACAGATTCAATCATTCAAAGGATGAACTGTCCCAAGAGGTTGAGAAGATGGAGTCACTGAGGAGGACCACAACTGAGCCAAGCAGCAGCAGAAATAGCAGCTTGAATGGCCTGTTAGAGAAAATCCTGCAGGAGCGTGATGAGGAACATGGGGAAATAGCACGAGCAAACCGCTTCAAATACGGACAAATTTAGCAAAGTAAACTATCCTGCACAGCCCATTCAAGTACTGGGAAGGTTTCCCACCCTGGTTGCCACTGCTGCAAAATGTCTTTGGGCTCCTTGTAACAGTGTGAAGAGTGAGAGACTATTCAGCACAGATTCCAACATTGTTAATGCAAGGAGGAACAGGCTAGGAGGAGAAAGCAGAAATGCTCATCTCACCTGTCATTGCTCTTGATTTTGTGAGCCATAAGTATACTGCAATGTGTAGTCTTTCAAACTTATTTTTTTGTATGGCTGCTGCTCTTTTGTTTTACATAGTAATTGTAATTCTCGGTTATTTTGAATCTTAGGTTTTGAAGTTGCTGTTGCACTACAGTTTTATACTGTCACTGTTCTATATAAACGTCTTAATTCACTAAATTGTGTCTTCACTTTAACAATATACTAAAGGAATTGTTATTTATTCCCACATTTATTTAGTTGCTGGTTGCACTACAAATAATACTTTTATACTGTTACTTTACTTTAATTGTACTAAATTACAATAAAAGTAAAAAACGTTTTTTAAGCAACTGTTATTTATTAGTAGTTGTTTTTAAGTTCTTATTTAGTTATGACTGTCAATTGTCAAACTAAATAATTAAAGACAGTTATTTGGTATTTATTCTCTCTATGTATTTGTTTATAAATACAGTCCAGGGTTTAAACATATAATGTGTAATTTTCTGCCACTAGGGGTTTCTCAGTCAAAACAATGGATGGTAAACACCAACTTTTAATGACAACGGGAAGTCGCGTTGGATTATGGGAGTTTTAGCTTTCATTGTTAACACCACATCTGTTCACGGACGAGTTTACACATTCAGGTTTTATGGACATTATCCCACATATGTCTGTGGAAATTAATTTATGCATCCAGGTAATTGTAATTTCAACAAAGCTTTAAGTTAAATTTACTGGATTAAAAATATTAAATACAAGACATTTCAGTGTTCATCCAAACACCATCAGTTGTTTAATGTGCACAGGAAGTAACTCTGGTCTTAATACACAAGGCAGTCACATGATCTCATGAAATGAAGTCACATGACTGCTAAAATGTAGTCTATTTGTGTCGCCAGAGAAGATGCGGTCCCAGCAGCTTCTGATGATGCCCCCTGCTTATGAGGTGGAGCAGGATGGTGTATCTGTAAGGTGCCTGAGAATGGTTTTCAGAACCATGTTGTAGACTGAAGAAAAATTATGTCTCAACCCACCTCCCCTATGTAAAGAGGGTCGCTCCACTTTAACAAAAATGGCATCCTTGACCCCTCTTTCAAACCGCCTGTCCTCTCCGTCCAGGATATAGACATCTTGATCTTGAAAACTGCGTTGTTCTTATTGTAGATGAGTATAGACAACTGAGTCTTTTCCTGAGTAGTTTTTCTGCCTGTGTTGATACATGTGTTGGCTGAGTGGCTGTTTTGGCTCCCCAATGTACAGATCTTCAACTATCAATATATAACTCCCAGTTTTCGCTCTAGAGGGTGGTGAGAGTTAAACAGTAGGTACTGGTCAGTGTGGGTTGGCCTTATGATAAATTTCCACCTGGAGCTATCCCCTTTCCCGCAAACTTATCCCACAATCCAGGAAGGGGAGTTTATTTTCCCTCAGCTCCTCTTTTTTGAACATTATGTAGTTGTCCACTGAATGTATAAGGTCTGTGAAGGGGCTAATTTCTTTGGTCTTGATTTTCACCCATGTGTCATTCCACGTACTGTACCTGAACCAGTGGCTCGGAGGAACTCCCTTGTAGGTCTCTAATGCCTTCCTCTCCACTTCCTCCATGTAGAGGTTGGCCACAGGATACAGGGGAGTCCATTGCACAGCCATGCTTTTGTCTATAAAAGGCATCCTTATATTTAAAATAGGTGGTGTTTGCTCCAACAATGAGCCCACCTGATCTGGACTGAGTTGTGTTATCTTGTAAAGTGTGGTCACTTGGACCTTGTCCACAAAGTCCTTGGAATTCTGCATGTGATGATTAGTGTTGCCAACCAGTGGTGCTAATATAGTGGCCAGGTATTTAGCAATACGTGACTAAGTTGATACTGCTGACGATGTGTCTGAGGGGATAGTTTTTCTTATGTACTTTTGGTAAACCATACAGATAAGGTGTGGTATCTCCTAGATACAGACAGTAATATAGGCTGCAATCTACCACTCCTTTTTCCAGTGTTTGTAAGCAACTAATAACCTGTTTCTTATTCTTTATTAGTGGAATTTGTCTTTAAGGTATCATATGTGTTGTGGACACTCAAGAGGGTGGTTAAATTAGGATTACATTAGTCATCTATCTATACAGCTAACAATAATTGCAAGTTAGCCCAGTGCTGTTTAACGTTACCTTGGTCAGAACAATCATACTTTATGAGCGTGTTGAACGATGTTGTAGCTTCTTGTCAACATAGCACATAACGTTAAGCTATCAATCAATATTGAAATGTATCAATAAGGAAGGTCTATGCTGTGTAACTGAGTTGTAAGTGGCATGTAATCAATGCCAAAATTATGCTGTGTGGCAGAAAAAAAGCTGCATTAAGGTTACTAAGAAGAATTCTTTCTGTGACAATGGATGACTTCCAATTACTCTTGAACGTATTATCTGGGTGCCCGTGTTTTGACGGTAGTTAGCAGTGATGGGAAAAACAGCGTTACTTTTTTCATTAACAAATATTACAATTGATTACTCTTCCCATCTTAATAAAGACCTCACTGTTACTGCCAAAAAATGTGGCGTGTTACTATCCAATCCAATCCAATCCACTTTATTTATATAGCACAATTTTAACAAACACAAGGTTTCCAAAGTGCTGCACAAAATGATCATACAGAATAAATAGATAACACAATAAAAGCACAAATATAATAAGGTATAATAAAATAAAAACAACAAAATGCACTAGCGGCATGTGGTAAAGGTATACACATAAAATCATCACTCTACCTGGTGTTAAAAGCCAAAGAAAAGAGGTGGGTTTTAAGAAGAGTTTTAAAATGATAAAATGACTATAATTAAAGCTATTTTTTCATCAGACCAACTTTACCTCTGAGCCAAGAGGCAAAGACTTTTTTTCTTCCTTGGTTAGTGGGCAGTGCACTAGACAAGCACATAAATGCTGACGATTGGCTGAGGCTGAGTAAAATTCCATGGTAAGCCAATCAGAGGTAAAGTTGGGCGGGTGTTCAAAAGCGTGCATAGTTGGACACAAGAAATAACACAAGCAAGTCAGTCAATGAGAGACAGGTATGGCGTTATGAAATCAAGGAGAAGGGTAACTTTTCCTGCTAAAGATTTTAGGGATGAGCCAGTACAGCATTATCTGTATCTGTATCTGTTTACCACATGAATTATCTGTATCCGTATCTGTACTTGGACTGGGCGGGGCCTAAACCGGAAGTGGTCAGATTTAACCAGGAAGTGGGTCAGATTCTCTTGAAATGTGTGGGGCTTTAACCGGTATGTTATTTAAGCATGCAATTGATATGAGTTGATCAAAAATTGTTATATTTATTGCTGATTAGAAAACTATTTACATGACAGCATCAAGTTTCAGATCAATGGTGTTGTCATGGTAACAAACAAACTATATACAGAACGTTTTGCAACAATGAATACAACACATGCGGTTGCAATTATGAAGTAAAATGTAATGAACAAGAGTTTTCATACTCAGTATAACTTTCTTTTTTTAACTTTTTTATTTTTTATGATCAGTGTGATTTTTTTTGTTTTCGGTTCTTTTTTATTTCTTTTAGTTCTTTTATTTCCACACAAGGTATATGTGTGAGTGTGTGTGTGTGTGTGTGTGTGAGTGTGAGTAAGAGAGAGTTATTTGCACTACAAAGAGTGTATATACATTTAGTTTTGCTATAGTGCTTAGCAAGCATTATTTAATTTTGCTCAGTTGTGGCCTGTTGAGGGGCAATAAATATCAAAAGTTCCAAAACATCTATGTTGTTATTTGTACTGATCCACTAGGCATAATATCTACATACATGGCATCTGATTGGAGGCTAGTCTCACTTTGTCCCACAGCAACATTAAAAGAGTTTAGATTTGTGTACAGTTTCTGTTAATAATGTATTGTATTAAGTGTAATTTCATTATAATATTCAGATTTATCATAAATAATTGAACATGCACATGTATTTTATGTTCCGTTAAAGAGACGTGGAGGTGGGGTCACATTTGAGCACTGACATTTTTTTAAAGTAACTAGTTACTTTTTTAATTTGTAACTGAGTATCTAATTTAGTTACTTATTGGAAAAAGTAACTAGTAACTGTAACTAATTACTTTTCACTCTAACAATGGTAGTTAGAGTGACATGGGGGTCTAAGGTCTTTACGCCACTGACAGGCAACCAAACAAAACGTCCCTTGTCAATAAAATAAAATAACGGATTTCTCAGGGTTTAAACATTGTTGGAAACACTTTCTTATGCATTTGATAAAAGAGACCCATGATGCTTAGGGTTTTGATGTTGTGTGTGGACGTTGTGTCCACCAACAGGTGTGGACACACAACGTACTATATGGGCATTTATTTTTTTCTTTTCTATGTATGAGGTTGTATGACAACACTTTTCTTTTGGCAGTGATATGCCTTTATCTGTCTATATGCATGTCCCTGGCTGATCAGCCTCATTGGCTCTAAGCCCCAATCTTCATTAGTTGTCTCTGTCAACATGGAACAATAAAGCTGTGATTAGTGTAAGGGACCCAGACACTGTGCACGCACGCACAAACGCACGCACGCACGCACACGCACACATGCACATGCACACACCCAACACACACACACACACACACACACACACACAGTCTATTTGTGTATGTAACGATGTTTTTCTGTTGCTTAAAAGAGTTTTGGGCTTCATTTTGTCTTCAGTGCATTCTGTATCACATCTCTGCCAACTCTTACTCTAAGAATATTACAATTACTCCCTACACACATACATAGGGCGGTGTAGCTCCAGGGGTAAAGTAGGAGGGGGTTCTGAAGCGTCTCGGCCCAGCAGAGAGCTTGGGTAATGGTTAGTAGAGAAGCCCCAGGCTACTTTGGAAAATAGCTGAAGAGAAGGGAATCAATATTAGACACACACCTGCTGTGCACATATGTGTGTGTGTGTGCGTACTTGCGTGCGTGTGTGAACTTTTTAATTTCCCTGCAATGAATGAACCTGTTTTTTGGTAATCTTCTATCCCAATGACACACACATTTACTGCCATCTGTAAATTAGCCAACAAGCCTTTTGTTCCTCCTCAACATCCCTGCAAATGTTGGCTTATTCTGCTCTGTTTAAAGTATGGGGTCAATTCATCCAAACTAAATATTTCATCCTATCTGAGTCTTACGTAGGCTATAATATGGACACACACCAACACTTCTTACATAATGGGATATGCTTATTTATTCTGTCGTTCTTTCCTTTTCTCACCAGTGGGGAACAGAGTTGGTTTGTATTCAACATTAAGATCTTATTTCTCATAAAACTTCCTGCCCCCTCCCTTTCATCATACAGGAGTAAATGATCATGTTGGAAGTGTTTTTCCCATCGGCTGGATTGTCCATTCACCATCTGCCTTTGCCAAAACGCAGATCTCTTTTCACCACAAGAACACTTTCTTCTTGTTTGGTACAGTTGTTAGCTAGCAGTTTGTTCTTTTAAATTACTGTTTCCACATATAATTTATTGATGGACATGTACAGTCATTTGCTTATCATATTCAATAACATCATAAAAAATCCTATTTATGTGTATTATTATATCAGATGTATGCATTTACTCTTTTATATTTATTAGAGAGAGAGAGAATTATATATGTGCCTCATGTACATATAGAGTCCATCAGAGATCAAGCATGGTGCTCCACTATGCCAAAGTGAAATAAACTCAATGAGGGAAAGACGGGAGAGAGAGAAAGAGAGAGAGAGAGAGAAAGGCGGGTGGATGATGCACAGGGATAGATGGAAGGATGGACAAAGAAAAGGGATGGATAGTATGATTTAGCTGATAGGAGAAATCATTTACCAGCGCAATTTGTCGACAAGGATCTGGGGATGTCTCAGTGTGTCAGCGCCTCAGCCACTTTGATGGATGATGGAAGTTCACTGACTTTAACACTATCTCTCTCTCTCACTCTGCCTATGGCACTTTCTTACTCTCCTTTTCCCTCAGCCTTTTTTTCTGCTCACTCTTTTCTGCCTTTAACTCCAGCAGAGCAAAGCAGTCTCCAGCTTTATGTGTGTGTATATATGTGTGTGTGTGTATGCATACAAGGAGATGTATCAGACATCAGTACATGATTAGACAAAAAAAAATTCACATACTCCAGTACCATTATTTAACTTGACTGTTTTTGTTTGGTGGTATGTGTTAGTGTATGTGCTTCACTCTAGTGTGTGGATTGACCAGGTGGGGCCATATATCAGTTCAGGTCTTTATCGATGCTGCAAGGCAGGGAGGCCTATCGATGTGGCTCCTTGTTTTATTGAATCAAGACTCGCCCCCAGCCATAGCTCCACCCTGCATAGACTCTGAGACAGTAACAGAAAGCAGCGCTAGACCAATATATAACAGTAGAGAGCTGCTGTAAACATGGAACTTCTGACTTCTGTTCCAGAGGTAATAGAACCTTTACAATATAACATTACTTAACAGTATGAAATGTGGTTCACTCATTTGTCCAGATACAGATGGTATAAAACAAAACACAATGAGTGGGGACGCAACAAGCTGAACAATGGAGACATTTTTCAGACATAAAAAGCTGAAAAGATGACATTAGAAGAGCGCTTTGGTGGATATCATGAATAGAAGAGATGAAGATACTGTATAATTAAACCAAGCAAAGCTGTTGAGGCTGCAGTTTTTTAATGCTAAGAAATATAAATATTAGGCCTAACATAATAAATAATAATAAATATTACAACTCTCTATTTAAGGTCAATTAACCTCTAGCAGATAGAGTTTGCTTAGTTGTGATAGAACTGTAGATGTCCAAATATGTACAGGAATGTTTGAACATCTACTTTTAGAACTTTTTCAGAAGCCCTAAAACTGCCGAAGATAATGGGTTCATAAGGTTAAATAATGAACTTTATAACTGTGTAATCGCAAAGCAAAACAAACATATCAGTGTCTGTACTAGATAACCATTTATGTAGTGAACCCTAAGTAAAAATTGTCATTCTGCAATTAAAGCCGATGAATAATACCCTCAATGGGATATTGTATTGCTACAGAAACTAGTTATAGTAGTAGTTGCTCTCTATTAATCTTACCATACAAATCTGATGTCAGCCAGTCTATTTTTTCCACTTATTGATCATCACACGCACGTCAAACACATATATATATATATATATATATATATATATATATATATATATATATATATATGCATGCATATATATATATATATATATATATATGCATGCATGCATATATACATGCATACATACAGTCCCTGACAAAAGTCTTGTCGCTTGTGTACAAATTGACCTGAAGTGCCGCTGAAATATATTTCTAATCAAGATTTATTTACAAGAAATGGCTCATTTTAATCCAAACATCTTTTGTAATAATGTTTCAGTGCAAAAAGAAACTGTCAAAAAGTATTCTAATATTCACAGCTTGGTAAAGCCCATTGAGTCAATTTTTGCAAAGACATAAGTGTTGTTGCCTTGTCATATGAGCTTCACCTGTAACTAATAATTGACCAATGAGGTCTCAGGTGTGTATAAAAACAACCCCAGTACACTAGACCTTCAAATCAACTGCAACTAGACCTCTGCAAACATGCCTAAGATTCACCCTGAGACTAAAGTTTTGATTATCAAGAGGCTGAAGACCAGATCCACTGCTGATGGGGCAGACACCTTCAATGTGTCTCAGCGTCAAGTACAGAGGATTAAAAAAACATTTGAAGACACTGGAGATGTTTTTGACAAGCCCAGGTCAAGCAGACCCCGCAAGACAACTGCTCGAGAGGACCGTTTGTTGGCTCAAAAATCCAAGGCCAGCCCATTTTCCACTGCAGCAGAGCTCCACCAGACCTGGTCCCCTAAAGTCCCTGTGTCAACCAGAACGGTTTGTCGGATTCTGTCTCGAAATGGCCTCCATGGTCGAATCAGTGCCCAGAAGCCAGCACTAAACAAAAGACAATTGAAAAACCGTGTGGCATTTGCCAATGCCCACAGCCTGCTTAAAGGATGGACGCTGGAGAAGTGGAAGAAAGTGGATTTTTCAGATGAATCTTCTGTTGAATTACACCACAGTTGCCGCAAATATTGCAGGAGACCTACTGGAGTCTGCATGGATCCAAGATTCACCCAGAAAACAGTGAAGTTTGGTGGCGGAAAAATCATGGTCTGGGGTTACATCCAGTATGGGGGTGTGCGAGAGATCTGCAGGGTGGAAGGCAACATCAATAGTCTCAAATACCAAGAAATCTTAGCTACCTCTTATATTCCCAACAATAAAAGAGGCCAAATTCTCCAGCAGGATGGTGCTCCATCGCATACTTCCATCTCCACTTTAAAGTTCCTCAAGGCGAAGAAGATCAAGATGCTCCAGGATTGGCCGGCCCAGTCACCAGACATGAACATCATTGAGCACATGTGGGGTAGGATGAAAGAGGAAGCATGGAAGACCAAACCAAAGAATATCGATGAACTCTGGGAGGCATGCAAGACTGCTTTCCTAGCTATTCCTGATGACTTCATCAATACATTGTATGAATCCTTGCCAAACCGCATGGATGCAGTCCTTCAAGCTCATGGAAGTCATACAAGATATTAAATTTGAATCTCACAGCCCCACTTTTTAATTTGCTGACATATTTTAGTATTTGTAGTAAATTTGTTCAATTTATGTATAGGCGACAAAACTTTTATCTTGCCAAAATTTGACCTTTCTGTCTTGTTTAAATAATAAATCTTTTTTTAGTGAAACTAATTTATTTCAGTGCATTGAACATAATTTGGGAGGGTTTTAGCTTTTCATATGAGCTATTTCTTACACCAATTGATTAATTAAAAGTCAGGTTAATAGCAGGTGTTTCTACAAAATAGATAAGCGACAAGACTTTTGTCAGGGACTGTATATACATATATGTATATATTTACGGTGGATGGTTCAAACACA
Source organism: Etheostoma spectabile (assembly GCF_008692095.1). Taxonomy (NCBI): domain Eukaryota; kingdom Metazoa; phylum Chordata; class Actinopteri; order Perciformes; family Percidae; genus Etheostoma; species Etheostoma spectabile. The sequence continues at coordinate 26,914,762 of NC_045748.1, read as the reverse complement.
GGACTTTCAGCCAGGAGAGCGGGGTTCGTGTCCCGTGTGTGTCCTCGCATTATTGCCGCTTTCTTCTTTAGACTGTCCGTTTGGAACCACCTTCTCATTCGATGCATTTCCTTTATTTTCATGACTATTTACATTGCAGATTATCACTGAAGGCATCACAACTATGAATGAACACACATGGAATTATGTACTTAACAAAAAATTATGAAATAACTGAAAACATGTCTTTATTCTAGTTTCTTCAAAGTAGCCACCCTTTATTCTGATTTTGCACACTCTTGGCATTCTCTTAATAAGCTTCAATAGGTAGTCACCTGAAATGGTTTCCCAACAGTCTTGAAGGAGTTCCCAGAGATGCCCAGCAATTGTTGGCCCTTTCATTTCCCTTTTGTTGTCCGGTGACTGTGGAGGCGCAGCATTCCATCACTCTCCTTCTTGGTCAAATAGCCCTTACACAGCTTGGAGGTGTGTTTGGGCTCATTGTCCTATCAAAAAATAAATGTTGCTCTACTAAACTAAACGCAAACTGGATGGGATGGCATGCCACTGCAGGATGCTGTAGTAGCCATGCTGGTTCAATATGCCTTCATTTTTGAATAAATCCCCAACAGTGTCACCAGCAAAGCACCCCCACACCTCCTCCTCCATGCTTCATGGTGGGAACCAGGCATGTAGAATCCATCCGGTCACCTTTTCTCCGTCTGCTTGTTACCTCTCCTTAGCAGTGGTTTCCTAGCTGCTATTTGATCATGAATGCCTGATTTTTGCAGTCTCCTATTAACAGTTGTTCTAGAGATGTGTCTGCTGCTAGAAATCTTTATGGTATTCATCTGGTCTCTAATCTGAGCTGCTGTTAACTTGTGATTTCTGAGGCTGGTGACTGAGATGAACTTATCCTCAGCAGCAGAGGTGACTCTTGGTCTTCCTTTCCTTTTCCCGCTTGATGGTTTTTGTGACTGCACTTGGGGACACATTCAAAGTTTTCTTAATTTTCCGTACTGACTGACCGTCATTTCTTAAAGTAATGATGGCCACTTGTTTCTCTTTACTTAGCTGATTGGTTCTTGCAATAATATGAATTTGAACAGTTGTCCAATAGGGCTGTAGGCTGTGTATCAACCTAACCTGTGTATATATATATATGAATATGTGTGTGTGTGTGTGTGTGTGTGTGTGTGTGTGTGTATATGTATGTATGTGTATATATCTATATATATATCTATATATAGATATATATATATATATAGATATATATATATATAGATATATATAGATATAGATATATATATAGATATATATATATAGATATAGATATAGATCTATATATATAGATCTATATATATATATATATATATAGTGGATGGGTCAAACACAGGACTTTCACCCAAGAGGGCGGGGTTCGTGTCCCGCGTGTGTCCTCCCATTATTGCCGCGTCTGGGAAGCTGCTTTCTTCTTTAGACGGCCCGTTATTCTTGTGTGTCACAGAATCGTAAGCCCACCCATGACCTTTCCCTAAACCCTACCGTCCTGTTCCCATGAGTCACGGAACCGTAAGCCCACCCACAACCTTTTAAACCCAATCGTCCCATTTCCGCGAGTCAAGGAACTGTGAGCCCACCACAAGCTTTTCCTTAACCTAACAGCGTCAAAAGGGACGACACTAGTCCTGACCAAGCGCATTTAGGTAAAGAGTGTTATGTTATGCTAACGCAGACTTTTAGCGTCAATAATAACGACAAAAGCACCTGACCAAGCGTCTGTGTTTTACGAGATGGGAGTGAGAATGTGTTGAGCAATGCCATTGTGAGCACAGACCTCAGTGATGAAATGACCTTGGTGATTACAGTGTTATCAGAACAAACAAAAATACATGAACAAATATGGACAAAACTATGTGTTACGTGTGGAAACAGGTTGAACACATATGCAGACAATACGAAGACCAGAATGATAGTGTAACAGGTTTATTCCAGTGTCCATTGTCGGGATGTAACAGTGAAAAGCCAAGTCCAAAACAAATCCAATAGTAATCCAGGGTGCACAGTGTGTGTGATACCATGTCCAATAATCCAGTGATCCAGGGCGGAGAGCAGGAGTGGTGAATGGCAGGAGTGAAGTGGCAGCAGGAGTCATGTGCACAGAACTGTGGCTGACAAAGAACAATAAGTACAAGCGTCACAAGTGTCACAAAAACTAATACAAGGGTAGAGTCAGCAGCGAGACTAACGTTGTCTAAACTATGATCTGACGAGGAGTGGTAGGTTGACCGGGTCTTTGAAGCAGAGGTGATTGGAGGCCAGGCTTCACTCCTGTAACCAAGGACAGACAGAGGGGAGGAGAGCAGAGACAGAGTGCAACCAGCAGCGGACCTAACACTATGGAAACAAGACCACGTTGTAATGAAGTGGAAGACCAAAGAAGGAAAGAACTAAATAGACTCTACGGTACTAGTAACACTTTTTACACTTCAAAGATTGCCACCTCAAAACAAGTGATTTGTAAGAGCTGATTTACAAAAATCCTACAAGTTTTCACAACCTGAGCTAAGATAAAGGACGTTAACTACAAAACAACTTCAAGTTAAAATTGCCACTAAAGCTTGAAAAGAGCTGTCTAGTGTAAATCTATGTGTGTATTTGTACTGGCTGTGTAGTGTTCATTTTGGCTGTTAAAACATCACAACACATTAAAAAACAGCATTACTTGTATCCAAATCTATCATGCACAACAAAACCCTGTTGCATTATTGATGACTTGACTCGTTTGCTGCTAGAGATTTGTATTTTTCTTCATTTGTATGTGAAGTGACCTTAAGTAAACCCTAAATTGAGCATAACGCTTCTCTGCCTGGGGAGTCGACTATGATTCTCTGCCAGGAAAGATGTAGCTACAGTCAGTGAGCCATCGGCAAACTGCTTCATTATGCTCAACACCATCAATCTCCATGCAAAAGAATAGCCAACTTCAATACCACTATTAGAAACAGCAATTGTCAGACCCTCATACCATCTCATAAGTTGCTGTTATTGATTTTAAAACATTTTGAGCTATTTTCCTAGAAGATTTTGAGTAGTGCTGTAGAAAGGCAGGGTGCTATGTCAGATGGATTCATCATCATTGGTTGGAGTAAATTATTATCTGACAGGCATGTACATTAGAAGGAGAGCCTGGACAGGGGTGAAAGAGCAACCTCACCTTAACATGGAAGGAAAAAAGGAATCGCAGCAACTGAAGCAAGTCAGGAATAAATAGAGAAAAGTGAAGATGAAAGGAAAAACGTCACTTTTTTTTAGAAAAATGGATTTCAAAACGGAGGTTGTCATCAAAAGTGTATCATTTAATTGATCTTTGTCATTTCTATAAGGGATGTCATTTGCATCACTTTTCTTTGCTCTATGTGTTTGTCATTCCTTGTGCTATTTGAGTGTTTGTGTGGATGTGTTTGGTCTTTCCACAGAGAAATTTCCTCGTGGGTGACATAATTTAGTCTTGATCAAACAGATCCTACTAATAAAGCCAATATATTTTTTCTCTTGCCATTTACAAAGGATACACTCTCACTCTCTCTCAGTCATGCGGAAGAACACTGTTGCATGTTTTATTTTATCTCTTTTGGTGTTTATTGACAGACAGGTAGTTTGTTGTTACACTGTGTCATCTCTCAGCCTTGTCACTCAGGATTTTATGACCAAACCATGGCTCTTATTTAATTGCAATGATAGAGATAAAAGTCACAGACTGAGTTACTTTCTCTTGCCTCCTTCCCGTTATTCTTGTCCTTAAAGGTCGTCCAGTATGTCTAATATACCTACATAAAACATCTCTGTCAAATTTAAGTGGAAATTATGCCAAGATCTGAGGCAAAATGCCAAAGACTCTGTGCAGATTTTCTTTTTTTTGACAAGATGTTTTTGACCGATTTTCTTCAAATCTTACGAGTAACTTAATTCTGATAGTGTTTATGCTGCAGGTTAAATTATTACTATATATATACTGTGTAATGTTGTTCAACTTCTTCAAAAACAGAATGAATCTTGGTACTAGCCTTGCCTATACATTATGGACTTGCCTTTGGTATTCCTTCTTATTATCCAAATTAATCTGTAAACCAATAGATATCATATGTGCAGTTGGTTTTATTGTAGAGTATACGCAATGTTATATTTGTGTACAATTTGATTGGTATTATTAGCTACATATAAAGATTTGAATTAACCAAATATAGGTCTTTATGGACAAACTGTGGAAATGTACGTTGTATGTAATGAAATGCATACAAAAATACATTTGAAGCGATCCATTTTGGTTTGGATTTTTTTTATGTGTGAAAATATACCAAACCAAGATAACAACAAACTCATCAATTGATTCGACACCAGAGCAAACCAACTATTGGTGTGAAAATGTCCTAAAATATAAATCCTTATTAACCTGTTGGTTTTCTGTTTTCCATCCCTCTGTCCTGTCCCTACCTATCTATCCATGCAGGGTAACCAAGAGGCCCCAGCTCCCCCTGAAGCCATGGCCCAACCCTTCCCACAGGCCCAGTACCCCCCTCCCCCACAGAATGGGATCCCAGCTGAGTATGCCTCGCCCCACACCCATCCACCGGCAGAATACACAGGACCAAGCACGGTGGCCGAGCACACCCTGACACTCTACACGCCTACACACACACAGAGCGAACAGCCGGGAAATGACAGCAATACCCCCACTCTCACAGCCAACACAGTAACCGTGAGTCTATAGTTTATACTAACATCTTTATGAACCACATGAAATACATTTTTTTGCTCTATTTTCATTTAAAGTTGATGTCAATGAGGATTGAAAAAGTTATGGGGACTTGACTGATGGTCATGGACTTGACTGACTACAAGGGGTAGAAAATCTGCAATATCAACATTTGTAAATGTATGTTACTGTTAATGTGTGCCTCTGCTGATTTGAGAAAAAAACATGTCCTTTACAACAAAAATGTATCTCATTTACAGTATTTATTATTTTTATTAGACCTATTTCTTTATAAAAAAAAATATTTTTAAATGACATTTATATTACTCTAGTGGTCTTAAGAAAGTGGAACACTATGCTGCCACTGAGCTACTGTTTTAGGTTCAGTTTTGGTGACATACAAAATGGTCCTTTTGTTGTTGGGATTGAAAGTTGGGATTGAAAGTCCTCCTCACCAGTTACTGTCAGAGATGGGAAGTAACAAAGTACAAATACTTTGTTACTGTACTCAAGTAGATTTTTCAGATATTTTCTTTTACTCTTTATTTTTTTGGCGACTTTTTACTTTTACTCCTTGCATTTTAACACGAATATCGGTACTTTCTACTCCTTACATTTTACAAAATTGGCTCGGTACGTTAGTTTTGTACTAAATGTTGTCTATCAGGTGTGATTGTGAGTGCATGTCAGAGAATAGCGCAGACACGCGCCTCACACTGCGAGCAGGCGCACACGGCACACGGAGAAAAAAGTGAGAGAAAAGAAAAAGAGACTAGCTGTTCGGAGGATAATCAGTTGAGATTGTGTGCATCTTTGAGAACTGTAAGTCATATAACTGATGTTGTCAGCCTGTTGTTGTATTGGTCTATAGTTCTGGCAAATTTAAAGTTAGCTTGTTTGTGTTCTTCCCTTGTTAGCTAGGTTGCACCTGTCAGTCAGGTTGCACCTGTTAGCTAGGCTGCACCTGGCTGTTGATTCAATATAATGTTGATTGTTGAACTTCCTTGCTCATTAAGATAATACAATTAATAATGGGTTTACTGTTATTATTATTATTATTAAACATTTTTAATCGCGATTAATCGCATAATTTCCCTGATTAATCGGGATTAATCGGAAAATGAAATAACAAATTCAAAAGTAGTGTATATAGTGCCTTTTTTTTTATGTTCTGCCATATGAACAAAAGTGCCGTAACATTTGTTCTGCAAAAACTTACCAGCATTTTGTTTATAAAGTAGCAGTTAAATAAAATATTTAGTGTACATCTCAACTTAAACAATGTATTTATCATGTCCAGAGATAAATTCCATCTGGTTGGAACGTAACCATCGTACATAAGCGACTCCTTCTTATGTACACGTTCATCTGTTGTTGCTCTAACTCTGCAGCACCTGTTGGACTGGGTTTAGAGCCCCACAACTTTTCTGCACTTCGCAAGGACACTGTCCAACGCGCTGTAAAGCAGAGACACAGAACGTGACAGAACGCTGGAGACCGTGCGCAAAGCAGGGGACATGATCAGAAGGCAGAAGGCTCGCAGCAGCGATCAGATTTTGTATCTATTCGTACTTTCTGGGCTAACTGCGGTGACTTTATTTGACATATTCAACTGCTGTGCAACTTCAATTAAGTGTCCCGCGCATGTCTCAGCATAATGTCTCTCCTCTGTTTTCATTTCACTCAGAGCACTTGAATAGAGCGCCCACTTTTTATCAGTATAATGCACTGTAACGCCGAGATAATTCTGGTAACCCAGTGAGTCCAGTAGTTCCCAGGGAGTCCAGTAGTCCCTAGGGTGCATGTTGTAGCGTGGTTGCTTTTGCAGTCCTCTCCTTTTTATACAACTTGTGTATTCTTGTGATGGTGCGTCATGAGGGAATCTCATACCTGCCGTTGTTGTTGCGATTCTCAGACCGATGTCCTCCACCACCCTAATGGGTGTTGTTGAATGATTTGCTGGTATCAACTGTCAAGGTGATATTTCAGACTGGAAGTAGCCTTCTCCGGTGATAAATAAATTCAACTTTGCAGTATTTACAAAGCCTGTGAGCATCAAACTTTTACAATAATAAAGAAATAATAAAAACTACATTAACGCGCGATAAAAAAAATGTCTGCGTTAATTAATTAATTAGTTAACGCAATAATAACGCGCTAACTTGCCCAGCCCTATTTACAATATTATTTATTTTATTACCACATACACACACACACAGCCATAGCAGAGCTCCTGACGCCCATGTTTATACTGATGCTTGATTGTAATGAAGCATCAACAGAGAGAAGTTGTCTTCGCTGTGTTTTAACAGATACACCTGGGCCGAAGTTGGAAACCAGAATCAGCTCTAAATCCAGTCCTAATCTAGCCCTCACTAACTTTAAAATAATTTCAAATCATGAAGGCCAAAAGAATAACAATAACTTAACCTTACCTTACCTACCTTACCATAACCTTCCTAACTAAGAAAAACAGGAGAAAACTAAACACATCTAAAGGTCCACCCATACAATTGGAAACTAAAATATACTTAAACAAAAGTCAACGTGTGGCAGGTTGGGAGGCAAGGAAACTGGAGAATGAAGAACGCCTGCTGGCTTCCCTCTGTCCCTCTTGACAGTTGCCATGTTGCTCCTTTAAATAGCTGTTGGTTCACAGCTGCAGCCAATCCCGGATCGGACTTAGCTGCCTCCACCAATCATCCTCCAGCAATGGCACAGCGCTATTTGCATAGGGAGAAAACAGGACACAAGTGCACATACAGCGAGACAAACAAATACGACCACAGTCGTAACACTGGAGTTACCAATACCAAATTTAATCTAATTGGATGGGAACATACACAGACTTCTCACAAAATCACACTTGAATTCATATCTTGCTTTTCAGTCAGAATCTTATTAACCTGGAGTCCCAGTCTCTGTCAATATAATTAGGCTATATGTTTTAGGCCTATTGGCAAACAGCCATTTAAAATGTAGGCAATGGCATATAAAGAGCCTTTTTTCCATGTCCACTGTAGTTTCTCAGCGTGCTCTCTAGTAACATGTGTCTGGTCCAGGGAGCTTTGTCATTCATAAGGCTACTTTTACTTTTATACTTTAAGTAAATTTCTAAGCCTGTACTTTGTTACTTTTATTTGAGTAAAGAAGGTAAATCAGTACTTCTACTTTTTACCAGAGTATTTCTTTAACACAATTATCTGTACTTCTACTTGAGTATGGGCAGTGAGTACTTTTGCCATCTCTGGTTAGTGTACAAGGTAAATAGATTGTTGGGATTGACTACCCTATTTATTTATTTTTTAAATTAAAATGTATTCCAATGTTTGCAGTCACATGTTCTTGAATTACTGCAGTGACCTGTTTAATGATACAACTAGTTTTTGCCGTCTAGTTTCTGACAAGCAAACCGTTATGACAGTTCAGTTCTGTTTTACATTAAGCTTTAATATATAAATGTTTAAAACCTTTGTCAATATGGACATGCTATATTCAATTCAATTCAATTTTATTTATAGTATCAATTCATAACAAGAGTTATCTCGAGACACTTTACAGATAGAGTAGGTCTAGACCACACTCCCGAATTTACAAGGACCCAACAGTTCTAGTAGTTTCCTAGTTATAGTTTGGCGAGGAAAATTCCCTTCCCAACGGCGTATAGCATGGATAGGAACGTTGCATTGGAGCCAGTCTAAAGGAATGCGTAACAAAGCTAAATTCTTCCTTCCAGAGCCAGCCATTACATTAATTTGTTTTGTGAGAAGGTGATCATTTGAATTAATGAAATATGTTTTATAGTCCTCAAAATGCTTTAGTATGTTTCCCAGTGTCACAGAAGTGGGTAAAATCAATTCCCACAGGTCTGAAAGTGTACACAGGTGTGTTTGAGAAGATGTAGAAGGTGTGGTGATTTGCATAGTGCGGCATAAAGCATGTCTTAGGTATTGTTATTAAAGTATGACTTATCATAGACAAAGGCCAAAACAAATTGTAGCCGTGTTTTAACTGATGTTGTCAATGTTATGTTTTAACCACATTGTTAACGAGCATATTTTCAAAAACTAGAAGAATTTAGATTTTAAATTAATTACATATATTCTTGTCTTGCAGTTCTACTGTTATAAGCTTTTCCATTTAGGTACAAATTTATGGGATAAAAACAGAGTGGTGGGCTAAATCTGACTTTAAAATGCAATGGGAACAGGGAAATCTAAAATTCAAATTCACCATCTTATAATTTAACTTATGTATATTTAACCACCAATCCCTGGTGTGTTATTCTTATTTTAAGGTTTAAAGATAGTTATTTGAGACAGAGAGTTGCAGCCCACATGCTATTCTACAGTCCCTGACCAAAGTCTTGTCGCTTATCTATTTTGTAGAAACACCTGCTATTAACCTGACTTTTAATTAATCAATTGGTGTAAGAAATAGCTCATATGAAAAGCTAAAACCCTCCCAAATGATGTTCAATGCACTGAAATAAATTAGTTTCACTAACAAAAGATTTATTATTTAAACAAGACAGAAAGGTCAAATTTTGGCAAGACAAAAGTTTTGTCGCCTATACATAAATTGAACAAATTTACTACAAATACTAAAATATGTCAGCAAATTAAATAGTGGTGCTGTGAGATTCAAATTTAATATCTTGTATGACTTCCATGAGCTTGAAGGACTGCATCCATGCGGTTTGGCAAGGATTCATACAATGTATTGATGAAGTCATCAGGAATAGCTAGGAAAGCAGTCTTGCATGCCTCCCAGAGTTCATCAATATTCTTTGGTTTGGTCTTCCATGCTTCTTCTTTCATCCTACCCCACATATGCTCAATGATGTTCATGTCTGGTGACTGGGCCGGCCAATCCTGGAGCATCTTGATCTTCTTCGCCTTGAGGAACTTTGAAGTGGAGATGGAAGTATGCGATGGAGCACCATCCTGCTGGAGAATTTGGCCTCTTTTATGGTTGGGAATATAAGAGGTAGCTAAGATTTCTTGGTATTTGAGACTATTGATGTTGCCTTCCACCCTGCAGATCTCTCGCACACCCCCATACTGGATGTTACGCCTGACCATGATTTTTCCGCCACCAAACTTCACTGTTTTCTGGGTGAATCTTGGATCCATGCAGGCTCCAGTAGGTCTCCTGCAATATTTGCGGCAACTGTGGTGTAATTCAACAGAAAGATTCATCTGAAAAATCCACTTTCTTCCACTTCTCCAGCGTCCATCCTTTTAGCAGGCTGTGGGCATTGGCAAATGCCACACAGTTTGTCAGTTGTCTTTTGTTTAGTGCTGGCTTCTGGGCAGTGATTCGACCATGGAGGCCAATTTGAGACAGAATCCGGAAACTGTTCTGGTTGACACAGGGGCTTCAGGGGACCAGGTCTGGTGGAGCTCTGCTGCAGTGGAAAATGGGCTGGCCTTGGATTTTCGAGCCAACTAACGGTCCTCTCGAGCAGTTGTCTTGCGGGGTCTGCCTGACCAGGGCTTGTCAAAAACATCTCCAGTGTCTTCAAATGTTTTTTTAATCCTCTGTACTTGACGCTGAGACTCATTGAAGGTGTCTGCCACATCAGCAGTGGATCTGGTCTTCAGCCTCTTGATAATCAAAACTTTAGTCTCTGGGTGAATCTTAGGCATGTTTGCAGATGTCTAGTTGCAGTTGATGTGAAGGTCTAGTGTACTGGGGTTGTTTTTATACACACCTGAGACCTAATTGATCCATTATTATTCACAGGTGAAGCTCATATGACAAGGCGACAACACTTATGTCTTTGCAAAAATTGACTCAATGGGCTTTACCAAGCTGTGAATATTAGAATACTTTTTGACAATTTCTTTTTGCACTGAAACATTATTACAAAAGATGTTGGGATTAAAATGAGCCATTTCTTGTAATTTAATCTTGATTAGAAATATATTTCAGCGGCACTTCAGGTCAATTTGTACACAAGCGACAAGAATTTTGTCAGGGACTGTAGTGGTGGCGGACATGCTGAGAAGCTTGTGGGAAACTTAAAGTGAAACCTCTCTTGCTGTCTGAACTTCCTGTGACACTACACTTCACACAACATGAAACTTAAAACCTTAAAATGTTAGGATAATCCGATCATGATTGCCTTGGGGTTCCGTATCTGATCAGCTGCTGGCTTGACCTCTGTGTTGATTCTGAAAGCAGTTACAAGATCTGGGACAACAAAGCGACACCAAGCAGGGTTCCGTTCACAATGTTCTAAAGGTTTAATGAGACACATAAGGATATTTACATTTTCTAACAATAGCTCCATTCACTTGGATGACAAGAGAGTAGCTAGATAAGAAATTGCCTCCATAGAAAATGAGGATTGGTTCAACACAGAAAGCTTCAGAAATTAAAACAGTGTAACAATTTATGATACTTGTGGCAATTTTATATTTCCACTCTTACAATAAGAATGAGAAAAAAAATCTCTTATAGTGTTGCCAAACTTTTAATGCTCAGAGCATGGTACACAGGACAAAGATTGGTTTGTAATATGCACAACGATGGGACGCTGTTCTCTTACTCTATACCTTGGCTAGGTCCTCCCCATCTGGCCAGCATGGTGTCTTTCAATTTGTTTTGCATGCCTTTGTTCTCAAGACAAAGGGATTACCAGCCAGAGGTAAATACCGTCTGATGACATCCAGGTGGGAGACGCCTTGTTGTTGTCTGTTAGCATATGCAATCAGTTAAGTTTTAGATTAGATTAGATTAGATGATACTTTATTCATCCCACAGCGGGGAAATTCCTTTGTTACAGCAGCAATTATCTACAATGAAAGCAAAAACAAACAAACAAGTAAACACACAAGAAAAACAGGTAAACAATAGACAATGTGGAGAAAGGTAGACTGAAGCAAAGTAAAGTAAAGTAAGGTAAGGTAAAGTGAAGTGGCGTCACATGAGGTATTGTAAAGTAAAGTGCAGTTGCCATAGTACAAGAAAAACAACATTGCAGTGTTGTAAGTGACGCTAAAATTAAGTAAAATATTTAATTAAAGTGATAATGCAAAAGCAGGTAACCATAAGGTAACCGTAAAAGGATCTATGATAAAAGAATCAGCATAATCAATAGAAAGGAAGTTTAAACCTGATTACAAATGCATGGTCAAATGCATTTTCATTACATCATGATGAAAGACAATCTCCATCACAGTTAAAAATGTAACAAATATAAGCAACAAGGAAGAGGTGGAGTTACCTTGCCCGTAGGAAGCCCAGGGCCCCCGTCTGGAGCCAGGCCTAGATGGAGTTTGGAGTTTACCCTGGTGGACGAGAGGGTCACCTCCCTACGCCTGTGGGTTATAAGGGGGGGACTCTGACTCTGTTTTTCTGACTCTGTTTGTGCATATTCACCAAACAAAAAAGCTTGGAGTATTGGGCCTTTTTGGAGACCCTGAATGGAGTTCTGCATGGAGCTCCAGTAGGGGACTCTATAGTTCTGCTGGGAGACTTGCATGTGCAGGATAAAGGAAAAAAGACACCATGCACATGTTCACTGCGGCCTAAAAGACACTTTACTAATTTACTGTAAAAATATATATTTAAATTTAAAAAATGAAAATACTTGTGTGTACATTGTCCAATTGGCCCAAATTTTTGTTAAGATTCATAAGACTCTAACCCTGACAACATATACACGCCAATATTGGCTCAAAGTCATAGCCCCCCCTAGTGACAACAGGAAGTAGTCCTAAAAGTCAAGGCGCTATACTTTAAACAACTCCTCCTATAGATTTTCATCTGATTGACTTCAAAATTGGTCTGTAGTAGGGTTTAATGCCAGGAAACAGGATTCCCGGGAAATCTGATCAAGACTATTTCCTGATTCCAGGGAAAGGTTATGACAGGAAATGGGGAAATGAAATGAAATAAACGCAAGGAGTGCACATCTATTGTTATACGGTAACATTGATGCAGGTGACGTTGCTTTAATGTAGCTACGCTAATACAGCCTCACCAAATTCATTACCCAGCAGTAGTCTACATCCGTGGAGGCGGAGAGAGCGTTTTCTATTTGCGGCCAATTTGTCACGGAAATCCGAAACCGAGAGTACTTTTTTGATTGGTGATGGTTTGGTCCGCCCCCTATTATTAAGCCACATCCTCTTTCATAACTGGTGACCTTTTCAAGGTAGAGTCTTGTGTGAGGTATCACTGAACTCAGCAAAGAGTTTATTTTTGATTGGTGATGGTTGACCTGTCCCCTATGCTGTTGCCAAGCAAATGCATACTGTCACTTTGTCACTTTAATTTAAGTTGGGTTTCAAATATTGTAGATGGCTTACTTCCTTTGCTTACTTGCTTAGTGCCTTACTTGTTTAGTTGTGTAGTTCTTTTATTCAACAATATACTTTTTATTTTTTACATTTTCAAGAGAAATTTCACTTTTTACATGTAAAACATGATGGGCTTGTTAAATATATCATATTGTAAAAAATGATTTCACACACACAGACAGGCATAGATGCGCACCCATGTTCACTCAAAAAGGTATTAACAACACAACATCTGGGAGATCTAACTGGGTGGAAAAGGATGAGGTGGTTTAGGGTGGTTTAGGTTTATTTGTGTGTGTGTGTCTGTGTAACTGGCATAAGGGAGGCTTGGTTGGGTAGATTAGTTCTGTACAGTCTCCCTACACGCACGCACGCACGCACGCACACACACACACATACACACTGTAAAGCTCCATACTGTTTCCGTGGTGACAGTGCAGGATGTGCGGCTGCTTGTGTATGATAATGTTTATGCAATTATTTCTTCTTCCTGCCTGGCTGCTCACACACCATGGATGGTAGAGGCATGGTGGCCAAAGAGAGGGAAAGAAGCGCACAGATGGATTTTAGCTCTTTGACTATGGCAGAAGAAGGCTTACAGTCCTAAAGCCATTCCATTCCATACCATGCTAAGCTTAATGACAGAATCCAGCCTGCTTCATGTACTAACACACACACTCAATGTGTGGAATAGGGATCAACAAGAGAAACTTACTTTGTGTTGGGATTTGTGACGCATTGGCGAACAGGATTATTTCACATAATGTGTAATGGACTCATGTAACATTGTAATGTGAATTATGCTGTATTTTTTTAATTAAATTTAATTAAAACATTTGTTGGTAAAAATAAAATGTAAGAAATCTTTGCAAAAACAATAGGGTTCCACAGCCCTGTTGTGTGAACCGCATAGCTTTGCTACCGCGTTCCTACAGCCTTGAGCTTGGAATAAGGCGATTGAGCTGAATCACCACTCTCCTCACGACCAGTCTTCACTTTTCTATCACTACAGTTTTTCAGTTTGGTTCATCCAGTATGACATCCAGGGTTTCAGTTAAAGATAAAAGGTCTCCATATTTTTCAAATTTGTTTGGAGAACTTCTAAGTGAAAACCTCAGCTTCTCCAGCTTCACATTGTACAGAACCTTCTTCATTCATTAACCATAAGATGGGGGCAGGATGTTTTTCTAGGTGAAGAGAATTAGGCATCTGGCTAACACGGTACTAAAGGCCATAGCATGGCGAGACATAGCCAAAAGGCCCTCATCCATTGAGATACCAAAAATGGCAGAGAGGGGACTTGGAGCTGAAATTTGATAGACAGGTCTTTAAAGGACATAAATATGGCCCTGTCGTATAAATGGTTAAGTGACCTAATACCCCCTAAACAGGCAGCTACCTACAACAATACAGACATTGAAGAGTTTTCAGACACTGTCTCTTCCTACATCAGCAAATGTATTGCTGATACAAGATTGCTCCGTGGATTGTAGCCTCGGTACTTTGCTGTCTAGTTCTTTGTTTTTGTGCATTTATTATGCTTTCTGTGCCCTTACACCAATAACTTTTACAACCACTGGAAAACCTCTACAGGAACTCTGTTTTTCACAAAGCCAGCAAGTTTTACCAAAATCCTGGTTGGAGGCACCGCAGTTCTACATGCAATCTGCCACAGAAATTAATTACTGGTGAAATTAAGGAAGCGGGGACTATGCACCTTGTTTTCAGCCATTCACTTGGCAAAAGTTCGGTCTCTGACAAACAAGATAGATGAGCTGCTGCTTCTCAGGCAGGTCCATCAGCACTAGTGCCCCACAGGGGTGTGTCCTCTCCCAGCAGCTCTTCTCCCTCTACACTATTGACTGCACCTCAAAGAGCCCGTCTGTAAAACTCCTGAAGTTTGCAGATGACACCACCGTCGTTGGTTTGATCCAGGATCACAGACAGGAGGTGGAACAGCTAGTCCAATGGTGCTGTCAGAACCATCTGTAGTTAAACCCCAAGAAGACTGTGGAGATGACAGTGGACTTTAGGAGAAGACCCCCCTTGACATTAAGAACAACAGTGTCCACTGTAGATTCCTTTAGGTTTCTGGGTTTGGCCATCTCACAGGACCTAAAATGGTCTCCCAACATAGACTCTGTCCAAAAAAAGGCAAAGCAGAGGTTATATTTCCTGTGACAGCGAAGGAGGTTTAATCTGCCTAAGGAGCTGCTGACCACCCTCTATTCAGCCATCATTCAGTCTGTCATCTGCACCTCCATCACTCTTTGGTCATCATCACCAAACGAGACAGGACCACACTTCAACGGACAATTAGGGCTGCAGAGAGGATCATTGGAGCAGACCTTCCCTCAATCCAGGACCTGTACCAGTCCAGGGTCAGGAAAAGGACAGCAAATCTCTGCGGACCCCTCACATCCTGGTCACAAACTGTTCACACTCCTTCCTTCTGGTAGGCGATACGGGGCACTGTTTGCCAAAACCAGCCAACACAAAGACATTTTTTTCCCCAAGCAGTTACTCTGTTGAACGCTCAGAAATAGCCCCCCACCCCCTTCCGTAACACCGAACAAAGTCAATGAACACTGTTCTGCTCATCTACCTCATATGTATTTTCAATCTTACGATTACATAATTGTTATTCATATTCCATCATCACAATGAACTGCCTTGCACTATATTTATATCTTAAATATCTGACCGTACGGATATTCCATCATTTTTTTCCCTCTCGTCATTTGTTATTTTTATAATTTTGTAAATTTCTAATTTCTATTGTATTGTTATACTGTATACTTAGTATTTTATATTTTTCACTGTCCTTTCTGTTTTTATTCTTATATGTTAAGAGTTATGTTAAGTGTTGTACTTTGAGAGCAAAGATTAACCAGAGTTAAATTCCTTGTTTGCGCAAACCTGGCCAATAAAGCTGATTCTGATATAACCATCACAACCCAGGCTAACCAGAAGCAGAGTGGAGCCTTTGGCATGGTATCCAGACCATCATGGACAACAAACCCTCGCCTCAGACTTGTGTCAATCATCAACTCTCTGCTGAATAACCTCAACAGCTTCTTTGTCAGGTTTGCATCACACAACAGCATGCCCCCACAGAACCCATAAGGCCAATAAGGTCCCAGCAGCGCCTCTACTTCCTTTGCAAACTGAACAGAACAAGAGCCCCCCCCATCCAAAATATGCTCCTTCTATTGGGGCAGCATTGAGAGCATTCTGTCCAGCTGCATCACTGTGTGGTACGAGAGCTGCACTGCCTCCAACTGTAATTTAATTTAATTTTAATTTTTTTTTTTAATTTTTTAATCTGTTTATTGATCCCCTATGGGGAAATTACAATTTACACTCTGCGTCCACACTTGGTTAGTTTTACACACACAGTCCTGAACTACACACACACATGCTCAGGATCTATACATGCCCTAATGGAGAGATGTCAGAGTGAATGGGCTGCCAGCCGAACCAGCGCCCTGAGCGGGTGGGGGGCTACGGTGCCTTGCTCAAGAGCATCTGGCAGTGCCCAGGAGGTGAAGTGGCATCTCTCCAGCCACCAATCCACACTCCGTACTTTTTGGTCCATACGGGGACTTGAACCAGAGACCCTTCGGTTCCCAACCCAATTCCCTACGGACTGAGCTACTGCCCCCCCAAAGACCCTGCAGCTCATAATGAAGGCTTCTGGGCGAATCACTGGTGTCCCACTCCTCTCACTCCTGGATATCTACCAAACCCGACTCCTCAGCCACCCCTCACACAGCCTCTTTAGCCTCTTGCCATCTGGGAGAAGGTGCCAGAGCGTCCAAGCCTGTTTCAGCAGACTGGCAAACGACTTCATTCCTCAAGCTATCAAGGAGCTCAATACCCTCCCTTATTGCCCTCACTCCCCTCTGCCCCCAATATCTCTGGACTCTGAACCCCCCCCGTCAGGATCAGCACCAGCCACTTTATTAAGGAAGACACTCAGGAACTGTTCCTTTTATATTTCACCTTTTCAGTATATTTAGTTTGACTGTTTGATTTTGCCTTACATTTGCACTATTCATAATTCATTACTGTATTGCACATATTACTTATCTTTTTTAATTGTATACATTACCTATCTTTATTTTTATATAAAACCTATCTTTTTATATTTGTTTGTATATTACTTATCTTTTACTTATCTTGTTGTACGTGTCCGTATTGCACTGTGGCTCAGAGAGAAACATATTTTCATTTGCTCTGTATGTCTGGCACACATTGCAGAATTGACAATAACGTTGACCTGACTTTACTTGACTTTGGATGAATCATTACAATGTATATCCAATTAATAAATTAACTATTTGGAGAAAAACAGAAGTCCCCTCTTTTTTGCAGTAAAAATATACATGGATGATCTACTCCCGGGCCAGTGGGAATTTTTTTTTAATGTTGGACACTGCATAAAGAGCAGACTAATTCCTGCATTGGCAATAAATACCTTCATCCCTTTGTCTTTCACCCTCACACACCTGTACTTTCTGAAAATTTTACCACATTGTTCTGTCAATCCTCTTCTATTGTACAAGATCTGTGTTTTCATGTCACTCCAGCTCATTTTAGTGTGTAACGGGAGACATCAAGCTAAACAGCCTTGCTTTTCACCTGGGTCTTCTCAAGACTTTTCTTTACCATGACAGGGGCTAATCTGTGGCATTCTTTGTGTTTCCCTGCAGCAGGCAGAAGAGGTTGCACAGACGGAGGGCTCCCAGCAGCTCCACCTGCAGTCCAGCGACTCGTTGGAAAAGCAGCAGCCCAAGAGGTTACATGTCTCCAACATCCCTTTCCGTTTCCGAGACCCTGACCTCCGGCAAATGTTTGGGGTGAGATGACAACCGCACCACACTCAAATGCACACACACAAATGCAATGTACTAAGATACCATACACTATAGGGAAATCATATATATCCAGTTGGAAAGTCATTTCCAAGCTTGCTAAGAGTATCCAGATCTCCCCAAACCTGAAAATCAATGAGGTCCAAGCTTATTGCTACTGCTATTGAGACTATTGGATCATAAAACATTGTGTCTAAAAAATAGGTACTTGCATAAACCAGAAAAATTATTTTTGTGTTTGTGTATCTTTGTGCGAGACTTTGAACGTAAAGACTGGCTACCTCTGTGGGCCGCTTAATCAGCTTGTTAACCCTATGAGCCAGAGTTTGTTGTATAGGACAAAAAAACAGCATCTTAATCATTTTCTTACCATAATAAGCAGGTAAACACTAATATTTGCCATAAGCAGAGATTGACATTTGAGCCAGGGCGGGCAAAAGAACAAAATGTCACTGTAGCAGCTGAGACCTGTCCTGCCATTTAGGAACACAGCACTAGCACATGTGGACAATACAAACAAAAGCAGATTTTAAATTACATTGTAACAATTTACGTTACAATTCACCCTTATAAAATCCAATTGCAACACTTAAATTCATTTAACCTCTTTAGGGACACTTGAAAATACATGCTTTTCTCGCCTAAATGTTTTACCCAAAAAAAAGTGATACAGCTCCCCTATACTTTGGCCCTCTGGAATATGCCTGAGGTCATTGGGAAGTTAACACTCTAAATTTTTTGTTACGAGTGTCATTGTGATTCTAGGGCTTACTGACACTGTTACAGAGGTTAGAATAGAGAATTTCTATTTCCGTCCAAGTAAAGCATCTGTAAAATTATTTGAAAACACTACTGTAAGCATATCAGATGGGCAACGCACAAAACTAGTACCACAGCCACATGTCTCAACTTAATACATAAAAAATCCAGAAGAAAAACACACAGAAAATTGATATTTTATGAAGTTATGTCTACAGATATGTCGTATGTGTGCGTTTTTCTTATTTCCTTTTGAAAAGTGCAAAGAAAAAAGCCAAAAAAGTGCAAAATACAAAACTTCTCAAATACAAAAACATACACATACTTGGAATAACTGTAAAATAAAATGTATACAAATAAGTAATTATAAATTGATGAAATGGTGAAATTCAATAACTAAGGCCCTATTTTTGCTTTGACAAAGGGTTAACATTTTCTGGTCAAGTTTGGTATCAATCAATTTGTCTTCTTATTGGCTAGACAGGTAGGCCAGTCTCGTAGCATTTAGTTTTAACTGGAAGGAATAGATGTCAATCTTTCTCTCATTGGTCCTCCCTGAACTCTGCAAAATGATTGGCTTCTATTAGGGCCATCTTGGGTTACAGTAGTGGGCTTATATCATCTGTCAATTGAATGCTTAGACGTCAGAGAATCCGCCGGTGTGCTCAGTAACACTGTAGCAGCCCTGGGGGAGAAGAGAGAAGCGATCAAAACCCCACAAATGATAAACTGTTTAGCTTTCTTTCCTTTGAAACTTGGCCAGAAACTACAAGATTGTGAGGCAATGTTGGAAAAAAAGTTTGTTGGCCCTTTCTCTACCCTTTGGCACCGCTGTGAACAAAGACACACGAAAAAAAGTATGGATGCACCCTCCACTTTAGACACTAGCAGTGCAAAATCTTTCTTTTTATCATTATTTTCTTTAACTTATTAACATTTCTATAAATCATCATATGTGTTGATGTGTGGGCTTAATTGAATCACGAGACTTTAAGCTTTCAAATAGTGTGCTGCACTATTTAAAGATTTAATGCTTGCAATTTATGAAAACGTGTATGAGTGGAGAAAACAGCTCCCCTTCAGTGGAGAAAACGTCCCGTCACTGGGACGGTGTCTCTCTGTAGCCTAACAGTGAACAATTAGTGTTCGACCTACAGTCTGTTGAGATACCTCTCCAAACGCAGAAACGAAGCGCAATCACATCATAAATAAAGAAGAAAAAAGATTAATATTTTTTAGAAGTCCAAATCTACACAAAATGCGCAATCAATTAGTGAGCTCACAGCAAATGTATATACATGGCATTTAGAAAACCTTTATTGCAACATTGGCATGGCAAGATGTCCAGACTATTGCAACAGTAACTTTTGTTTTTGGCGTCCTGCATATGCTTTGACAATGGTCTAAGGTGAGAGCTACTTGTCACTTGTCGCATAGCCCAGAACCCTGAAAAAATATAAATAACATATAATATATTTAAAGCAGTCTCAAAAATAGTATCAATATCATTAAAAAAGTAACAATCCCCATCCCTAATTCAGAGACTGCCTGGGTAAAATGTTAACTGATGAAGATGTTTACCTAATTGCAGACATACACAAACACACACAGGTACATTACTGAGTATAGGGATACTAACAAAAATCTAGCACTAACATTTAACTATAAGTAAAATGGTTGCACTTTTTCCCCTCTGATGTCCTGACATTATTTAACCCGTTTGTGCCGGATGCTTCGCGACGACACATCTACCGCCGGTTACTGCGTTGTGCAACTCTGAACCTCCTGCCGGCTGCTGCGTGGCGCAGCATTTTGTATTCGTCGGTCTTTTCATGACGCGTGCAGCAGAGAACGCACTGTCATTGGTTCAAAATACACATGAGGCGGGTCTTGTTGGCTATTCAAAGCCATGTGACCACCAAAATGTACCGTAGTTTGCTGAAAATCACATCAATCAACCAGGCATACATGTGCGTTTGTTTATGAAGTTTTGAGAGACGAGCGAGAAAACGGTTCCGACAGAGGAAGTGGTAGATTATGATGAAGACATTCTCCCTCCCAAACTCCTCACTATCTTCCACCTCAATGTCACTGCCCTCGCTGTCAAAATCCTCCTCTGATTGCCTCGTAGCCGTTTTCTCGCTCGTCTCTCAAACATTCATAAACAAACGCACATGTATGTCTGGTTGATTCATCATCATCATCATCATCATCACTTTATTTATAAAGCGCTTTCACATCAGCAGTAGCTGAACAAAGTGCTGTACATGAAGGCAGCAAACACAGATAAAAATAACAATCACAATATCATAAAAATAATAAACTGGGGGTGAAGATCTACCCAATAACACTATATAAAAACAGATAAGATCAAGTCTCAGTTTGGGTTGAAAGCCAAAGTGTAGAAATGAGTTTTAAGAAGAGTTTTAAAAATCGGTATTGAGGAAGCCTGACGAATGGTCAAAGGTAAGGCATTCCATAACTTAGGAGCACAAACAGAAAAGGCCCTGTCCCCTCTAAGCTTCCGCTTGGATCCGGGGACGACCAGGAGCAACTGGTCAGCCGACCGGAGTGACCGGGAGGGAGTGTAGCGGTTGAGTAGCTGAATTAAATAAGACGGGGCAAGACCGTTTAAAGCTTTAAAAGTAATCAAGAGGATTTTAAAATGGACTCTAAAATGCACAGGCAGCCAGTGAAGTGAAGCCAGGACGGGAGTGATGTGTTCTCTCTTCCGGGTTCCAGTCAAAACCCGTGCAGCAGCGTTCTGGACTAGCTGCAGACGTGCGAGTAGGGATTTACTGAGTCCAAAATACAGGGAATTACAGTAATCCAGCCGTAAAGAAATGAAGGCATGGATTACGGTTTCTAACTGCTGCCTGGAAAGGAAAGGTTTCACCTTTACCAACTTCCTCAGATGAAAAAAACTTAATTGACTTGATTTTCAACAAACTACGGTACATTTTGGTGGTCACATGGCCAACAAGACCCGCCTCATGTGTATTTGAACCAATGACAGTGCGTTCTCTGCTGCACGTGTCATGAAAAGACTGACAAATACAAAATGCTGCGCCACGCAGCAGCCGGCAGGAGGTTCAGAGTTGCGCAACGCAGTTACCGTCGGTTGATGTGTCGTCGCGAAGCATCCGGCGCAAACGGGTTAAGCAGAAATTAAGGAACAATTTCAATGTCTGGGGCACTCAAAGCTCTGTAACTCCTCATTATTCTGACAGAGACCGAAAGAAAAGGTGTAAGCTGACTACCTGATAAGTTCTGAAATTATATCTCTGTTGTGTTTATGGAGCAGCTCCAATGTAAGCAGAGCCTTGATTGATCCAAACGCCATCCAGAAAACAAGCATTTTAAAAGTTGTTTGCTTGTCATTTTGCAGACAGACCTAATAATGTATAAATTCAGACTTTTTACAAGTCTGCATCATGGCCAACTTTTTATCGCTTATTATTTGAGAAGATGGAAGTGCCTTTTCATATCTGATCTCAGGTTTTAACGCATATCCACAACTCCAGGGACCTTATTTTAGAGAAAAATGTTTGTGCTTTAAGAGTAAATGCCATAAAAATATTTTTGTAAATCTTCGCAATCATTCTCCGTAAGAACCAAGCAGGCCTGCCTTGTTGCACACACCAAATATTTTCAAAACTTACCATTTTCTGCGAATAGCTGGCTAGCTCAAAGTTTGATGATGTTTCCCAAAACCAACAGTTTTTGCAGAGGGGCATTCGGCAGAAAATGTGGAGGCAATACATGTTCCAGCGATTATCCTGTATATGAACTGTCACTTCGTGATTGCTCCGGTGCCGCCGGAAAATTCCGCCAGATGTCCCTGTTCTCGACCGGATGTCCATTACTTTCCGCTTTCTTGCAACCACTCGACTCTGCGTTGTGTGTAGAATGACAAGTAGGAGACTTTATTTATTACGCCGCCATGGGCCCGTTTATTGTCTGAATAGGAACATAGTACTGGTCAGTCATAAAGTAGTTGACACTTGGGCATGTCTCTCATAATTGGCAATGATTTACAAAAAGCCACACAGAAGTTATAACATACAATAATATGAAAATATGTACACCTATTATTTATTTACTGGTCAGTCATACAGTTGGCTCAAAGTAGTTCACATGCAGCACACTACAAAAGAACATCATATTATTTTAGCACAGAGGCTAGCTAGAAAGTGCATCATGTACATAAGAGTTACCTTCTTGTAACTCGTATTAACATTTCCATAACTTACAGTTCTTTTTTTCTGTTTTATTTTGCTAATTCATTTCCTGTTTGCTTGTTCCCTGTCAGTTTGTTCATTGTTTCCTGTTTTATTTTGTAGTCTCTGTTTCTCTTGTATTACGTCTAGTTTTACTTCCGGCCTTGTGTGTTTTCCCGACTTTGTGATTGTCTGCCCTGCCCTGATTTGTTCCACCTGTTCATCAACTTTCATTGTCACCTGTCCCTCGTTCCATGTGTATTTAGTCTGTGCTTTCTTTGTCCGTTGTCCATTTGTTGTCACTTCCAGCATCTCTCCGTCCTTGTGGTTAGTTATGGATTATTCCTTAGTTAGTTATGGGTGGCAGTAGCTCAGTCCGTAGGGAGTTTGTTTGGGAACCGGAGAGTCTGTACAGACCAAAGTACGGTGTGTGGAATGGTGGCTGGAGAGATGCTACTTCACCTCTTGGGCACTGCCAGGTGCTCTTGAGCAAGGCACCATACCCCCCCCCCCCCCCCAACCAGTCAGGGCGCTGGTCCAGCACTGGCAGCCCACTCAGTCTGACGTCTCTCCATTTGTGCATGAATAGGACCTGAGCATGTGTGTGTATTTCAGGCCTGTGTGTAGTGATTACTTTTTAATTTTAAACAAACCTTCAAAAGCCTCCTCATCTCTACCCTTTGCATTTTGAATCCCAGCTTGCACAAACCCTGACAATGTTCATAAAATGAATATACGGACTGGATGGGATTAAAACAAATATGCGTACACCTTGCTGGCTTAGCAACTCACATTGAGCATTAAATATATACACATTGACATCAAATTGCAGCAATAGTGGCAAGTTGAACAGAATAGTACTTTATATAAACCCTGTTACACACCCAAGACACCATGGCAAATTCCTTGCAAGTGCAAATGTACTTTTTACAATTATTCTAATTCTAAATCACAAAACATTGTGAATGAGCCATTTTGAAGTTGAGGAGATTCTTCACATCAGATCAGTTTATAAAAACATTTTTTCCCATAGGACTTAGTTTTACCGACATCATTGTGCTTACACACCTTAGCACCTTACTATTACAGTCAGAAATGATAAACAAAACTTAAACCCAGACTGTAATATCAGCAACTACCATCCCTATCCCCAAGAAATCAGCGTCAAACAGCCTAGCAGACTACAGACCCATGGCCCTTACCCCTCTTATAATGAAGCGCTTTGAGAGAATGGTACTTAAACATGTACAAGCCAGTCTCCCTCACACTTTTTACAACCACCAATTTGCATACAGGCCTAAGAGATCTACAGATGACTCCTTATCCATTACTCTCCATGCTGCCCTGAGCCATCTCGAACAGAGAAACAGCTATGTCAGGATCCTCTTTGTGCATTATAACTCCCATTATCCCCAATGATTTTTTTCTGCAATCTTGATAATTCTCTGCAGAGCCTTTTTGTCTGCAGCAGAACACGCAGCAAACAAAACAGAGATGCAGTATGAAAGAATTCTCACAATGGTGGTTCTGTAAGGACACCAGCACCAGCAGCTTCGCATTCATGTTGTTTACCCTGTGTATCCTCCGGAAGTGAAGGTGCTGCTGTGCTTTTATGACTTTTACTTTTATTAACTGTTCGGGTGTTAGTTGACCACCATACCTTCATTCTCGAAATCCTGATAAACAATCTGCCAACCCTTGGCATTCCACTTTTCACTTTACACCTTTGACTTTTTACCAACATTTCCCACCAACTCTAGTTGTTTGCAGATGACACTGTGGTAGGACTTTAAATGGGCGGGGACCAATCTGGCTATAGACAGGAAGTGCATAATCTGTCTGAGTGTTGCTCTGCCGATAACCTCATCCTAAACACCACAAAAACATTCCCAAAAACATTCATCACATTCCCGGGCATCCATATCACAGACTGTTACTCATGGTCAACTAACACCTGAACAGTTGTCACAAAAGCACAACAGCGCCTTCACTTTCTGAGGATACACAGGCAAAACAACATGAATGCGAAGCTGCTGGTATCCTGGTACAGATCCACCATTGAGAGAATCCTTTCATACTGCATCTCTGGTTGGTTTGCTGCGGGTCCACTTCAAACAAAAAGGCTCTGCAGAAAATTATCAAGATTGCAGAAATAATCATTGATTGCCGCCTCCCCTTCCTGTCAGATATTGCACTCAGCCGCACTCTCTCATGAGCCAAGAACATCATCAAGGACAATACTCATCTTGGCCAGCACATGTTTCAATTGTTACCCTCTGGCAGGTGTTATAGGTCTATACAATCCAGCATCAACAGATTAAAAAGTAGCTTCTTCCCAAATGCAAAAGTTTTTCTAAACAAATGTAGTTAGACAAACATTCATAGTCACATGCTGCACTTCGATACTTGCTCTTACCTGATCATTGCTTTTTTACTGTTTTTATTCTGTTTTATGTCCTGTAAAGATTACTTATTGCATTTATTGAATGCACCCAGTGGAGTAGCGCTAAACAAACATTTTATTGTTATTGAATTGGAGGGATTTTAATTGCTATTAGTCTGATTTAAAGGCTTGTTCTGTACAGAACACAGGTTGTGTGGCTGATATTGACATTTAGAAGTCAGAGAGGCTAAATCCGTTTAGATTACGCATCATCTACTGACTGTTGTTTCTTCATATCAGCAACAGATCGCATAAAGAGCATTTTGACAACTACTCTGTCATAATAAAAAACTACAAATACTGGAGACTGTACAACCTGATATATGGGTCTAATAACATTTAATAAATCGGAATTCTACCTTGTGAAGAGGATGTAAATGTGCTGTATTTATGATGTAAGTGTTTCTGTGACTTCCTATTCATAGTTTCTAAAACGTTATGGAATTCATCTGGCAGCAGAGACTTCAGTAGTGAAGCGAAACTTATGGGCACATTTCTTTCTCGGTTTTCTTTTGTTACTGAACAGTTTTTTTTTTCTTTTTGGAAAACTATAGGAACTACCAAGGCTTATTAGAAACATTTTAAATCTAATGCTGACTTCACCAGGGACTTCTCAAAATGCTTGTTTTTGTCACTTCAGCAGAGCTGTTTAGCAGTTTTGATCTATTGTGTTTGGTGGTTTTCTGCTAAATATAGATGTAAAAGGCTGCACATGCAGTATACACTCTCACACAAAACTTCTTCACTTTTCTCTCTGTTTATGGGCCAGCTTTCAGGATTAATGATTGTGGGCAGGGCAATGGCATTGCCGTCAGGATTCCATCTGGGCTCAGTCTTCGCCACAATGGGGTCCAGTGGCACTGTCCTCCATTCACCTAAAATGGGACTTGTGAGCAACTGGCTCAATCTCCCATTACGGTTCTGCAAGACTACCACCACAATGCAAACAAAGGCAATAGCTAGGGCATTACAGCAGATGGAATTCTGTCTCATTTCAGCAAAAGCTGTAATAGAAAAGCAATACAAGGGCATTAAACAAAGCCGTATAAAGTTCAATCAAAGTTTATGCAGCCACAAGCTAGAAGTCTATCTCTGTGAATTACACAATAACACACAGTGGTATGCCCTTAAATACCAATGGAAGTCCAGCTCACGACACAGAAAACAAAGCCTTTTTATATTGTTGTATACTACTGCAACAACGGAGGCACACAAGGCCGAATGGGTACGGCCTCAGATAGGAATACAACTGGGTTCATTACCCAAACTTATTTGAGTTTAGTTCATAATTAGAACAACACATTTGGAGGGAAATTACTAAGCAGGGGAAGAGAGTTTTTAACGGTAGAAAGATAATTGGCACTAACAACACCACGTAACTGATTCAATTCTCTCAGATGTGGCTGAAATCGGTAATCTAGGACTGCACCTCAAATAATTCCCTTGGATACCTACACACCTATGGTTATTTTTTATTTGTAGATACCTCAAGTAGTAGACAAGCAATCCAAGTCTGACCACATGTTAATGTATGTGGGGTTTGTTTTGTTCTTTCAAGAATTTCTTGTAATTATTTCTGATGCATGGAACCCAAAATGTCTGCCAGGGGTTCCAGCTGGCCTGTACTTGCAGAAGGACCCTGTTCACTATGCCCCACACAGAGTGAAACTTGACAAGCTGATTCACAGGACTGCTGCCATCCCCTGAGTCTCAGCTGTGTTTAATTAATAAGCAGGCACTTAGTGAGCCAGCCGCAAGAGGGTCTTTACTGTCACATTCCCAGAGGTAGGGGTCCTAAATGAGTCATTAGATACTCACCACACATACTTGTGCGTGTGGGTGTGTTTTTTGTGATGAGCACCGGGGTTGGGTTTTGTGCTAATGAAGTTTTAATGACACCTACTTGCCTAATCACCTGTTCTTGAGGCTTCCAGCAGCACAGGTAGCCCAGTGTTACCAGCAAGGGAATTCTTTTTTAATGTCTCAAGTCCATGGCTTCACTCTTATTTGCCAATTGTTCCATAAGGCTCCACTCTAACCCACTCTGCCTCTGAGGAGGCAAGGTGTAATTATAATCTAAAATCTGCCAATTTACTTTAACATATCAGTGTAGCAATTGAGCCATTTTAAGATGAGTGGGTAGTTAGAAAGCCTGAGTTTTGCCATTGTTGTGTCCTCTAATGGTGCCAGTTTGTTTCTTTGACTAAGACAATTGTTTAGAGCAGAACAGTGCTATAAGCTATTGGACTGTTCACCATTAAACCAAGGCACAGCACGTGATTGTCATCATTTAGAAACATCGTATTTTTGGTGTCATAACCACAGGAGTTTCATCAAACGATCTTTAAAGTTAAACAACATCCCTGAGGCATGTTCTACAAAGCAGGATTTTGAGTTAACAAGGTAACTTCAGGTTAAATCCCGGTTCCGTTTTACGATGGTTTTACTTCTTACCGGGGGTAGATCGTAATTCATGCTGCACACCTACAAAAACAACATAACTATAACGTTTTGCTTTTGAGTTGGTTCAACTCCCAATTTTAATTTCTCTTAACTACAAGTTGCAGTAACCCATAATAATACGTTAAGATAACCCTACTGATCTTAACTTCTCTCAAAGTTGCAGTAACTCATAACAATAATGTGTACCAACTTTAAAATCTTTCTTACTTGAACTCAACTTACAAGTTGCCGAAACTCATAATTTTGCTTTGTAACAATATTAAAATTATAGTGGTGTAATTAATTTTAGGGTAATTAGCATTCTACATAATACTGCTATTGCTATTGATTTGATATAGTTGCAAACATAACTTAAAAGGGCACAATCAACAGTTAAGGTAACAAATATAGCAATAAGGATAAATCCTGTGCATATCTAAATAATCATATATACAATGTCCAAATAAGCATTTTTATTTAACATGTTTCACATGTATCAAATGCTTTAAAACAAGCAGCTGAGAACAGCTGAGATCCATAACTGACCCAATCAGGCGAAACAATTTTTCTTAAGATTTACATGTTGCAAAAAATGCTATATGTATTAAATTACATATAAATTACATTACAAGTTAATAATTCAACTAATACACTGTAGAACAACAGAACAAAAGCCACGGGTGAGGTACTTTGGCCCTGTTTACATGTACATGGAAATGTATCTAAAAATATGCCTTTCTAAAAAGTGGAGAGAGTGGTTATTTTGGAAATCTTTGTTTGCACGTTTGCATGTAAACTGAGACAAAGCAGGTTTAGGCAGCCGAGGAAGTATTTTTTTCTGTTTTCGGGATTCTGAATGGCTAACGTGGGCTTGAGCTTCTCGTTACACTGCCACCTACAAGTTTGGCATACTCTTGACGGCATTGACGGCATATATACACGGGTACGGGTAACCAAACATCTTTCTGAAAACTGACAGCTGTGCATGATGATATTTTTGAAAATGGTGAAGTTAAAATGTCCATTTATTAAAATAGCCGGTCACATGTAAACTTAGCCTTATGCATAATTATGGGCACAAGCTTACACTTTGCAGTTCTGCATTTATTGTACTACTGTTATTTATTTGTTTGTGGACTTTGTTTTTATCGGCTGTCTTTTTTAATTATGTGTGGGGGTTATTTCAACTGACTGAGTGATCCGCACAAGTATTCCAATGCGCCTGTACGTTGTACATGAGCAAATGGAAAAAATAAAACTTGAAACTTAAATTTAAATTTAAAAAAAAACATGAACCGCCAAAAATTTCTAAATTAGCTTTCCAAAACAGACTAAAAATCATAAAGACACCACTGAAGTTTAAAGAAATTTGAATGCAACCTGAATATTAATTGTTGCCAGATGGTGTTGTGTTTGAAAACATCCAGCAAAGCTGACATGCTTTTGTGCTGTGTTCAGGTGTGCTCAGGAAATAAATATTTAATTAGCAAAAATTAAAAATGCATAGATGTCTATGGTAAAATGCCTATTAACAATTTAAGCACAAAAATACATTTAATCTATTTTTGAATTTGTGAAATGAAACACCGTTCCTTCCCGACTTTTACTCCTGAAAAAGCATTCCAAAGCATTTACATTTACACCACTGGTAACAATAGTATATGCAACATGTGCGTTTTGCTGGTGGACTTCCTTCATCTTCAGGGTGGGTGCTGTGACCTTGCCTTTGCTCTGCTGCCTGCTCCATGTTTATTTATTTATTGACATAAACTACTTGATTCAAGGTCTAGTTATAGGAAACCACAAGGCTGAGCATTACCATACTGCCTGGAAGGTTAGTGTTGCTTCACTTATGAGATCATCCCAGCTGCTCCAAAAGCAGAGGCTCAAACTGAGCTTTTACTGATCTGGATTTTTAATAGTGAGATTTATTTATACTGAAGCTGTTGCTACTTAACACTGAAAATAATTTATTTGAAATCCAATATACCTTAAAATGACTTCATCATTTTTCTAGTGTTACAACTGTGAACTAAGTTAGTAAATCTCTCCTTTAAGAAACAGAAAGGAAAAACAAACCAAATTTGAATTTTTATTCATAAATGAAATTAAAAAAATCAAACCACAATTTTCTTTTTCCTTTTTAAAACAAAGAACAAAATTGTATTAGAATTTAGTAGTGCTATCAACTGAACAATATTTTATTGCAATTAATTGCACATTTGTATCTATTCTAAATGTCCCTTGATTTCTTTTTGTCTCTTCTTTTGTCATTTGAATGCTCTTATCAACATGGAAAAGTGGATCGGCTGGCTTTGTGCAAATGTTTATTTTTATTTTTATTTGAAACAACATTGGCACATAGCCTACTGTAGTGTGGAATTTTACATGTAACATTCTCACTTGGACCAGTAATTCACTCTTGTAGCAAATAATCTCTCACACAATGTAACACTTTCCATCAATGAAAGGGTGAAAAAAATACTTTGACAAGGGGGGTGGGAATTGTCATCAGTTGTTTGCTTGGACTTCAAGTGGTATTTCACACTGGACAAGCTGCGATGATAGCTCAGTTCAACAAAACACACATATCACGTTTTTCTTGTCAATGGAACCATTTGGCAACTTTTAAAAAGTAAACTTTCCATTCAGAATCTTATTGGCATCCATTTCAGCGTCTCGCGCTCGCCATCCACTCAAAACATAATGTTACAACTCTTTGGCCAGCTCACAAGCCCAAACAAGTGTGTGCAGCGTAAGAAACACTTGTATAAACGTTTTACCAAAATAAAAGTGATACAGCTCCCATATACTTTAGCCCTCTGGGATGTGCCTGAGGTCATTGGGAAGCTAACACACAGCTAACATTTTTTGTTCCAAGTGTCAGTGTGATTTTAGTTACGCAGAGCTTCAGAGGTTAGAATGGAGCTTTTTTATTTCTGTACAAGTCAAGCAACTGTAAAAAGAATTTTGAAAACACTACTGTAAGCATATCAGATGGGCTACACACAATACTAGTACCCTAACTACTTGTCTCAACTTACTACATACAAAATTCTGAAGAAAAACACTCAGAAAATTGATTTTATATGAATTTATTTCTACAGATATGTCTGTGCGTTTTTTTAATTTCCTTTTTGAAAAGTGCAAAGAAAAAAGCCCAAAAATTACAAAATACAAAACTTCTTGAACAAAAAAACACACACATACTTGAAATAACTACATAAATAAATCTTTTTAGGAATCGGTAATTATAAATTGATGAAATGGTCAAATTCAATAACTAAGGCCCTATTTTTGCTTTGACACAGCTGCCGCCATCACAGGGTTAAAATTTTGTGTTTTGATATCAATCAATTTGTCTTCTTATTGGCTAAACAGGTAGGCCAGTCTCGTAACATCTAGTTTTAACTGAAACAAGTGGATGTCAGTCTTTCCCACGTTGGTCCTCCCTGAACTCTGCGACATGATTGGCTTTGATCAGGACTGTCTTGGGTTACAGTAGACGTAGTAGCATTGGAATTTGCTGACGTCAGAGAATTTGATGGTGTGCTCAGTAACACTGTAGCAGCCTCGGGAGAGAAGCAATCAAAACCCAGAAATGGTAAACTGTGTAGCTTCCTTTCCGTTGAAACTCGGCCAGAAACTACAAGATTGTGAGGCGACCAGCTCGTTTTGGATAAAATGGCTTGGATAATCTAATTCCTTGGATTGTTGGCAATGTAGAAAAAAAAGAGTTTTTGGCGCTCTTTCACCGCTGTGAATAAAGACACAAGGATAACTGTATGGATGCACACTCAACTTTAGTCACTAGCGGTGCAGTATCTTTTTGTATTTTTTATTTTCTTTAAATTCATAACAGGATTGTAACCGCTATAAATCATCTTATGCTTTGTGTGTGGGCTTAATCGAATCATGAGACGATCATGAGACTTTCAAATGGTGTACTGCATGAGCGTGTAAATGAAGATTTAATGCTTGCAATTTATGAAAACGTGTAATAGTGGAGAAAACGTTGTCGCTTCAGTGGAGAAAATATCTCGTCCACAGAACGGTGTCTGTAAAGCACTACAATTTAGATATAATAGAAATATAAACTAAAAGGACCAAAACAAAATCTAAAACCATACGTAATAAAATTAGTTACACAGTTCCTCAGTCTGACTAAAAGACTAGTTTCCGGGGGTAACATTGGAAACAGAAGATGAAAGTAAGGAGAAAGAGAGAATTAACAGGAAGAGAGATGACTTTGACCATAAAAGCCCACATTTGAAATCCGTAGATATTGTCAGCTGTTCCTGGCCCACTCTTTAAATTATTTTGGACAACTCAATTGTTAAAAGAAGTTGTAACGTCTACTTTGATTTAGGTAAACAAACTACACATAGACGTAGACTACACGTAGTTCCTTCTTCATTGCTGACTATTTGCCATCTTTCCTAACTCATGAACCGTTGGTTGTAGCCAGTTGTTGACAATGGAAATGTTTCAACATTTGCAGTACACCAAATCCAACGTCATGCCTCCATGCAGGAAATTAACTTGCTACGAAACAGAAACACCAACAATGTAAAGGAGCTCCACTAAAACTTACACTCCAGGGTGTGTCAGTACACCGTGACAGCACTGTTGGATGTGGTTTTGGGGACAGCACAGCACATTCTGACATACCCATCAGTGATGCTGTCTGTGGTCAAAGGTGTAACAGACTTTCCAATTAGAGATGACGAGGAAGCACTGATTTAAATCTGCTGCTATGTTGCACTTTAACCCTCTGAACCCAAGACACTCGCCCACGAGTAAAAAAGTACCTCTGATTCATAGTTTAATAACTTTTGAACCATACAAGCCATTTACTCACTTTCGGTTTCTTTTACATCCTGACGATTTAATGTTTACAGGTCCCTGTCTTTCTAGCCTCTACAGGGGATTTTCTATCCAGCCTGGAACTTCAGCCTCTTTGGGCTTTAAATCCATACTGTTATATCCAAGATTGATCCACTTTATATCCATAATTCATCGCGTTTTGGCTCATTTCTGTCGCTGGCTCGCTCCTCCATCTCTGCCCTGTCTGTCCTGTCTATTTTTCAGGAAGTACATGCCCATATATGGGAGATAAAGGCACCCCTCTTGTATGGAAGGCCAGAGGGGACAAAAATGCCTATATACTCTATGGAAGGCCAAATGGTGCACTATTTAGACACATATTTGCTTGTATAACATTGCTGTGTGTGTAATATCAATAAATATGACATTATTATGTTATTATTGGCATAAGTAAATGTCATGAGAGCAAAACGCCTTGACTTTTTTTGAATAAATGCATGTATTTTGTCAACTGTATAAGTTATAATGATTATTTCTTCACAGTGTGACTCCCAAGACATATGAGAAGTGTTTTAGAATGGAAAAGGGCTTAGGTTTTACTTATATGTCTGTGATATCAATACATATCTGGAAGATTCATTTATTTATTTATTTATCTTTAAGGCCCTACAACCATTTTTAATATGCAAGTGACCTCACTGCAACCCAAATATTCCAATAACCCAGTTTGTCCTAAAAAAAAAATGATGTTCATATCTTGACTGTAGACAACAGGGTTGATATTTTACAAGCTTTGTTATAAAATAAATCCAGACGGAAATTAAACTGTAAAAATGGCCTCAGGGCCCCCAGGGTTAATATCCCTTTTGTATTATTTTATAATATAGCACTTTTGGCCAAAAGTGAGTTCAAATGTTGCAAAGAAGTTTTTTTCATGCATTTAACATTTTATATTTGCTATGTCTTTTCTGTGTGCAGATTCCCCTCTTGAAAAGGAGTGGTGCATCCACCGCAAAGTTATGAACTGTATTTCACTCAATGACCAGACACTTTCCTTCTTTTATTTTGGCAGATTTGGCAGTTCAATTTAACAGATCCATTTGCCTGATTGCTTCAGCCATTAGTTTGAAGCATTAGGACAGCAGTTCCCAAACCTTTTAGGCAACACACCCCCTTCTACATCCTGACCGGGTTGATGCACCCTCAATCTTTTTTGATCTTCTCTTTTTATGGCCAAATTAAAGTAGGGGGCTTTTGACTTACATTGGCATGCTTTTTGTTCAGTTTGTGCGGTAGATAAGAGATACAGATACAGCTGTTAGCCAGAACCTCACTGCACACCACACACTGTGGCTTTGGGCAATGTGCGTCGCCAGTCCAAGTTAAGCCCAGACCCAAATAAGTTTGATCATATTACCTTCTTTTTCTTCCAGTCTGATGCCCACTCTCATTGCCTCTTTTCCCTACTTGCCTGGATGAAGAGTATAAGTCCTCTCGATTTGCCTGTGCTCTCCAATCGTCCTTTTCCGTTTCCCCTCATGTCATTTTTCTCTGCTCAGTTTCTTTTTCCGGTCCTGGTCCTTCCGGATGTCCCATCCGGCAGTTTCCCTGATTTTAGCAAGTTGTGCATGTCTGCATAAAACTATTTCAGCTTGTAGGCTAGCTAGTAGGCTGGCAGGAGCTGAAGTACATTTTGGGTACATTTATTAAAATGTATCCCAAGAGTTTTTAATTTAAAATTTACAAAACATAGTTTTCAATTTTAGTTTTTTTTTTTCATGAAAAATCCCATGTTCATTATTTATTTATGGGGCCACCAGAGGAGCTTGGGGATATTTTCTAAGACCTTCTAAAATGATTTAGAAAATAGGCATAACCCTGCCCAACAATTTACTGATGCCTTATGTACTTTGCACTTGGCAAAGACATACAGATAACCATTGTTTTTTTTGTTTTGTTTTAAAACCATGACATAGATGAGTTAACCTCTGCCTTCTGATCCTACACCCACTGTCATGGTGGCCGTTTCAGTAGATTTACTCACTAACATTGTTGCGGAAACACAATAAGCATGGAAACTAAATGCACACTTCCTGCATCACTGCATTACTTCAAATACTAAGGTTCTCCTCTATTAAACTAGTGTTCACATGAAATATAACAATAAAACATTGAGTCTATTCAACAAAGCATGCTGGGTAGGTACCAGAAATCACATTCGCTCTTGAATCTTTCCTAGTGTGAGTTCTAGAGGCATAGATGGAGTTTGACATTCATGCAAAAAAAATCCTTTGTAGCAGTTGAGACCTGGGGCCTGTTGCACAAAACCAGGATCCGGCATAAACGTGTTTAACAGTTATTCTGTTGCCTTCTGAATGTATTTGTGTGAATTTTTATTAACACGCATTACTTGTCACTATTGTTATATCGAGTTTGATTTAAACCCTACTACAGCAGTTGTTTAGATAGTAAGACATTTTTGCACTGGCACCCAGATGCGGAGTGGCAATCAGGAGAGTCTGGACTTTTCCCAGTGGGACGGTGGTGTTTTGAGGCTGCCTGGTGTGTGGCCGCTGCCCATGGCTGCTGCCTGGTGTGCGGCTGCTGCCTAGGGGCCGCTGCCTGCCCGCAGACCTGTGCATTGCACCAGTGTCCACTCTCTCTGTAAAAGTAGAGATGAGCAGCGCAACGTCCGTGGTCTGTGCAGCTTCAGGTTTATAAAGGACGCTCCAGAGATTAAGTGGGACAATGCAGCGATATTCCCAGATGATTTCTAATGGCAGACTAGTCAGACCAATACAATGGGGCCTCGAAGGTTTGGGCAACCCAGGTAAAAAGTTGTATTAATGTGCATAAAGAAGCCAAGAAAAGATGGAAAAATCTCCAAATGGCATCAAATGACAGATTAGGCATCTGTATAATATGTCACAAAAAGTTAGATTTTATTTCCATCATTTACACTTTCAAAATAACAGAAAACAAAAAAAAAAGTGTCTGCAAAAGTTTGGGCACCCTGCAGAATTTATAGCATCCACCGCCCCCTTTGGAAAGCTGAGACCTGACAGCGTCATAGATTGTTCTCAGTCATCGTATGGAAAGACCAGGTGGTGTCAATCTTAAGGTTTTAATGCCCAGACTTATCTGACCTTGCCCCAACAATCAGCACCATGGGTTCTTCTAAGCAGTTGTCTAGAAAACTGAAACTGAAAATAGTTGACGCTCACAAAGCATGAGAAGGCTATAAGAAGATAGCAAAGCATTTTCAGATGTCAATATCCTCTGTTCGAAATGTAATCAAGAAATGGCAGTAATCAAGAACATTGGAAGTTAAAGCAAGATTTGGAAGACCAAGAAAAATATCAGACAGAACAGCTCGCTGGATTGTGAGAAAAGCAAGTCAAAACCCCCTTTTGACTGGACAATCCATCCAGAAAGACCTGGCAGACACTGGAGTTGTAGTCCACTATAATGAGATACTTGTATATAATGTATAAAAATATGGTCTTTGTGAAAGAGTCATCAGAAGAAAACCTCTTCTACGTCCTCACCACAAAAAAATCAGCATTTGAAGTTTGCAAATTAACATATAGACAAGCCAGATGCATTGTGGAAACAAGTTCTGTGGAACGATGAGGTTAAAATAGAACATTTTGGCTGGAATGACCAAAGGTATGTTTAGAGAAGAAAGGGCACAGAATTTAATGAAAAGAACCTCTGTCCAACTGTTAAGCATGGGGGTGGATCAATCATGCATTGGGGTTGTATTGCAGCCAGCGGCACAGGGAACATTTCACATGTAGAAGGAAAAATGGATTTAATAAAATTTTAGCAAATTTTGGATGCTAACTTGATGCCGTCTGTGAAAAAGCTGAAGTTAAAGAGAGGATGGCTTCTACAAATGGATAATTATCTTAAACACACTTCAAAATCCACAGTGGATTACATCAAGAGGCATAAACTAAGGTTTTGCCATGGCCTTCACAATCTCCTGACCTCAACATAATGTAAAATCTATGGATAGACCTTAAAAGAGCAGTGCATGACAGACAGCCCAGAAATCTCAAAGAACTGGAAGACTTTTGGAATGAAGAATGGGCGAAGATACTTCAACCAAGAATTGAAAGACGCTTGGCTGGCTACAAGAAGCGTTTCCAAGCTGTGAAAGTGGCCAAAGGGGGCAGTACAAGGTATTAACTCTGCAGGGTGCCCAAACTTTTGCAGATGCCATTTTTTTGTTTTCTGTTATTTTGAAAGTGTAAATGATGGAAATAAAATCTAACTTTTTGTGACATATTATACCAATGTCTAATATGTCATTTGATGCCTTTTTGGAGATTTTTCCATCTTTTCTTGGCTTCTTTATGCACGTTAATACAACTTTTTACCTGGCGTGCCCAAACTTTCGAGCCCCACTGTACCTGACAGAGAATGGGTCAGATTAAGAATGTAATCACAAAATATCACAATGACAATGTGGAGTAATCCAACATCATGGCAGTGCGCTACCCACCTGGCCCATTAGGAAAGCTAATCAACACATATCTGTGTTTATCAACCACCACCATGTGTGCTCGCAGAGAGAGAGAGAGAGAGGGAGAGAGAGAGAGAGAGAGAGAGTTGTCTTGTGTTGGATCGTTTAACGAATTTAACATTTCAGCAGAGGTGTTCAGGTTTAGTGGCTTGACGGTTAACGGTAAAGTAGGGGATTTTATTCGCAGGGGTATTTTGGCAACTTAATTAACCCGACCCAGGGTGGGTCTGATGAAAACTGATGTATATTACAGTTGGTTGGTTCTCCTAACGTTTAAGGAACATTATAACCCGGAGGGAATGTTCCTTAAACGTTAGCTTGAACCATACCAAAAACTAACCTTTAGAGAACCATAAACTAACGTTTGCTAACGTATATGAATATGGTAGGTGCCAGCTATGTTAACAGTAACACATTAACAGTTATTCAACTATATAATAGCACACAGAACAACTACCAGGGCGTGGAAAAGTAAATACCGTTGAAAAGCCTCTCAGTCCCTGCAGCACGTTGTTCAAACACCCATCTCTGTGAACCTGCGCTCCAGCTCGGGCCATCTTGCTTTCAGCGATTAGCTAGCTTCCTTTGTTTTCTTTATTTCAGTAAGAGTAACCTTTTCGCCAGTCCTTCACAAGTTTCCGACTTACTCCAAACTTTCTTTCTGAGGAAAGAGCTTAATGTTAAACCACAAACCCTTTCAGTACAACCACAACATCATTAAACTGTAAAGTATTTCACTTACTTTTTTGTGAGATTGCAAAGTTGTGCAGCGTGGTCTCGTCCTAGCTTTGTCTTCATCACCGAACACTTGAATCGGTCACCTCAGCGCAGATGTTTTCCCCCTAAAGGCGTAGGGGTGTGACAATTTGGTTTGTAAACAGAGCCACTTAGTGAAATGAAAGAAGTGAATTTTTGTAGTTGTGAAAATTGTAAAATAAAACAAAAATTGTAAAAAAAACATGATAACTACGTTATCAGTATTACAAACTACTTACATGAAGCTGTATTGTGACACTTTAGATGTGTTAGGGAGACTTATTGGCTGCATAGACTGTATCCATGCTGTGCTAACGTTAGATTGCCTTTGAACAATGAGTCAAACTAACTTTAGTCACACAAGGAGATATGTCATTGTAATTCAAAAAACACATGGGTATTATGATACACACAACCATTTCTGTCATATACCGGTAGGTCAATAATAGAAAATACTGTAGATCAGTGCTTCCCAACCTTTCTGGTCTGATGTTTCCCCACTGCCTTGTCAGATGAACTTGCAAACCCCTATATCAGTTCCCAATGTTTAACACTATTCATTATATTAAAGTGGATATTCTTACGTTTTCATGCAATTAGCTTCAGCTGATATATGGTATTGTTTTAATTCAAACAGAATTTCAATTATTATTTTGGTTAGTTGAGCTGCTCCGCAGTTTTTCCAAGTAACAGCTGGCCAAGGTTATTGTAGTTTTGCATTTTCATTAGTTTTATTTTTTTATTTAATTTTCAATTTCAATTTTATTTATAGTATCAATTCATAACAAGAGTTATCTCGAGACACTTTACAGATAGAGTAGGTCTAGACCACACTCCAGATTTTCAATTTGACTTTTTGTTTTCAAATTCAGGTTAATTTAGTTTTTAAAGCAGATTTGCTTGTTTAGTTTGCATATATAAACTAAATAGCCAACAGACTAAAGTAGACATACATGGCCCTGTACGCAGACATCCATGCCCTGTACCGGGGTTAGCTTCTGTTTCGGGGGAGGGGGTCTTGGCGTTCTCCTTTACCTTGTTAAGGTAAGATAGGTTAGCCTCCTTCTGCGCGCTTCTCAAATGTACTTTCAAATTCGTGGGATCTTTCCCTTTCATAAATTGTCCACATATTTTACCACCTTCCACTGCAAGGCACTTGTTTTTTTCTGACACATCATAATCAAATAGGACTCTGACACTTTCTTCCGACTTTCGGAACTGCCATGGTGAGGGGTCACGGAGTGGACTATGTTGTGTTCAAATTTACACGGAATGTCAAATTTCTGGGTTCCCTGTCAGAAAATATTTTTCTATGGTATAGACTGTAAAAAAACAGGTCTATGGTCGGAAATGTCAACTCTGAAAGTTATTTATTTGCTCTGTGAAAGACACAGGTCTGTGACCAAGATGAAAACTAAGATTTACTTGAGTATTTTATTTCATTTTAGTTTTGCAAGCATACTTTAGAGTTTTAGTAGTTTTTTTTCTAATGCCTCCTTTTTATTTTTATTACAGTTAACGACAATGTTTTTTTCCCACCTAGTTTTTTGTTAAGTATTATAACCTTCCCCCTGGCAACCCTTGGGGAATCACTACAGGTAATGTGTCACGTAGATTTATGTTTCCCGCTAATAGTATTATAATTGGAGACAAACAGCTAATCAGAATTTGTGTCAGAGTTGAGCGTGGAGAGTGCAAAATTCAGGAGAAGGGATACATAACCAGAGCGCAGCAGCTTCAGCCTGCGCACAGAGCAAAGGTTTTTGAGAGGGTAAATGAGTATTATTGCATGTTAATAAGGATAATAGCCAACATGCAAATACATTTATTAAGCACTAACAAGATTTTTGTTTGCGTAAACAAAATAATTTTTTTGCTTGTCTATAATTTATTTTCAAAATGTAATGTATGTGCTTGCAAAATATGTCTTTGTGCTCAAAATATAGAATTGTTCACTCAGGAATGAGGCACAAATGTTACAGCATACTACAAGATGATGAGAATCATTAAGATCAGCGGTGCGTGCTGTGTGGGAATTCACCAACGTAATGTTTATTAACACTGCATAGATCCCCTACATATACACTACATATACACACACACACACACACACACACACACATTATTTTATTACCACGACAGAGCAAACACAGCATTGAACAGCATTAAGAGCAAATGGATATTTTAATAATCTTCTTGTCGGGTGAAGAGGGGTTTGTTAATTGGGAGCCTTAACTGCTTGACCTTTTTAGTGTTTTTTATTTTAGAGTATGAAAGAATGTTGCAGGTCATCATGTTATAATTATTTCCTTCCCCTTTTTCTCTCTTCATCCCCTGCCCTCTTTGTCCCTCCCTGTCTTTCACAGCAATTTGGCAAGATTTTAGACGTGGAGATTATTTTTAATGAGCGAGGCTCCAAGGTAAGTTCACTCTAACCACACATTCATGCACACTCTCTCACATACATTATTTTCCAGCTGACTGTGTTTGTCCCCTGCCCTCATCTTGCAGTTCTCCACTCCTCTCACTGTCTTCACAGCTCTCTTTCCTTCTGTCTAAAAGTAATTACGAACCTGAATCAATGACACTTGCCTGCAGGCAGCTTTTACACCTTAGCAGTCTGCAAAGCATTGTGACATTCAATGAATTGCGGCCAAGATGAAGTAATACATTATACACGGATATACTCTCGGTACACACTTTTGCTGTTGATATGAATTTTGAAACTCAAATATAATTCCAATAGTAAATACATCAATACTAATTGAATGCTGAAATTACTATTCAATAGTGATTTTTTTTTTTATGTGTTGGCTAACATTAACAATCTCATAGGATCTTAGGGAGACATTAGTTAGAGACAGCTGTTAAGAGGGAGGGACAGGCGGGGAAAGGATGGGAAATAATGTTTTTACATTTAAAAAAAAATTGACACCGAGTCAAAACATGTCGCCCAGAAAGAATTGTATTAAGGACATCTGTGTTATGATCACAGACTGTATAAAAGATGTTGGCGGACATGTCTTCCTGGACCAAAAAGTACCTAAATCTGCATTCTTTCAAGTGCAAGTAAAAGAAAGTAAAGTGAAAACTATAAAGCAGGGTAAGGTTTAGTGCAGGGCTACCTTGTGATTTACAGGCTGCTGTGGTAGCAAGTAGAATTAGAGCATAGGCAATGCTAAACATGGCAATGTGAACATTGAGATAGAGATAGTGAACTGGATTTTGGGTTTCTGTTTTCAACTTAAACGTTGACAATTCCACAGTGTTTTACTTCATCAAAGTTAGTTGTGACATTTTGGTTGACTAAAAATGTCTTGCTAGCTAGCCAGCGCAAGCCAGGAAGATCTGGTAAGAACAACAATGAAGAAGTCAATTCTGTCCTACAGTTAACATTCCCAAACATGCAATGAGCATAAAACATAAAACTTTTTGTAACAAGTGTAAGATGAGCCTCATTACCCTCACAATATTACTGCTGCTTCTATGCTTCTGTAAATTTGACAGCAGCAATCAATCCAAACTTGCCAATGCCATCTCTCCCTTTTTAGTAAGTGGTTTATAGATTAGGTTGAATAGTTGAATGAAAACCACCTCCTCCATATGTGGCCATGATGTTGGGGCAACATATTTTGTTTTGTTGATGACCTTCCTGCTGCTAATGTCTGGTTAGAGCAGGAAGCTAAAGTTTGGGAGGCGTCACCGTAAATAGAATGGTTGTATGCTCCGTTTTTGGAGTCTTTAGAAATCAACCTATAGCTAATGTTGTTTAGGCATGAGGTTATGTTGGATTGCGCACATTCACACCAACCTATAAAAAGAATACAATTTAGAGAATATATTCTCGCAGTAATCATCCTTAAAGGTGCTCTAAGCAAAGCCACGCGTGTTTTAGGCTACAACTTTACATTGTAAATTGCAAGCTTGTCTTGTTTTGTTAGAAAATACTTCAAACGTCAACAAGAAGTCACATCACCAGTGTTGCCAAGTCGTGGGTCGCTGTTTTTTTGGTCTTGTTTCTAAAATGTAGTTGGTTATTTGGGCTTGTTCCCAGCTCCATAATAAGTTGTCAAGCAGTTTTAAATTTAAACATAGGAGTTTGTCTTGCCTGTTCCCTCTGTCCCTCCCCTATCTTAAAAGAGACGGCAGATTTTTTCCCGGCCACTTCCTGCTTCTAATTGGCTCTCACCCAGATGGCAACAAGTACTAGTCAGTCAGAGGCAGAGCAGGGCAATCTGTTTTTTTCTGGTTAGGAAAACGGTAGTGTGTCACGTTTAAATGAAAATATGCGTGAGTGGTGACTGGACTGTAGGAGAGTTTTTGGAGGAATAAATGCCAGGGATAAAGTGGGCAAAATACAGGAAGAAAAATAACAAAGACCGGGAGAAATAGAAACAAGTAAAATAATGGATTAAACCCGTCGTGGGGAATGACTCAAAAGCACTGTATTTAGTGTCTATATTTGATATCCCATCAGTTTTCTAAAGTTAAATAATGTTAAAAGGTGGTTTAACTCCCTCTTGTGGTCATTGTCCTAAAGCTCAAGGGGAAGAAAAATAAATAAACTCCACCGTGTGTTTTGCAAAACTGCATCTGTCCACATGAATATAAATTGACAATGTGTACACACAGTTTACAATCCATCCCCATAGATTGTATAACCATGCACACGGATAGTAAAACCGTGCACACGGTTTATTTATTTTTCTTTTCCCGGATCCTAGGGGGGCTCCTTAGAAAAAGTTGCTTGTTTTCACAGGCCTAGTTGCTTATTTGTCTCGCGAGATCTGGCAACACTGAATGTCAACTAACATTGCTTAGAGCACCTTAAAGAGAGAATATAGAAAGACACCCACACTGACCAACCGTACCATTTCTTTGGCATTTTTACACACAGTGTTGGTTCTTGTCAGAACTACAAAACAATAATAAAAAGAAAGATGCAGACCCTGTATCAGCACGTTTCTGAAAAGTGTCAAAATGGAAAAATACCCCACAGAGTACAAGTTATACCTGCAATGTTAGACTAATTATGGTGACGTTATTTTGACTTGATGACATACTAATGCTGGATAACAGAAAGTAACAAGAAATTATTGTAATTTCTATGTAGTGATTACTGGTTATTAAAGTGCAAAATGTATTAGCAAATGTGTATTTGGGGTTTTAAGGTTCTTAGGATACCCAGCATGATCATTGAAAGGTAACACAGAGAATGACTTATAGTTTTGACCAACCACTGTTTCCTTAGGTAAGACTCTTTCACCTTTAACAGCTCTTGTTTATATTTAGGGCATTAGTTGCGTCCCATTCCCTGGAAGAGGATAAAGAAAAGAAAGCAGACAATTTGCAATATGAGTGTAGAGCAGTGAACATATCTAAATGCGGTAACTAAATGTCAGAAGGATTAATTTTGCATCTACTTCACACTTTTAAATATATTTTGATCCACTCCCCCTCTCAAGGGCAGACCTATGTGTTATTTATGCCAGGGAATCCTGTATATGCATAAGAGATCACGTCGGCAGGTGCTTTCGCACATATTATCTGGCGAAGCAATCACAGGGCAACGACTGGCCCAGGATACATAAGCTAAAAGGGCTGGCTGCTTGTTCATAAAGCCAGGCATTTCACATGGAGTTCATTCTCTGCCTTCTCACCAGAGATGGCAAACCTTCTGTAAAAAAATACTCTGGTAAAAGTAGAAGTACTGATTTAACTCCTTTACTCAAGTAAAAGTAACAAAGTACAGGCTTGGAAACTTAAAGTATAAAAGTAAAAGTAACCTTGCAAATGACAACCATTATTTGTGAAAAGCTACCTGGACCACACACATGTAATTGGAGTGCAAGCTGAGAAACTTCCGTGGACATGAAAAGGTCTTTATGTTGGCTACATTATGGATGTCTGCCAATAGACCTAAAACATCCCATACATGATTATTGTGACGGAGACTGGGACTTCAGGTTAATATGATTCTAACTGAGTAGCAAGATATGAATTCATTTGTGATTCTGTGAGAATTCACAGATCCAGTTTCTCTTTTTTAATCTTTCTCTTAACATTTAAATTAATCTACATGTGTGTGTGTGCTCAAATATGGCTTTTGGAAAATAAATAAAGGATAAAATATGAATTACTAAACAGACACTAATTAAGAAGTTCCCCAAGTCATTTTTGATGCCTACTATCTCAAACATCTCTGTCAGATAAGGCCGAGGATGATTGGGAATGTCTTGCTGCTTGTCCGCCAAATCTCTCTAGGATCTCTGTTTTTTTCTAGACTGAATATGGTATTGATTATGCAAACAATAAAAATAAACAGGTGAAGAACACAAACAACAAAACAACAAACAACAAAATAATTAGCTAACTTACTTTAAATGTGCAAGAACTATAGACCACAACAGGCTTAAATGAACTGACAACATAAGTAATACGACTTACAGTTCTTAAAAACACACACACACAATCTCAACTGACTATCCTCTGACGGGACACCTAGTCTCTTTACCTTTTCTCTCACTTTTTTCTCTGTGTGGCACGCGCACCTACTCGCGGCGTGTGATGCGTGTCCACGCTATTCTCCGACATGACGATCTCTGTTACAAAACTAAAGTAACGAGCCAATTTTTTTAAATGTAAGTCTCCAGAAAAAATAGTAAAGTAAAAATGTCAAAAAAATCTACTTAAGTACAGTAATGAAGTATTTGTACTTCCCATCTCTGCTTGTCACCATAACCATAAAGCCAGCAGTATGAGAGCAGGGACCCACTGTCTATATAAGTCAAAGGGAAGTTAGGGTGAGACTGGTGCTGTGTCTCAATTTGCTAACAATGTATAGTACTTACACTTGATATTTTGAGTGCATAGTGTGTTTGAAAAGTATTGCAAAATGCAGTGCGGGTGAGGAAGCTGCGGCCATTGCAATTGAAATGGTGAACATCTCACTATA
Organism: Etheostoma spectabile; assembly: GCF_008692095.1. Classification (NCBI taxonomy): domain Eukaryota; kingdom Metazoa; phylum Chordata; class Actinopteri; order Perciformes; family Percidae; genus Etheostoma; species Etheostoma spectabile. Next base: position 26,869,905 of record NC_045748.1, on the reverse strand, counting down.
ACAATGTGAGTTGTACTTCTATTTTTTTCAATAAGTCCCACTATGCTGTAGTCGGATAGTGTGAAAAACAAACAGGTAAATATTCTTGGCAGACGACAATAGGTGGCAGTAATGCTTCGCCTGGTGGCAATATACCATTAAAATGAAGAAGAAGAGTAATTTCTGGTCAGTGCATAACAGCCGTGCATGAGTTGAGACAACAATACCCTGTCGAAATGAAAGCACTACACAAGTGGCTACATTGTATTCACAGTGTAGTATATGTAAGTGTTCTCACAGAAGTACTTGAATTGACATACGCTGTAGGTGAGAACATTTAGACTAGGTAATGTAAATAATGAAATTGACAACGCATTACACCAGAACACTGGTAAGTAGTTCTTCAAAGTGTTCCAAGGGGCCGCAGGGGGTTTGGATCAAGGAGCCTCTGTGCAAAAAATCTCATAGTAATTTCAATCACCAGGAGCAATTACACCAAAGGCTCAACAAGGGTTGAACCAGGGGTGACTCTGTGTTTGCTCCGGAGGAAGTTATGTTTTGTTTTCTGTGTCAGCTTCTTGGGCAGTATGCTGCCAGTGCACACTGTAGTGAAGTTGTGGCTTACAGTGCCACAGACTAATTAGGGGTCCAAGCCTGAGTCTGAAAGAACAGCAGAGCTGTGGAACCCTATTGTTTTCCTAAGGATTTTCTTTTATTAGGGGTCCAAGCCTGAGGTGGCTGGGAACTGTGGTAGCAAAGGTCCGTGGTTTGCACAGCAGGCGCAACAATTGACCCACTCCCACTACTAGAAGTTTTTTGCAATATCACAAAATGTGCAAAGCCAACTTTTTTTAACTCGTCCTAGGCCATGCGACCCATCTGGATGAAACCTGGTAGGTAGCACCTCCGGATGGACAAAGTTATGCAAACAATTTTGCTACGATAAAGTATGAGCATTTGACAACCAAACAAATTTTCCTAGCTAGCCAAACACAAACGTTATCATGTCTCGGCCAAAGTAATTGATATCAGCAAAATACTTGAAGGTGATGGCAAAGATCAGCCATTAGGGGATGCTATAATCAAAGAAAGCTGGGACTCTCTTCACTTTGTCCAGCGGCGAGGCCAACACTAGCTACTGCCTTTTGTGCTTGGCTCTGCATCAAGTAGGTTGTCAAACACGGAGCATTGTTTGGCTTTTAAATATGCTCCACGTCTCCTGATGTTTCATTAAATTCAAAGTGTTACCTTAAAAGTCTGCATCCTTACATGTGAAATGCAGCCAAACCTTGGAGCGTTTTGCCTTCTGGATCTTCATTAATCCTCTTCGCTATCAGTTCGACAAGGGTGCCGAGTAACTGACGTCACGCAAGTTGACGCCGGAACACCATTGGGCAGTAAAAAAAAGTCAGTCACTGAAATGGTTGTTCTTATGCGGTCTCGTTGCTACCAGTTACGTCGAAACCGGTTCCCTATTGGCACTGCGTTTCGGTACCCAACCCTAGTCCCTACACAGTTTTGAAGAAGGTAGGGGACATAAACTATGTGATCAGCACCCCTGAGAGTAGATGATAAACTTATTATTTATTTATTTTGCCATTTATTTTTATATTAACATTTTTATTTAGCCTTAGACCAAACAGCTTTAGACCAAACAACCTCAGACCAAACAGACTCAGACCAAACAGCCTCAGAGCAGAACATTGAATTTGCTTGGGAGGAGTTTTTTGGGTCTGTTTTCTTAGAACTGTGTAAAGCTTTGATACAGTAAATCATGAGGTTTTGATCTCTAAACTATCTAACTTCAACTTCTTATCAAAAACACTGTCATGAATGTCATCATATTCATCAAATAGGATGCAGTGTGTTAAAATCAAGGAAGTGTGCTTCAGTGTGTGTGAATGTGAAGCGCAAATGAGTGTAACTCAAGGATCTGTGTTAGGCCCCTTGCTGTTTAGCATCTATATCAATGATATTCCACAACACTGTTATGGAGTAGAGGTACAAATGTGTGTGGATGACACAGTTTTATACACTTATGAAAAGACAGCTCAGCTAGCAGCTGAGAAACTGACTATATCATTGGAGGGTGCCTTACCTTGAATGTTACTTAGACAAAAAGGATGTTCTTCACCAAAACAAAAACACTACATGCAGACATTCTCATTAGAGATAAACCCATTGAAACAGTGAATGAATTTAAATATCTTGGTGTTATTTTAGACTCAAATCTTAATTTTTAAAAAGACATCTAGAAGAGGACTAAAACAATTAAATACAATCTGGCAAATTTTAAACAGATCCGACCCTCTCTCTCCACAGAAGCTGCCAAGATATTTATGCATGTCTTCATTTTCTTTCACATTTCTTACTGCATCACTAGTTGAAGGCAAGCACATGAAACAACCATCAAATTTATACAATCTGTGTACAAGCAGGCGCTAAACGTATTCCACAAAAGGCCATTTAGGCACCATAAGATTCTGGAGAAACACAATTTCCTTAATTTTGACAATTTTGTGGGGGGTTTTCAACTCTGTGCACAGTATACAAAATTCTACATGGCTTGGCTCCCACCTGTTTACATGATTTTGTGTATCTCCGCTCTGTTATCTCTGTAAGATCAACCAGAAGGGCCTCCATACATAGCGGCACAATACCCTTCCACTGTACAACCTTTGGACAGTCAGCATTTTAAGTTAAAGTCATCACTCAATGGAATGCTATTCCAGATAACATAGACCCGTAGCTCCATCAGAAGCTTCAAATTGATTCAAACAGGACTTAAAAACTTATCAACTAATCAACTTTGCAACCACTAAGATACTGCTTTTTTAACTGTGTATTTCCTTTCTTGTTTTTTAACATGGTGCTGAATAGATGGAAATGTTTGTTAAAATTTTTTACATAATCCCTAACAAATAAAATTAAATAAATAAATAAAAAATGCTTCATATACCTAAGATAAGTACAACCAATCTTAAAGGTTATGTATGTGAATAAATTATTATATTTAATAAAATTATTAAATTTGTATTAGAAATAAAACACAATCTGACTTATTTTCATCACATTTTGCTAAATAAACACACAAAACATTCTTTAACACTACGTAAGTTATTTTAACTAGGTAAATCTTTTAGTTTTTTTAAACATGCTCATTCATGAGCAGAGTAAAGCATTTTAAGGCTGTTTAGTCTGAGGCCGAAATGGGTTTCCTCAGGAGGGTGGCTGGCGTCTCCCTTAGAGATAGAGTGAGAAGCTCAGTCATCCGAGAGGAGCTCGGAGTAGAGCCGCTGCTCCTTCGCGTTGAAAGGAGTCAGTTGAGGTGGTTCGGGCATCTGGTATCTGACATTTGGGCGCCTCCCCAGGGAGGTGTTCCCGGCACGTCCAGCTGGGAGGAGGCCTTGGGGAAGACCCAGGACTAGGTGGAGAGATTATATCTCCAACCTGGCCTGGGAATGCCTCGGGATCCCCCTGTCGGAGCTGGTTGATGTGGCTCGGGAAAGGGAAGTTTGGGGTCCCCTACTGGAGCTGCTGCCCCCGCAACCCGATACCGGATAAGCGGATGAAGATGGATGGATAGTCTGAGGCCATTGAGTCTGAGGCAGTTTCAGCATAGACTTTATTGACAGTTGACATCAACAATAACTGTCAGGGGGTGCTGGTTGCCATGGGAGGTCTGCGGGAGATCCAAGATAAAAAGTACAACAGCTAGAGCATTCATTAGCCATGACGTCCGGTGCAAAACAACCATGAAAACAACAGGCATACGATTATTGCAGATGAAACTATCAAAAGGCCTCACTCGGCTCATAAAAATGCTCTAGCTGTTATACTTTTTATTTTGGATTGATTAAAATATAAACAATTAGCAAACTAATTTAAGACACTGTACTACAGTCTGTGCAACAATATATTCGGACATACTGCTTTCACTAATCCGGTATAGCTCCGGCCAGAGAGACGAGTGACGAAACGCCATTGCCTGCCGAACAGAATTGTTACATAAAGTTTTTTTCATATTAAATTTTATGCTGCTGTCTAAATGTTACATCACAGTCCAGCAGTACAAATATTGCATTCTACTCTATAATTAAAAGGTTAAAATGGTCACTGAATATGTCATGAATGTGACAACACTGGCACGTTTGGGTTTTTATACATGCTACTGCTGTGTTAAACCCTCGAGAACCAGTCTGCTAATTGTTGTGTATTTAATCTTGAAATGTTGTTTGAAATAAAGTAAGCATAATCATAATATTACAGGCTAAACCATTAACATTAGTAATATACAGCCTACTTTACAATGAGGAATTCAAACAGTTTACAAAAACACAGGTTTTTAGCTAGACTGGCGTGTGTGACGTTAGTTGTTCACTAAATTTTATGGATAAATCCCCTGCCCATATCCAGCACATGAAGTAATTGGTATGCATCGCTCCTGGTTATGGTCATATCTGAATTGTCGTGAAAAATCTGGGGCACTGAATTACTTACTTTATTATTTCAGGCCCTGTTAAATATTCCTGTAATAGCTCTATAGGGACTGAGAACATATCCAATACTTTTTTGTGACTTTACAGTGAGTGTAACATATTTTACATTCTTTACAATACTTTTAAACTCCTATGGTATTTCACTGCCATCAGTTTATAGTTTTTGACTTTAGTTAGATATTTTTGTCAAAATGATATTAAAATGACTGTTGTCTGTGAGACATGTCCAGAGTCTATCCGGATAAAGGGACGAGTAGGTTGAATAATCATAACACAGCCATATCAGGATTGACATCCAGCCGAGCCTTGTCACCTGCTTGGAATGATATCATCCGATTATCACTACCATACATATGAGCCCGTAGGGCTCCTGCTCTACCTTCTAGTTGGCTCAATAGGCCGTTTTCATCCAATTGTGAACTGAATTACCATAATGCTCGATTGCAGCAACGTAAGATGACCTAGTATGAAGAGGTAGGGAGTAGTATTAAAAGACCAAAACCTCACATAAGGAGGAAAGTTGGGATGGTAGATGGGTCAAACAAACACAGGACTTTCACCAGTGAGACTGGCGATTGTGTCCGGTGTGAAACCAAATGTCAACATAGCCTCTATTTAAAGTAACTATTGTAATCACAAACTATACTGTCCACCAAGAAGAAATGCAGCATATCAATTAAAAACAACCCATGTTTATATGAATAGCAAGGTATTGTGCTTTACCCAAACAATGACCAATTCCTTCTAACTATTATAATCCATATGCTATACAAAAAGATACATGCCAACAGGCTTTACAATAAGACAACAGAAATCTTGTTTCATGGGTTCATAGGACTATGACTATGACTGGACTAGGTTCATATGAGTGTGATTAAACAAGTGCCCATGGCCCTTATATGTCTCTTTGCAAGTTCATGAAGTGTGAATTCTTAGACCGCAGTTACATTTTAACAACAATCATCAGGTAGAATGAAACATTAACTCATGTCACACTTTCCAGATCAATTATAGCAGAGATATTCTTTAACCCTCACTCTGCCTGTTTTAAGCTCATTGACATAAATAGATGAGGCTTAGCAATTTGGAGGCAGGTTTTACCCGCATATGGGCTGCTTGAGTGAGCTGCATCTCCAGGACCAGTCTGAGACGCAGACAGGGTCTCATGAGCGAGCTGCGTCCTGGGGCTCAGAGAGTCACAGTTGACTGCTGCCGTTGAGATTGTAATTGTATGGCACTTATCTGCTCTCCCACAGGGTCTCTGCGCACCAGCGGAGCAACTGCATCCTACAGCAAACACATACACACACAAACACACACTGTGTATATGGAGACTTTCATCCCATCTGCTAATTCAATTAGGTCCAGTTCTTACTGTAAATACATGCACAGCAGAGTCTGGGATGCTAGAAGGAACAGAGAACGTAACACACACACACAAACAATGATGGAGGTAATTCCACTATTAAAGGGGTTTTGTCTGTGGTTTGATATCCTGTGTTCCCAACTTTCCTTGTAACTCCAGCCCTGTTATTCATGTTTGTCTAACCAGCCTGACCTCTCTCTGGCATCTGCTTCTAGTTCTAGTCCTCCTCCTTATCTGCCGCTCTCTCATCAGTGCTTTGTCTTTTTCTTCTCTTTTCTTTTCCCATTTGTTTCATCATTTCATTTCTGGACCTCCTTCCTTTGTTGCTTGATTTTCAACCCCACCTGCTGGCCACTGCAGGGCTTTGGGTTTGTAACATTTGAAACGAGTGCAGATGCTGACCGTGCACGGGAGAAACTAAATGGTACAATCGTAGAGGGACGCAAAATAGAGGTGCCTTCCTTTTCCTGTCTCTCCTTACTTCTTGCCTCCCTCTTCCTTTTTTACTCCACTTCTCCTCCCCCAATTCTCTCTTTCCTTTCTCTGCCTGCCTGACGTTTCCTGCAATACTCCCTCCCTTCCCTCTCTTCATCCATATCCTCTCTCCTGCCTGCTGCACCTTGAACGCTGCATGCTGAACACTGATCCGTAAGTGTGTGTGGCAAAAGAAAGATAGACCTATTTAGTGGTGTGTGATTATGTTGCTTTTTTTTTTTTTTACTGAATTCAGGGGCTGAATCCCCTTTCTCTGTCTTACCCCTTCCCCTACCCCTTTGTCTTACCCTTAGCCCTTGTCCCTCAAAACAGAGTGGTAAGGGCTAGGGGTGAAAACAAATCCCTATGAAATGAGACACCACTTGGTTACCGTTGCGTCATCATACATCGCCACTAGCTGGCTGCTACATCACCAGAGGCGACAAGTATTGATCACAAACTTCCAAGATGCCGTCTGCAAGTGTGTGTATGTTGATTGCATGGGTTTTGACAGCCGTGCCATATGCATGTATATTTCATAGTTCTTTTATGTTCACTTTGGTGATGGTGGTGGTGATGATGCAGATGTTGTTATTTGTGTACTACTTAGGTCTGTTTGCAATAAAAAAAATTATACACACTGCATGGTGTGTTGTATATCTCTTTCAGTTATCACTGTTTTGATGTCATTGAGGTTCGGAACCACTTTATTTGTTAACAATATATTCAATATAACAATATGTCTTTATTGCCCAATAAGTAAACATAACAGGCAAAAACATTATATAAAAATATATCATATCACAGACCCATTATCAACTATTACTTACATGTCACACACATGTAATAAAGGCACTCAAATGTATAAAAAAACAACAACAAAAACACAAGACCACAGAACAAAAAACTACAGCTATTCTGAAATTCCAGACCACTGTGGGCCAGTAACCTTTCCCTCAAACCCCATTTCTTTGATTTGTGTCCTGTATCATAACCAACAACAATGTACAGGTGCATGAACAGGAATAAATCACAAATGATTACAATAATACAGTACCAATACAATAATGAATAGTTACAACATGAACGCATGACTCACTCCCGTAGTTGCTTTGCAGAATATTTTGATTTAAGAAACTTCTGCTCGTTTTCAGCCAAAAAGTGGATCAGCTGCTGGGTTTCCTCTGGCGTCCCTGTGTGATACAGGACGGTATATGTAAAGCACGTATCAATGTCTCCAAAGCAAGTAGTGTTATGCACTGTTATCAAACGAAATTTGCTGCTAATGGAGTTTAGTTAAAACTGTAGACATGCATGGAGTACATTAAAGGCAGAGAAATGCGGGACTGTTGTGCAAATAACTAATGTAATGTTAGCCTAGCAAACTAGCGATAAAAAAAAAAAAAAAAAAAACAGGACTGTGAAGAGCACAAAACAAGACTGTAATTTTTAAATCAATTGTTTAAGACAAAAACATTTACATTTATTGGACTCTCTGGTTAATCTGGCCGCCATTGTTGCCGGTTGTGCAGTATATTCGGGGTACCCCTCGGTTTCAAGTGAGTGAGGGGAAGGGGTGAGGGGAAGGGGTAAGACAGAGAAATGAGATTCAGCCTAAGTCTTTGCTAATGATGTGTTATGTCATATGTGACTGTGTCTGTGGCATGTGCATGAGATTAAAGTGGTATTAATTTAAGTTAGAAAGTAATCTGTTAACAATTAGCACCTTCCAAATGGCGATCAGTTATATGCCAGTGTGTCCTATACTTTGTTAAAGCCCTCAAACCTTAACTGTTAGTGTTCCATTTTGATGTCACCATCCTCTTTACATCTGTTTTTCAGTCTTCACTGTATTTTTTGGCTTTGCACATGAACGTCTAAAACAAAGAAATTACACTGTCAAACAATAACAACTCCAAAATTGTAATTCAGTTGTTTTTTAAGATCTTAAATTTAAATCACTGAAATCTTTCAGAGTTTTACAAACAATGTCTGTTGGCATTCATTCTCAATTTTAAATATACAATTATATTTTCTTTCTCTTTCTTTGATATTGTTGAATGTGTTTCAACATCACACCTTTGACTCACTGCATGTAGCCTTATTTGCTGAAATGATAAAATACCAGCATGGCATAGAGTGGCTGTGATGTGGATTAGCCACAATTTGCACAGTTTTTGTGTGTGTGTGTGTGTGTGTGTGTGAGAGAGAGAGTGAGTGAGTGAGAAAGAGACTAACCTCTGTCTGTCTGCTGACAGGTCAACAATGCCACAGCCAGAGTAATGACAAACAAAAAGGTGGCAAACCCTTATACAAATGGTAAGACTTCAGGCTTGTTAAAATAATTTAATCATGCAGCTTTTCCAGACTTTGCAAATGTTATTGGACCGAATGGATCAAATTCTGATTATGAAACAAGGTATTGTTGCTTCAACGGGGGTTGCTTCAAAGTCCAGCCACTTCCTAGGAGACATGTCTGCACCCCTCTTCTACATGCGCGCACACACACACACACACACACACACACACACACACACACACCACACACACACACACACACACACACAGACATATGCACACCTTCATCCTGTTCGAGGGTGAAGAGAAAGAGAATGATCCCTGAAGGGTTTTCCATTTGTCACTGTCATCAGGCCCCAGGCACAAACACAAACACACACACACACACACAATTATGTCCTCCCAACTCATCTCTTTCTCTTAATTGTGCTTGGTCTGTTTGTGCAATATTATCCTGTTTAACCAGTTACAGTCAAGATTTTCATTTAACGTGCTGCATTTGCTCAGTTTTTATTGTTGGTGACACAATGTCAATTGTTTGATATGCACAGTGAATGCCACTGTGCATATAGAAGGTTTGTTTAACATTCCCTTTGTGTGTGTGTGTTTGTGTGTGTGTGTGTGTGTGTGTGTGTTTGTGTGCGTGCGTGCATTTGTCCCCTGTGCAGGCTGGAAGCTGAATCCAGTGGTTGGAGCAGTATATGGCCCTGAATTTTATGCAGGTAAAGAATCAAACAGTTCTAAAAAAGAAAAATGCATACTTATTGCAGAGATTGGAAGTAACAAAGTCCAAATACTTCAATACTGTACTCAAGTCGATTTTTCAGATATTTTTACTTTACTATTTATTTTTGTGCTGACTTTTTACTTTTACTCCCTACATTTTAACACAAATATCGGTACTTTCTACAAAATTGACTTGTTACTTTAGTTTAGAATAATTTCATTGGAATGACCGTTGTTATTTTTCGAGTCATCAATACAGAATTCATTCTAATTGGATGGGAATACACATTGCAACTGACGCACCACTATAAGAGGACTCGACAGATTCGGCGGCATTCATTCATTTGCTGCAAAACATTTGCTGCAAATTATTTGCTGCAAATCATTGCAGTTTGATGGTGGTAACATTAGCACATAGTAGTATGGATGGCGATCATGATTGAAAATGAAGAAAACAGAGTTCCCAGAGATTCGGCTGACAAGCAGCATGACATTCCCAATCATGCTTGGCCTTATCTGACAGAGATGTTTGAGATAGGCAAATGTGCTGCGTAACCCTAAAAGTATGGGTAACTTCTTAAATTAATGTCTGTTTAGTAATTCATATTGTATACTTTATTTTCTTTCCAGAAGCCATATTTGAGCGCACACACACACATACATGTAGATTCCTTTAAATGTTAAGGGGGAGATTAAAAAGAGAAACTGGATCTGAATTCTCACAGAATCACAGTTGAATTCATATCTTACTACTCAGTCAGTCTCTGTCACAATGCAATGGCATATAAAGAGCCTTTTTTCCATGTCCAGTGAAGTTTCTCAGCATGCACTTTAGTAACATTTGTGTGGTCCAGGTAGCTTTGCATAAAAATGGTTGTCATTAGCAAGGCTACTTTTACTTTTATACTTTAAATACATTTCCAAGTAAGTACTTTTTTTACTTGAGTAAAGAAGTTAAATCAGAACCTTTACCAGAGTATTTTTTAACACAAGTATCTGTACTTTTACTTTAGTACAGAAAGTGAAGACTTTTGTCATCTCTGCTGTACTGTAGAATCATTTTTTTATACTGCTTAGTCGTATATACACTGTTTGATTGTTTTTTATCTTTATTCCCTTTTCCTTTGTCTTTCCTTTGATGTCCTTTCATATGTTGTGTGGAAGATAAGTCCACCTTGTAATCCTGACACAGATTGACGTGTTAATGTGTGTGTGTGTTTGTGTGTTTTAAATATGCATATAAAACAAAAACTGCTCCATCTTTTCAACAGCTCATATACACGTGCTAGTCCAACACTAGTCTACTTTTTCAATAAATAAATCCTCTGTTTTCTGAAACCTGAAATCACCCTATATAACAGTAAATATTACTTAAATAGAAATAATCCAGGCATTTTACCCAATGAAGTGTCTTTCTGGCCAAAGAACCTCTTCAGCTCACAGAGCAGCAGCACAGGGCTTGTCACTTAGTGTGCTTTCTTTCTTTCTTTCAGATAATTTTGATTATTGAACACTAAACCCTAACCTTAACCATGGTCTTCGGTCATATACATGTAGATGCAACTTCCATTTTTTGTTTGTTCCGTGAAAATATCTCATCAATTAACATTTTAGGCAGTTAGAGTACATTGACTCCCAGTAACTGAGATGGTTTATTTTTCCATGGCTAGAACAATATTGTAATCAGTAAACCAGATCTAGTCATTATATGCATAATTATTAGAAAACCCACACTCACACATACTCAGACTGGCTTGCTATTTTATAGGATGGTAATGCATGCAAGTAATCTTTAAAGCACCACTAAAATTCGCCGGGCCTAAACAACACCATATTCCTCAGTTTCACCCAGGAGGATGGCTGTCTGGATGGATGGAAAAACAGGGAAACTGCATGACACAAAATCGTGAAAATCAGTCATGCCTGTGTCATGTCTGCCCTTTACATTTTTCTGTTTGTTCATACCTTTTTCTCATTAAATTAATATATCTTGTGGCTCAGTTCTAATGGCATTTATTCACCCATACACACAGAGTGCAGTTTGTATCCACGCCTCCACCCTGCATGCCTTTCTGCATTTCTCCAGGTGTTTCTAATTCTCTCTCTCTGTTCTCATCACTCTTTTCTCACTATCACCAAATGAAAAATTCCCACCTGTAAGTGAAAGTGCATGGGATTGGGATTTCTTCTGGAATAGTTATGAGTACATTTAATCTAGTTTGGGGATGAAGTAAACCAGGATGTAAAGGGGAATGTAAGGGCGATTAATCACCCTTTATCAGACGGTTTTCCGAGCACCAATCAGCTGAATCGGCCTCCATAAATCCTGGCCAGCTGACAGTGCATTCAATCTCCATTGCCGGGCTCGGCTACGGGTTTATTGTGTGCAAATTCCGTTCAGAAGAATGACAGATGACCTCCACATGCATACACACCCATACTCACGTACCCATGAATACCTGCATGTACACATGCAAAATTATAAGCATATATGTACAGTCTGTCTGGTGCAATCATGCTCAGGTATGCACTAAAACAACCAGACACTCATATTTACGCATATCTACACATAAACATACACTTCAACACACACGAAAATTTAGAATTCTCAAATAATAGCCAGGGATATGGTCTGTTTAAAATATTAAAGGTTTGGGGGGGTTTGGGTCCTTCAGGGCCCAGCCTTTTAGCAATGCAAAAATAATAGAATTTGACTCAGGCCTAAATTATTGTAAATAAAAAGAGCACACATAATTAGTGGATCTTAACAAACCAAATGTATTGCCCATATGTATGTGTGACCATGGTTCTAATGCAATTGTTCATGAGAAAAACTTCAGACAGGGAAAGTATAACTGTGACAGAAATCAAAAAGGCAAACATGTCATTACTTGTTGTGGCATGTCCTTGTATCTAAACTAATTACCAGTAAATCCTAAAGTCAACTGAAATTAGTATTATACTATCATTAAAGAAGACCTATTATGCTTTTTCATCTTTTCTGAACTATAAATGTTTTTATATATTTATATAGTAATATCAGACTATACCAACATGTCAAATAATGAGGTAAATGCATTTAGATGTCAACCCTGTAGACAGCTTGGGTTAGTTCTGCCCAGCTCCGAATGCTCGGATCTTATTATGTCTCAGTGGGGTCTTCAAATTTCCTGTATTTGGATACATCGGTGAAAAATGGGCATGCTGCTCCAACCTCTTAAGCGTCACTGCAGTCCTCTTTTTTTTAGTGTTAGTACGTCAGTGGAACAATGTCTTGAAAAAATGTTCCTTTGGTAGTCAGAGAAAGTTATTTTTTTTGGCTTGCATAAAGAGCCAAGCATCAGACAAAAGTGGGAAGAGACCCAGCAATTTACCAAGGATAGCTTTGGGAACTGGGCACAGGTCAAGAACGTTTTTTGACGGGTCAGATTCCCCTTTTTTTGGCCAACCTGGAGCTTCCTTTTGATCACAAACTGTAAGTATGGTTTATGTGTTGTGTATTTGTTATGTATAAAACAAAGAACGTATCTACTGTAACGTTACTGTCCAGTGTTCATGGTTGTGGCTAAGCTGCATTGATTCAGTGCTCAGTTGTAACATTTTGGATAACTTGCTAACGCTAGCTTGTGCTTTTGTGGTTACGTTGGGTTGCTTAGTTGGACTTATTTTATCTAACATCCTGTTAGAAATGGCACATTTCTTTTTTTAGCAACACAGGTGACAGTGGAGGTGGATTTATAATTAATGTTAAAAGCTGTAATGTTGCTATGATTAGCAACAATGTATTGTCACATTACAAAGCAAACATAACATAGAGACTTAAAAGGCCTATCCTGGTGTGCTAGCCAGCTAAAGCTGTCGTGATGATATATTGTTGCCAATCAGCTGGAACTTTATCTGTCGGATAACGTTGGCACAAAATGATTAACGGCAGGTAGACAGCGCTACAGAGCGCACTTTCTGACTAGAAGATGGATGCTCAAACCGAGCTGGACATGGACCCGACGGGACCCGGGTTCAGACAGATATTTAGAAATTATGTTTGGGTTTGGGTTCAGTTCAGTGTGTGTGGTAGGCAGAGGTGGGTAGAGTAGCCAAAAATTGTACTCAAGTAAAAGTACTGTTACTTCAGAATAATATGACTCAAGTAAAAGTAAAAGTAGTCATCCAAATAATTACTTGAGTAAAAGTAAAAAGTACTTGACGAAAAAACTACTCAAGTAGTGAGTAACTGTTGAGTAACGTCTGATTTATTCTTAACACAAGCATCAATCAGACCGACAAGATAAAAAATAATTATCTTTAGGCAAATTATAGTTCATCCAATCAATAAAATAAATTATTAATTACAAAATAGTTTACTTGAGAGACTTGTCACATCAAATTTGGATGGATACTGCATGTGTAAAACATACTTTATGTAACCTAAAAGACAAACATCCACCTCTCCACAGCAAAAACTACAACCACCGCTACGTTTCCTCAGGTTAGATGTTGAGTTGTTGAACGCTGACATGTCCGTTTGTTTTGGTCGACCCTGAACACACCGCAAAACGTAGCTGCTGTTTCTTTGCTTTGCTACGAGTGTAAAGCTAACCTGTCCCATTATAGGCTCGTTCGAGATGAACTGCGCCTCGCCTGTAAAGTGGACGAGAGCAGGCGGCAGCAGCGGGGGGCGGTGACAGAAAGCTGCGGTAAAGTCGGACAGTTTCCAGCCGATTCCTTCAGGCTGGACAGGAAGTGATGAAAACACTGTGGTGCGATTCCGATTTAATCAAATATAATCAGACCCACATACCAGCTGGTACACAGTCTCCAGTTGTTTTAGTTATGACAGAGTAGCTGTCAAAGTGCTCTACATGCGATCTGTTGCTGATTTTAATAAACAACACACTGTAGATGATCCGTGATCTGAACGGATTTAGTCTCTTTGACTTCTAAACTTAACTATCAGTCACACAACATGTGTTCTGGACAGAATAAGTCTTTAAATCAGACAAATAGCTATTAAAATCCCTCCGATTCAAAAACAATAAAAAGTTTATGTAAAACGTCATCATGTTGTAAACCAATCAGGTGTTAAATCAGCTGAGAAGCCGGCGTTTCCCAGCATGCTCTGGGTCCGCCTGGGTCCGCCTGGCTCTTGCAGTCGGGGAAAAGCAACTGCGCCGCCTGCGTCTCAGAACTGCGGCCGCCTTGCTCTCGTGAGATTTCCGTTGCCCACGTGTGCATGACGTCAGAGCAAGTCGGGATCAAGTCGGACACAAATCTAACCGGCATGCAACGGGCGCCGATCGCCGGTGATCGATTCTGCGCAGACCTGGCTCATCTCAAACGAGCCCATTAACGGTCTATGGTCCCGCTGCTGAAACGAGTATGGTCACGTGACTGCACAACGACGTGTGATTGGTTAAGCACAGTCACGTTCAGCGGAAGACTCTCTCTCTCTGTCAAATTAAAACAAAATGAGACGTACGCGGGGGTAAAAACAATGACGCGTAGTAACGAGTAACGAGCTCATTGGAGCCTAATGTAGCGGAGTAAGAGTACAGTTTATTTTTCACTAATCTACTCAAGTAAAAGTAAAAGTATAGTGATTTAAAACTACTCCTAGAAGTACAATTTTTTCAAAAACTTACTCAAGTAAATGTAACGGAGTAAATGTAACTCGTTACTACCCACCTCTGGTGGTAGGGATGAGCGAGTACAGCATTATCTTTATCATCTGTATCTGTTTACCACATGAATTATCTGTATCCGCACCCGTACTCGGACTGGGCGGGGCCTAACCCAGAAGTGGTCAGATTTAACCCGGAAGTGGGTCGGGTTGTCTTGAAATGGGCGGGGCTTTAACCGGTATGTTATTTTAAGCATGCAATTGATATGGGTGGATCAGAAATTGTTATATTTATTGCTGATTAGAAAACTATTTCCATGACAGCATCAAGCTTCAGATCAATGGTGTTGTCATGGTAACAAACAAACTATATACAGAACGTTTTGCAACAATGAATACAACTCATGCGGTTGCAATTATGAAGTAAAATGTAGTGAACAAGAGTTTTCATACTCAGTATAACTTTCTTTTTTTAACTTTTAATTTTTTTATGATCAGTGTGATTTTTTTTGTTTTTGGTTCTTTTTAATTTTTTTTATTTCCACACCAGGTATGTGTGTGTGTGTGTGTGTGTGTGTGTGTGTGTGAGCAAGAGAGAGACACAGAGAGAGAGAGAAAGAGAGAGAGGGGGCGGGGGGCGGCGCGGGGCAGCTGACAGTTAAAAAAAAAAATCTCCGATGGCAGAGACGTAACGGGAGTTGCATTTAAACCAAGCAGCATGTCTGAAACCCACGTTCACCAGAAATCTACTGGTTACTAAGTATGTAAGCACTACAAACCGAAGTTAAAAACAAACCTGAAGCTGAAGAAACCCTAAACGTTAACGTAACAGACCCGCAGACCCGATTGACTGAGAGAGAGGAGAGAGAGAGAGAGAGAGAGAGAGAGAGAGAGCGCATTTCTCCGTGTTCTTTGTGTGTGTGATAGAGCCGAGCGTGTTTGTAGGCGTGGGGGGGCGCTGTGACTATCACAGAACGCTGCGCGGCCAGTTGAGGAGTTGTATTCAATCCGAGCACGGATATTGACTCGTATTACTCGTGTAATACTTGTACTAGGCAAAAGTGCTTTATCCGTACCGGATACTCGTTTCAGCTGGGTACTCGGATCATCCCTAGTGTGTGGGTCTACTGTGTATGTGTGGAAAGTGGGCAGAAGAGAGAAAGAGGAAGCAGACATGTAGATGTGACTGTGTGAGCAGTGTCCAAAATAAACCTCAGTTTGAAAGCCAAGTTCATTCATTTGCTCACCAGAAACGTGATTTTAATCCCGATGTTATTCATTTCATAACGTGGGCCCTGGAGGTATCGGGTCTCCACTGGCTTTCTGATCACTACGGTTGGAAACACGTAGGGGCGGCTGTGGCTCAGTGGTAGAGCGGTTTCCTGCCAATCGGAAGGTTGGTGGTTCGATCCCCCCCCTGCAGTCATTGTCGAAGTCTCCTTGGGCAAGACACTGAACCCCGAGTTGCCCCTGGTGCTGCGCATCGGAGTGTGAATGTATATCTGATGAGCAGGTGGCACCTTGTACGGCAGCCCCGGCCACAGTGTATGAATGTGTGTGAATGGTGAATGTATCCTGTAGATGTAAAAGCGCTTTGAGCAGTTGTTAAGACTGGAAAAGCGCTATATAAATACAGCACATTTACATTTACAAACAAAGCAATCAGGAAATGTTCACAATTTGAACATTTTAAATTAAACAGCTTATTAACGTGCGCTAACGTGTCCTTTCAATCAGGGGAGAAATGTTTGTAGATATGCAAAAAGTTCATTGTACAGCTTGATAAAATGTACAAAGTCTTTAGAGACTAGACTCCATCTAATAGTTCCTATATAGGGGTAGAGAACCATCATAACCCCCCGTTTGAGTCTAGTCACTGCAACCCTCCACCTCCCCCTTCCAGCTCCAACCATTGTCCAAGAAAGGAGACCGAAGGAGGCTCCGGAATGGTTAGCTGGAGTAGACAATGGCTGGAGCTAGAAGGGGAAGTGGAGGGTTGCACACTTTGCCTGAAACGACAGCTGATAGCAAAGGGAGAAACAGATTTTAAGCAGGGTTGAGACTCTGTGATTGGCTCTTGAAATTTGTGGACGATTATGATTTAGCAGGAAGGTGAATGCCTCCAACAGCTGATTTGATTTAGGAAAAGAGCTTTGATTAAGAGTTAGGTCTTCCTGAAAGAATTACCGCTGAGCTACATTTCAATCAGGAGAGACTAGTTTGCAGATATGCAAAAGTTACATACAGCATGATGAAATGTCCAATTATTTGGCTCTACGATTATTTTAATTAATTATTCTCTTAGACTTTATTAATCTTTTTGGGATGACTCCGGCAAGGAAATTGAAGCATCAGTTTTAGCAAGAATACAGTATAGAAGACAGTGTAAAGATAACAATAATAACAGTAATAAAAAAGTACAACTCCAAGTGAGGAGTTGTATAGTCTGATGGCATGAGGGACAAAGGAGTCCTTGAGTCTGCTGGTCCGACACTTGGGAAAGAGCAGCCTTCCACTGAACAGGCTCTTCTGGCTGCTGATGGGGCAGGGGGTGGTTGGCATTGTCAATAATGTCCGGCAGTTTGTCCAGTGTCCTGCACTTTGCCACCATCACCAGTGAGTCTAGCTTCATGCCGACCACAGAGCCGGACCGCCTAATCAGTTTATCCAGCCTGTAGGTGTCCTTCTTGGATATGCTGCCCCCCCAGCACACCACAGTGTAGAAGAGGACACTGGTGACCACAGACTGTTAAAACATCCACAGCAGTTTGCTGCAGATGTTAAAAGCAGTCTCCTCAGGAAGTACAGCCTGCTCCGTGTCTTCCTGTACAGGTGGCTGATGCGTGTTGACCAGTCCAATTTGTTATCCAGCCACAGCCCGAGGTATTTGTATGATTGGACTGCCTCCACCTCAACTCCCTCCAGCAGGTTGGTTGCGGTCTTGGTCTGGACCTCCCAAAATTAACGGCCAGCTCCTTCGTCTTAGAGGTGTTGAGCTGTGGGCAGTTAGTGCGACACCAGAAAGCAAAGTCCCCCACTAGACTCCAATACTCCTCCTCCCTGTCACCCCTGATACACCCAACGATGGCTGTGTCATCTGCGTACTTCTGTATGTGACACAGCTCTGAGTTGTAACAGAAGTCTGAGGTGTACAGGGGGAAGGGAAGATGGTAGTGGACCCGGTGTAGCATGTAGAAGATGGCATCCTCCACACCAACATCTGGCTGATCCACAAACTGCAGGCGGTCCTGGGCGTGCTCTACCTGGGGTCTGAGGAGGCTGAGGAAGAGCCGCTCCAACATCTTCAACAGATGTTAAGTGAGCGCCACCGGTCGGAAGTCATTCCGCTCGCTGGGCCTGTTCTTCTTGGGAACTGGAACGATGCAGGATGTCTTCCAGAGGGTGGGCACTCTACCTAGCTGCAGGCTAACGTTGAAGATCCGTTGTAGCTGTTCCCCCAGTTTTGCAGCGCAGGTCTTCAGCAGTGTCGGACACACTTTATCCCGGCCTGCTGCTTTCCTGGGCAGCCTTCTTCCTGTTGAGGACAGTCTTGACTTCCCGCGTTACCCATGACTTGTTATCGGGGTAACAGCGGACAGTCTTGATGGGGGAGACCACGTCTGCTCAGAAGTTCAGGAAGTCCATCAGACAATGTGTCATCCCCTCTATGTCCTCACTATGCGGGTTGATCAGCACATCCCAGACTGTGGTGTTGTAGCAGTCTCTCAGGGCACTTTCCATCTCAGAGGACCCCTTCCTGCTGGTGCGAGTTGTCACCGGCTGTTTTTGGACCAGGGGGGTGTACAGTGGCTGTAGGTGAACCAGGTTGGGATCAGACTTCCCCAGTGGGGGGAGGGGAGTCACTCTGAATGCCCCCCTCACATTAGCATACAGGAGATCAATTGTCCTGTTGTTTCTGGTTGGACAGTCTACAACATGATGAAAAACCGCCAAAGTAGAGTCCAAAGTTGCATGATTAAAGTCCCCCAAAACGATCATGAAAGCCTCAGGGTGCTGTGTCAACAGCGCTGATGTGACGGAGTGGATCTTCTCACAGGCAGTGGCTCCGTCCGCTCTTGGAGGGATGTAAACACAGAGCGTAATCACATGGCTGAACTCCCTCGGCAGATAACATGGCCGCAGGCTAACGGCTAGCAGTTCGAGGTCCCGGCAACATGAGACATGTTGTCTTTACGGAGACATGTCCTGGGTTACACCAGCGGTTGTTGACATACATGATGAGTCCCCCACCTTTGCTTTTTCCACTTGCCTTTGTGTCTCTGTCGGCTCTCACAACATTGAATCCCAGCAGATCCACGTTAACATCTGGTACAAGGTGGTTTAGCCATGTCTCTGTAAAGATGAACAAGCTGGTCTCACAGTAGATCCGCTGGTTGTGCAGCGGGGATGGCTCGTCGATCTTGTTTGGCAGCAAGTTCCCCATGATTACGGAGGGAATCGATGGCTTGTAGCGCCTCCTTTTCTCCGCTAGCTCAGCCTTTAGCTTAGCCCTGGCCTTGCAGTCCCTGAGTCTCAGCTCTGCTGGGATAGGGTGCCGTATCAGAGCCAGCAATTCCTCTCTTCAGTCAGTGAGAAAACTGACTCTTGGTTGCCTTTTAAGATTCGAAATATCCATGGAATGTATAGAACACACAATATCTTTTGCAAGAAGAGTAAAAAAAATATATAAAAAGAAGAGGTTTAACCCTCTGAGCCCGAGACACTCGCCCACGAGTTTAAAAGTAGCCTACCTCGATTCATAGTTTAATAACTTTTGAACCATACAAGCGATTTACTCACTTTCGGTTTCGTTTGAATCCTGACGTTTTCGGCTTTACGGCGGTCTTTTCCGTGTCTTTCTAGCCTCTACAGGGGATTTTCTATCCAGCCTGGAACTTCAGCCTCTTTGGGCTTTAAATCCATAGTGTTATATCCAAGATTGATCCACTTTTTATCCATAATTCATCGCGTTTTGGCTCATTTTCTGCCGCTTATCGCTCTTACGTCTCTCTCTCTGTCTGTCCTGTGTATTTTTCAGGAAGTACATGCCCATATATGGGAGATAAAAGCACCCCTCTTGTATGGAAGGCCAGAGGGGACACAAATGCCTATAGACTCTATTGAAGGCAAAATAATGCAATATTTAGACACATATTTGCTTGTATAACATTGCTGTGGATGTAATATCAATAATTATGACATTATTATGTTATTATTGGCATAAGTAAATGTCATGAGAGCAAAACGTCTGGACTTTTTTGGAAAAAATGCATGTATTTTGTCAACTGTATAAGTTATAATGATTATTTCTTCACAGTGTGACTCCCAAGACATATGAGAAGTGTTCTAGAAAGGAAAATGGCTTAGGTTTTACTTATATGTCTGTGATATCAATACATATCTGGAAGATTCATTTATTTATTTATTCATCTTTAACCATTTTTAACATGCAAGTGACCTCACTGCAACCCAAATATTCTAATAACCCAGTTTGTCCTAAAAAAAATGATGTTCATATCTTGACTGTAGACAACAGGGTTGATGTTTTACAAGCTTTTTTATAAAATAAATCCAGACGGAAATTAAACTGTAAAAATGGCGTCAGGGCCCAGAGCGTTAAGTAGAAAGAGCTAAAAACTGGAGAGTTACTGCAACTTACTACTACTTATTTTACTTGATTTTCTGTCTGAGCAAAACATTTATCACGACTATATGACCTCCCCGCAAAACTAACTCAGTATTGAATGCAGCACTAAGATCTAGTAAAGCAAAAATGGGGACAAGTCCTTTGTCTGAA
Organism: Etheostoma spectabile; assembly: GCF_008692095.1. Taxonomy (NCBI): domain Eukaryota; kingdom Metazoa; phylum Chordata; class Actinopteri; order Perciformes; family Percidae; genus Etheostoma; species Etheostoma spectabile. The sequence goes on along the minus strand of NC_045748.1, from coordinate 26,849,149 downwards.
ACAGTTATGAGGTTGTTAGTAATTTTCACCGGTGCCGTCTCTGTGCTATGATGCATTCTAAATCCTGACTGAAAGTTAAAAATAAACTATTCCTATGTAGAAAATCACAAAACGGATTACCAACTACCTTCTAAATGAACTTGGAGAGAAAAGGGATATTAGATATAGGTCTATAGTTGGCCTCAGGATCGAGAGTGTTTTTTTTCAGAAGCGGTTTTATCACAGCTACTTTAAGTGACTGTGGTACATAACCTGTTAATAAAGACATATTGATCATATCTTACGATAAAGTGTTAACCACAGGATCATTAAAGGGACATTTTACAGCAGGAATGATGAATAAGAGTAGCTGGCTGTTCATAGCCTCTGGGCAAAAATGCCTCCAATGACACTAAATGACGATGTTTCCATCATCAGAGCTTTTTTTCCAGACCCAAAATACGGAGAAATTGAGTCTCAGTGGGACATGAGGGAGGGAAGCACGGTCATTTGAAAATACTACGGGGTTTGTACTGATACAAAGTTTAATGCTAATCGGTGTAACCTTGTTGGGATGGGGTCTAAGAGACAGGTAGATGGCTTAGCTGAAGAGACCTTTAACATTAATTGTTGAAGGTCTATAGGATATCAGCAGTCTAAGTATATGTCAGGTCCTTGTGGTTCTTTCTAGCGGTCCTGCGTTTTAAGGTGAACCATTAGAAGTTGAGGCAAGAGGTATCTCTAATTGTTATAATGTTATCATTAAAGAACCACATGAAGTACTCACTACAAAAAATATATGGCCTAAATAGAGCTGTGATTCTCTGTCAGTCTGGCTACAGTGCTGAAAAGAAACCTTGGGTTGTTCTAATTTTCTTCTATTAGTGATGAGTAATAGTCTGATCTGGCATTCCTGAAGGCCATCCTATATGCTTTCAGACTGTCTTGTCAACCTAAACGAGATTCTTCTAGTTTGGTGGAACGCTATTCTCTTTTAATTAGCAAGTTTGGGAGTTATACCAAGGTGCTAGTTACCTTTGCTTAATCATCTTCTTTTTGTTGTCCGTAGCAAGGCTATAGCATCGTCTACAAAATTATCATTTTGGAAGGGACTAAAGTTAACATAAGAGTCATCTGTTATATTAAGGCACAACATTGAGTTAAATGCTGTTGGAATATCTTCCTGAAATTTAGCTATTGCACTCTCAGATAGGCATTGAGTGTAGAAGCGTTTATCTGATTTCATATAATAGGGTAGTTGGAATGCAAAAGTTATTAACTTAATAAAATAATAATTAACAGGATTCTGTGGAAATACTATTAAATCTTCAATTTTGATGCCATATGTCAGCACAAGGTTGAGGGTGTGGTTTAGTGTGTCGCCTAATGCACACTCTGACTGAATCCAATTGAATCTAGTAGTGAGTTGAAAGCAATATTAAGGCTATCTTTGTCAATGTCCACATTGATATTAAAATCATCTACAATAAGTACTTTGTCTGATTTAAGGACCAAACATGATAAAACTCAGAAAATTCAGATAAAACTTCAAAATAGGGACCTGGAGCTCAGTCACAACAAATTGGCTATAACGTTTCCATGTTGGATGTAGAACATTAAGAACAAGGCTTTTGAACGAGTTATAATTTAGTTTAAGTTTAGGATTAATTAAGGTTTGAATCCTCCCCCGCCAGTCTAAGCTAACGTTGAAACTCCTTACTCCCTAACTATAAGAGAGGAGCCTTCTACTTTTAGAGATTCTAGGAGCCACACTCAGGGAGCACAGTGCTCTAGTGGGACAATAAGGTACCTCTTTAAGATATGATGGTGCCTGACTATTAAGAGCTTTGTAGGTCAGGAGAAGGATTTTAAATTCAATTCTGGATTTTACAGGAAGCCAATGCAGAGAAGCTAATACAGGAGAAATATGATCTCGTTTTTTAGTTCTTGTCAGAACACGTGCTGCAGCATTCTGGATCAGCTGGAGAGTCTTTAGGGACTTATTTGAGCAACATGATACCAAAGAATTACAATAGTACAGCCTTGAATTAACAAATGCATGGACTAGTTTTTCAGCATCATTTTGAGACAGTGTGTGCCTAATTTTAAAACAAGTGTGTGTGTGTGTGTGGTGTGTGTGGTGTGTGTGTGTGTGTGTGTGTGTGTGTGTGTGTGTGTGTGTGTGGTGTGTGTGTGTGTGTTTGTGTGTGTGTGCGTGCGTGCGTGCGTGTGCGCGTGTGTGCTTGAATGAGTAAAAAGACATGCATGGGCATGAAGGACAATGAGGAAAATGTAATACTGATTGATTGACTTTGTCCTACAGTATATGCAAAGCAGGGTGTGTGTGTGTGTGTGTGGTGTGTGTGTGTGTGTGTGTGTGTGTGTGTGTGTGTGTGTGTGGATGAGGGGGGTGGTGGTTGCTAGGCTACGCCCAAGATTAGCCATTATTTCGTTAAAGCTAGGCTATGTGCTACAGACATAGAGATACTACAAATAGGTTTATTTATGTTACTTATATAAATAGGTTATCGATAATGACCCATCCTCTCAGTCACTCAGGTCTGGACTAACGTGAAGTTAGGGTAGACTCTGAGATTTTTGTCTGGATAAAGGGACGTTCATTATACAGATAAGCAGCTGATTCTTCTCGTTACCTCGTGGGCTGTGAACAGACGAAGCTTATTATCTCGTTGAACAGTAACTATACTCCGTGGACAGAGCAGCAATGTAGCATTTTCAATTCACGAGCAACAGTATTTAACACAACGTCATCATGTCCTGTGATCTACGACTTTCACAGAAATAGATTTGACTTTGGCGGTGACAATCACGGATTAAAAATCAAGGTGCACCGGTAGTGCTTATTGATCAAATCACATCAATGTCATAACGCAGTTGCAGCATTAGCATTTATAAACACACATACATGTCTCTGCCCAGAACACTATGTAGCCTCTTACTGTTTGCAGTCTGCAGGGTACCAAAAACGGGTTAACAACTTGGCCAGCAATTACCGAAACAACTCCACCCGGGCAAAGAGAAGTTCAGAGTCAACTCTGTAATGTTTGTTCCTTATGTACGACAAACTGGGTGTGGCAGTATGCTTACTTATGAGAACTCTTTATTACTTTTACAGCCTTTTCAACACATGTAGGCTACGCGCTTGTTGCGTCTAACACCTTTCACCTCCTGTGCTTCCGTAGTAGTACAACCTTTATCAACACATCTTCCTTCCTTTTAAAAGTAAAGCATTTTCTTTCTTAACAGATTCATTAAAAAATAAGATCTACGGAAAAGGATTAGGGCCACTGGTGAAAAAATTGTTTGAGTTCTGACTTTATTCTCAGAATTCTGAGATTAATGTCAGAAGTCTGACTTTAAGAATTCTGAGAATAAAGAGAGTCAGAACTTTGACTTTAATCTCATAATTTTGTGAAAAAACCAGTGGCCCTAATCCTCTTCCGTAAAGATCTGCTACTGCATTACCAAAAATAAATAAATAAACTACATTTGTTTCATTTCTTCTTTAGCTTAACCATTAGTTTCAAACTTTGTTTTCTCAATATAAAATATTCCAAACCAAACCTTAATTTAAAAAAAAAAAATGTTACTGTGGTTAAGGCAGCATAACCACAGTAACATACTTTTTTTCATATAACTCCTTCAGCAGGTTTTCCTCATTCTCTCAGGTGGTTTAACCATCCTTTTGGGTACGGTTTGACCAGAGTCAGTGGTATTCAGGGAGGTTTGAGAGTCCTTGGTGTTTGTCACCTCTGGTGGCTGTGTGTCTGTCTCTGAGCTGTTAGTTTGTAGACAGCTGTCCAAGCGATTTTGAAGTCCCTGCTGTGTCCACATTCCTGTTGAGTGGGCGGACTCTGTCCCCTGGCCTCAAGTGCGATAGGTGTTTTGAACTTTTGTCATCCTTTTCTTTCTGTCATACTTTCACCTTTTCTTTTGCTTGTATCACCTTGACTGTTCGCTTTGGTTTCAGCAACTTGTCGTGCATAGGCAGATTAGTGCGAATTTGACGTCCCATCAACATCTGGGCTGGTGACAGGCCATTTTGCAGTGGTGTGCTCCTGTAGATCAACAAAATCTTGTGAAAATTCTCTTTCCCGTTGTATACTTTTTTATTAGTCATTTGAAGATCTGTAATGTTGCAACTTCTGGATAGTTGGAACTACTCCAATCCATAATCACTATGTGAGTTTTCCCATTGCATTCAAACAAATCAACTGCAACCTTGTAGTATGGGTACTTGGGCACCGGGTGGGGCATCAGCGGCTCTGCCTGCTGTTTGGGTGTGTATGTGAGACATGTTACTCAAGACGCTGTAGTACAGATAATATCTGTATTTATTCTTGGCCAATACATTACTGTTTGCATTTTTATTCTCTCAAATGTCCTTCCTGTATCTTTTGTAACATTTTCTGTTGCATTGCCTGTGGAATGACAAACTTCTTCCCTTTGAATATGAAAATGAACAGCAGTAAGGTCTGTTCTTCACATCCAGTAGTCCTGTATTGCATCTGGACATGTTTGTCTTTGTTCAGGCCATCCTCTTTGTTTTGTCTCTTTTAGTGTTCTAATGGTCTGATCAGTCTTTGTAAATGTAAATGTGCTGTATTTATATAGCGCTTTTACATCTACAGGTAACATTCACCATTCACACACATTCATACACTGTGGCCGGGGCTGCCGTACAAGGTGCCATCTGCTCATCAGATATTCATTCACACACATTCACACTCCGATGCGCAGCACCGGGGGCAACTCGGGGTTCAGTGTCTTGCCCAAGGACACTTCGACAATGACTGCAGGGGCAGGGATCAAACCACCAACCTTCTGATTGGCAGGCAACCGCTCTACCACTGAGCCACAGCCGCCCTTTGTCTCTTTCCCGATCTGCTCTGTTGTCTTTTCAGAAACAGAAAGGGATGACACTATCATGTCTACATAAACCTGAATTTGTCAACTGCACGAGAAAGCGTGTTTGCAACCATTTTGCCTGGTGTGTAGGTAATCTTCACGTTGTATCCACATAGGACAGTTGTTGAGTGGCTTTGATTGATTGCCACAAGAGGCTTATGGTCTGTTTCCACCTCAAAAGCTTGTGCATATACATACTGGGGGAATCTTTTCACATCCGTAAATTATCGTGGGTCAAAAATTGTGATACGAACCGAACCCTGGGTTTGGTGTATTGTTACAGCCCTATAAGTGACCATACCTAGAAACCTTCTGAGATCCTCCTTAGTTTTGGGACGTTCCATGTTCTCGATGGCTGACGTTTTCCTTGGGTCTGGTCTAGTCCCTGCCTCAGGACATGTTCCCCCACAAATGTCAATGACTTTACTCCAAACAGGCATTTGTCTTTGTTTAACTTTAAGTTTACTTGCCGTGTCAGATCGAGCACCTAATTCAGTCGCTTATCATGTTCTTCTCTACTGGACCCCCATACAATGATGCCATCCATCAGGGTTTTGACTCCTGGTATGTGTTCAAAGATCATGTGTATTTTCTTGTGGCGCTGACAGGATCCCGTATGGTAGACGTAAAAACCTGTACCTTCTATCAAACTCCTCCTGTGAGTTTTTTCCCTCCGCTTAAATGGTATTTTTCTGCATGGATGAACTACTGGAGTCACATTCTTGTCAACTTGTATTTTTTATTCCTCTGTTAGATCTCCTAGTCCTTCAAAACAGTCACTGTATTCCTTTATGAGTGAATCATGATCGTTAGCAGGTTGTGGTGAGACTACAAAAACTCTTTTTACAAGGTTTAGCCTTTCACATGCTTGTAATCCCTCTTGACACTCACATCAGCAATCAACAGCATTTCTTTTGTTTGCTTACTGCTGTGTTGGAATGTTGCAATGCAGCCTCCTTTGACTGGCACTTCTTCTCTTGTGTATCCACTCACTTTTGTTTTAACAAGAAATAATTCTCTTCATTGTGCGTTTCTTTTACTCATCCACAGACATGAGGTTAGCGGAGGATTCCAAAGTCTAGTCAATGGCACTATCCATTCTTCCTTCTTTTTATCTTCGTTTATATGCACAGCATCAACAAAGAACTCCCCCCGTTCTTCTTCAACTGCATGCACCTTCTTTTTATCAAATGTCTCCGCTTAGCAGCATTTTGACACTGCTTGCCAGACACATATCTCGGTTTGTGGCTTCTTCCACATTTTCCACAATTAAGTTTTAGTCTCTCTTTGTGACTTGTATTTATTTGGGTGTTTAAAGTGCTGTTCTGTTTAATGACAGGTCTTGCGCCCTCAGTAGTCTTTCTCTGAGTTCATTATCAGGTATTCCACAGACAATTTTATCTCTGATTAGCGCGTCTCTCAAATTTCCAAATTCACACGTCTTACTTAGCGTGTGCAGCTCAACTAAGTAGTGATCAAAACCCTCTCCTTGTTTTTGATCACATGAGAAAAACTTTTCCATGACTGTACCAAGGGTTGCATCTTCATCAAGTTGGAAACTGTTATACATATATCCAGCACATCCTCACCTATGACGTGCAGAAAGATTGAGGCTTTTACCTTGTCGTCTTCTTCACCACATTCACTTGCAGCCATATATATGTTGAATCTCTCCTTAAACCTTTTCCAGTTGTCAGCCAGATTTCCAGTTAGCTGCATAGGTTTTGGTGGACTTAGCTTATCCATGTTTTAGTTTTCTCTCCGCTTGACAAGTGATCACCTGTTGCTATCATTAGCTTCTTTTGCTAATCCTTGCAGCGTGCAGAACTCCGCTTCTTCTTGCAACAACTATCCATCTTCTGACACCAGGTTGTGTTTGTTCCTTATGTACGACAAATTGGGCATGCTTACTTATAAGAATTCTTTATTACTTTTACAGACCTCTGGGTAATATAGAGAGGTCTTAGCCTGGCCTTTTTCAACACAGACTCGGAAGGAGAAAGCAATCTGAATTGTCCAGTTTCCCTCTCTGCAGAGCTTAAACACCGATGCGTGTTTCAGAGGATCCAATGGTGCTCACTAGAACATCAAAAATACTTTTCTGGAAAGTGACCTAGTTAGCACAGATGTCTACTTCCTGACCTGTGACAATTGGAGGTGTGGTGGAAAAGCAAGGAGGAAAAGGTCTGTCAGAAAGTTCTATAGTTTTTCAGCCGGATGCAGATCCATGCTATGTTTAGGGTCCAGGAACCAATGGGAATCCAGAGCTTTCTCAAATGTGTCAACTACAAGCCTGTAGTTTTTTTTAGCTTTTGGCCAATTTGACCACTCCTTTCTGGTCATTCTGCCATTATGATAACTTTTTCTTGTGGTAACCTGTGGGAGTTTGGAGGACAAGCTCTGGAATTTACAAAATAGGCCCTAATCTCTTTGTCTGAGGCTCCATGTGTTACTTTGTTCCTCAAAGATCCATTTAACTTATTTAAACTTACTGCTGTGGTATTTTTGTTTAAAATCAAGTTTACCCTTACTGATGGTCACAACAGGTGTCGTTGCATTTCAACAGAGAGTTCCTTTTTTACTGGTGATGGTTTGGCCCACCCCCTATGCTTAAGCCATGCCCTCTTTTCATAACTGGTGACTGGTTTGATATGGACTCTTGTGTGAGGTGTCATTTAATTCAGCAGAGAGTTCCTTTGTCATTGGTGATGGTTTGCAATGTCCAACGGTCGCACAAATACACGGGCGCATGGAGCTGCGTCCGCCAGTAATCCTGACGTGCAAAGATGTGTGAGTGCCTGTCCTACGCTGCTTGCAGCTTTAATTAGATATTATTTTTGCAATCCCTCCAACTCTGGATGAAAGAGTGATCCTTACGGAAAACCATTTCTATAACATGCAACGTAAAGTAGCCTTAAATCAACCCTCATGTTGTCCTCTGGTCAAATAACCCATTTTCCAATATCAATTTTCTTTTTAACTACCCAATTGTAGTTACCCAAAATAACATGATTAATTCCACACAATGCTCTTTGGCAAGTACAACTCTCTACTTTCATTAATTTTGGGGTGTCTTATTCAATTTTATAGTATATGAAAAATATTTGAAATAGTATTGAGTAAAAGTTGACATATTCCATTCTGTGATTATCCATCAGCATCCATTCCTCGCCACTGTCGCACTGTTGCTTGCTCAGGAGGAAACTACTAGAACTGTTGGGTCCTTGTAAATTCTGGAGTGTGGTCTATCCGTATAGTGTCTTGAGATAACTCTTGTTATGAATTGATACTATAAATAAAATTGAATTGAATTGAATTCCTTTAATTTTAGTCTAAATAATTCCTAATTTCTGCTTTTCTAACTTAAACATTAGGTATAATTTCCTATAAATGAGGTTTATTAACCATAAATTCTAAAAAATAACTAAAACTAAAGTTAATAAGTTAGTGTTACGTAGAGTTAAACGTCAAAAAAGTGACAAACATTGAAAAAGTGTTAAAAAAGAAACAAAAACGTAAGAACAAATTAAAAACATTGATCAAAACGCATCAACAAAAGTGTGGATTTTCAACAACAAGACAACGCAAGGGTTAAAGTAAGGGCTTCATTTTAACAGGCTCTGCATCTATTAGGTAGAAACGGTAGAAACATTTCCTGCTATTTCTTCCATTGGCTTGACACATTTTCTTAACTTTTGATTGGGTGGCCAAGGTGAGAAGTCGGAGTTTCACAAACATTTGACAACACAATTATAAAAAAATACACATTCAAATAGTAATTTTAGCATTAATCCAATGCTAAAATTACTATTTGAATGTGTATTTTTTTACTGTTTAAATTTGTTAACTAAATTTGTAACTTCCGGAATTCCTTCCGTACTGACTATGGATAAGTACCTCCTACTTCAAAATATCCGACCCATCCTAAGATCAAAGATGGGACGTAACAAAGTACAAATACTTGTTACTGTACTCAAGTAGATTTTTCAGATATTTTCTTTTTTTTACTGCCATTTACAACGTTTTACTTTTACTCCTTACATTTTACCATGAATATCGGTACTTTCTACTCCTTACATTTTACAGTTGGCTCATTACTTTAGTTTCAAATAATTTCAGTGGAGTTACCATTATTTTTCACGTCAGCAATACCAAGTTCAATCTAATTGAAAGGAATATACAGTATGTTGCACTTGACGCACCACTTGCCGGCATTCATTAAGGCGAATCATTGCAGCTAATGTTAGCACAAAGTAGTATGTACGGCATCATGATTGAAAATGAAGAAAACGAAGATGCCAAAGATTCAGCAGACAAGCAGCAACATCCTCGGCCTTATCTGAGAGAAATGTTTGAGATAGTAGACTTTGAGAATTACTTCTGAAGAATGTGCTGCGTAACAAAAGTCACATTTGAGCTGACACATACATGTAGATTCCTTTACATCTTAAGGGGAAGATTAAAAGAAGAGAAACTGGATCTGTGAATTCTCACAGAATCAGAGTTGAATTCATATCTTACTACTCGGTCATGGAGTCCCAGTTATTGTCACAATAATGATACCATTTAAAATGTAGGCAAGGCATATAAAGAGCCTTTTTTTCATGTCCACTGAAGTTTCTTAGCATGCACTCTAGTAATATTTGTGTGGTCCAGGTAGCTTTGCGTTTTTACGCTTGTTTATACGCAGTTTTCATTCGCAAGGCAATTTTTACTTTCATACTTTAGAAAAATTACCAAGCCTGTACTTTGTTACTTTTTCTGGGTAAAGAACTTAAAGCAGTATTTCTACTTTTACCAGAGTAGTTTTTAACAAGTATCTGTACTTTTACTTGAGAAGATGTGCATGTATCTTACATATGCAGCCTTGGGGTGCACTCTGTGTAGTATTGCATGTGTGTGTGTATCAGTGGATGTTGTTTTTTGTTTGTTTTTTGGGCTTGATGGATGTCAAGCAGAGCTGCAAGGAATTATGTGTTATTAGCTTTAGCAGGAACAAGCCAAAGCTCATCATCAGATTGCACTAATCTATATCACACCACCAACCAACATGCACATGCACATGTTCTCATGCACAATCATATGCATATATACGCAAACATTGTGTCTGTGGATGTCTGATATGTAGAAAAAACGGAAAGGTGGGGGGGCCACTTGGGTAAGTTGATCTTTTGCTCAGAATATCACCAACAGATTGTGTGCTGGCTGTATGGCATAATTATGCCGTCTGGCTAGTTAGAGTAGGACGAGGCAGACACAGCAGAGGGCAGACGATCTCCATCACTTTACACAGATAGAGAGAGAGAGAGAGAGAGAGAGCTGGCACGGAGGTACACAGAGCTATACACAGTCAGTAGTAGACAGACAGGCAGAGAGAGACAGGTACACAAAGCCTCAGAGCACACATAATCCTCAGTCTTCAATCAAAAGATTTGAAAATAAATTGAAAGACGAGTATACAGAACAATGTCAAAATGAAAATAAAATACTACACAAACTCCTCTGTGATCAGTCCCTGAACAGAGATATCCAATGGATCGAATACCTCAAAACAAAAAAATCCAAAATAAATAATTTTAACAAAATACAGAGTCAGTGACCATGAGCTGAAAATTGAAAGAGGTAGACATTTGTGGAGACCAAGAAAGGAACAAGGCTGTACACACTGCCACAAAGATATTGAAACAGAATTACATTCCCCCAAATATGAAGACTTAACAACCAAATGTTTCCAAAAATTTGAAAGACATATACCAGGCTCCACTGCCTACACTTAGGACAAAAAGCTTCCTTTTTTACTAAGGGAAGATAAAAGCACAGCATGGCTAGCAGCTTAATATGTCTTCTCCTGCCACAAAAAAGGCAAAATAAATAGAGAAATGTACAGTATATATTATAATTTTTATTTGTCTATTCTTTTATTTATTTGTATTTTTAGATTGTATTTGTTTGTATTTGTTCTTTTTCTAGGGCCCGAGCGCCGACAGCGGCGAAGGCCTTATTAAAACTTAAGGAATTATTCCTTCTTTCTTTCTTTCTTTCCTTCTTTCTTTCTTTCTTTCTTTCTTTACCATACTTAAAAACTCACCACAATTGGCGGCTGTATCATGTCTGGTGAAAATGTACGTATTTTAAGGGTTTCGGGAATAAGCGCAAAAAGGGCTTGCTAGCGCCCCCTACAAAGTTAGAACAATTAAGCCCTGCAATATGTATAACGTTATTTAACAAAACTTGGTATATGTATATAGCATGTCAAGATGTACAAAAAAGCTCATTGGAGCAATACCCTAAACCCAACGAGAAGTCATTTTAAAAATCGACTTCAAATTTCGTCTGCACCATCTTAAGACCTTAGAGATGAAAAGTTATTAAAAGAAAACCTTTTCGTCATAGGGCATGGTTGTGATGGCGTTTTGCCATCAAAACAGGAAGTGGTTGTAACTTGAGTGTATATCTTCTAATTGGTTTAAAACCTTTCAGGATTCATAAGACTCTAACCTTAATGACATATAAAGGCCGATATGCTTATCGTATATATTTGCTTGAAGTCATAGCGTGTGTTGCAACAGGAAGTAGACCTAAAAGTCAAGGTGCTATACTTAAACAAAATCCTCCTGGAGATGTCCTCCAATGGACTGTACCATCTCAACACCTTAAAGTTGAAAAGTTATTAACAAAAAGCTTTTTGTCAAACGGTGTGGGTGTGGTGTGGCAGCCATTTTGAGTGTTTAGTGCTGAACAAGAAAGTGCCTGTAACTACAGTGTACATTGTCATATCTGCCCAAAATTACCAACGATTGACAAGAGTCTACACCTAAAGATATCTCTAGGCCAAAATTGACTTTTAATCATAGTGGTGGTTAGTTCCTGTACTATGTAAAAGTGCTTTGAGTAGTCGTTAAGTCTAGAAAAGTGCTATAGAAGAACAATCCATTTACATTTACATATTCATTAATGCATGGTCACAAGGAGCATTTGTCAGTTCACCACTGTGTTTTACTCAACACATCAAAGTATTTTTATTTTTAGGAAATGTGTTTATTTTGAACTCAGAACGAACAGTTGAAAAGGTGATTTTGTCTTAATTGTATGTTACATAATAGTGGAACTTTGGAATTTGGAGTGTGTTTAAAGTGTTCAAATATTGTGAGGGCATGAACTGTGCCAACAAAAATATATTACCTTTGTATTTAAAAGTCTCTAGGCAAGATATATACAGTCCCTGACAAAAGTCTTGTCGCTTGTGTTACAAATTGACCTGAAGTCCCACTGAAATATAATTCTAATCAAGATTTATTTACAAGGAATGGCTCATTTTAATCCCAACACCTTTTGTAATAATGTTTCAGTGCAAAAAGAAAATTCTACTTCTTGTCAGAAAGTATTCTAATATTCACAGCCATTGAGTCAATTTTTGCAAAGACATAAGTGTTGTCGCCTTGTCATATGAGCTTCACCTGTGACTAATAATGGATCAATTAGGTCTCAGGTGTGTATAAAAACAACCCCAGTACACTAGACCTTCACATCAACTGCAACTAGACCTCTGCAAACATGCCTAAGATTCACCCTGAGACTAAAGTTTTGATTATCAAGAGGCTGAAGACCAGATCCACTGCTGATGTGGCAGACACCTTCAATGTGTCTCAGCATCAAGTACAGAGGATTAAAAAAACATTTGAAGACACTGGAGATGTTTTTGACAAGCTCAGGTCAAGCAGACCCCGCAAGACAACTGCTCGAGAGGACCGTTTGTTGGCTCGAAAATCCAAGGCCAGCCCATTTTCCACTGTAGCAGAGCTCCACCAGACCTGGTCCCCTGAAGTCCCTGTGTCAACCAGAACGGTTTGTCGGATTCTGTCTCGAAATGGCCTGCATGGTCGAATCAGTGCCCAGAAGCCAGCACTAAACAAAAGACAATTGAAAAACCGTGTGGCATTTGCCAAGGCCCACAGCCTGCAAAAAGGATGGACGCTGGAAAAGTGAAAAAAAGGGATTTTTCAGAGAATCTTTCGTTAAATTAAAACCCCAGTTGCTGTAAAAAATGCGGAAAACACGGAGCCCCATGGATCCAGACCCCCCAAAAAGTGAAGTTGGGGCGGAAAAAATCGGGGTCGGGGACACCCATATGGGGGTGTCGAGGTTGCGGGGGGGAAGGCAACCAATGCCCAAAATACCAAAAAAATTTTAGCTACCCTTTTTTCCCAACCAAAAAAGACCCAAATTTCCCCAAAGGGATGGTGCTCCACCTACCCCATTCCATTTAAAAATTTTCCTCAAGGCGAAGAAGACAGATGCCCCAGGTTGGGGGGCCCCAGCCCCGACATGAACATCATTGAGATAGTGGGGTAGGTGAAAGAGGAAAGGGGCCCCAAACCAAAAAATATGTAAACCTGGGAGGCATGCAAGATGCTTCCCATATTCCTGAGCTTCACAATACATTTTTAACCCTCCCGATGCTGGGGGTCTTCAACTCGGAAGTCTAAAAATATTAAAATATAATCTAACAGCACCTTTTTAATTTTGTTTTTATGAAAATTTTTTTCAGTGCATTGAACTCATTTTGGGGGGGTTTTGCTTTCATTTAGTATTTTTTACACCCAATTTTTTTAATTAAAAGTCAGGTTTTAGCAGTGTTTCACAAAAAGATAAACGACAAGACTTTTTTTCAGGGACTGTATACACTGTAATAATTTTTTTACTATGGTTGGGAGGAGGAAAAAATAAAGGGAATTAGTTCAAAATTTAAAAAGAACCAAACAAAGATGAAAAATACATTGTGGTTTTTTCGCACTTTTTGCTAAGGATTTGGGGATTTTGAAAATTACATTTTGGTGTATGAAATGTTTGTAGACCCTACATTTAATGAAGGGGACATTTGGAGGAGTTGTGCCTGTAGTAACTGGGCCCCCCACCCTTGATAGTCAAATTCTGCCCCTGAATGCACAACATATGAAAATAACTTTAAATCTGTTTTGCAAAACCAGTTTGGGCTCATTCACTTAATTTAGTTCTAAACTCTAAAAACTCAGAAGACTTTTAATTTAGTAATCCATCACAGTGATGGATTATACACCATCACTGTAAACTGTTACATTTTGCATAATTGCAGTATCAGGCCATTTTATTTTGAATACATACAGTAGACAATGGGACATTCCATTGGCAGCATCTCTAATTTCTGCATTTCACTCACTAAAATACATTTTTTAATCAATAAAATATTCTTTGCAGGGATGTTAGTACCCCTTTGTTAAGAACATCCCAGTAACAGTTATAGACTGTAGAATCAAATAAACCCAGATTATATTGTTTTAAAAAGCACCCTTTCGAAAATCAAGAATGCACAGCATTTATTTCAGAATATTTACCATGAAGAAGAAAGAGAAAAAAAAATTTAATGTAGTATTGGAAAACAATCTACAGTAATGTGACTCAGCATTGCAATGCAGGGATGATGATGCAGGGTTGACAATAACAAAACTATGGTGACAGCAGCAGCCATATCCCTTAAATGTTTATGAGTGTTTTTTTGGATAGTAAAATATGAAACTTAGTGTCATTGTGCTGCTTCCAACCTTCTCTCTTTCTTTCTGGATGTCTCACTCTCAGTGACAGGATTTCCATACCCCAGTACAGGAGCAGCTGTGGCCTATAGAGGGGGCCATTTGAGAGGGAGGGGACGCGCTGTCTACAACACGTTCCGTGCTGCACCTCCTCCTCCACCCATCCCTGCCTATGGAGCGTGAGTGCCTGGTCTCACACACACACACACACACACACACACACACACACACACACACACACACACACACACACACACACACACACACACACAAAACTAACTGAAACAAACACACAAAGAAACACTGTATTACACATCTCTAAGACGGAAATCACACAATTGCACAAATGGAATTCACAGCATTACTAAAAGACATAAGCTAACACACACACACAAAATATATACTCTACTTACTCACACATACACACATGCAGTAAAAGAAGAACGTTGAGGTGAAAACAACAATGCTGATAGAGCAGAAAATTGCTCTTTGAATTGAGAAGGGCCAAATTTGTCTTCCTTTTTTTGGATGTGTCATTCTGTATACGGCTGTAAGTGGACTGCTTTGACCTGCCCTGCACACTCCAATAGGGTCAGAGTGAGAGACCTAGTGAATGTCAAAGGGACATACATGGAATGAGAAAAAAGAAAAAAAATAGATGTCCGAGAGGTTAAAAGAAAAAAAATGAGAAGAATAGAAAACCAGATGGAGACAGAGAAAAGTAAAGATTAAAGGCAAAAGGCCTAGAGAAGAGAATAATGGTGCAGTTGACCACATGGAACTACTGAATTAATCATTTACTGTATGGTACTGTAGTAATACAAATGTATTAACAAAATTGTTTTGAAAATGAACAGAATCAAAAATGAAAGAAAATGCATTGTATTGTTTGGTTTGGATGTAGCTTTAAGAAGTCACACTTATTTGAGGATAACTATCTGTTAATAGCTAATCATGAGTTTCTGCAATAAGCATTAAGGAAAATGCATGGTTTCTGCATTCCTGTAACTGTGAGAATCCTCATAATGTAAATTTTATCAACTGCTCCTGTCCACAAGCTTCCACTTGAACATTGGTGTGAACAATCAACACCACCCAAATTCAATGTTTGTTTTATGCTCACTCAAGGTAGCATGGGTGCATAAGCTACAAGAGTGCACAAGGACTTTCAAGGTTGACACGTTGTATGTGACAGTATATTCCAAAATGCCAGGCAGCAGGGCAGACAAAGTATCACGTTAAGTTACAAAACATGACGGTGTGCATCATACAAGTCCTCAATGCTGAGTGAATGCTTGATTGTGGAAAGAAAAGTGACTGAAGCGGAGATAGTTTTTCTGTAGATACTTGTTTATACCATAGATTGTAAAAATAATAGACGTAGCATCAGTGACATCACCTATTGGTTTGTTGACCGGCGTTTAACTAACTGATTTGTTTCATTGGCTTGACCAATTGACATATTGGGTATCATCCGCATAACAATAAAAGTTAATGGTGTTACCTAATAATATTGGCTAGAGAAAGCATAATAAGGTGAATAGAATTGGTCCAACCACCAAGCCTTGTGGGACACCATGGCTAACTTTAGCGTTAGATTCATCGTTAACATGAACAAACTGAGACCAATCTGATAAATAGGACTTAAGCCAACTTGGTGTGGTTCCTTTAAAGCCAGTGTCATTTTCACGTCTTTTTAATAGGATGTTATGGTCAATAGTGTTGAATGCAGCAGTAAGATCTAAACAGGCAAGTGAAGAGAAAAGTTCTTTGTCTGAAGCAATTAGAAGAAAATTTGTAATTTTCAACAGGGCCGTCTCTGTGCTAAATCCTAACTGAAAATTCTTTAGATCTTAGACAAAAATGGAAGATTAGATATGCTGTAGGTCTATAGTTGGCTAAGACCCAGGAGTGGGTTTTTAAAGAAGAGGTTTTATCATCGCTACTTTAAATGACTGTGGTACATAACCTGTTACTGAAGACATATTGATCCTGTCTGGTAAAATAGTGTTAAACAAGGGTAAAGCTTCTTTGAGTAGCCTATTTGGGATAGGATCTAAGAGACAGGTAGATGGCTTAGCTGAGGAAATCTTTAGCGTTCAAGGTGGTCTAAGCGTGTTTTTTAGGCTACAACATTTTTTGTCACATACAGTAAACAACTTCTCACTATCCGCTAGCTGCCTGCCCCCTGAACACACTGTAAAAAAAAAACGGTCTCTGTAGACAGCCCAGGCTCCACACACGGCACCAAAAATGAACTGACCAATCTGCACCACCAAAGTTTGAGTTTCAGCGCTCCAGTCAATAACCAACAAGAAGGATTTGGGGGTGGGGGTTGGTGGTTAGTGTACAGAAGTACGGAAGGGAGGGGATGTGGAGGAGGGAGGGGTAAGCTAGCTAGCCTTTTTTTATTTGAAAATACTTTGAACGTCAACAAGAAGTGCCGTCACCCAACATGTTTAGGGTACCTTTAATTGGTGAAGGTTGAGAAAAGCAGTCTAAATATATGTCAGGTCTTACAGCTGTTTCTAGGATTCATGCATTTGGAGATTAACATAGAACAGGTTTAGGGCAAGAAGGGATGAATTTTATCTCTAATAGTTAATAATCAAAAATCTATAATTTTATCAGTAATGAGGCTCATGAAGTGAGCTACTGTTACTTTGTTGCAAAGTGGCATATAAGCAATGAAAACCTGATGCTGTGTGGCATAAAAAATGCAGTATACTGCTATTGAGTATACATTTTTGACATTGTAGGATTTACAATTAATATTGGATCATTTGGTGTTTCCTGTGTTTTGACAGAGGTTAGAGTACCTAGAGGGGTCAAAGGTTATATGATGCCATTGACAGGCGTCCATACAACACCTCCTTTGATAAACGTGTCATTGAATTAAATTACAAATTTCTCTGGGTTTGAACATTGCTGGAAACAATTGGTATAATGTGAGTACACAAACTCAACAACACAGTTAGTTGTTTTTAGACATTTTAATGCAGAAATATTATATCTTTAATAACTTATTAACTAAAACACCATATCAATGTAGTTTTACTTCAACCTAAAACAAGAAATGCCTTATGTTTGACATCTTCTGTCAACAGTGTGGTCTACCAGGATGGCTTTTATGGAGCAGAAATATATGTAAGTCAACATATATTCATTTTTATTTTTATTCATGAACTTATTTACTATGATCAATGAAGAAAATAATTTGGTACAGAATGTCTTGAGCATTTGATCCAATGGTTTACTTAAAGTCAGTTGTTGTATTTGCACCTTCATTTTGGGGGACCTTGTGCTCCTAACTTGAGGTGGTATTGAATTTATGTTTCTCTCTTCAGGGAGGGTATGCAGCTTACAGATATGCCCAGCCAGCTGGTACTGCTGCAGCTGCATACAGTGACAGGTATGTTGGCTGCCTTTTTCCTTCTGCGGATCACTTCAAGGTATTCTGTTTGCATCAGTTACATGTAAATAATTATGATTATTTTTAAATTCAACATTTCCCAAACACTTTCTGTGTATCCCTCAGTCCTTCCATGGGCCTGTTGCATGAAAGTAGAATAAAGATATCCAGGACAAGTGTAAAAGCGCAGCTTGACTTAGTGTGATCCGCTCATTGCGGCTTAATCGGTTGCACGTTTGCCTAACCAGGATGAACAGGTGAAGCCATGACCAGCCAGGTGTAGATAGCTGGGATAAGTGCCCGTTCACGGCTTTTTTAAATAGACCACGGTATCGATCACAGATTTTCTGATGCACCAATGGAGAAGGCGCATGCGGCATATGTTTCACCCAATGAGCAGCAGCTTCTTATGGAAAGTAACCAGAAGGTGAAGCATATAATATGCAAAAAGGGAAATACTGCTGTTATCAAACGGAGAGTAAAAAGCCCAACAGACTATAGCGGACAGACAGAATGTGTAAGGATGTAAAAATATCTACTTATCCTTCTAGTCACAACACATTTTTACAAAGTTGTAGACTACTACTAAAGTTACTAATAAAGTTGTAGTCTTTTAATTGCTTTAAATATGATAGTTTTATGTTGGTTTTTATTGCTGTATCTCTTTATGTGATAAATGGGCTGGTTTTACTGTAAAGTGTCTTTTGAGTAGCCTACCATGTAAAGCAAAATATAAATAAAATGTATTATTATTTAGCCTACTTTGCCTTAAAAGTGAGCAGAGGGAATTAATGTTCCTCGGGAAATGTATCCTAAGGACTAGGCTTAATTTCAAACCCTTATTTACAACGCAAGAACATGTTTTACAACCATATGCACAAATCTCTATAAGCTGTCTAATTCTAAACATCTTTGTACAATTAATGTTCAAAAAGAACAATCAGAAAGTGACAAAAACTAAAAAAAAGAAGTAAGTGACTTCAATACACGCTCTGAGCATATATGTAAAACAATATTCATGTTTTTTTTAATTCTTCAGCACCAAAATAGAAAGATTAAGAAGCATTGTGGTGTTTCCTGTGTGATGAACGTGCACTACACTATATACGTGTATAGGCCACGTTATTGGTCCAGTGATGTGAGACTAATTGAGAAGATTATGAAACCAAAGTAAGCTATAATAAAAAACATTAGGCCTACATATTAAGGAGTAACACAAGCTATCCTTTATTAGAGAAGGACAAGCCACAAGAAAATGAAATCATTAATGTTTTGGTCTCTGACCAGTCTGCCATTAATATCATCTGGGAATATCGCTGCATTGTCCCACTTAATCTCCGTAGCGTTCTGGGTTCCAGTACAACCATTTCTAACCATCTAAACAACTGCAATAGTAGTGGTTTAAATCAAACTCATGATAACAATAGTGACAAATAATGCATGTTAATACAAATAAAGCAGAACACATGCAGAAGACAACGAAATAACTTAAACGTGTTTATTTTGGATCAGAACGGCAGCTGATTTAACACATGAGATGCCAGAATTAATTTTAGCCTGGCTGTTAGCCTGCTCTGGACCAGGCTGGCGGCAAAGAAAAAATCTAACATGGTTACTTGGCTGGGTTTAATTCAACCTGGTTTTCATGCAACCGAGTCAAAGCTAAATTCATCCAGGATAACTTAAATATCCCAGTTTAATCCCTTATCCTGGTTTTGTGCAACAGGCCTCAGGATTTTGTGATGTCGTGATTGCAACAATTCAAACAAAATCAAACCAATCACCATGAATTCGGTGCAACTTGCAATTTTGACCAGTCACCGCACCTTTACCACAAATCTGACCAATAACCAGAGTTTCCCAAGACTTTAACCACAGCAGTCCCATGTGACAGATCTGGTGTCAGTATGTGACTCTGAGAGCCAATGACCAAACAGGGGTGAGAACAGGTTGAGGTAACACACGTATGTAGCCAAATTAATTTCCTTGTTAATGATACGAAGATAAGACATGTGTGACTCAAACATATAACATTTACCAACCAAACGTACAGGAAAGACCGTGAAAAACATTTAAGACCATTCTGCAAACATGTATAGATTTTAACAACAATGTACACTGTAATGTTTTTTCACTCTAAAGTCGGTGAAAGCTGCTTCCGTTTCCATACTGTTGGAAATTAACTAACAATGTTAAGATCAACAAGCCACTTACACATATGTTCAAATTTGAATCATTCAATTAATTATTGTTTTTTTACTTAAATCCACCAGACATTTTCATATTATACCAACATTTGCTGGATCCTGAGCCTTTTTGGTAAGGTTACTTGAAAAACTCAGCCCAGAGTAGTTTTATTCTAAATAGTTTCCTTTTTATTTTGAAACAAAAAATGTTACTGTCTCTTGCAACTTCATTGCAACGAAAAAACAAGACATTGCAAGTTTTATCGCAATTTTTTACTAAAGCTCCCACAAAATCAGGCATTTTGGGCCACGACAATCTAAAAAAAAGGCCAAAAGATCCTGATCCCTTACCTACCTTAAAACCGGAAATGTTAAAAAAAAAAAAAATTTTTAATTCCATCTAGATTCACTAAAAAAAAGTAAAAGCCAACATTAAATGTGATGACTTAATGTAGATTGCTCATGGAACAGGAGATAGTGAACATTCTCACAGTTTTAAGGAAAAAAACAGCAGCAGCTATTTCATTGTTGTTTATATAAATGTAAATGTGCTGTATTTATATAGCGCTTTTCCAGTCTTAACAACTGCTCAAAGCGCTTTTACATCTACAGGAAACATTCACCATTCACATACATTCATACATGTGTGTGAATGTGAATGCTCATCAGATAAACATTCACACACATTCACACTCCGATGCGCAGCACCGGGGGCAACTCGGGGTTCAGTGTCTTGCCCAAGGACACTTCGACAATGACTGCAGGGGCGGGGATTTAACCACCAACCTTCCGATTGGCAGGTAACCGCTCTACCACTGAGCCACAGCCGCCCCTAATATAGAATTTTATCTAATGAAAGAAGGTAGGAAATACAAAATAGAGGCTATATTAAGCAAAACTCCATGTGTCATGTTGGTCTGCTCCAAAGCAAAGTTGTTCAACTCTTCTTCTTGTTCTCTTACAATTCACAGCTGTGTGATACAAATTTGATATATAATTTCATCAAAAATATATATTGGTACGCTTAAAAATATTACTTCAGCTGTTATTGCAAAATATTTTATGCACATAAACAATATTTAGTTTACCATTGACTAAAACCCATATTTCCATTTGAAAACCTTTGAACATTGAATTAAAATAAAAATAATTCACGTTTAGTTAGCAGTTGCTGAATGCTCTACATATTTCAATCTCCAGGTCACCCATTGACTTAAAATGTTTAAAATGAAAACAAGTAGCACAGCAGGGGCAACAAGTTCAATTTAAACTGGCTCTATTTGAGCTAACTGACCTCACTGAGCTTAACATTTGTTATCCTGCATAAGTGGTATCATAAAGCTGAGTATCAGCTGGCTCAGTTTACTCTTGGCTTTATAGTGAGCATGAGCAGGAGAAGAGGCACAATTACAAATGACAAACATCACCAGAACCACATAACAATATATGATATGAAACAGTGAAAGAAATGCAGTTATTTGGCCGGAGGTTAATATAGAGGGGCTGACTCAGTATCACAAGTAGACCACGCATTCTAAGTTTCATGTAAATCGGATGTTGTTGCCAGTGGGGGGTGCTATGACCAAAAGTAAATATTTGCCTGTATATGTCCCCTGGCTAGGACTCTTGTTGATTGTGGGAAATTTCAAGCAGATGTGACAATGAACACTGTAGTTACAGCCACTTTCCCGTTCATTGCTAAACATTCCAAATGGCCGCCACGCCACGCCCACACCATTTGACATAAAGTTTTTCTTTTATTAACTTTTCATCTTTGAGGTGTTGAAATGGTACAGACCAAATTTGAAGTCCATCGGATGAAATCTCTAGGAGGAGTTTGTTAAAGTATAGCACCTTGACTTTCAGGCCTACTTCCTGTTGCCACTAAGGGGCAATATGACTTAGAGCCAAAGCTTTTATATGTTGTCAGGGTTAGACTCTTATGAATCCTGAAAAGTTTTTAACCAATTGGACAATCTACACTCAAGTTACACTCACTTCCTGTTTCGATTGTGCTAGCCAGTAATTTTTGTGTGCCTATTCCCAAAACCCTTAATAAGGCAATTAATTTGCCAGAAGAAAGAATAATTCCTTCAGTTTCAGCTTGTTGGCACTTGGCCTAATGTAAAGTTCTTATATATTGCTTTTTCAGTCTTATTGACCACTCAAAGCACTTTTACAGAAACCATTCACACACATTCATACACCGGGGCTGCCGTACAAGGGGCCACCTGCTCATCAGATAAACATTCACACACATTTACACTGCGAGGGTGCAGCATCGGGGGAAACTCAAGGTTTAGTGTCTTGCCCAAGGACACTTCGATATGGAACTGCAGTGCCAAAGATCCAACCACCCCCCTTCCGGTTGGCAGGCAACCGCTCTACCCCTGAGCCCCTAATTCCTTCAGGTTCAATAGGGCCTTCGCCGCTGTTGGCGTGAAGGCCTTAACAATAATAAGGTATTGTCAGCATTTTTAACATCTTCACTAGTCTAGGTGTATCAATGAATTTTTTTTCCAAAGTCACATTTTGGTGCAGACTGGAAATGTGTCGGGCTTTTTGCTTGGACTCAAGTGCAGGAAAACAAGGAGGGAGTAGCAGTTAGAAATAATGATTTAATGAAAAAAACACAAAGGGACATACCAAAATTTAAAAACACAGGAAAAGAAAAGGGGTTTGTTTCAGATAGCAGGTCTAGTGAAAACTGAGTTTGTTAACCCTGAAATTAGGGAACTTCTGGGTTTTCTGTTTCAGAAAAGGAGGTTTATCAAACCTGAGAGAGAGAGATAACTCCAGCCCATTTCAGAAAGAGAGGTAACTTAACCTCAGAGTCAGTTGCTATGGTAACTGATCCTGTGAACCTAACCTGGCTGGGAGCAGGTTCTCTTCTCTAAACCTTGAGTTTCTCTGTCTTCTCCCTCTGACACAGCGCTCTTTCATTGCCTCATTCATTCATTCATTTAGTCTTTTTCAAGTGCAATTGAGTGCTGTTTATCTGCATGAATAAAAACACAGTTTATTAACTGTGTTAGGCACTCTATAAAACTTTTTGTTTTCTCAAAACATGGCATTTCCTTTTGTTGACAATCTTGTTGATGAAGAAGCTGTATTACCTCGCAGAAAGTTAAATATATGTTGGGAAATGATGAGCCCCGACCATTTTCATTTCCAAATACTAGCCTACTTGTTTGAGCGGTATCGTTTTTCTTCCTAGTCTACCAGTTATGTAGCCTACATAACCTTATCTGTACTCATGTCACTAACGTCACTCATTGTGGACATGCTCTTAAATCCCAGTAGATTCTTTGTGTCACATTATGTTTTTTGTGCAAATGGCAGTTTTCTTTACATTGTGAGGCAGAGCATATAAGTAAAGCTACTGTATAGCAAAGCGCCGTCAGAAGAGTGTGACTCGCTCTGAAACATTTTTGTATTGTTCACTGGACACAAACCAGTAAAAAACATTAAAAAGGAGTTCCACAGTATTGCATATGAATCATGTAAACCCTTTGAAATAAAAGATTATGAATTATAATTCTGTATAATAATCGTGCTGCAGCCATTGAATGGGATTAATAGGCCAATGACTTTTTCGCCCACATGATTGCACCTAAATTAAATAGATTATAGGTTCAATACCATTTAACCAATAGTATTATACTTATGATAAATACAATAAATAATACACTATATTTGAACTTATGCATTTATTCTAGCAGCAATTTTATCCCACACCAATTTTCTTTTGCTGTGTTGCTTTTTTAACAAAACATATGTTCAAACAACGGGGAAATGAAACACCAGATGTGGGGCAGTAACAAGAGCTCGCGCCGGGACACGATCCGCAATTTCTGGGCAACGCAACAACAGGAACACTTAACAGCAGGCGTGTAGTCAGTAATGGGCCAGTGTGGCTCTGGCCCGCCCACTTTACTCACTAGCCCATCCAGCCAAGTTTGGTCAGAATACATTTTGCTAAGAAAAATATTCAAATATATGTAAAAAAAAAAATAGTAACAGAACTAATTGTGTGTGTTTAATGTGTCTTCTCTTTTGACTAAAACAAAACCGTTTAAACCATAGGATCCCTTTGGAACCAAGGATCAAACCATTAGGAGGCCTTGGAACATAGTATGATAACAACAGGCAGATTATCTGAGCTGCCTTCAGCAGCTAACTTTTAGCTTTCTAGACAATGTACCATGGATGTGTTAGGCAATATACTGCTAAAAGTTACCGCAACAACAATGGTCTTCAAAAATCTTTTTCAATTGTCATTCCCCTTGCACCTCCCTGTCACCCCCCTCACCTCTAGGCCATGAACCTCTGCAGCCTTGTACGGTATCTCCTCTAACCCTCCCCCTGCCCAGAACTGCTCCGCTCCTCCCTGTGCAAATATCCTCAGCCCTCAGGGAGCCTGCAGTCTGCCAGGCATTCCTCTGGATCAAAAGGGATATGTGTTTAGAAAAAAACGTGTGTGTGTGTACACCCGCTGCTACTGCTGTCTAGGTGTGTGTTTGTGTGTTTATGAAGGTACTTGTAGAGCTAATCTCAGGCCCGATAAGAAACAACCACAGCAGGAGCCTGTAGGCCGCCGATAATGTAAGATTTATCAGAGGCAAGGAGCGAGCGATGTGCTCTCTTTCTTTTTCTCCTTTCACACATTCCCTCTTTCTCACTTTTACTGTATTATTTGTTCTCCCTGTGGCTGATAGTAGTATATTCCTATCCACTCTCTCCCCATTTCATCTCTAATACTGTGCCTCTCTCATTCTACTTTTAAGCACTTCTGATTTAAAAGGAAGCCCAGGCAGTGAGTTGTAGGTGAGGTTGCAATGGAGAAGTGGCTGGGGTTGGTGGGGGAGTTTTATTTGTTTTTTTCGGTAAGAGAGGCCTTATACAGAGTGGATGGGCTGGGAACCTATGGCTATGTATGCTGCATCAATATAGTATAGTCCGGTGTTTTCTTTAGTGCATTCCAAATTAAGCTTTTGTGAAGCATTTTCTTTATATTTGGACCTAAACAAATTGAAAATCCTGTGTTAACGCTTTGTTGAATTACTTAGACATGGTTAAAATGAAATTAGCTATTAAGTTAAAAGAACCAAACTTACTTGCTTTAAATAGACACTAGGTAATCTTTATTCAAGTCTGTGCTGGATATTGACAAGTGTTTCACCTCTCGGTGAATGCTGAATGTTTTTGAATATTCCTTTCAAACCTTGAATGTTCAACATCTATTATACATTTTGCGTTCTTGTTATACTTTTCAAGCTTTTTAAAAATATTCTGGCTTAAATACGTTCTTCTTAGGTATTTAAGCCAGCAATGCAGTGTAGCTCCAGCTTTTCAGCATTCACATCCATTTTCTGCAGGAAATGCCTTTTCTAGTTATTTCTTCAAGTTTCTCTGCAAGAAAAATACAGTTTGGGATTTACCGTGTTGTTGCTGAAATGTCGGCGACAGGGGATATTATAGCTTGGCTTATCATATGCTGAAATCCACATCCCATATCTTTTGCTATAAACCCGCCCGATGCTTTAGTTATGGAATGGATTTCCCTGTCTGAATCTGCAATTCATTTACTGGATAATCAGCGCATGTCCTAAAAATAACAACAACCTCCGAGCTAGCAAGCTAAATGCTGAAAATGGCGAGTTTTGAAGAAAAACAATGCCGGCCTGCTTGGTTATTTTGTGAAATGGTTGTAAAAAAAAGAAAAGAATTTACGATAATTTTTTAATTTATTTTTGTATATATTCAAACAAACAATACACTGAGACAATGGAACGCGTCCCAGAGTTGAAAAAAAACACAGAGAGGAAAGCTGGGAAGGGGGGAGAGAAAACACATGCAGAAACAGACACCCACACAGACAGACACAAGGCAAGAGACCAAACACCTGCGCAGGTTGAAGTACAGGTTGTAGCACAAACCTACAGCCCAGACCTCAAAGATTCATGGATGCGCCATGGAATGTACACCGTCAAAAGTTCCATGTACACGACATCCAAAAAGGTAAAGGTCCATGCAAGTATAGACAGGTGGGTTGCATCAAGAAAGAGAAGTGACATTGGGGTCATACTGTCCTCTGCCGCATCAACAATGTGGAGAAGGCGTCTAACATTATCTGCTCCTAGTCTCGTTTTTAAGGAATCCTGTTTGGTCAGGGTTCACTAATTTTGCCATATGAGACTCCAAATGACGGGCTAGGAGCTTTGCAAAGATTTTCATGTCAGCGTTAAGCAGACTCAGAGGTCGATAGATAGAACACTCTGTAGGATCCTTATCTTTTTTCAGGAGTAAGGAAATTTAAGCATATCTTGATAATTCACCTTTTTCAATAGAGAAGTTAATTATGTCATGAAGGAAAGTGCCCAACTTTATACACATAACGGAATGGAGGACCCAAATGCAGAGACGAGGCAGGTAGGCAAAAGAGAGTTCCAAATCCAAAAATCCCAAAAGTTCAAAAGGGAGCGGGAAAAAAACAAAATAGGAAAACAGACACTGGGAAGATCTCACGGGGGAAATACTGATCTCAGGGAAGAGCAGGCCAACAATGAACAACACACAAAAGGAACAAGAGACAAAAAGAACACAGAGGTTAAATACAAGAGGCAAGGAGCAAACAAGGAACAGATTATTTAACAGGTGAATCCTATCAGGGCAGGCATGACAATCACAAAGGTGGGAGTAGACAAGACTCGACAGAGGAACAACTATCAAAGTAAAACAGGAAACAGAACAGACACAAGACAGGAAGTAACACTAGATGACCAGCGGGGATACACGGAGAATAACAGAAAACAACAAATGCAGAATAAGAACAAGAAACAAAAAACGAAACCATAACACAACTGTTCACAAAAAGTTACGATCATTCTAAAGCTACCCGGTCAGCAAAATTAGTTTGTAACAGTAAGCAGAATAGTATGGTGTTGCTCCTAATAAACCCTTTTATCGCGTCCCGTAATAATCTGGGGTGTTCTACAGAGCCAATAATAATATCTCCAAATATCTGTAATTCTGCTATAAACTGAGTGATGACTGATTTTTCAGTAAAGTATTAAAACGCTATCTAGCAGTACGTTGAGAAAGACGGTCTAGGGTGGTGGTGCAAAGGACGCCTTTATGGTCAAACAATGCCATTGGGAGTAACACCACTTTATCAATTGAATGAAATAACTGAGGGGATGCAAAAAGAAAATCTATTCTGGAAAAATATTTATTTCTACCTAAGAAAAATGAATAATCCTTACAGGTGGGATTAACTGCACACAAAATATCAATGAGACCCATACTGCTGGCCCATGACTTCAAAGCATTTGTGGCTTGCGCTGGAACTCCTGTGACCTTTGCGTACGACGATCAATATTTTGGTCCCACACAGCACTGAAGTCCACCCCAACAACAAAAGAACAATCCGTTAACTTCAGCATTTGATTTGTGAGCATACTATAGCAACTGCCATCAAAAATATGAGATGCATAAACTGACACATGTGCAATTTTCCTAAAACTATACTCTATTATTGTATTATACTATTGTAGAAATCTCAATTCTGTCTGTATTGTCTGACCAAGAGGAAAAACTTTAAGCGGAAGATTCCGTTAGTACACGTGAGAATAATGGCCACTCCTTTTGTTTTTGAGTTCGCTGAGGAGGATGCAACTGTATGATAGAATCTGTTGACTAAGTGGCCGGTATTGACATAGACAGATGGCTAACACTCAAAATAGGTCTGTGATCAAGATTAGGCAGCAAAAAGGAACACCAGCCCAAAGTTACCTGGGTGCAACTGCAACTGATTTCACTAAACTGACTTTAAAATAAACACATTTCTTGTCTACAAAAATAGGAAATAAAAAGCATAAAATGGCAAGCACATTAAAAAGTAGACTTTAAGCTGTCCTAACTAACTTGTGGAGCGCAGGCTATATTAAACAGGACAGATATGTCATTCAAAAACACAGTCTCTGTAATCATATCAGAAAACAATGCAATAAAACTAGGACACTAGGGATAAGCAAGTACAGCATTATCTGTATCTGTATCTGTTTACCACATGAATTATCTGTATCCGTATCTGTACTCGGACTGGGCGTGGCCTATCCCGGAAGTGGACAGAATTTAACCCGGATGTGGGTCTGGTTGTTTTGAAATGGTCGGGGCTTTAACCGTTATGTAATTTTAACCTTGCAATTGATATGAGTTGATCAGAAATTGTTATATTTATTGCTGATTAGAAAACTATTTCCATGACAGCATCGGCATTGAGCTTCAGATCAATGATGTAGTCATGGTAACAACCAAATATATACAGTTTTGCAACAATAAATACAACAATGCGGTTGCAATTATTAAGTAAAATGTAATGAACAAGAGTTTTCATACTCAATAATATAACTTTCTTTTTTTAACTTTAAATTTTTCTGTGATCTTTTTTTTTTGGTTCTTTTTTATTTTCACACCAGGTATGTGTGAGTGTGTGTCTGTGAGTGAGTAAGAGATACAGAGAGAGAAAAGAGAGAGAGAGAGAGAGAGAGAGAGAGAGAGAGAGAGAGAGACAAACAAAGAGAGACAGGGGGGCGGGGGTTCGGAATGTGTTTGTGTGTGTATCTTAATTTGTAATATTATTCATTTATACCGCAACTGCCTTTTATTTTTTTTTATAAAACAGCAAGAAAGTTTCAGACACTCAAAAAAACTGGTTAGAGCCAGCAGGCAGTTCTCTGACCGCAGAGATGCAACCCGAGTCGCATTCTACCAAGCACTGTCTGAACAAACCCCACAGTTACCAGAAGTCTCCTGGTTACTAGGTACTAGTTCAAACCGAAGTATAAAACAAACCTGAAGCTTGAAGAAACGGAATGTTAACGGAAAAGCCCCGCGGACCTGAGGGAGAAAGCTGTTCACTTCTCGGACACAACAACAGAAGGAATCTGTGTGTGTAGTGAGGGGCGCTGGGACTAGCCTATCACAGAATAGTGTACGGGAGAGGCGCTGTGACTAGCACTGTGACTAGCCTATCACAGAACAGAGACACAGTCAATGGAGACGTTTATTCAATCCGAGTACAAATATTGACTCGTATTACTCGTATAATACTTGTACTCGGCAAAAGTGCTTTATCCGTAGCGGATACTCGTTTCAGCCGATTACTCGGCTCATCCCTATAGGACACATAATAAGATTAAAACAAACCAAAAGTCGTGTTCATCAGACAGTTGTTTTAATCCTGATCTTCTTCCACGGCGCTCTCTGTGACAGAATCTAAGGTGCCGGCCATTTCCGCAGTCACAACAGGACGGGGCGCAGCATAATCTCGATCCAAACATCTGCATGTTTCGGGAGCCACTTAGCCAGGGAACGCGAGAGATACTGGATAGCATTAGCACTTTCTAGCCCTCTTTCAGCCCGATGATGCGGATGTTCCATCTTCAGTTTCCGTTCTTCATAACTGCTAGCTTCACAACTCTTGAAAAGCATGACAGAAAACAAACCAAACTACATGCCATCTCCAAACTACATGCCATCTTGGACAATGTCTCGCACCCACTCCATGGCTTGCTGCTCAATCACAGGAGTACTTTCAGTGATAGACTCATTCTCCCAAAATGCACCACAGAGCGCCAAAGGAAGTCATTCTTGCCTGTGGCCATCAAACTTTATAACTCCTCCCTCTGAGTATCTGACACACAGACACTTAGAGAGGTTGAAACTGGACATTATTATCTGTTTTGTGCAATAACGCTGGCTTGTGATGTGTGCAATACTCAACTGCTACTATTATTATTATTATTATTATTACTTTTCACCATTGCAACACCTTAATTATGTTAATTATATAAATACTGTATCATAATATTCCTTATTAATATTCCCATTAATTATTGTAAGTGGCATTTTATTATAAGGATGCAAATGTTCCACTAAAAAAAGTTGCCTCCCGAGTCCATTTTGCGAATCCACCATCTTTGCGAACAGAGCTTTGCGCCACCCAGTTTTACGATTGTGATTGGTTTGAAGAAATTCAAACAACCCAGACCGCTTTTTTTCTCTTATCAAGGAGTGTATGCGTCAAGAGGCCAGACCCACAGCACTGTAGAGAAAGGTCTGGCAATGCAAGACTACACAGCTGTTTCTTCTGTCATTGTCAGCACATTGTCAATTCAATTTAATTCAATTTTTCAATTCAATTTTATTTATAGTATCAATTCATAACAAGAGTTATCTCAAGACACTTTACAGATAGACCACACTCCAGAATTTACAAGGACCCAACAGTTCTAGTAGTTTCCTCCAGAGCAAGCAACAGTGCGACAGTGGCGAGGAAAAACTTCCTTTTAGGCAGAAACCTCGGTCAGACCCAGGCTCTTGGTAGGCGGTGTCTGACGGGCCGGTTGGGGTTAGAATGAAGAGTGGTAATAACAAAAATAGAAAAAATTAGTAGTTTGTAGCAGTTCTTTGTAGTAGTTCATGGCATAGCAGGACGCTGTGCGGCATTACAAGGCACAGCAGGACGTAGCAGGACGTAGCAGGACATAGCAGGGCACCGCAGTGTAGCAGTTGAACATGGCATCACAGAACGTGTAGCGGGACCATGGCGACAGCTGCTACCCTGATTTCGGAGCCTCTCTGATCCAAGGGAACATGCTGGGGAAAAAAAGAACATAAGGACTCCGGGGAATGACTCCCCAGAGCTAGGTTAGTAACAAGCATTTCTGGGACATGGATGCACATAAATGAAAAGATGGAAAGATAGAGGAGAGAGGAGCTCAGTGTATCAAAATAAGTCCCCAGCTGTCTAAAATTATTACAGCAAAACCAAGAGA
The DNA here is from genome assembly GCF_008692095.1 of Etheostoma spectabile. NCBI lineage: Eukaryota > Metazoa > Chordata > Actinopteri > Perciformes > Percidae > Etheostoma > Etheostoma spectabile. The sequence continues at coordinate 26,818,236 of NC_045748.1, read as the reverse complement.
GACAAGGTAAAGAGAGCTCCAGCCCGGCCGGGCCAGAACTCTCCCCAACCGGATTGGGCTGTATGCCAAGTCTCCCTTTAGTTCTATTATATTCTTGATTATATGATATATGATTGATGATTGATGATAGATGATATATATGATTGTCAACACTAAATCCGTAATGCTCACATACAGCAAACCGAGACTGACTGACAGATGCAGTCTGCACCTTATTTGTGCCCACTGCGTTTTCACTACGGCGCAAAGCTCCCCCCCCTAATAACTTGATTTTTATTTTCTACACAAGCCTTTTGAATGAAATCTGTGGGGCTACAATGGACTAAACAATATATACATGCCACTAGCGATTAGTTACTAGCGCACTGAATGGGCCAGAGTTTTGTGGTATTTTGGGTGGAATTAAAAAAGGCAAAAAGGGGCATTGAAGGAGGGGATTAATTCAATTCATTTCAATTTATTTTTCAATTTATAGTATCAATTCATAACAAGAGTAATCTCAAGACACTTTACAGATAGAGTAGGTCTAGACCACACTCCAGAATTTACAAGGACCCAACAGTTCTAGTAGTTTCCTCCAGAGCAAGCAACAGCTTTTCCAAGCCAGTGTTGGTAAAAAGATTGGAAATAAGCCCCAGAAGAGAGATACACAGACAGAGAGATTGAGGAAAGATGGCAGTTAGGGGGAACATAGCGAGGAGGAGGATAGAGGGTAGTGAAAACAATGCCATTGAAATGGGAAGGTATGGGACATCATCAGAGAGATGTACTACTTCACCTCCTGGGCACTGCCCGGTGCTGTTGAGCAAGACACCCGCTCAGGGTGCTGGTTCAGCTGGCAGCCCACTCACTCTGGCATCTCTCTATTAGTGCATGTATAGATCCTGAGCATGTGTGTGTGTGTGTAGTTCAGGACTGTGTGTTAACTAACAAAGTGTGGACACAGAGTGTAAATTGTTATTTTCCCATAGGGGATCAATAAACAGATTAAAAATTTAAAAGAAAATGACTAGCTCTCTCCAAATGATTCTCTTTTACCATCTTGATTTGTGTCTCCTGCTTCAACCTCTTCTAAATATGTTTACTCTTTAGAAAACTATATTTGCTTTTTATTTCTGTTTCTTTTAACCCTAAAAGGAGGAAATCATTTTACTCTTTGTTTTTAATCTTATTTGTCCCTGCCTTCAACAATCTACTACTCTTATCACTGCCTTTTTCTTATCTTTTTCCCTCTCTGACTGATTTTACTTTTATCACAATCTCTCCCCGTCATCTAGAAGATAAAACACTTTATCTCCCCTTTTTCTCATAAATTAAAACAGGTAAAGCAAATCATTGCAATCACACACTCACCTTTACAACGTACATTTATAGGGCGACATCGATTGCATTTCCATCCCATATGCCTGTTCTTAGCGTGAGTGAGAAGAGGAAATGATTATAGATTTCTCCTTCGGACAACCCAATACCTTATGTGTCTCACGCATACTCATTGTAGTTGGTTGGCACTCCCTATCCATTATCAAACCTGTTCATTCAAAGCCAACATTGCACAAGGTTTATGTCAGGTGGTTGGAGTTGGGGAATGGGGGAAACAATTTAATTGAGTATTTCCAAACTGATAAAATATCCCCTTTGATCTGAAATGCTTTCAAGAATCCATATAATTTTATGTATGGGGAATAAGTCAAAATGTCATTCTGATCATGAATCTAGTGCCTCATATACAAAACTTCCTGCAGAGCTACTGAGCTGTCCTAACTTGTTAGTGTTCCTAGGAGTGGGTAAATACAGAATAACCATGAGAAGAGAGGAAAATAGCATTTATTTAGAAAATAACAATGAGTTTGTTAAAAGCATTAAAACTAATTTAGCTTGGAATGGAATCACTCCACCCATACCATACCTTGAACTGTATTACCACATTTAATTGTTTGTGGAAGCATGATTCTTGACACAAGTTTGGACCTATAACCTTTATTATTCTATTAGACGCCTTCTTTAATGCATAAGCCATGTAAAATTACTAATTATTGACTAATTGACACACAGCAAAGATAGCTACTTATCAGTCCAGGATTTCATGATTGCAACAATTCACGTGAATTCACCCAATCACCGTGAATTTGGTACGACTCGCAATTTTGACCAATCACTGCAACCTTTCCGCAACAATATTGAACAATAACCTGAGTTTTCCGCGACTTCAACCATTCCCACTAAGGCTACGTGCAAGACTTGGTATCAGTATGTGACTCTGAGAGCCACTGACTAAGCAGGGGTGAGAACGGGTTGAATACCAGATGTGTGTGACTCAAACATCTCACATTCACCAACGAAACATACAGTGAAAGACCGTGCAAAACATTGTAGGCCATCCTGCCAACCTGTATACATTTTATAATCAATGAACGCTGTAACATTTTTTTACTTTAAAGTCAGTGAAAGCTGCTGCTGTTTCAATCCTGTCAGCTCTCTGCAGCATCGCAAGACAAAATCAGGCATTTTGGGAAGCAACAAACTCAAAAAAGGCTGCAAAATCCTGAAAAGAGTGACTTATTATGCTGAATAATTTCTGGGCGAATTATAATAATGCTACCATGTGTAGTCTGCTGTTTGCTGCTGTGTGCACCGGAAGGGTACTTAAAGATAACAAGATACGCACACATCTAAAAATAGTGGCGGAAAATGGGGAGTCAGTAGGAACCCCCAACTGAAACCTGCCCTCAGGGTCTATAGAAATTTGTTCTGGCCCTAACTGGATGTTGTAGCCAAATGGACCAAGAGACTGGGGTTTGCCACCGTTTACCTTTTTATGTGCATTTTCTAATCAGTATTGATGGTAAATGTAGTCAATTGAAGCAATAAATTCTTCCCTCACTGAACTGTGCCGGCAGTGGCTACATGTACCAGGATGCATTGCGCACAAGCAACTGACACCCAGCCAAAACCTAGTGTAGCTGAGTTGCGCCTCTACTTATGCGGGTAATAAAATAAAAACACAGAGGCTCCGTAGTCCATACCAGTGTGAACCAAGACAGCAACAACTCTGTTATTTTTCAAATTGTCAATGGTAGCACATTACAGCTTCACTACTTCTTTTTTTCCTTTCACAATAAAAAGCCCAACTTAAATGCTCTCAGCATTTTGCTAATCGGCAATTTTGTTAGATGACAAAAAGTACTCATTGTCTGCCCTCTCGGCCCTGCTTGTTTTAGTTGTCTTTCCCAGTTTATCTCATGCATAGTACGGTGCACATGGGCTCTCTCTGGGTTGGTGTAGTATTGGGGACAGCATCCAGCTAAAACTAACAGCAGAATGATTCCGTTTCTGTTGGCATCAGAGGGCTATGTTTCTGGAGGGTCCCCACTGGCCATATCCTCCGCACTGAAGCAGCTTCCTTGGCCTCTCTATCTCTTGCTTAGCTGATTTTCTTTGGCCAAATACAGCTGAATATCTGAGCCCGCCAAAACACTGTCAATTGTATTTTCAACAATAACATTCTCTACACACATATTTTGGGATGTCATTTTTTCTGTTGGAAACATAGCTATAACCTAACAAGATTTCTGGCAGAAAGGGCTTTCAGGCAGAAGTTTAACTTCTCCCAACAGCAATACAAGCAAAGAGAACAAGGAAGTTCTGCTTTTGAGCGGCATCTAGATCATGCCTTCTGGCTACCCAGAGGCAAAATCCAGACTGAATAAACTGTATTTCGTTCTTGCCTCCAACTTACTCACTCAAGTCACTGTGCAGGTACATGCAGGAACTGATTTTGCAGCTGTGGACCGACCTTTTTCGATCAGTAATTCAATTCAAGTCAAATCCTTTTTATTTATAGTAGCAAATCATAAAAAGGGTTATCTCAAGACACTTTACAAATAGAGTAGGTGTAGACCACACTCTATAATTTACAAGGACCCAACAATTCTGGTAATTCCCCCAAGAGCAAGCATTTAGTGTGACAGTGGCGAGGAAAATTTTTCTGTTTTGGGAGAAACCTCGGGTGGTGAGTAAAATTTCCTTTTAGGGAGAAAACTTGAACCAACCCAGACACTCCGTAAGTGGTATTTGACAATGCCGGTTATGGGTGTGATGAACAGTGGTAATAATAATCACAATAAAGATAATGGAACTAAGACTAGAAATAGCAGTTGTAGTATTTCATGGTATAGCAACAGCTGTAACCATGATTTTGGTGCCTCCCTAATCCAAGGAAAACTGCCGGTCGACAGAAAACATAAGGGCTCTGGGGAATAAGCTTCCCAGACCTAGGTTAGTAACAAGCATTTCTATGACATGGATGCACACAGCTGGAAAGGGAAAGGAGAGAGGAGCTCAGTGTGTCAAAGGAAGTCCCCCGGCAGTCTAAAACTGTAAGAGCATAATTAAGAGCTGGTGCATGGCACACCTGAGCCAGTTCTAAAAGGGTTGGTAGATAAGTCTGAGAGCACGCACTGAGGAATTTATTACTTTAATTGACTAGATATACAATCAACCATGCTTGAACATCCACATACAAAGTGTCAAATTTATTTTTCAATTAGTCAACCTATTGTTGCCAAAGCAGACTTTGACAACTGTGGATCCTGTTCCGGTGCAGGCTCCCCTGTCAGGACAGGAAATGAAAGCAGAACATATAAAATAAAGTTGTGTAAACTCTTAAAAGTGGTTTGCTCGTTGATTTAAATTTAAATAGACTAACTTCTACTAATCCCGTTAATGCAACATTTATTTTGCAGATCCTGTCTACACTATACGCAATGTAAAGGCTATTCTAGACCTGTTTTTAACAGATGTTGCAAGGTAACTAGGACTACAGTTGAAAATTAGCCAACTGGCTAACACTGGCACATTTACAGAAATGTTGATTAATGTGCAAAAAAATAAATCTACCAATGTCATAAAGCTGTCTAATGCTTCTTGCGTTCAGCGTGGGGCGCTGCGGATGGCATACATTGTCCCATTGTCATGGTCAGAGCGACTCAAATAAGGGACCTTTCTCCTGTAGCTGATTATTGCAAAGAGGTCTATGCATCTGCAATCAGACCCTCTGTGCACCTGTTGCCCAGGCCGCATTTGCATCATTTTGGCATCTGCTCCGCACTTCTTGAACACAAGAAGCATTAAACAGCTTATTCAAACGCAATATTTTTTTGTCAAAATACAAGAAACTCTGTGTAGCAACATTCTCAGTAAAATATAAAATTTGCTTGTCTTCAAACAATTAGCCTCAACTATTACTTCAATTTTCAATTTCAATTTTATTTATAGTATCAATTCATAACAAGAGTTATCTCAAGACACTTTACAGATAGAGTAGGTCTAGACCACACTCCAGAATTTACAAGGACAGTTCTAGTAGTTTCCTCCAGAGCAAGCAACAGTGCCACAGTGGCGAGGAAAAACTTCCTTTTAGGCAGAAACCTCGAACAGACCCAGGCTCTTGGTAGGGGGTCTGACGGTTGGGGTTAGAATGAAGAGTGGCAATAACAGTCACAAAAAATAGTAGTTTGTAGTAGTTCTTTGTAGTATCATTTATCATTACTCGGATCATCCCTACTTGTTACACATACCATTGTCGCTAAAGGATGCAGAGGAGTAACTAAACATCTCACACATCGAGCAAGAGAAAGTAGGAGAGGGAGACGACATGGCTAACTGCTAAGCTAAAGTTGCTGGCAGCTAAGCTAAAGTACGGTAGCATTAGCTACCAAGCGTTAAAAACAACGGTTATTTAATGAAAGTTGCTGAAAAATGAAAAGATCTGTGAGTGCTTAGGCAGAACTACTATAAGAATAAGTGTTTAGCGGACTGTTAGCCGATGTAATAGCAAATCTAACAAACTGAACTGATATTTAGTGAGCAGCAACACGCTACCAACACTCTACCAACACACAAGCACCGGAAACGGAAATGAGTCCGGTACGCTTACCGTAGTCAGAGAGATCTGTTATTATGTTGTTACTGTAAATTTACCCACTCCTATATAGGCTATACATATATAATATGAGCTTCGCTTGTGTTTTTTATTTTCTATTTGTATTTTTCATCTTCATGGGTGAGGTAATACTATACACAATAAAATACAAACTTAAAAAAACAGTAACTTAGCTTTTTTTTCCTCATGTTATAATCAAAGTGAACTAAACATGTCTCATAAAAAGGGAAATATAAGTCCTTAATCAGGATATAAAAGCACAGCAAAACATACTGCTGTGTGACCGTAGCACAGTCAGGCAAGATATTTAAGAAAGAACGTCAGTAGGCTTATTGCCAATATCATACCCAAATTTATAGGAATGTTTTAACTTTTAACATGTAGACCAAAAGCCAATTTAAACTAAAAACTGTAAACATCAGCGTGAACACAGAACACAGCGGGAGAAGAGTGAAAAAAGGAGAGCGAAGGAGAGCAAGCAGGCTGTGGTATTTAAGTCACATTCAGTCAGTTGTCTTCTTGGCATTCGCAGTAGGTTGAAGGTGTTCTAAGCAATGTTGGGAGGTGTTACTTCTAGTTGAAGTTCAAAGTATTTTCAAACAAAACAAGACTAGCTTGCCCCTCCCTCCTCCTCATCCTGTCCCTTCCCTTCTGTGCTTCTGCAAACTAACCCCACCCCCAAATCCTTCTTGTTGGTGTACGCTGAAGACTGTTTGTGTATGCTTCATGGTGCAGGTAAGCACAGTTTATTTTTGAGACTGCGTTTTTTTACAGTGTGTTCAGGGGACAGGCAGCTCGTAGATAATGAGGAGATGTTTGCTGCATGTGACAACAAATGTTGTAGCCTAAAACACGTGTGACCTCGGTTAGAGCACCTTTAAGTGGTGTTGCCTAGCCGCAATTTCCTCCAGAAACTTCCACATATCGGGGCTGTGGTCAAAAAGTCAAAAAAATTACCTCCTTTAGTCCTAACCACTTTTCCTTAACCTCAATGGTAAACGTCATGTGGTCAAGCAAAGATGTGAAGGAGAATTCAAAAGGAGGTGCGAGGAGAATCCGACTGCTCTTACACTCACGTGATGGCTGATGTTATTGATGTGGGTCTGCCATTGAAACTAAAGAATTATGGCTGCCGGCGCTACTGTGCACCTTAATATTGTGATTATGAACGATGAAATGTTAATGCCTTGCCTTAAATTTTGGTGCCGCAAGGACTTGTGGGACAGCGTTATCTCCTTTCCTTTTGTAAAAGATGGTCTGGTGTGGGTACCCAGTTGCTAGAGCGGGTGCCCATATATAGCTTATACACCTGCGGCCCCTTTATACATCTTGTTTTTATCCATGGCTGCCCACAATAAAGCCACATTGTTATATATTAAACAGTTTACGTTATCCACAGAAATAAAGCTATGCTACTTTCACGTGCTAGTCGGAAGATCCTACTTCAATTCAATTCAATTCAATTTTATTTATAGTATCAATTCATAACAAGAGTTATCTCAAGACACTTTACAGATAGACCACACTCCAGAATTTACAAGGACCCAACAGTTCTAGTGGTTTCCTCCAGAGCAAGCAACAGTGCGACAGTGGCGAGGAAAAACTTCCTTTTAGGCAGAAACCTCGGTCAGACCCAGGCTCTTGGTAGGCGGTGTCTGACGGGCCGGTTGGGGTTAGAATGAAGAGTGGCAATAACAAAAATTAAATCCCACTTGTGCAGTTGGAATTACCAGTATGTTATCTTCAAGTGCTTTTTTGTCGGTGCAAAATGAAAAACGGCGGATGCAAGGGGTATTCTCACCTGCTTATATGGGCTAGTTTCAGAATTTCCCACTTAAAATTATGAGTTGAGGGGGTGTTTATGTGCAACTTCCAATCGGCAATTCGTATTTACCATAATTCCCATAGCCCCTGAAGGCAGCATATATTGCAACTTCAGAAACTAGCCTTCAGCAGCGAAAGTACAACACAAAAAAGAAGCCCATATGTGTAACATTCAGTAATTTGCGTTATTTATATATATTTTTATTTTGCATTTAATATTTATATAGATATTTTAAAAAAATATGTATATATGTATATATATTGATAGCGGTAGCAATTTTAACGACACACAAATGTAAAAATCATGCAATTAAACATTTTAGAATAAAGCAAATCAGTCACTTTCCTTAGGGCGAGGTTAAAATAAATGTAATTTCTTGTCCTGACCAGCTTGAAAGTGGAGGTGATCTGACAGTGGAGCCTGTACCGGAAGTGACTCCACAGTGAATGTCTGCAGCTAGACCCCTTTTGAGTTTCTAACACTTGTACAAATATGAGTTCATCTAAATCCTAGTCAAACATTCTGTGCATTTCCCTGGAGAGATACTAACATGCTTGATAATGCAGACCAACAATGTGTCAACATATTCATGGTGGTCGATTGTGTTTTGGATTTGTCTGTCGAACCTCTTGAAGAAGCTATTGTGGGAGTTAAACTTTTTGTACTACACTCATAATAACAATAGTTATTTGTAAGTAATATTGTCATAGTAAACACTTTTTCTACCTGTTTTCTCCTCTATAGTTATGGCAGAGTCTATGCAACAGCAGACCCATATCACCATACGATTGGTCCTACAGCCACATACAGTGTGGGCACTATGGTGAGTCTGTTCCCTGTTTCTGACTCTCTGAATATTGTGCCAGGACGCATGCGGCATCATGATGAACTAGGACTGGTTCAGCATCCTCACACTGTTGTATATAATAATACATTGTATGACACCTGGACACATGTTTAACTTTACAGGAGACCCATTTTGCACTAGAAGATTGTTCTGAACTATTTATAATAACTACTAAACTGAACGTTTAAGAATAAATGCATAACTCAAATCTAATACTTTCCTGACATGCTTTATTAATAATCTAGGAATATGTTTTTTCACTCTTTGACTTGTTCCTATGAGTTGTGTTTCCCTCTAAGAGACCCATTGTTTAATCTTGCCACTTCAGTAAATGAAAAACGGACATCATCTTAAACTCCCCATTCATTTTTTGGGCCAAATGCTACTTGCTTGAAATCCAGACAGAGAAAAAACACAATAAAGTGTGTTTAAATTTGCAAGGGGTGATATATGAATGGTTAATGTTTGTTTTTAGCTAGCTTTGCAGCTAACATCAAAGATGAAAAAAATCTTTCCAAAGAAAGAAATGGAGCACCCTAATGGGGTTGGGAGAGAAACTGAAACTGAAACACAATTTGTTTTCTTTCGTCGGTGTGGGTAGGGACTTCCTCCAAAGATTTACGACCATCTAGTAAATGCTTTGACGTGCCGTGGGAGATTAAGGTAGAGAGAAAGATAGGCCACAAAAAGTAGAATAAGGAGAGGGAGAATAAAAGTTCTTGGTAATAAACTGGCTGAAGTCAGAGCTGCTGCCAGGTGTAGCATCTTGTAAAGATGAGATGAGGGCTGATGCCGAGTGCTGACATGCTTGTGATGATGAAAATCAAAAGACCTTCCAACTCCCCCCTTGTTTCCCACAAACATCTCCCCTTTTCTAGTGCAGCTGCTAGCTAAAAGCCTTCATTAATTATGATTTTTTTCCCTCCTCTTCATTTACTTAAAGGTGCTCTGCCACACAAAACCATTCATACTTGCATTTTTTTTTTTACATGTTAGGTCCATATCTGTTTGTGTGAAAATGAACTGCTACCTCCTCTGTCAGCTCTAGCCACTAAAAAGAAATAAGAGGAAAAATTAGGCCAATTACAAAAGCTGGTCAGTGTAATGTCATGTTGCCTGAGCTCATTACTATTCATGAGCTCGCCCAGTTGCGCTGGGTAAAGGATACTGGCCATATTGGCCAGCTGTTAGCCAATCAGAGTCAAGCAGCTTAGCTCATTGAATATTAATGACAACTCACACATATCGAGCTGACTCTTCCTGCAGGCGTTCTATATCATGCTAGAATGGCTTGTAACAAGGTACCAATTTTTTTTTCCACAAAGAATGTTAAAAGGCCATGGTAGAACTTCAGACATTACGACAAAGTAAGGATGGCAGAGCACCTTTAATTAAAACAGTGGTCTCGGTTTTCCTCCTTATTATTCTACATTTTCTTCTCTTTTGTCTTCAAATTACTACTCCCTATTTCCCCATTCTGCCACATCCAAAGCCCCAACTACTAAACTTTATTCCTCATTCTGAATAAAAAAATTACAACAATCAATCAATCTTAAACTCATGCCACACATTCTGAACTGTAGCCCCAAACAAAACCTAATCAGATCATTAGCCAGGACAGGGATTGGACCTGAATGCAGAAACATGAAAAGGCAGCAGGATGAATTCAGTAGATTATTTTGAAAAGCATACAATGGCACAGCAGGCAGGTAACAGGTAGAAGGCAGGAAACAAGCAGACAGGTATTATAGGCATTAAAACATGACAAACTAACAGAGAACAAAAAAAGGGGATGGTATAAGTGCAGTAGGAACAAAAAGGGAATGGTAAACAGGTTGGTGATTGGGAGATGCAATCTGAGGAGGTGGGAGACGGAGGTCAGGCAGATGATGAGCAGATGAGTGAAGTTGAAGCAGCTTTAATTAGGGCCCGAGCGCCGAGAGCGGTGAAGGCTCTATTCAAAATGAAGGAATTTTTATTCCTTCATCCAGCAAATGAATCACCACACAGGTAATGCAAAGGCCATAGCACAAAGCTCAAAGTTTCAGCGACGCTCAGCCAAGTGTACAGAGTCCTTCCTGGCATTCCATGAATATGTGTCGTAGAGAGATCCATATAAACTACATCCAGGGTGGAAAGGGTCAATGCACGGGTAAGAAGGTCATGAGGTGGTTTCCAACGGGTTGCAATTATTTTCTTCGCAGCTGTAAATCTAGAAAATACAGCACTTTTTTACAGCATTTTCTAGAGAGCTGAAAGGCTGACAGATCATTCAGAATCAAAACATTGACAGTAACAGGCACAGTAACATTAAACAGGGTGTAAATTTTGGATGCAATATTGTTGCAGAACTGACCAACGGGAGAGCACTCCCAGATCATGTGAATATATATGCCTTGTGTTTTTATTGGGCAGAAAGTGCATAAAGGGCTGTTAAGTATTTTCATGTGAAGCATTTACATGGTGATGAGATATGTCCTATGGAGGAAATTGTAGTGAATTGGCTGATGGTCTGGATTGTGTGATACTTCTGGTTGGTCTGATAGGTCTATACTTCTGCTAGGCCATACATCATGCCAGTCGGGTTTGATATCAATTGCAATTGCAGTCACGTGCCCAGATCCTTTCAATTGGAAGGACAGAGCGCCCAGATATCACAAAGAACTGATAAGTCTAGGTACCATCCCGCAGTTTTTAGGCTGCACAGTAAAATAACTTCTGAGTTGGGTTTTCTAAAAAGACCAAAACGTTGTTCGTAAATAATGAGATGATGCTGTGCATTACGAATGCATAGTGGTGACACCCTAATTGATGGGCGAATGGCTTGAGCCAGAGGCTCTAGAGCTATGACAAGTTTTACCTAAGACTGACCAAAAATGGCCATTCACATCTGTCAAAGGCTTAATTGCATCAAGAGAAAGAAGTGACAGTTGGGTCTCACTGTCCTCTGCCGCATCAACAATGTGGAGAAAGCGTCTAACTTTATCTGCTGCTAGTAATCCCATCAATGCCCAGTTATTTTCCTTTTTGCAAACTCTCTTCCCTTCTTAATTCTTCAATAGTAATCAATTTATCCAAGCTATCTGATTCCTCTGCTGATAACTGAGGCAAGTCAAGCTGATTCAATCACCTGTCATAGTGAGATTTATCCACAGTAACCACAGATTCATACAGTTTGGAAGAAAATGTCTGAAAGGATATATTTATATCAACAGGGTCAGTTCTAACATTACCATCTGGAGATTTAATAGCGGGAATATCTGCAAAATAATCACTGCCTCTTAGTCTCACAGCAAGAAGGGGACTAGGTCTAGAACCTTGAAAGTAATAGCACTGTCTTGCTCTGTGGATTAGAAATTCAGACTAATGTTTCAGAATGTTTATTATTTTCTTGACTAATGATCGTTCTAGAGCTATCTGGTCAGTAAAATTAGTTTGTAACAGTGAGTCCAATCTGGTGAACTCAGCTTCAAGGTTTTGCAGTTTCAGTGATGTAGCTTTATGCGTATTAGAGCAGAATAGTATGGTGTTGCTCCTAATGAACCCTTTTATTGCGTCCCACAATATCCTTGGGTCATATAGCATATAGCAAGAAGGCTAACACTCAAAGTAGGTCTGTGATCAAGATGTGACACGCGGCAGCGAAAACAAACAGCAGCCCAAAGTTATCTGGTTGCAATTGCAACTGATTCCACTAAATTTTCTTTGACGCATTTCTTTTCTAACAAAACAGGAAATAAAAAGCACAAAATAGCAAGCACATTGGAAAGTAGACTCTAACCTATGGAGCGTAGGCTAAATTAAAAAGGACAGAAATGTAATCCAAAACCACAGTCTCTGTAATCATATCAGGAAAAAATGCAATAAATCTAGGATGCATCAAGAGATTAAGACAAACCAAGAGTCCGTGTTCATCAGGCAGTTGTTTTAATCCTCCATTTTGATCCTGATCTCTATCCACGGTGCTCTCCGTGACACAGTCCGAGGTGTCGGCCGTCTCCGTGGCCACAAAAGGATGGGGAGTAGTCCGCATCCTTAGCGGAAGTGAAAGCTCTGATCTTCAGTGTTGCTGGGTAAAGCAGGAAAAAATCCAGACCCTTGACTTGTGCTGAGTCCATGGTTTGATAGAAGGCCTGGCGCTGCCTTATCGTGAAGTTGCTGTAGTCCGGAGAAAAACAAACATGGGCAATGATTAGCCTGACAACACAGCACAGCCTGTAGGTTTGCATGCTGGGTTGTGTAGCGGAGGACGTTGAAAATCAATGTGCAATTAGTAGCAGTGTTCTTTTTTGGGCTATCACTGTAGATCCGGTGGGCTCTCAAAATCTTGATCTGTACACCTACCAGTTTTGGGAGCCACTTAGGCAGGGAACACGAGAGATACTGAATAGCATTAGCACCTTCGAGCCCCTCTTTAGACCGACGATGTGGATGTTGGGCGTGTATTTATTTTTGTCATTGAACATTAAACTGATGTTTGAAGATACTATTGACGTTTTGTCTGACAATAATACTGATCTAAACAGAACATTGCTACCTTTAACATGGAGAGTGATACAAATACAATTGTTTTCTATTTAACTGTGCAGAAGGAATTGGAATCAGGCAACAATGTTGATTTTGTCAGGAAAAAAATTAAAAATTACTTTGCTTTCATTTTATTATCTGATTGATCTACTGTATACACAATAAGTTAAGACAGCTTTGTTTAAATATTTTTTTATATTAAAAGTAATTGTGTATGTTATTATTTATAGGATTATATACGGATTCCGTCCTGGCCGTGGAACAACGGATCAGATCTTTACTCTCGCAAGGATCCTGGAGGGGGCCTGGGAGTATGCCCAACCAGTCTACATGTGTTTTGTGGATCTGGAGAAGGCGTATGACCGGGTCCCCCGGGAGAAATTGTGGGAGGTGCTGCGGGAATATGGGGTGAGGGGGTCCCTTCTTAGGGCCATCCAATCTCTGTATGACCAAAGCGAGAGCTGTGTCCGGGTTCTCGGCAGTAAGTCGGACTCGTTCCAGGTGAGGGTTGGCCTCCGCCAGGGCTGCGCTTTGTCACCAATCCTGTTTGTAATATATATGGACAGGATATCGAGGCGTAGTCGGGGCGGGGAGGGGTTGCAGTTCGGTGGGCTCGGGATCCCATCGCTGCTTTTTGCAGATGATGTGGTCCTGATGGCATCATCGGCCTGTGACCTTCAGCACTCACTGGATCGGTTCGCAGCCGAGTGTGAAGCGGCTGGGATGAGGATCAGCACCTCTAAATCTGAGGCCATGGTTCTCAGCAGGAAACCGATGGAGTGCCTCTCTCGGGTAGGGATGGAGTCCTTACTTCAAGTGAAGGAGTTTAAGTACCTTGGGGTCTTGTTCGCGAGTGAGGGGACCATGGAGCGTGAGATTGGTCGGAGAATCGGAGCAGCTGGTGCGGTATTACATTCTGTTTATCGCACCGTTGTGACGAAAAGAGAGCTGAGCCAGAAGGCAAAGCTCTCGATCTACCGGGCAATTTTCGTTCCTACCCTCACCTATGGTCATGAAGGCTGGGTCATGACCGAAAGAACGAGATCAAGGGTACAAGCGGCCGAAATGGGTTTCCTCAGGAGGGTGGCTGGCGTCTCCCTTAGAGATAGGGTGAGAAGCTCAGTCATCCGAGAGGAGCTCGGAGTAGAGCCGCTGCTCCTTCGCGTTGAAAGGAGCCAGTTGAGGTGGTTCGGGCATCTGGTAAGGATGCCTCCTGGGCGCCTCCCTAGGGAGGTATTCCAGGCACGTCCAACTGGGAGGAGACCTCGGGGAAGACCCAGGACTAGGTGGAGAGATTATATCTCCAACCTGGCCTGGGAACGCCTCGGGATCCCCCAGTCGGAGCTAGTTGATGTGGCTCGGGAAAGGGAAGTTTGGGGTCCCCTACTGGAGCTGCTGCCCCCGCGACCCGATACCGGATAAGCGGATGAAGATGGATGGATGGATGGATTATTTATAGGTTTTTGATTCACTGGAGAGCTTGTTTTATGCCAAATGTGTGGCGTACTTAATACCAAGTTGCAGTTTTGGGGTAGTGAGGGTTTCCTCCAAACATTAAGTTATGAAACTTTTGCAGAAATGCCTTGTTTGTCCATGAGTATGGTTTTCTTCAGTATTTTTTTTTTTTCGCAAGAAACTAGGGTCTAAAAAGCTAATTTAGCTTGAAATGTGTCTGTTGCTGACATGTATGTTTTGAATATTTTTACTCTGGTGTCTCATCAGGTGCCAGAATAGCTATGATGGTTGCTTCATGCTCACTCATCTGAGCTGCCTTATGCCCCTTTTTGCACAAAAGATTTATTGGCTATACAGATGACACATGTTAGTCATTCAGTGTCTTACTCGTGGCCATCTCATATGATATAATTTCACGCTAAGTACATGCAACAATCCTATTCTTTCCCTTCACAAATTTCCAAACTACCTACTGCACAAAATCCCTCTCAATTAAACAAGAGACAAGTGGAAAATGGGAGGAATGTTTCTTTGGAGGAAAAAGAGAAGTTCATTTTATATTACAAAAGTTCTACATTGAATACTGATTGGAGCTTTTTCATCTTTGATGTTGCAGGCTAGCCTTTACAGAGGAGGGTGCAGTCGCTTCACTCCCTACTAGAAA
The DNA here is from genome assembly GCF_008692095.1 of Etheostoma spectabile. Taxonomy (NCBI): domain Eukaryota; kingdom Metazoa; phylum Chordata; class Actinopteri; order Perciformes; family Percidae; genus Etheostoma; species Etheostoma spectabile. The sequence goes on along the minus strand of NC_045748.1, from coordinate 26,802,977 downwards.
AGAGAGAGACACGCCCCCTTTCCTTCCCCGCAAAACAGACCAAAAAAATCAGCAACAAATGAAATGACTAAATAACCTTCTTCACCCTCTTCATGGAACTCTAAAAACAAAATGCTTCCAGGTGGCAAAGTGACCCTGAAATGCAAGAATCACTCTTAAGTTGCTTTACCATTTACAGAGTGTACACATTGTCATGTATTAATGTAATGTATTTATTTTAGAAAAGAACATTTTGTTACTCTGTGTTGACTTAAATGTATTTGCATTGATATGTTTGTAGTGGAAAAAAATACAAGTTTAGTCAAAATTGACAAAGTGGGAAAAGAGTTGAAATAAGATATTTTTTTAGTCTACCTCTTTTTCTCTCTAAGTTGTTTGTCTGCAACTCAGATCCTTGGGGGTGGCGCCAGTTTTAATACCTTCTGATTTCCCTACCTTTATTATTTCAATTAGTCATTTCCCACATATAGTACATTAAAAGCACTGATGTTCAGCAATTCCAGTTAAGCAACACATTTCAGATTGCATTTATTAGATGAAGGATACAACCAGTTCACCCCCTTAGAGAACTGGCTCCCTTTTAAGTGAGACAATAACTGGGGCTGAGTTTCAGACTGATTTAATTGGACTCAGAGCTGCCTAAAGGAGGTGAAAGGAGAATTCCAGTCGATTCCAACATGTAGCTCCGTTGTTTGTAAATTTGGAGTGCTGTCAGTAGAGAGAAAAATGAAAACAATCAGTGCTGCCTACACCATGTTATCCCCCTGCTAGCAATAGCACCCAACAGGCTTAAACAGGGCAAGTTTTAAAGAGTTTTTAGCCTCTTAACATGTTCAAAATGTCATTAAAACTACCTATCCATGTGAAGTGATTCCTTCCGAGTGAACACAGAGAATCTAAATGCTGTAGATGTGAAAGAAAGGCATAAAAGTTCTGCTAATTCAGCTATGTTTAGTTCCGGTGTTGAGACGGCAGCAATAACATGGTGTAGCACCGATTGTTTTTGTTTTTCTCTCTACTGACACCACTCCAAATTTACAAACAACAGAGCTACATGTTGGAATCGACCGGAATACTCCTACAACCTGCAACAAAATTGCTACCAGGAAGTGATTATGAATTATAAAACCCAGAAGGTGAGAGGAAGAGTTTGATGTATTACTGAATTTGAATGCAGGGGGAAGTGATGTATAGCAGAGTGTGAGGCAAGAGCTATGTCAGCCATTGCAAAATAGGCAGCAGTGTGTTAAAGCCCATTGATTGTTGGCAAAGTGCCACAGGCAGGAGGTATCCCATTACTGCTGAATCCTTTTAAAGGAGAAAAGTACATTATTTCCACACTGAATACTGACAAATATGTTTGACTTTGAACTGAAGGGTTTAATCCTCCTGAATTCTGTTGCAAAACTTACAAAAACATCTTAATACCTTGTTTAGGTTATATCTGCATTTACAAGCAAACACATTATCTATAACAATTCAAGTCTACTTTCACACCCGCTGACACAGAGCAATACATTATCATACAGAGTTGTGTATAGTCATGTCGGAAAATATACATACCTGTCAATGTATTATAATTAAAAATAGAGGTGCACCTCCTGTCTATTGTGCCTTGTTTCCTCACCCTCATTTCTGCAATGTTAGTGAATCTGGATAAACCTCACTTGAACCTGGGTACTTCTTCTTCTACCACTGTCTGGTATGATCAGCTGAGAGAGCACTATCAGTAAAGAAGCACTATCAGTAAAGAATAATGTTAAACAATTGCCCTCATCATACATATCCAAAGCAAAAGATTCAACTCAGGAAATTCTGATTGAGATAAAAAATGTTTTACCAATGTACATTGTCTCCACACCTATGTACCAGCTTATTAAATGGCTCTGAAAACAAAAGCTGACATTACTAAAATACTTGTAGATTTAACAGTGCAGTAAGCAATGCTGCGTGAAGATTGTTGATATTTGAAATCAACTGCCAAACAAATACACCCCCCCTTCAGAATCTCCGCCACCCAGATTCATGGATGCGCATTGCCACAGCAAGCACTTCTGTTAGTGTCTCTGCTGACTAAACGAAATATGGCAGAGTCGATATAAACTCACGTTAGGTTGTGGATTAGCAAACTGTCGCTACTGCTGTAAAGCCAACCAGCTGCTATCACAAACAAAAGCAAACGGACCTTTTCGAAAACAGTGAAACCGTGAAGCTAACATTATTACTCACTTGTCCATAATCAGTTTTCATTCCATTCAAATCACGGTGGTTTCTGCAGCATTGAAACGCCTCACCAATGTCAACAAGACTCTTCCTCCTTTCCCCGGTCATAGAACTTATTTAAAAAAAAATTATTCTGTAGTCCTTTTACTTTTATTTCTGCTTCGCTGCCAACTCTTCTTGTTGATAACTCAGTTTAACTCATTTTCAGTGGGATGAGACCCAAAGCTCTAATTCAAGACCAATAAAAAAAGAACCACCAAAAAGAGCAGTGAAGCAAGTGGATTGATGCTCATATCAGATGTTGTAGTTACAACTCTTTTGGGGTCAGTTGATACACAGGATGGGTAGCAAAATACTTATAAAGTTTCTAAGCCAGATGAAGGATACATGTTTTTTAATTGGATGGATGTATTTAATTTTTTTCAATATAATCTTGGAAATGGAATGTGCCACTAAAAGTCGCATAACACAAAGGACAAATGTCAAATGACAGGGATTTTAGGAATTCAAACATGAGATAACAGTCTTGAAAAGGATGAGAAGGCCAGTTTTGGAAGATAATGTGAAAACAAAAATAAAAAATAACGCGCTTTACACTAAAAAAGCTCAGCTCTGGACCAATTAAAATTCAATAGATATTTAGCATATTCTGCTAAATGGAAAAATGGAAATTATCTCATGTTGCACAGCTTGCTTGTTTTAAATTTAGTAAAACAGGCCCCAGAGCTGTCTAATCCAAAACTGAGTTGGCATGAAATAACTTGAAATAAGGTCCAGTGTGTAACGTGTTTAGTTATATATATAGTCAAAATAAAAATCGGTGTTACCCGTTCACAAACTTTGTTCTTTTTCATGAATATTTACCACAACTATCAATTTCAAGTATTCCTATCGGCTTAACATTTTACATTTCCATTTGCATGAACTGGGGTCTAGCTCCATATTTTGATGCGCCATCTTGAAATACGTTAGCCGGTAAAGGTCACATGATAAACTCACAGGTGCTGCTAATCTGCTAATGGGTATTGTCGCTTCCCGGCTCCTGCAAGTTTGAAGATGGAAACATGAAGAACCACATGTATTTAAAATCCAAATTTCAGGAACAGGAGTCTTCTTCTTCGCCCAGAAAACAATAAGGATGTTGAAAAGAGCAAAGGAAAGGCTTTTTGAAGCGTGAAGGCTACAGTAGCTGGAATACAAATTTGGAACTGCGTGGTGCAAGAGTTATATGATCTCTATGCTAGATGGGAGAAATTCCTACACATTGGACCCTTAAATGTCTATAAAATGGGTGCCTGCTGTAACGTGTAACTCACGTGTACATTATCTTTGTTGTAGTACTTTTCCATTACTCACCAAAAATGTCTTGATAAAAATAAGATAAGTAAGATACAGTACAACATTCAGAAGAGTGTAAATAGATAAATATCTGTCTACACTTCAGGAATTTACTGTTTTGTTACAGCAAAAATACATGTCAGTCAGGAAATCAGGTTGGTTTGCTGTTTGTAAAATACACAGACCCCTGGAGAGACGCTCCAGAGAGGAGAGCCGTGGAGGCCGCCATGCCCCTCGTGGAGTGAACCCGAACAGCCATAGGTGAAGGCAAACCGCACACCAGATAGGCCAGGGAGATAGTCAGAACGATCCAGTTGCTGACAGTATGTCCCAGCGGGGAGCCCAGCCTAGGGGGAACCCAAAACACACCAGCAACTGGTCTGTCTTCCGCCACCGGGAGGACCTCAGAGCGAAGACACTCAGCGCTCTGATAGGGCAGAGCAAATGGAGCCTCCCGTCCTCCGCCGTCACATGAGGTGGAGGATGAAATGCCTTAAGTACCACGGGCCCCACGACAGTGGACCGCACCTTGGGAAAGTAGCCCGGAACGGGGTGCAGGATGGCCCACATGGTACCCGGGGCAAACTCCAGGCATCGGGGAGCAACCGAAAGAGCCTGGAGGTCCCCCACCCTACTCAGAGAGGTGATAGCAAGGAGGAAGGCCACCTTCAGGGTCAGGTACTAGGCCTCAGCCGACTCAATGGGTTCGAAGGGGGCCTCAGCCAAAGCTCCGAGAACCACCGCCAGATCCCAGGTGGGAATCCCAGGGCGAGTTGCAGGTCTCATCCTCCTGGTCCCACGGAGGAACAGCACGACCAGGGGAAGCCTCCCCATAGACCCATCCCTCAAAGGGGCGATCGAAAGCCGAACGGCTGCCACGTAAACCTTGAGGGTGGATGGGGAAAGGCCCGCAGAAAAGCGATCCAGCAGAAACTCCAGCACCTGAACCACCGGGCAGGTAACATGGTCCAGCATGCGTCCTCTGCACCAGGCAGAGAAGACGTTCCACTTCGGGCCACACATCCTCCGTGTAGACGGGGCCCTGGAGCTAAGGAAAGTCTCGACCGCTCCTGCCGTCAGGCCCGCCTCCAGGTACTGGGCCCCCTCAAGGGCCAGACCCACAGCCGCCACAGGGCGGGGAAAGGGTGACGAACCCGGCCCACGGCGGGCCGTCCAGGAGCGCCATCAGGTCCGAGAACCACACTCGGGTCGGCCAGAACGGCGCCACAAGAAGCAGGCAGATGCTCCCCTGAGACCCTCTCCAGGAACCCCGGGAACAGATCGACCGGGGGAAAGCGCAAATACGCAGCCTCGGCCACTCCCGCACCATGGCGTCCAACCCTAGCGGGGCCAAGGGCATCAGGGAGAACCACAGAGGACCGTGTGAAGTCTCCCGAACCTTCCGCACGAGGACTCCACCACCTCGGGGTGGAGCCGCCATTCCCCGGGTCTCAGCCCCTGTCTCGACAGCAGGTCTGTAACCTGATTCTGAAGACCAGGGATAACATCGCCCCAAGAGAGAGAGGCTCCGCTGGGACCACAGGAGGATCTGATGCGCCAGTCTGCAGAAAGGGCGCGAGCGCAGACCCCCCTGGTGAGTCAGATAGGCCACCACTGCCGTATTGTCGGACCAGATCAGCACGTGGTGACCCAGGAGTGCAGGCAGGAATCTCCTCAGAGCCCGGAACACGGCCAGCAACTCGAGGCAAGTGATGTGCCATGACAAGTGATGCTCCTGCCAAACACCCCATGCAGAGCGGTTGGCCATGACCGCGCCCCACCCGGTGAGGGAAGCGTCTGTTGAAACAATACACGGCGACAGGGTCCCGGTCCTCGGGACAGGAACCAAGGCTTCTTCCACACCAATAGGGCACAAAGACATTTGTGCGTAACCCGTATCAGGCGGAACGGGCTTCCCCTCGGAGAGAACCCCTTGGATTACAGCCACCACTGCAGGGCCCTCATGTGCAGAAAACCAGGGTTGGCCCCCCCAAATCTCACTCCAAGGTTTTTGGAAAAGTTGGCAGCCCTGCAACAGGTAGGGGAGAGCCGGGACAGTTGAAACACTTTTTAATTAAACGTAATTTACAAAGCGGTCGAATCACACTGAAAGCTGATATTTTGTAACCAGCAACCTACACGTGTCATCTGTCAAATACAGTTGCATGTTCATGGCCTAAAGTGTGCCAAGAAAACATCCCAAACACACATTACAACACCTACCAGCCTGCACAGTGGTAACAAGGCATGATGGATCCATGTTCTCATTCTTTTTACGCTAAATTTTGACTCTACCATCTGAATGGCTCAACAGAAATTGAGACTCATCAGACCAGGCCACATTTTTCCAGTCTTCAATTGTCCAATTTTGGTGAGCTCCTGCAAATTGTAGCCTCTTTTTCCAATTTGTAGTGGAGATGAGTGGTACCTGGTGGGGTCTTCTGCTGTTGTAGCCCATCCGCCACAAGATTGTGCGTGTTATGGCTTCACCAATGCTTTGCTGCATACCTCGGTTGTACGAGTGGTTATTTCAGTCAAAGTTGCTCTTCAGCTTAAATCAGTCGGCCCATTCTCCTCTGACCTCTAGCATCAACAAGGCATTTTCGCCCACAGGACCGCCGCATACTGGATGTTTTTCCATTTTCACACAATTCTTTCTAAACCCTAGAAATGGTTGTGCATGAAAATCCCAGTAACTGAGCAGATTTTGAAATACTCAGACCGGCCCGTCTGGAACCAACAACCATGCCACGCTCAAAATTGCTTACATCACCTTTCTTTCCCATTCTGACATTCAGTTTGATATTCAGGAGATTGTCTTGACCAGGACCACACCCCTAAATGCATTGATGCAACTGCCATGTGATTGGTTGATTAGATAATTGCATTAATGACAAATTGAACAGGTGTTCCTAATATACCTTTAGGTGAGTGTATATGTTCCTCTAGTCCAGGGGTGACCACACTTTTTCAGCTTGCGAGCTACTTTTAAAATGACCAAGTCAAAATTATCTACCTACTATAAAAATGCAAAAAACATATATTTATTCATAAATATATTGAAAATGATATGTGCAATATAAGTGGGTGTACCTTGCATAACTGCATTAACCCTAATGCACAATACAACCGTACATTTTTTTTGTCATCGCCTCACTCTGACGACTTGCCCTGAATGGAATCAGCCAGGGATGCATAGTCCGGACAGTAGCTGCTGATAGCCAGCCTCAAGCACATTTCCAATGATCATCAGTCATGTTCGAACGGTATTTGGACTTAATAATCTTCATGTGGGAAAAGGCTGACTCACATAAATAAGTGGAGCCAAACAATGCGGTCAAGGAGGTAGCACATTTTCTCATGTTGGGGTACTTTTCCTCTGTCAGCAAGTTCCAAAACTGTCCATGAGCCCTAGACTTGAGCTCAATGTCAGCTTGCAGTGTCAGGATCTCATCCTCCACTCCAGACGAGTTCAGATGAAAAAGTGTTGCAATTTTTGATGCAAGTAAATCCACCTCAGCATCTTCCCGAAAAGGGTAGCACATGAATGTAGCAACTGGCTCCAATAATGCAAAGTCTTGAAACCGTTTGTTAAAGTCTGACAGACAGTTTTCAATCTGCTCTGTGTAGCGTCCATTGTCAAGTTGCGCACATGCCTTCCCTTGTGTCTCCAGTTCTGACATGAGGTTCTGAAAGTTTGCCAAATCATGGCGCTGCAGCTTTGCGCAGAGATGTTGCATTTTTCGTTTGAACGCATTGACTGAGCTGATCATATTGACCACTGTTTTGTCTTTTCCTTGCAGTTCAACATTAAGGTCATTCAACATGTTGGTCAGATCGGTTAAAAAGGCTAAGTCTAGTAGCCACTGATTGTCATTTAGCTGGTTGTATTCAGCATTTTTAGATACAAATAAAAACTCTTTAATCTCTGGACAGAGCTCTCGAAATCTTTGCAAGAATTTCCCTCGACTAAGCCATCTTACGTCAGTGTGTAGCAACAATTCAGTGTGGTCACAGTCCGCCTTCTCCAGATGCACACGGAACAGCCGTCTTTGAAGAGATCTGGCGCGAATAGAACAGGCAATTTTCGTTGCCACATCCATTATCTCTTTCATGTTGAGCATTTTTGTGCATAACGCTTGTTGGTGTAGGGTTATGGCACCCGATTGGTAATTGAGGAGGGGCACGTCGTGGTAAGGAAATTTGCACACTGGAAGCTGAGTTTTCTCGATAAAGTTTTTGAAAGACTGAAAAATGTCCTCTCCCCGCGTGTGTTCTTTCATAGGCAGTACTGTTAACAGCTCCTCTTTTGCAGTCATATCGGTAAACACCATACGAATAAAAATGCACAACTGGGCTGTGTCACTCACGTCTGTAGACTCGTCTAATTGCAGTGAGAAACACTCGCAGTCTGCGATATCCCTCCTAAGTTTCTCGGTCACATCCTCGGCCATTGCTTCACAGCGCCGTGTAACTGTACTTCTTGACAGCTGGAGAGATTTGATTGAAGATACTATGTCAGGTTTGTTTTTAAAGTCTTGAAACAACGAATCAGCCGCTTCAATAAATGCCTCTTTAATCATCTCTCCGTCTTGGAAGGATTTCTTGTGTTTAACGATGATGTGACTCACCCGGAACGATGCTTCGGTGGCGGTCTTTGCTTTCGTGGTAAGCTGTGAGAAAAAGGCCTGCTGTCCAGACAGCTGGGATTTTAGTTCTTTCACCTTTCTCCTTCTCAGTTCACTTTTCGGAGGGAACTCAGTGTCGTAGCTTTTATGAACAGTCCGAAAATGCCGCTCCACATTTCCCTTCTTCTGAATAGCAATGGTAGATTTGCAGATAAGGCAAATGCACTTTGAATAGGACATTGTGAAAAAAAAGTCCTCCTCCCATTCTGTATGGAAGTGGTAAGTTTTTGGCTTTTTACTTGGTCCAGCTACCCCACTCATTTTTATACCGTTTTTTTGAGATTATTAGATATAACTTAGCTAGGCTAACTCGGCAAACTCGCTTGCTTACTGGAATTTTGCCGCTGCTGCATGCACATGCGTGCTGAGTGCTGACCCATGAAAAAAATCAAACGTTAGACTGGTTGTCCTGTATGTCAATCAAGTGACAAATGTCATAGTAAGGATGGATGATTGGCTGACGAAAATATCAGACGTTAGACTGGTTGTCCTGTATGTCAATCAAGTGACAAATAGAATATTGGCATTGTGAAGATGGATGATAGGCTGACATCTTTATTTATTTTTTAATGCCATGCGATCTACCCCCACCGCCTTGGCGATCGACCGGTAGATCGCGATCGACCTAATGAGCACCCCTGCTCTAGTCCGTATGTATCCACCGATCAAAAGAATGAAAAGGGTTTTTCATAAATATTAATCCAAGTTATCCCCCTGTAAAGTCCATTGCTAACTATCTGCTAGCTGTTAACATTGTTTGAGGAACTTGTTCCATCTGAAAGAATCTTTTCTCCTCTTCCTGCACTGTGTTGCTGGGTATTTTTGTTTACGTTAGGTTTCTGCTTACACAATAAAACTATTCCCACCTTTTTGTAGTTTCCACCCCAGGACAGCGATCTCTCCTAGTGTAAAACATCAAGAAGCTGTGTCATGTTGAAATGAGCTGTCATTGGCTATCAAAAATGTCAATCGTTACAATTGTAGCCAATCAAATTCCATTTCCAATGGTGTATAGCATGATACGAAATTCCAATGGGAGCCAGTCTAAATGAATGTGTAACAGAGCTAAGTCCCTCCTCCGAGTGCCAGCAGTCACACGCAAAAAAGATGATCAACAAGGTTTGAATTAATGTACAATGTTTTATATTCATCTAAATGCTTTAGTATGTCAAATAACAGTTGACTTCCGAAATTTGTTAAACAACACTCATTATGGCAATTATGGCAATTAAGGCAATATGATCCATACTAAGGTCACTAGCTTCCTCTAGCTATAATTTGCCATGCAGCGCCACTGGTGTGTTGACAAGATGTAGACATTAGGCTCGTTCGAGATGAGCCAGGTCTGCGCAGAATCGATCACCGGCGATCGGCGCCCGTTGCATGCCGTCTTTTTCAGTCCCTAGATTTGACGCTTGTTTTTGGGTTTTGTGGGGGGAAAAGAGTAAAAGCTCCTTTGAGATGGCCTCAGGTCAAAACACACCCAGAATATCCACTGGGTCACTTCAAAGTTCTGTCAATATTGACACAATGTTCTCGCAATTCAGTCGTTTATTTTATTGAAATCAGAAGCATTAAAGCATAGTTCAAAATCTTAGTGCTTTAGTTATTGCTATGCTATGTATCTATTCCTGGCTTATACACTCACCTAGAGGATTATTAGGAACACCATACTAATACTGTGTTTGACCCCCTTCCGCCTTCAGTACTGCCTTAATTCTACGTGGCATTGATTCAACAGTGTACTGAAAGCATTCTTTAGAAATGTTGGCCCATACTGATAGGATAGTATCTTGCAGTTGATGGAGATTTGTGGGATGCACATCCAGGGCACGAAGCTCCCCTTCCACTACATCCCAAAGATGCTCTATTGGGTTGAGATCTTGGACTGTGGGGGCCATTTCAGTACAGTGAACTCATTGTTCATGTTCAAGAAACCATTTGAAATGATTCGAACTTTGTGACATGGTGCATTATCCTGCTGGAAGTAGCCATCAGAGGATGGGTACATGGTGGCCATAGAGGGATGGACATGGTCAGAAACAATGCTCAGGTAGGCCGTGGCATTAAACGATGCCCAATTCTAAGGGGCCTAAAGTGTGCCAGAAACATCCCAAACACACATTACAACACCTACCAGCCTGCAGTGGTAACAAGGCATGATGGATCCTGTTCTCATTCTTTTACGCTAAATTTTGACTCTACCATCTGAATGGCTCAACAGAAATTGAGACTCATCAGACCGGCCACATTTTCCAGTCTTCAATTGTCCAATTTTGGTGAGCTCCTGCAAATTGTAGCCTCTTTTTCCAATTTGTATGGAGATGAGTGGTACCTGGTGGGGTCTTCTGCTGTTGTAGCCCATCCAGCCACAAGATTGTGCGTGTTATGGCTCACCAATGCTTGCTGCATACCTCGGTTGTACGAGTGGTTATTTCAGTCAAAGTTGCTCTTCAGCTTAAATCAGTCGGCCCATTCTCCTCTGACCTCTAGCATCAACAAGGCATTTTCGCCCCACAGGACCGCCGCATATGAGGTTTTCCATTTCACACAATTCTTTCTAAACCCTAGAAATGGTTGTGCATGAAAATCCCAGTAACTGAGCAGATTTTGAAATACTCAGACCGGCCCGTCTGGAACCAACAACCATGCCACGCTCAAAATTGCTTACATCCCTTTCTTTCCATTCTGACATTCAGTTTGATAGTCAGGAGATTGTCTTGACACAGGACCACACCCCTAAATGCATTGATGCAACTGCCATGTGATTGGTTGATTAGATAATGCATTAATGACAAATTGAACAGGTGTCCTAATATACCTTTAGGTGAGTGTATATGTTCCTCTAGTCCAGGGGTTGACCACACTTTTTCAGCTTGCGAGCTACTTTTAAAATGACCAAGTCAAATTATCTACCTACTATAAAAATGCAAAAAACATATATTATTCATAAATATATTGAAAATGATATGTGCAATATAAGTGGGTGTACCTTGCATAACTGCATTAACCCTAATGCACAATACAACCTACATTTTTTTGTCATCGCCTCACCTGACGACTTGCCCTGAATGGAATCAGCCAGGGATGCATAGTCCGGACAGTAGCTGCTGATAGCCAGCCTCAAGCACATTTCCAATGATCATCAGTCATGTTCGAACGGTATTGGACTAATAATTTCATGTGGGAAAAGGCGGACTCACATAATAAGTGGAGCCAAACATGCGGTCAAGGAGGTAGCACATTTTCTCATGTTGGGTACTTTCCTCTGTCAGCAAGTTCCAAAACTGTCCATGAGTCCCTAGACTTGAGCTCAATGTCAGACTTGCAGTGTCAGGATCTCATCCTCCACTCCAGACGAGTTCAGATGAAAAAGTGTTGCAATTTTTGATGCAAGTAAATCCACTCAGCATCTTCCCGAAAAGGGTAGCACATGATGTAGCAACTTGGCTCCAATATGCAAGTCTTGAAACCGTTTTGTTAAAGTCTGACAGACAGTTTTCAATCTGCTCTGTGTAGCGTCCATTGTCAAGTTGCGCACATGCTTCCCTTGTGTCTCCAGTTCTGACATGAGGTTCTGAAAGTTTGCCAAATCATGGCGCTGCAGCTTTGCGCAGATGTTGCATTTTTCTTTTGAACGCATTGACTGAGCTGATCATATTGACCACTGTTTTGTCTTTTCCTTGCAGTTCAACATTAAGGTCATTCAACATGTTGGTCAGATCGGTTAAAAGGCTAAGTCTAGTAGCCACTGATTGTCATTTAGCTGGTTGTATTCAGCATTTTAGATACAAATAAAAACTCTTTAATCTCTGGACAGAGCTCTCGAAATCTTTGCAAGAATTCCCTCGACTAAGCCATCTTACGTCAGTGTGTAGCAACAATTCAGTGTGGTCACAGTCCGCCTTCTCCAGATGCACACGGAACAGCGTCTTTGAAGAGATCTGGCGCGAATAGAACAGGCAATTTTCGTTGCACATCCATTATCTCTTTCATGTTGAGCATTTTTGTGCATACGCTTGTTGGTGTATTATGCAGTGGTAATTGAGGAAGTCGGGGAAGGCTATCTCCGCATTTGGCAATAAATCATTCGAGCGGCCAACCATCGGGCGCACGTCGTGGTAAGGACCAATTTGACCTGGAGCAGTTTTCTCGATAAAGTTTTTGAAAGACTGAAAAATGTCCTCTCCCCGCGTGTGTTCTTCATAGGCAGTACTGTTAACAGCTCTCTTTTGCAGTCATATCGGTAAACACCATACGAATAAAAATGCACAACTGGGCTGTGTCACTCACGTCTGTAGACTCGTCTAATTGCAGTGAGAAACACTCGCAGTCTGCGATATCCCTCCAAGTTTCTCGGTCACATCCTCGGCCTTTGCTTCACAGCGCCGTGTAACTGTACTTCTTGACAGCTGGAGAGATTTGATTGAAGATACTATGTCAGGTTTGTTTTTAAAGTCTTGAAACAACGAATCAGCCGCTTCAATAAATGCCTCTTTAATCATCTCTCCGTCTTGGAAGGATTTCTGTGTTTAACGATGATGTGACTCACCCGGAACGATGCTTCGGTGGCGGTCTTTGCTTTCGTGGTAAGCTGTGAGAAAAAGGCCTGCTGTCCAGACAGCTGGGATTTTAGTTCTTTCACCTTTCTCCTTCTCAGTTCACTTTTCGGAGGGAACTCAGTGTCGTAGCTTTTATGAACAGTCCGAAAATGCCGCTCCACATTTCCCTTCTTCTGAATAGCAATGGTAGATTTGCAGATAAGGCAAATGCACTTTGAATAGGACATTGTGAAAAAAAAGTCCTCCTCCCATTCTGTATGGAAGTGGTAAGTTTTTGGCTTTTTACTTGGTCCAGCTACCCCACTCATTTTATACCGTTTTTTTGAGATTATTAGATATAACTTAGCTAGGCTAACTCGGCAAACTCGCTTTCTTACTGGAATTTTGCCGCTGCTGCATGCACATGCGTGCTGAGTGCTGACCATGAAAAAAATCAAACGTTAGACTGGTTGTCCTGTATGTCAATCAAGTGACAAATGTCATAGTAAGGATGGATGATTGGCTGACGAAAATATCAGACGTTTAGAAATGGTTGTCCTGTATGTCAATCAAGTGACAAATAGAATATTGGCATTGTGAAGATGGATGATAGGCTGACATCTTATTTATTTTTAATGCCATGCGATCTACCCCCACCGCCTTGGCGATCGACCGGTAGATCGCGATCGACCTAATGAGCACCCCTGCTTAGTCCGTATGTATCCACCGATCAAAAGAATGAAAAGGGTTTTTCATAAATATTAATCCAAGTTATCCCCCTGTAAAGTCCATTGCTAAAATATCTGCTAGCTGTTAACATTGTTTGAGGAACTTGTTCCATCTGAAAGAATCTTTTCTCCTCTTCCTGCACTGTGTTGCGGGTATTTTGTTTACGTTAGGTTTTTGCTTACACAATAAAACTATTCCCACCTTTTTGTAGTTCCACCCCAGGACAGCGATCTCTCTAGTGTAAACATCAAGAAGCTGTGTCATGTTGAAATGAGCTGTCATTGGCTATCAAAAATGTCATCGTTACAATTGTAGCCAATCAAATTCCATTTCCAATGGTGTATAGCATGATACGAAATTCCAATGGGAGCCAGTCTAAATGAATGTGTAACAGAGCTAAGTCCCTCCTCCGAGTGCCAGCAGTCACACGCAAAAAAGATGATCAACAAGGTTTGAATTAATGTACAATGTTTTATATTCATCTAAATGCTTTAGTATGTCAAATAACAGTTGACTTCCGAAATTTGTTAAACAACACTCATTATGGCAATTATGGCAATTAAGGCAATATGATCCATACTAAGGTCACTAGCTTCCTCTAGCTATAATTTGCCATGCAGCGCCACTGGTGTTGTTGACAAGATGTAGACATTAGGCTCGTTCGAGATGAGCCAGGTCTGCGCAGAATCGATCACCGGCGATCGGCGCCCGTTGCATGCCGGTTAGATTTGTGTCCGACTTGATCCCGACTTGCTCTGACGTCATGCACACGTGGACAATGGAAATCTCACGAGAGCAAGGCGGCCACAGTTCTGAGACGCAGGCGGCGCAGTTGCTTTTCACCGACTGCAAGAGCCAGGCGCACCCAGGCGGACCCAGAGCATGCTGGAAAACGCCGGGTTCTCAGCTGATTTAACACCTGATTGGTTTACAACATGATGACGTTTTATATAAACTTTTTATTGTTTTTGAATTGGAGGGATTTTAATTGCTATTTGTCTGATTTAAAGACTTCTGTACAGAACACACGTGTGGCCGATAGTGACGTTTAGAAGTCAGAGAGACTAAATCTGTTCAGATCACGGATCATCTACAGTCTGTTGTTAATTAAATCGGCAACAGATCGCATGTAGAGCACTTTGCCAGCTACTCTGTCATCATTAAAACAACTGGAGACTGTGTACAAGCTGATATGTGGGTCTGATTATATTTTATTAAATCAGAATCGCACCACAGTGTTTTTGTCACTTCCTGTTCAGTCTGAAGGCGGCTGGAATCGTCTGGAAACTGTCCGACTTTACCGCAGCTTTTTGTCACCGCCCCCTGCTGCCATCGCCTGCTCTTGTCCACTTTACAGGCGAGGCGCAGTTCATCTCGAACGAGCCTACTATATGTGGTGTTTCACATAGTGTGGCAGAAAACATGTCTTAGTTATTGTTATTCAAATATTGTAAGACAAGGACCCAAAATACTGTTTTGAATTACGTATGAACTGATGTAGTGTATGTTTTGTTTAATCACATGCTGAAAAAGCACATTTGCAGAAACTTGAAGAATTTAGGTTTCACATGAACTCTCATACATTTATTTTACTTCTGTTATATCTTTTTCCATTTGGGAATGGCAAATATGGGTAAATCAAACAAAAACAGGTGGATATGGTTGCCTTTGAATGGGGCCATTATTGTAGCAAAACTATTTGCAAATGTGTGTTGAGAATTGTGCAACTGTGTGAGTAATGACATTTGTAAATATGTAAAATAATCTCTTAATGCATACTGACATTTGTGAATGTGTACATAAATCTGCATATGTGTATTCAAAATCTGTTTGGAATCAGATCTGTTAATGTGTAGACAAATCTGTAAATGTGTACATAGATCTGTGCATGCATAGATAAATCTAAAAAAAACCAGTGTGCATATATCTGTAAATGTGTAGATAAAGCTGTAAACGCATACATAGATATTCTTGGCTAAAAAACTATTTTGCCTCAATAGCTAAAAATCTGTGCTATAGTACTCAAGATGTTTTTCTGTTGTCTTATACTTAACCATTGAACTTGCCAAATATTCTAGTTGGTCTTGACATATGCTATATGCTTTTTTCTAAAGTAACTTAGAGTAAAGTAATAGTAATAATTTCAAGAATGGGAAAATCCATTTAGTCCACCAATTTCAATTAGTCCTTTTTTGTATTCAATGGTTTATGATTTATGTGGAAAAGAATCAAATGTTTTGTCTCCAGTTAATTAGAACCTTGATAATTAGACTAAAACACACTCTCACAAGTGCCTGGCAGCAGTAATGAAGCCAATGCAGGGTCATGTCTGTGCAGCCCAGCAAGCTTAAAAACACTAACACAATATGCAAGTGCAGTGTGTGACCGGCAGATTACTACTACACTGCTCATTGGCGTAAGTGAGTTGTATTAATGTTGTTTAGTATTTCTCATATTACTTTACAAGGTTTTATAAAACCAAATGTACCTCCTACAATGTAGATACATGTATTATTTACACTGACTTGCTTGTTCTCTCTTTTTTAGTAAACAAAAGAAAACCTAGGTGGATGAGTGCAGATGGACATCAGAAAAAGAGAAGAACAACATGGACACAGAAGGACACTTAAAAAAGATTAACAAAAAAAGAGCCGATTTGTAAAGGAGCCCTTCTATCAAGAATTACAGGGATCTGAAAGGAGGTCGATGTGGGCCTGCTCTGAGGCCAGGGACTGAATCATTTAGCCTGTAGTTCTGGCAAAGGGAAGCCTCCTGGCTCTGACCCCTGAAAAACAAGCCTTGCTAAGTGGAATAGACCAATTTGAGAAGTCACCATATAACATTTTATTTTTGTAAACTTTTTTTAAGTTTATGATTTCCAAAAAGAGCAAACACTAATGTATGTATATACATAATATATATTATATGTCTGTAATATAATAAGTTTGTTTTAAAAAAAATTGTGTCTTTGCAATTTAGAAGAGGGAGTTGAGGAGATGCTAGCTTTCTCCCTGTCTTCTGATTATCACCCACCACACCCCACCCCCCTCACTCTTTGTGTGTGTGTGTGTGTGTGTGTGTGTGTGTGTGGTGTGTGTGCGTGCGTGCGTGCGTGCGTGCATGCGTGCGTGCGTACATGTGTGTGTGTGTTTTTGTGGGGGGTGTGGAGTAGGTGATCCAGCAGACATGTCACTATTTAATTGTTAAGGGAATATGGAGTCGCCTTCAGATAATGAAATGCTTTTTGATCCTGTCTTCCACTAATGGACTTCAGTAGTGTAGTTGTTTGTCTAGTTTTGTCAAGCAGTCCGCATTTTGAAGATTCTAAAAAATAAGAATTATCAATAAGTATCCCTACAAAAAATAAGAAAGATGAATAAGTATCCCAACAATGATCTGTGCAAATTGTTAAAAGAAAGGATATAAATGATGTGATCATTTGACACAAGCTGAAGTCCACAGTGAGAGCTGAAATGTCTCAGTAGTAGGTCATGTCTGTTGGAGGCCTTACTGTCCCTTACATCACTACCAAACCTTTTGTTGTGGTGTTGTGGTTTGAGTTGGCTGTGCTGTGTAGTAAACTGCTTTTGTACATTGTGTTAGGTAGGTCAGGGAAGGATAGGGGTGGGTGGGTTGAACAGGCAGTCTGAGGGAGGGTACAAATAAGAAATATGGGAGCTGTCTACATTAAAGCCTCATAGGAAAGTCACCCATTCATCCTTAAACACAGACTTCCACCTCCGTGAGGGATGGGGTGGGGGGGGGGGGGGGGGGGGGGGGGAAGCCCTATATGAAGTCAAAAAAAGGGTCATGAACAAACAAAGTTTTACTAAGAGTCTCTTTAAACCTTTCTATTTATATGGATCTCTACTTTAATAACATCCTTCTATATTTAAACGTTGTACTAATATCATGCTGTCAGGCATGGTCGGAGAGTCAGTTGTAGCCATTTACTAATGTTGTATTTATTGTATTACCAGTAAGGGGTAAAAAAAACATTTATATATGAATATAGATATATCTATTTGTTATCTGCAACTCTTGGACATAACTTTGTCTCTGATTTTCAAATTTCATGCAGGATTCAATGCATTGTCGATGTATGATAAGGTTTTTACCTGTGATATTTTTTTAGTTGACATTCATTTGGTTTTGTTTCCCCTCAGTTTTATTTCCCTTCACCTACTGAATGTATCTTCAAAAACTCTCAAACGTTTTAGGTAGAAGTGTTTTATATATATATATATATATATATATATATATATATATATATATATATGTATATGTATGTATATATACATACTTAAAAAAGCTTACAGTACTCTGTAAATTATATACACGTGTAAATTATATAACAAAATGTTTCTGATAATATGCTGGACTTCTTCTGCTGACCCAGATAGACTATAATGCCCTGGCCAAAAAAAGAAAAAAAAGGGTGAGGGGAAAAAATGACAAGGGAAGCATTTAAAAGGAACACTAGTACCTTGCAGCCATTGGGAGAGACAGAATTTACAGGATCAGTTAGAATTTTTCTCAGCCATGTTTTTTCAAATTTCATAAGAACAGGAGACATGTGTGAGAGAGAAAGACAAAGGGAGGAGGAAAAGAAAAAAAGAAAAGAAAAGTCGGTTTTCGCTTCCTTTGTCATTTTCAAAATGAATCTCAAAATTATCAAGGTGCGGGGATGAGTGCTAAGTGGGGGGGGGGAGGAAAAGGAGGAGGAAAATTGGGGGTATGAAAGGGAGTGGGTACAGTCCCCTCTGATGTACAGGGGGTGGACAAATTTAAAAAAAACTTCCTGTAGTAAATCATGATATTGACATCACATACTGAAAAAAACCTGTTCAACTTCATCTGTCTGTTGGCAAACTTCCTGGGTTAAGATCAGACATAATAACCAACATGTCGTAACACTTTAGAAGCGTGTTTACACATTTTTGTTGATTCGGAAGGGGATTCAAACTACTGTTGATAATATTATTAAGAATACTTTAAAAATTAACATGAAATAATAGGAATTTTTGTTATAATTCATTTTAGAGCCCCAGGTAGCACACCTGGTGCGTGCGCACTGCGGGTTTACCTGTGGCCCTTTGCTGCATGTCATTCCCCCTTGCTCTCTCCCTTCATGTCTTCAGCTGTCCTATAAAGGCCTAAAATGCCCCAAAAATATCATTCTTAGTGTGTACTTCACATGAACCATGAACAGATGCAGAGCCATAAAAGACATCACATGAGTTATTCTGACCCCAATCAGCGTAATAATTAATACAATTATTGATTTGTTAGATGTTCAAGAGAAAACAATTTACTCCTCTCAGGGTTTCTTTGGTCAGGAAAAGAAGTGATCCAGCTGAAAAACACACACTACATTCATGTATAGCTACATTCATGTAGAGACATGAATGTAGCTCAGTGTAGCTAAATGAAAGCAGCACAAGCTGCTGCTGAACATGGCTGTGAAAACAGCGGCCTTTTAAGACAGCTCTTTTGTTAATCAGTCAAACATTTTTTGGTGTACTATGCGTTATTTAAAATAACATATCAATGAAAAAAATGTAATTCATACTTTTTTGACAAAATGCTTGGATGTCTTTTAAAGCTGACAAATTACTTACTAAGTTGTGCCGCTTTCATTATTCTGATGTTAAAGAATCTTTTTTTATTTCATGTTTCCATTATTTTGTCCACCTCCTGTAGAGCAGTGTGAAAGTGAAGTGAATTCCTGGGTTGGTGACCAACATTCTGGAAGGCTTGACTTTAAAAAAGATAATTCACTGGGAGAATGTTCAATCTTCCTCCTCTTTTTTTGTCTGTTCAGCTACCCAAATGTGCAAAGACTGCTTCTGTGTGAAAGGATCCAGTGAGACCTCCCATGTTGCTGCGTTATTTCTCTCTCGGTCATTCGAAGTGCATGTGGCACAGTGGACAGGATGATGGGCTCAAACAGTAGGCCTACATGACTGTTCGCTAAGTGGATGTCTCAAAGCTACTAAATGATGTGTGTGGGTGTGTGACTTTTTAATGCCCGTCCGCCACCATCCCTTTGCAATCCACTGCAATGCTGTTTAACTGGGATTACACACGTGCAGTGACTGAGGATTGCAAAAGACATGAAGACAGATGAAAACAGACAAGGACTTTAAAGCAAAACAAACAAAAAGACCTAATGAAAAACAGCAACAACGATGTCAAACAAAGCAGAGATCCAGGTATCTTCTGATCTTTGCCATGTTCTTCTGATTCTGACATTTTCTGTTCTTTCGGATGTTGGTAAAGACTTTTGTCCTGTTTACATGTACTGTAAATGCTGTCCATCCAGTACTGGTTGGAGAGATTAAAAAAGAACAGGTGTGAAGCAGCTTTCATTCTAGCTCTGGTATTCTCTACGGCTGATTACTGTCATTCTAAGAAAACCCTTCTGTTCAAGCAAGCATGTCCTCCTTTACCTCAAGTACTTAGTCCTTCTATCTCTGTTCCCTCCAGAAAACCTTGCCTTTAGGCACCCACACTATAGCAAACCCCAAACCCTTTCATCCTGCTCTACAGTACACAGAAATGTAGTAGCCCAGCTGCACAACTACAATCCATTAGCCAAAACCACACCTACCTCCCCTTTTAACCCGCTGACCTCTACCATGAAGGCCACAGTATACTTTCTTGCAGTGTCACATTTTGACAGGTCTGCTCCAACTACATGTAAATTATTTCCACACTAGCACTAATTGGGCATTAATCTGCAGTTGGTATGAAGCATCATAGCAGCATCTCTTCACATTTTGTTCTTACAGGCTAATATTAACTTTTACATCACAAAAATCGGATAAAATCCTATTTGAAGTGAAGGTTCTGCTGTGTAAAATAGTACTTCAAATTTCTGATTTTTTTGTAAAACGAGGGTACATTGGATTATGATTTAACTGTTTTAGTTAATTATTTTTGACTTTTGAGTCCACATCTTCACAATTGTACATCTCGGGCTGAAAAGATGTATTTCATTTATATTCAGGCTCAACAAACAATGAGCATAAAAGCTGACTTAAACCATATAACTGTATATAACTTAACCCATACAATCAACTAGTCAGGAAAGTAGAAACGAGTGTTAAGAAACACACAACACCTGTTTACCTATCTTGACATAAGACCTTGTGGGAAGTAGCAGAGTATTCTATTTAAATAAATTTAACTGGAAGTGAAATATTGTTGTCAAATGTAAATTTTACTGTGACCTGGCCCTTAGTCTACATAACCCCTCAGTATCTTGTGTCACTTCCTCACCACAGTACTCAATTCAACAACAAATCCAACAATGTATTTGGTCTGCCATGTGTTTTTTTACTGTTCTGCAGGGCCTTCCAAAACCATCTATACAGTATATTAGTATTCAAAATAGTCTTCATATGAGTGTTTTTCTGTTCTTGTTCGGCTACGTTTAGGCAACTGAAGCTACGTTGTTATGGTTAGGAAAATATAATAACAGAACAAACATTCACCGGCTGTTTAATGAAAACGGGACTTTCACCCTGACCTTCTCCCCATTGTCTCTAAAGCGGGATAACAAAAATACACTACTTCGACCTTACTATCTACCAAGAGGTCTACATTTGCAGGATCGCAAGAGATTACTTGCTTACTTACTTGCTAGTTTTTAGCTCACAGTTCACGCCTGAATCTTGTTGTGGATTGTAAATGATTGTACAATACAGAGCTGTTGTGAATTAACCACAGTTTTTATGTGTAATGTGTCCTTTTGTGTTTCTATTTCAGACATTTTAACTTTGTTATAAGTATACTGTTGCCTTTATACATCAATCTCACTTCCCAAACCCTAACAGCCTCCATGTCCTATGCAGATCCCCAAAGCACAATGGTTTCAATTGTAACCAGTGAGTAAAATAGAAAAACAATGAATTTCCTTCCATTCTGTTTGTATTTGTCTGTTTCCCATCTGTTTGAGGCTTCAATGTGCTTTTGTATTCCTTACAGTATGTACAAACTCAGTTCCTCCCTTTCTCTCTGTCAATAGCTAAATTTTGTTTTACTGTACATTAGGAGAACAAAACAACTTTTCATGTGTGGCTGTGGCTTCACTTAAAAAAAAAAAAAAAAATATATTATATATATATATATATATATATATATATATATATATACTGGGTTTGATTAATTTAGTTTTTGTATTTCCTTGTTTTTATTTCTATATGCTTCCAATGTGCTTCAAACAAACAATACTATTTATTACAATATTGGTACATTATTATCACATGATTACTACCATTACTATTAATAAACATTTCTTTCCTCAGTAACTACTTGTTAATGCGATTAATAGGGTTCATAAACTTCATTATAACTTTGAAGCATTCAGTGTTCAGAATATACAGTCATGCAACAACGATTGAAAGCTTGGCTTCTCATGAGTCAATAAAGCCCACACACATAAGATGATTTATAGGAGTAACTGTAATAAAGTTGCTATCACACTGAAAAAGACTGCGCAAGAATCAAATGTGCATACTTCCCTTTATCCACATTGACATTGTCAAGGAAAATGTGTTTTTCGTAACTCGCCAAGAGTCCAAGGAAATGGAATATCCAAGCCATTTTATCCAAAACTAGCTGTTTGCATCACAATTTTGAAGTTTCTAGACTGAATTACAATGGAAACGGCAAACAATATTTCACTTCCGGGCTTTTTCTCACGTCTGACTCCTCACACAAGTTGGTCTCCCAAGTCTTCCAAATGAAATCCAACCTCTCACGAGCAAATCAGTTCCCAGGAGGCGGTAATAAACAGACAATGATGTTTCTGCATGCAATTATGACCACCTACGCTTTTATCGACAGTTGCTCGAGCCAATTGCAATTCCATGTTATGAGACCCTGTTACCTTTTTAGCCAAAAGGGAGACAGTTTAAACTACATATGAAATGATGCCATCACGTGATGTGTGTCTGTGTTTTACCATAAACAAGCACACCCTGAACAATTTATACTAATTTCTATATATTTATGTAAATACTTATTTTAAGTTTTTGTGTGATTGACATGTGTTTGTGTATTTGAGAAGTTTTGTATTTTGCACTTTTTTGTCCTTTAGCTTTGCACTTTACATTTTACTTGCATGGACCTAAGAAAAATGCATGAAATACCTGTTGAATTGATTTTATATACATACTATTTTTGAGTCTTTTGACTTCAATTTTTTTCTGTAGTAAGCTGAGACATGTGGCTCTGGTCTTGTGCTGTCTGTAGCTCACTTAGATGTGTTTACAGCAATGCATTTTAGTCAGTTTACAGATGTATGACTTGAACTCCATTCTAGCCTTCTTCTAGGCCGAGAATCACCCTGACACTGTTACCTTTCCAAAGATATCACACACCTGAGTGTCAAAGTTTATGGGAGCTGTACCATTTTTTATTTGGGTACACCGATTACCAAAAAGCATGGAATTTGCAGGAAAGGTGCAGTTAAAGCGGTTTCACACATGACACAAAAATTATCTTTTAAAGATATATAATATGCAATGCTTTCTTCAAAAAAACAATGTATAGACTACTAAAAAGTAATTCCTCTCAATCCTCCCTTATGACCCACTAGAACTGTGTGGTGGTGTCTGTATTTTCTCTTTTCATTTTATTTTGGAAAGTTGGGACTGTCGTTGGGACGCTTCTTCAATTAACACATGGGTGTGTAACCATCGCTAACCACGCTTCTCACATCTCATACCACCGCAAAGGTTTAACTGACACACACAGAAGAAAAGGATTATTATTATAAAGTATGTGGAGTGAATGCGGAGGCATTCACTCATAATCTGGTAATGTGGCACCTTATCGTGGAGTTTGTTTACCTTGTGTTTATTTGTGCTTCAGAACATAACCACTAAAAGACAATGAGAAAATAGACTATAATTCTTTGGACTACTGCTTTCTTTGGTGCTCCCTCTCTTCATTCACTCTCCTCCGATGATTTCCTCGACTGAGACGCAAGGAAGAGAGGCAAGTGGAGGAGACGGGGATGCAATTTAAGGCGTACCCCATGTGTTTACAAACAGTAAACCAATACTCCTTTTTTATTCTAACCAGGACTTCTTCATCGTCACGTGCACTCTCATCATGTGGGTTGAATGTCTCTCAGCACCCAACTGCACAGCCATAAAAACTGCAGTTCTGTTCTTGATTCACACAGCCAGACCAACATGTGGTCCTCACTCCCAGGAAAGGAGCTGCCCCTGCTCCTGGAAAGGGAAAGAAGGCTTCCCCCAAAGAGGATAAAGACGCAAACCAGTTGAGCCATAGGGATAGCTGCATGCCTCAACTTATTCTGTTGGCATGTACTTCCATTCTAAACTTTTTCAAACAATAATCAAACTACCTCAAGCATCGATAGTAAAAATCTTTTCAGGATACCATTTACTGTTAGTTTCCATTCTGCTCCTCAAAAACACTTTGAGTTAGATTTACTAACAATAGGGCAATTTACGCTGCGTCTGTTTATTCAAGTTTGGTAAAAGTGCACGCTATGCTTCCTTCCTTATAGTATTTATCATACCTGACACCCATCAGGCAATCCACCCTCATTCATCTTTGGTTACTTGTAGGGATGAGGGAGTACAGCATTATCTGTATCTGTATCTGTATCTGTTTACCACATGAATTATCTGTATCCGTATCCGTACTCGGACTGGGCGGGGCCTAACCCGGAAGTGGTCAGATTTAACCCGGAAGTAGGTCGGGTTGTCTTGAAATGGGCGGTGCTTTAACCGGTATGTTATTTTAAGCATGCAATTGATATGGGTTGATCAGAAATTGTTATATTTATTGCTGATTAGAAAACTATTTACATGACAGCAGAGGTGCAGAGGCAGAGGCAGAGGGAGCGCATTTCTCCGTGTTCTGTGTGTGTGTGATAGAGCCGAGCATGTTTGTAGGCGGGGGGGGGGGCGCTGTTATTATCAGAGAACGCTGCACGGCCAGTTGAGGAGTTGCATTTAATCCGAGCACGGATATTTACTCGTATTACTCGTATAATACTTGTACTCGGCAAAAGTGCTTTATCCGTACCGGATACTCGTTTCAGCCGGGTACTCGGCTCATCCCTAGTTAATTGTCATTCAACTGTTAGCAAACAATCATTTGACTGTTAACAAACAATTAAATTATAATTATAGATGACTATAATTCCTTGTCAAATACTTAATAAATACGTTGTAAACCATCTATATGTCTATATGTATGTGTCTGGATGGTTATTATAAAGTTGCAACATGTAACTATGCAACTAAAAGCAACTATGTAATGTAATTTTTTATATACAGGCCAAAAGTTTGGACACACCTTCTCATTCAATGTGTTTCCTTTATTTTCATGACTATTTACATTGTAAATTATCACTGAAGACATCAAAACTATGAATGAACACATATG
Organism: Etheostoma spectabile; assembly: GCF_008692095.1. NCBI lineage: Eukaryota > Metazoa > Chordata > Actinopteri > Perciformes > Percidae > Etheostoma > Etheostoma spectabile. The sequence goes on along the minus strand of NC_045748.1, from coordinate 26,778,022 downwards.
GAATTATGTACTTAACAAAAAAGTGTGAAATAACTGAAAACATGTCCTATATTCCAGTTTCTTCAAAGCAGCCACCCTTTGGGCTGGATCCCATTTCTCTGTCTTACCCCTACCCCTTGCCCCTTACCCCTACCCCTTGGCCCTTGAAACCAAGGGGTAAGGGGTAGGGGTGAAAACATACCCCTATGAAATGGGACACCACTTGGTTACATCACCATACGGTATTGATCACAAACTTCCAAGATGTTGTGTCTGTCTGTTGATTGTGTGGGTTTTGACAACAGTGTCATATGCATTTATATATTTATATATTTTATAGTTATTTTATGTTCACTTTGGTGGTGCAGAGGCCATCTGCCTCTGCACCACCAAAGTGAACATAAAATAACTGTGTAGTTCTATCTGGTAGTACTTAGGTTTGTTTGCAATATGTATACATATCTATCATGTGTACATACATATACACCCTGTCTACATGGTGTGATGTATATCTGTTTTAGCTATCACCGTTTGAATGTCATTGATGTTCAGAAAAACATTTTGTTAACAAAAATCTGTCTTTATTGTCCATAAATTAAACATAACAGGCAAAAACATTACATAAAATGATGTCACAGAACCATTATCAACTATTAGAACCATAACTAACATGTCACACACATAAAAAGGAACTCATATATGTAAAACTAAAAAAATACACACAAGACCACAAACAAACGAATAACTACAGCTGCAGTGACGTGCAGTCAGGGTAGGCAGGGTAGGCAGTGCCTACCTTGCCAAAATTCAAGCATAAAAATGTTTATTAAATAAATGTATTATAAACTTGTATTTGTATTTTTACTGTTTATTCTTGGGATTTATATGTGTGTTGTTCCAATTATTTAGACGGTACTATGACAAATGTAGCAGTTACGCATAATCAAATAGAAAAAATGGCAGAATAAGCAGTGCCTTTACTGCCCATTCAAGCGATTAGCCAATGTTGCGCATGCGCACTTCGATGCTGTATTCTTTAACATGTACGTCAAAAGGCACAACTCTGCCGTGCCTTTGTACGTAAATGTGTTATGTAATCGTCTCCGTTAAATATCAAACATGAACCAATTAAAATCGAGATATTACTGTCCCTTCGCGTAGCTGACGTCATTACACCAGCTACGTTGTAAGCGCAATCCCCGCGAAATTCAAAGTCAAAATGACAGCAGCGGTGTCTGCCGACATCACAGCGGTGAGGAATTTCTCTAAACTCGAACTTAATTCAAAAAAAGAACTAATAGCAAGATGGAGGTCTACGCCAGCCTTAGATGGACTACTGCAGCAAAAGGGACAAATACTCGTCGCATCGTTTCAAACTGACTGGTATGGAAGAAGAGATGTGGCTATGTGGCCGTGCTAACAGTCAGCGGCGGGACCTCTACGGGGTCCTGGATCTGAACAACCTGCCCGCAGCTTTAACCAAGCAGGAAAAGCCGTCAGCTAATATAATACCGGCAACTACAGCTTTGCACATTTTCCACCCTGAAACGGATCAAAACACCCTGAACCGGACCGGGCCAGCACGTCTTTCAGCCTAGCCATTCTGTCTATTGAGAGTCAGAGACGATGCAAACCAAAGCGCCGTAGAGACAAGTTTTACAACGCTGTGATCGACGCCTTCACGAGGAAGCGTCGGATGGATTTTGTGTACAAATCTACCGATTGGTGAGTCAGAAACTATTTTGGGTTTAGTGTGATTGAACTAATGCTGCTAGCCATTTGCCTTCATATTCAGTTGAGCAGTGTGTGTTTTCATTGTTGCTGACTGTGACTGACAAACATAATTGGCCGCTGTGCAATAATTAGAACAAAGATGGAGAGAGAGAGAGAGGAGAGAGAATATGTCACCCAGAGTATTTGTCTGAAATCTTAACTTTGCGGGAGCACACTGTCATTGCGGTCTTCAAATCAGCTGGTTTTAGAAGTCCTAAGGTCCAGGTATAAACGGTGGGGGGGTCAGACTTTTGCGGTTGCTCCCCCGAGACTCTGGAACAAGTTACCCCCCGATATTCGCACTGTTACAGATGTGGCTCTTTTTATGTCCAAACTCAAGATATATCTGTTGAATCAGGCTTTTAATCCGTAGCAGTGGTGGGACTGTTGTGGTGGGGCCCGGCTGACCGTGAGTCTGTCCTTTTATTTGATTTTGTGTTTTTGTTTTTTCTTTCTGCCTTTTGTTCCCGCTTCTCTGCCTGCTGTTTGTTGTTTTTGTTTTTTCCCTCTCCCTCATCTCCAATGCCAGCTGACCGCCCACACCTGCTTCCTGTGTACAATCAACCGGCTCATTCTCCACACCTGCCAGCCTGCTCTCGCTCCCGCCTTCCACACCTGTCTGCCATCATCATCACCACCAGTATATCTACTCCGGCTCTTCACTCCAGTCTTCACCTGATCGTTGTCGCTACTACCTGGGTGAACTCCTAGTACCGACTGCTTTAAGGCGTAGAAACTTGTCTGTTTGCATGTTAACTCCCTGTACTTACCTCTCTGTCTTTTCCATCCTCAGTTCCACTCCGGTCAGCTGGCTCCTGGCTCCCCTCCTGGTCCTCCTCCCTCGGCGCCCCCCTTCACCCATCCTATCTGCTGCAACGCGTCAGTCTCCGACCCCCACTGCCTTCTCCTCAGCCACCTACTCCCCGGACTCGCCCTCCTGCCTCTCCCGTTTCGCCATCCTCCTTCCCTGCCTTCGCTCCCGGCCCCCTCAGGACTCAACCCCGGCATTCCCTGCACCATCCATCTGCCCTCACTGGTTCCCTGGCTCCCATCCCCGGGTCTCGCTCCTCCGTCCTCCCACTCCCCTTTCCCTCTCTTTCCCCTTAATAAATAACCTTACTTTGAGCTGTGCGTTTGGGTCCGTCCTTCCCCGTAACAGGGACAGTTTCATTCTTTTGTTTCTTTGAGACCTTTTCTGATTTTACTGTTCGTTATGTTCACTCTTTCTATTGGATGATGTCATTATACTCATTCTGTTAAGCACCGTAGCCTGCTGGTTGCTGTAAAGTGTTATATAATTATATTAGATTGATTTTGATTGATAGATTAATTGGAAATGTCTTGCTATCGACCGCGCGTGTGTGCCGCGCTTGTCAATAACGTTTTGATTATTAGCCTAAACAATAAATTAGGTAATCTGGCTTTCATAACTCAGTGCCTACCCTCTTACTGACATCACCGCACGTCACTGTACAGCTGTTGTGCTATTCCAGACCAGTCTGAAGCCTGTTGGCCTTACATTTCATCAGTGTCCCATATCAAAACCAACAACAATATACAAGTGCATGAACAGGAATTAAATACAAATGATTACAATAATACAGTACCAATGCAACATGAACATATGAATTAGGAAACGTCTGCTCGTTTTCAGCCCCAAAGTGGTTCAGCTGCTGTGAGCTGCTGTGTCTGTGTGACACACTGTATACATATACAGGGCGGTATATGTAAGGCACGTAGCAATGTATCATAGACCGTTAATATTAATATAATATATATATATATATATATATATATATATATATATATATATATATATATATACAATCTATGCAGTCCATTCAAGGCAGAGAAATGAGGGACTTTGGTGCAAATCAACGTTAGCGTTAGCATTGCAAGCTAGCGATTTTTAAAAAGTTTCAGTTAGGAACATGATTGCAAGTATATATGCACAGGATTGCATTGACCACAAAACAAGACTGTCTTAACTTTTAAATCAATTATTTAAGCCGAAAGTACTTACATTTATGTGTTTCTCTGGTCGATGCAGCAGCCACACACTGTTTGTGTGTTTACAAGTGAGGTCGCGTCCACACTCGGTTCCTAGGGGTATACACCCCTCGGTCTATCCCCTACCCCTAACATTTGGGACACCACTAGGTCCCGCGTGAACGCGCAAAAACAAGGGGAAGGGGTAAGGGGTAGGGGTAAGACGAAGGAATGGGATTCAGCCTTGCTTTGGTTACTGCTTGCACACTCTTGGCATTCTCTTGCTGAGCTTCAAAACCTGAAATGGTTTCCCAACAGTCTTGAAGGAGTTCCCAGAGATGCTTAGCACTTGTTGGCCCTTTTGCCTTCACTGTGCAGTCCAGCTCACCCCAAACCATCTTGATTGGGTTCAGGTCCGGTGACTGGAACACTCCATCACTCTCCTTCTTGGTCAAATAGCCCTTACACAGCCTGGAGGAGTGTTTGGGCTCATTGTCCTGTTAAAAGAAAATTGATGGTCCAACCAAACGCAATCTGGATGGGATGGCATGTTGCTGCAGGATGCTGTGGTAGCCATACTGGTTCAGTATGCCTTCAATTTTGAATAAATCCCCAACAGTGTCACTAGCAAAGCACCCCCACACCATCACACCTCCTCCTCCATGCTTCACGGTGGGAACCAGCCATGGTCACCGTTTCTGCATTGCACAAAGACACGGCTGTTGGAACCAAAGCACAGATTTCCACTGGTCTAATTCTGCTACTCCACTCCACTCCTCTCAACAGTTGTTCTAGAGAGCAGCAGTGCTAGAACTCTGTGTGGTATTCATCTGGTCTCTAATCTGAGCGGCAGTTAACTTGCGATTTCTATAGGGTGGTTATTCAGATGAACTTATACTCAGCAGCAGAGGTGACACTTGGTCTTCCGTTCCTGGGGCCGTCCTCATGCGAGCCAGTTTTGTTGTAGCGCTTGATAGTTTTTATAATAATATAAGACATTTTTTCAGTTAGTAAGTACACAATATGTTCATTCATAGTTTTGATGCCTTCAGTAATAATCTACAATGTAAGTAGTCATGAAAATAAAGGAAACTCATTGAATGAGAAGTTGTGTTTAAATTTTTTTCATTGAAAAATGCTTGTTTAGTATTGACCACAAATCTGTTTAACTTAATTAAGTTAACAGCCTTTTTCTAATCAGCACAACTTTGCTCATCCTTGTTTTCTCGGAATTTACCATACTTCCTATTTCTTATCCTAATTGCCTCAAGGAGGTCATCGTTTACCCAGGGTTCTGTTCTCTGCTTTGTTCTACTTTCTTTATTTGGGGCTAGTTTATCTACAGCTTCTAAAAACATACTTTTAAATGATCACTTTGCTGCATGACGCATGATGCTATGTCCACATCACTACATTGCAAAACCGTAGACCAGTTCTTTTTTTTTTTATTTTAAACAGCCATTAAGTGCTTCTTTACTATACTTTTTCAGTGACAGAGTTTTTATAGAAGTGACAGTTGAGCACTGCTTGCTTGATCTTTCTAGTATAGAAAATAATAGAATGGTCACTCAACCCATATTTTATGACCCCACTTTCTGTTATTTCTGTTACTTTCTGAGACTAGGACAAGGTCAGTCATGGTTTGGGTGGTAGAACACACATGTAGGTTCATTAATCAACTGATGGCCTGCTCCACGGAGGCCGGTGGATCCAATCTCCTGGCCTGTTCCGCACCGCGCTCCCAGATCACTGTTGCGTCTCCCATCTCCAGGTCTCCACCACTTTTCCCAATGCCTCCACACACACTTTCACTCCCTTCAGTGACACTCATGTTCCAGGCATTTGGATATCTAGGGCAAACCATCGATACATGCTGAGGGCCTACTTGGTCCAAGTTTCAGCATCTCGCCCGTGCATTGATAATAAGCAAATGCGAAATTTTAATTTGCCATTCACTTGCCGTTTGACGCCATCTTTATCATTGCACTTGTCTAGATACCAGCATGGATAGAGAAATGTGTCCATGAGGATTTCCTTTCCAATACCAAGTACCCCGGTTTCCTCCGGGGGCTCCAGTTTACTCCTACCATAAAGACATGTAACTAGGACTACAGTTGAAATTTAGCCGATTGGCTAACACTGGCAGATTTACAGAAATGTTGATTAATGTGCATTGTCCAAATCAAATAAATCAATCTTAAGTCACATACACACCAACACGTGTGTTGAACAGCTAAACCTATTGTGGTTCAGTAGCTAAGTTTTGTGTTTGACTGTCTGTAAAACGTGTTGAAAAAATGACAGTGTTCCCCACCATTGTCAGCGTCCAGGAGTTGCCATTTTTGTAGTCTTTGTACTGACCTACAATGAGCTCATCTTATAGTGTCTCATCTGCCATCTTGACAGCGTGGCTTAGCTACCCACGCGGTTGAAACCTCCCCCGTCTTCCTCACACACTTTGGAAGTTATGTAAGTTCTGTTTTACTTAAAAGAGCAGTTGTTTGTGATTATTTGTGTAAGCTTTGAAACAACAGCTGGTTGAACAAGTCAGTGCTCGAATTTCACTTTTTCGAACAATTTTGTTTGTTCCTTTCAAAGATACTTCAATAATATTGATAAAACATATTTGATAATATGCCAATAATTGAATATGTTCCCTCACCAATTCCCAACAATTTATAACTTATATTATATATATATTAATATATATATATATATATTATATAATATATATATATATATACATAGCTATATGATATATATCTTTTAAATATATTGATTTTAGAGCAGAGTACAAGTAAGAACATGAATGTCCTATTTGTGGTCAAAATGTTTGGCACTTTTGAGCGGCCTCCCAAAGAAAACCTGAAGCGCTAATACCACATGGGAATACAGAAATTTTCTTTTGAAACCTTTCTAAGTCCCCCCATGAAAGTATTTAGGCTAATTACCACCGTCCTCGTGTTATTGTTGCTTCTTGTTTCATTTTACGACGGGAAACAGCAGTTACAAAACAAACTGGAATCTCATTCCCAATAACCCATGTTAAGAGATGAGATGTGTGATTGGTAGGGGATACTGGCACAACAGTATCTACTACTCGGATGCGGGAAATATTTGAATTCTTTTCTGGTTTGATCACTTGTTTTGTTGAGGGAAAAGGATTAAGGATTTTTTTCTGAGTAATGTCAGTTACCAAATAAATCCCCTAAAAGGTCTCTGAGGGCGAGGAATGTGTCCCAATCTGTGGTCTGTTATAAGAAATACGCCGCACACACAACACACTGCGGAAGTCGAGTCCCAACCCTCTGTACACAATACCACTACCATCTTCTTCTATTGTTTTTGAATTCTAACCGATGAACTTCCTTCTTCGTCTTTAGAAGTAAAATGAAGTTAACAATGGATTTAAATCCCTCTGTTCAAACTACTCTGAGGGCGACATATTAATGTTTATCCTCAATGCTGGAGCTCTATCCAAAATCATCCATTTACGATTTACCAATCCAACACAGAGAGGAAGGTGGAAAATAAAAGTCCTCTGCAAATCAAATTAGCTCCATTTGCTCTATAATTTATTCATAATTAGATATAATTGA